>NC_140470.1:12838213-13438213 GCF_051167445.1 Perissodus microlepis | reverse complement strand
CCGATGACACTAATCAAGCAAAAACATCCTTCTTATCTTATTGATCCCATTTGTCCTCTCTTCACCTTTATTGTAGATTGATGTCTTGCAGTGATGCAACAGTGATGACAGTGCACTTCTCAGTTTAGCACATTTAACTAATCTATAACTTTCCTATTCATAAATCATTCACAGTGTTTTGCTGACTCACAGTAACAGACTTGACTATAGACTTGAAACTGGAAAGCCATCAGTTTAAATCCCCTGGTAAGCTTCTAAATCTGAGTGCATAAAGTAAAGGAGACATGCTGTCGACTCCCTCAGCATTAACTGTCAACATGACCTTGAGCAAGGCACTTCAAACCCAGCTGCTCTGAAATGCACTGGATCTGACTGTGATGACAGAAAAGAAAAAGAAAAAAAAAGGAGGAAATGCAAGTTGAGGAGTTTGGGGTTCAGGGTACTTTTCAGGAAATCCTGCTGCTCTTATAGTTGAGATGGGCAGAAATCGTTAGTGTGCTGCCATGTGTCATTAGTCTTGAGATTTAACAAGGAGTGACAGTGATGAGTGAAATAGGAAAAACAATCCAAAGGGGATGAATAATCCATGGGGGATTAGCCACAGGATAAACACCTGGACCTATAAATGAAGAACTTAGGCAGTTGAATGATGAATGAAAAATGCTGTAGGTAAAAAATCCCAGTCATCATTTTGCTTGAAAGTGACAAATCTGAACAACTGTAGATTGAATTGCTACAAAAGTGTACATTCATGTTTCCAGGAGGATGAATCACTATGACACAGATGATCTCCTGACTTTTTCTATCCTTTTTTGTTTTTTAGATTTTAATTTTTTATTTATTTTTTTTGCTTCATCTCATTTGTTGCTGCATTATTTTAATCAAACATAATGAAAATCCTCTACACAATAAAGGAATAAACTAATGACTGTATCCGAGTTAAAATCCCTGACCCGTGACGATTTAAAGGGAAGTGATTTATACACATCTGCTTTCACGGTCTGACTCCAGCAGGACTCCTGATGATTTAATGGTGGTGTTACGGTAAAGAGATGAGCAGGACGGACTTCTTTAGTAATGGCAGCATCATTAAACGAGACCTCGTCAGTTACCATAGAAGCTTATTCATACCCAGCAAAACTCTGAGAGGCTTATTCTGAGTCTAATCAGCTGCAGCCACTCCACGAAGTCAGTGATGAGCAATAGAGGATGACATCATGGGACAAACAGTTAAAGAAGCATTTTTTTTTCAAAGACTCAAAGTCACTTTTAACATTGTTATGAATATAACTTATATAGCATGCTGAATGAGACATGGGTGTTCTTTTCTCCATGCTCTGTCTGCCCCTTTTCTAGTTTTCATTTTATCTAAACAATTATTTATTAGATTTGTGTATTTTTATCATGACTGTTGAACAGCCATGTGATGTGCATCCATGTTGTGGGAGTGTATATAATATTACCTAAAGGTTCAAAACGTGATTTAGACCAAACGGACATTTTTTTTTATAGGTGGGTGGCTGGGTGGACAAGTTACAATTAGGGAGAGGATCCAAAAAAGCAATGCATGACCTGGATTCCTTTTATGCTCATTTAAATCACCATGTGGGGAGTCACCATTGTGCTGTCTCAAGTAGCTTTGTCTGCTCGGCAGATTTTCTAATGAGGGGCTTTTGGAGGAGGATGACAGAGCACTCTGCCTGTTCAGTCGGGGAGGAGGGGCGTTTTAAGGAAACGAGCAACGCTCTGTCCATGGATATGCCTAATACTAGATCCCCCCTACTCAGATGCCCTGCTGGCAGCTTGGCAGTGCCATTAGGACTGAGAAGGGTGGCATTAGTCTGAAACTCTCATTATGTCAGATACACTGAAAACCTGTAATCCAGGCAACAAATGATAGGGGTAGAATTAAACCCAAATGGGCAGGAAGGCAGCAGAGGTGTAATTCAAAGTACTCTGTTTTGTTTGTACTTTACACAGGGCAACTTTAGTTAGAGAAAAAAAATCATGTACTTAAAATATTTGTACATCCATTATGTCTTTTGTACAACATAAACAATCAGGCTTGGATGTTGAAAGTGTGTAATGCATTTCTTCAAGTGGCAAAACTGTTAAGAACCAATAATAATAATAATAATCATGATAATATATATACACAAATGTAATCAGTGCTGCAAGAAAACTATTTTTCTTGCATTTTTTCTCATGGAGCAGGTCACATTCAAGGTGGAAAAAAGAAAGAGGAAATGGAAGTATATTCTGCCAAAGTAGGTCAAAACAACTGGTTTAGCACTGCTGATATCATGTGAAGCAGATGTTTGACAGTTTTTTGGTCAATAATTTGCTCAACCAAAACTGTGTGAAGGTCAGACAAAATTCAATCACATCTACTCCCTTTCCTTTTATCTTTTTTGCATTTTTTGTGGAATCAAGTAGTAAATCGGTCACTTTAACTTGCTATCTGCACCATGTAAGGATAGTAAGCATCTCTTGTTCTTGTTCTTGTTGGTGTGACAGTGGAAGCAGTTGTTAGAATAATTGCACCCTGCTCCAGCACTGTAACAGTGGCAATATGTGGAAACACTCTCACTTCCACTGTCTTACCTCCATCTTTAGACAAACTTTTGGAACTATTCAACTCGTTAATTCCCGAAAATCTTCCTGCAAGCACGGCCTCACCTTGGAGTTCATACCCTGCAGTTATGCAGTTCACCAGAAGATGGAAATATATCACAAGGCGTATGGACTGAAGAAGAACCTCAACATGATCATGCTGCATAGAGGAGCAATCCTTTTTCTTTCAGAGAAAATAAATGCCTCAGTAAAACAATATTGCCTTAAATACATCAAACATAATATCAAAAATAAATACAGGCATTAATTTCTAAAACCAAACACACACTGATATCTTTTACTGTTTAAATGTGTACTTATTTTTTGCATTGCGTTGCATTAGTTTCTTTGTGACTGTGGCAGTTTTGTTCCTCTCTAATACTGTATAGTTAAATCCGATCTCATTTTACCCTTGTCATTTAATTTAAGGATTTATTAGGTGTGATTTTTTTTTTAATCTGCTGCTGTTTATGGACGATATACAACGTATGCGTTTAGACATGGATCGTCGAGGGATTGTTTTACAAAAGAGGTTAAAAAAAATTTCAGAGAGCTCAGCCTACACACTGACTGTTAGAAGAGGCCAAATCAGGATTAACAGAAAATACCAAGAAGCTGACAGTCAGTTCCTCTGTTGCACTGTCACAACAATTCCCAACAAACACAGGATTTCTGTGGTCTGCCTGTGCATAAATATCCCTCTGTTGGTCTTTCTAAAATCAACAACACAAAGTGTATGAAAGTGGTGAGAGCAGAAATAGTTTTTTCTAGAGAATGTCGCATGTGTGCCCTCTGCTGGATTATTAAAACATTACAATATTTGCTTTGGTTTATGGACGATGCCAAAAGGGGCAGCTCGCAATGTAATCTGAGGTACTTTCCATTCATGAAAGCTAATGCAAATATACACAAACATTTATATAAAATAAAAAAAATAAAAAAATCTATTTTAAATCCTAAATATTGTCTAAACTCAGGCGGTGGAAATCTCTGCATGTTTATCAGAATCTCTCTGCCCCTTTGAAGGTGTCATTATGTTACTGTTTAGTCTGTTTAGTCACTCTATACACAAACCTACTTTATGCTACTGTGTTCACTGAGTTTAGCTGAGCTTTAATAATAATCGTTTCTTCCGTCTTGCTGTATAATATGTATAACGTGTTTTCAGCATCTAAATCCTTCTGTTGTGTACACAGAAAAAAAAAATACTTTTTCGACCAGTGCTTTTTAGAATTTCTTTATTTTTACAAACTTGTTGGGCGCCTGACAACAAACCAATCCACAAAGATCTAAAACAAGTCTGAATACTATGACTTGCATTTCAAAATAAAAGCACAGACACTGACACTCGTGTATCTCTGGAGGAATACTATAGGATTTATGTACTGAGTTCACGAACTGACAAATAACAAATAACAGTTAAATGTGGTTTTGTCTTTGTGTGTCTGTTTTTTTAGAGATTTTATTTTATTGTACTTTATTTTTTCATAGCTAAAAAGACAAATAAATAAATGGCATTCCACTTTAAACTGCAACCTTTTTTTCTTTGCGATCATTTACACCAGGGATGCCAAACTTGTTTTAGATTGAGTCCATATGCAGCTAACTTTGATCTTACATGGGCCAGACCAGTAAAACTATGATAAATGTCTAAAATCACAGAAAAACCTTTTGGTGATTCATTGCTCGGGCTGTTTCCATTAATTAATTCACAGAGAATATTCTTTACTATGGACTATAAAAGCAAAACAAATAGAAATTCAATTAAAAAAATGTTAGAGTAGATAGTAGAAAACAAATTTTTTTCGTCATTAAATTGTTCATTACTTACTTTGTTTTTGTAGTATGAATGGCAATGAGTTGGTGGAGTCCTTATTATATGTTTTTATATGTAAAACATACGAAAATTTAGTCAAATTAGTCGGACTGGAGTCTTTTCTGGGCCGATTCTGGGCCCTTGTCCTAATGTTTGACACCCCTAAAGAAAGTTAACAAAGCAGTAAATGTAACCTGAAAATAATAATGTAATGTTATCACTATACCAAAAATACTGCCAATATAATATAATATAATATAATATAATATAATATAATATAATATAATATAATATAATATAATATAAACCCATAAGATGGATTATTTTGAAAAACTGATTCAACCGGATGTCTCCTGTTAAACTGTTCCAGCTGGACACGCGTGGAGCAGTGAGGGCTATGGTGGGAGAGGAAGCACGCAGACCTCCAGCGAGTTTAGTAACTGTGACCGACGTGCTGCCGTGTACCCTGTGAGGAGAAGATGTCCGTGAACGAGGTGTACGTGTTCCGACCCTTCAAGCTCATCGCTCTGCTGTGCGTCTTCCTGGCGCTGTGTCTGGACGTGGTGGCTCTACTCAGTCCAGCCTGGGTCACCGCGGAGCATTTCTCCCTGTCTCTGTGGGAGTCATGCTCCCAATCGGTGGCTCGGCATCCCACGGACGAGCCCCAGTGGAGCTGCTTCTCCACCCTCACATCTGGTAGGATCAGTGTGTTTTGTTTGTTTAACAGTGCGCTGTTGCTCTTGGAGCCCGGATGCTGTTTTGTTTGTTGAAGAGGTTGAAAACCCACGAACAAGTTTTTTGTTGTTTACAGCTCAGATTGATCCTATAAACACGTTTTCGATCTGAAGGGTGGTTTTAGTGATGTGGTGTTTGTAATTATGTCATAGCGCACAGGTTTTCGATATATCCTGTTTTGAAATAAACAAAGAGGATACTGGACTGCGCAAACAGTCTGACTAGAAGCTCTGACCACCATCCCCTGGGCAGACTTTGTTTTAGTTGGCTGCTGGTCAATAGATGAGGCATTCAGACTTCTCGCGCAGCTGATAAATTTCCTCTCTACATTCCAGATCGATGACGTGGTTTCACCGTGACAGCCTCACAGTGATGCTCAGTGATAAAGCCACACCTGACTAAGCTTTAACTGTTGATTTTTGTGACAGCTGGATGAGAACTATTTAACAAAGGGCTGGTGCTCATTGTTTTCTAATGCTTTAACTCTGTTCTATCTCTAATGCTTTAACTCTGTGCTTAGGTAAAGTGTTTATATGCATAGAAAGCTACGCATAATCCCTCTGGCACACAAAGAGTTAACCCACCCCAGCAAGCAGAAGGCTTTTAGTGGATTTGAAGAGACACATTCAGCATCTTCCCCTTCATCGACCTCACCAAGCCAGGACCCCCTAAGTCGCCTTTTGTCAGGCAGAAAAGCCACATCCCCCGACCCCCATCCTTTCCCCCCCAGGGAAGCAAATCCGCATTAAATTTACTAGATTTGGGAACAGTTGACTTTTGTCCTGTACAGTAAGGCTATTAGCAGGAGCTTTCATCTTTATTAAACACACAGTCGCTCACTGTTACTATTGAAATAAATAAATGAAGACTTCAAGGATAAAATCAGACCGTTCCATTTAACAGTTTCCTCATTTTGTGGCTTAAATGTTTAAAATATTTAAAATTTTTAGCTGTTGATCATTTTTCACAGGACTTTGCACATGCACCCTTGGTGTGATTGACCTCTCTTTGATATTGTGGAATGTGTTGGGGTGAATAGGAGGCGGGTTTGTTGCTCTGAGTGTCTGCAGAGCTCATTAAAACAAGAGCGGATGGGTGTGTTGAGGTTAAAAGTGCAGTTCACCCAGCGGCGAAGGAGACCAATTAGGCACGTACAAAGGTTCTCACACTTGTTCTTGAATTTCATCTACAGTGGCAGTTCCTGATAGAAAAATTCACCATAGCTTTTTACCATCATTATGACAAATAACCAGAAGCTCAGGGAGAGACACACCCAGCGAAAATTGTGCGGTGAGCTTGTTAACCAAATGCAAATTCTCTTTCCGAGCCAAGTCGTTTAAGGTAGGGCGGGAGATCAAAGAGAGGATGCGCAATCAAGGTCGAGCAGACAAAAGATTTTCTCCTGAATGTGTTGCTGGTTTCAGTCTCTGTACCAACACTTGCTTAGAGTTAAGCTCCATTCAAAAAAGGCCACGTGCTGCTTTTAAAAGCCTGGCGCTGTGGAGGTCTTTCCAGGAAAGAATGTGACGCGCAGGAAGATTTTAGTTTTACTTTTCCAACAGGAGCAGTTTGTTTGGAATATGTTAAGTAAATGTGGCATTAAAAAGGCCACTGTGGCTGCAAGAATTTGGAAGAAGCTGGCATTCACAATCACAAACTCCTGTTTCATAACCCAAAGCCTCCAAGGACCAAGGAGACATATACATAATACATAACCATAGACTGTATTTGGAAAATTTTGATTACAAACTCAGTTCCAAGAAAGTTGGAACCCTGCATAAAATATAAATAAAAAAGAGTGTAATGGTTTGCAGATTTCAGAAACCCATATTTTTATTTGCAGTAGACCATAATAAACATATTGAATGTTTAAACTGAGACATTTTACTATTATATGATGGATACATCAACAGCACATCTCAAGAAAGTTGGAGCACAGGCATTTTGCAGCTACTTAGGCTAACTAGGAGCAGGTCGGTAACATGACTGGGCATAAAAAGAGACAAATTGAAAACTAGAATTTCACCCATCAAAACTGGAGCTGGACGTGCCTGGAATGGAATTAACCATGCATTTCACTGACTGAGTTTGCAGACAGGTGGAGGTAACAGCATCTACCTGCCACACTCCTGCTTTGAAGCCTTAATGCAAGTTAAACGAGCATTAAAGAAAATAAATGGCAGAATTGTCACAAAGCTGTATATTAGTTTTAAAAAACAGATGTGTGTTTGTTCTTTTTTTACCAGATTGCAAAAAAAAAAACTGTTTTATTTTTCTTGCAAAGTTTAACATTTGAACATAGGGCTGCTGATTTGTCTCCATTTGTATGCAGTTCTTGACATTTCTGCACAGGCCTGATTTTTGAATTCCAGAGGTTGCCACATGATACTGTCTTAGGACTAAAAATGTAGTTTGTTGACATGCACAAATATGAACAGCTAGAAAAGTAGGGCAAAAATGTAGCCAACCAGCAGGACAACTAAGATTAAATAACGTGCATTAACATGAGATTCAGCCTTGGATTTTTGCATCTGTTCTCGTTACAGGGACTTTGAGTCACTAATTATGTTCTTGATGGTTGCATTCCTGATGCGGGCCTGATGGCTCTCTGCGTCATTCAGTTCTCTCTGCAGGATTAGCTCTTGTTTTGTGTTTGTCAACACAGCGGTTCAATTCAGCCGTGCTCAACTGTGAATCGAGCTTTTGTTGATCAGTAGGATGCTCCTCTTTAACCTGCATGTGTCCTGTTCTTGCAGACTGGCAGATCGCCACCCTGGTGTTGCTAGGTGTCGGTGCAGCCACGACTCTGGTGGCCTTTTTGGTGGCCGTTATTTCCCTGTGCAGGGGCACGCAAAGACAACACTACCGCACTGTGGCAGTATTCCTCTTCACTGCAGGTATGTCACCTTTCCCATATATTTATTTATTCATTCATTCATGTTTTATAATGTTTGGATAATAACCCAGTGTTTCAGCAGTTTCCATATATGCCTGTGTTTGTGCTCCACTGCTCACATTAAATAGAAGCATGCAAAAGACACAGGCGAGTGAGCCTTGCAGGCTGAGCTTGTTTTCTCTGTGGTATTGCCTCTGGAGACCTGCAGGCTGATGTGCCAAGAAAAGGCAGCCACAGAATTTGCAGACTTACCAACAAAGTGAAGTCACTGAGAGGAAAAAAACAAAAAAAAGCCACCACAGACTCCTCGCCCATAACTGCCTCGTAGTTGGACTGCTGCTTCTTGCATGCTTTGTAATAATTTCCCTTAGGATAAAAATAAACTGTGACACTGATGAGAATGAATATAAATTAAAAGCGTATAATTAAAACGAGCCGTCAGAGCATATTTCTCCAAATGGTATACGGCACCAAAGTGACTGACTCACAGATTGTGCTCACTTTACTTTCAAAACGGTGATGAAGCGCAAACCACTTTCTGCTACTTCACTCGTGCCAAGTTCAAGTTTTCCAGTTTGCGAAATAAAATTATATAAGGAGCAGACATCACTGCAGTTTTACACTGTCCCTGTAGACCAAACCTGAAGTAATAACTGTCACATTTTAAGAAATCTACAACCCCAATTCCAAAAAGCTTGGATGCTGTGTAAAATGTAAATAAAAACAGAAAATTATGTTTTGCAAACAGCATAAGTCTTTATTTTATTTTATTTAATAGAGGAAACGTATTTGAGAAAGTGTCCCTTTTTTTTAAAAAAAAAAAAAAAAGGAAAAAAATTAAGTGTAATGTCAGCAATATGTCTGTAAAACGTTGGAACAATGCCATGTTTATCGCTGCTGAGAGGAATGATGTCCCGGTCGTGTCTGATATTGGATTCTGGGAGCTTTCAGTGCCGACGGTGTCTTTCTAAATATGTACGCAGCCATACCATCAGAGATGCTTTTGGACTGATTGCTGTCAACAAGATGGACAAGATCTCTTCTCCATAGTTTTCCAAAAAAATTTCAAATTCCGATTCGTCTGACCTCAGATCAGTTTTCCACTTTGCCTCAGTATGTTTTAGATGAGCTTAGGCCCAGAGAAGACGGCAGAGTTTCTGGATCGTGCTCACATGGCTTCTTCTTTACTTTTGTGGATAGCGCGGTGAACTGTGTTAACAGACGGTGATTTCTGTGACAGAATGATTCCTGTTTTAATGCAGTGCTGCCTGTGGGCCCGACGATTACGGGCATCCAGTAATTTTTTGGGCTTGTCCCTTGTGCGTGGAGATTTCCCAGATTCTTGAAATCTTTTGAAATAATGTACTGTGGACATAAAGGTATTGAAACTCTTAACAGTTGTAGATTAAGGAATATTCTTCTAAATTTGTTCCATCATTTATAGATTAGTGAATCCCATCCTTTTTTCTTTTTTTTTTTTTTTTAGTCCCACTTACTTTTCCAGGCTTTTGTTGCTCCTGTCCCAACGTTTTTGAGACTTGTTGTTACCATCAATTTTAAAATGAGTTCATTTCTTTCATGAAACAGTAAGGTATGCTGCTGTGTGGGTGTCGAATGAGCTGGCAGGTGGATTTTGTTACCAGTTTCCTCTTGTTACAGTCTGTGTGATTAGCTAACCGAGCCTGGAGCAGATTCATGTTCAGTGTAGAAACAAGACTTGTATCATCTTTCAAAGTCACAGACTCTGAATGAAAGTGTTTCTTTATTTGTTAAAGTATTTCTGTTGCAAGTTTTCTGGTTTCTGTTGCAAGTACAAACAGTATGCATTGCCTTTTAAATACAGCATTAGATAACAGTGTACTGCTGAAGGGAAACTGTAAGGGATCTTTGTCTTGCTCTGTATCTGAAACCTCACTCACAAAGGACCACTGTGGTCGACTTAATGGCTGTGGTTTTGACTGTTAGCCACTGACGGAAAAGCAGGGGAATGCTGTGTTATCCTTTCCTGTGTGTAATTACTTTAAGAGCCTTGCAAGAATACGGCCGCCACACAGGCACGCAGTCCTCGACGGAGCAACAGCAGAAGGGCTGGACTGTTAAATGCCCCTTGGCTTGACTGTGACTGTGAGGTATTTACTTTCTGTCCAGAAATATGACCTCAGCAGGGAACAAGCTCAGCCTGGGCTCCATCAGCAGCACCGCAGTCTCAGGCTACAGCCATTCCTCCTTCACACCCATTGCTTCTTCCCATAGGAAGGAAAGGCGGAGTCATACTTGCACAAAGACCGTTCCTCAGGCGTCACCTAGCATGCGTGTAAACGAACTGGAGCCGTTTGTGAGAGAAGGCCACAGTACCCTTTTGAACATTGACGCCTGGACTTCTGCATCCTGCGCGATGCAAAGGAAAAATGATTCACAGCCCTGGAAGCTGTTTCCTCGTGTGATACCTCGTGTGTCATTGAGATGAAAAGAATAAAGACGATTGTTCCACGCTTCACCAAAAAGATGAGAGAGTGTGAGAGAGAGCTGGGAGACTGGTTTTAGTTTAAAAGCCAGAATCTGCTGTTAACGTCAATCACTCTGGGGGAATTAAAGACAGGCCACTTCAAAAAGCTTCCAGCTTCCAGCGAGCAAGAAACCCACAGGGAGGGGTGTCACACAAAGATTGTTCTCTTCAAAAAAGCTTCTATTTATGGAGATGTCAAACTAAATGGAAAACACAGAAGCCCATGAACACTGTAACATACTTTTTTTTTCCTCTCTTAAAGCGCTTTTTGATCCTCGCAAGATAAGTGAATGCTATAAAAAGCTAATTCTTGTTATGCATGGATTGAGGCTAGATATATTTTCCTTAGATTGCGCGTCAGCCAAATCATTTAAACGTGGATGGAATAAACAACAGCTTTTCCAAACAACCTAGTTTTACTGTGGATGCTTAAATTATTTTACTTTGCACATAAGAAAAAAAATAATTTCACTTAAAATAAACGAACATTACCAAGGTCAAAATTATTAGCACTCCTGATGCTAACAGTCAGTTGTGTGTCCTTTTTGCTGGATAACAGCCTGCAGTTGTTAGCTGTAGTTTTCAGCATGCCTCTCACGCGTCTGCTGAGCAATCCCAGCCCATTCTTCTTTGGGGAATCTCTCCTCCAGATTTGATGGTGTCCTGTCATGGACCTTGGTCTTCAGTTCACTCCACAGATTTTCAGTAGGATTCAAGTCAGGGCTTTGACTTCTGATGTTGATCTTCTGGAGGTCGTCCTTCACCAGGAGTGTGAAGTGTGTTTTGGGTCGTTGCGTTAGAAAACAAAGCGATCACCCAGACCCCGTTTAGCTGCTGACTGTTTGAGGTTTTCTGTCCAAATCTTCACATATCCTCCTTTTTTATTCCTTCCACCTTGATGAGATTCCAAATTCCAGATGCACTGAAGCACTCTCTTAGCATAATACTTGCACCACAGAGTACGGTGTGGGTTGTACACCTCTTCCTTCCATCTCTGTGGCCAGAGAGCACTAGTTTTGTCTCATCCAACTCATCTAATCTTTCTCCAGGTTGTCCTTGGCATATTTAAGTCTAGCCTGAATTTGCAAAATAGGAATTTTCTTGGTCTGCTGCCTAACAGTCTCTACTTTAAGACTACACTTCCTGATTTGGCTCAGTCATTCACATGTCTTTGCAGTTGTTCTGGGGTCTTTAGACACGTCTCTCGCTAGTTTTCTTTCCCTACGCTGCTAGGCTTGTTCGGTACTTTGTGGCTCGCTTAGAATTTCTTGATGATGCTTCTCACTCCAGTTCTTGACACTCTGTGATAACTTTGTGTATACATCTCCTGCTTTGGGAGCATCAGCAATTCTTTTTCCCAAGTCTAAACTGATTTCTTTTGTTTTTGGCATGATGCTCCACTGACAGCTCAAACCCTTGCTGAAGTTTTTATACTGTACTGAAAGAAAACAAGCTCTGACTTTGACTCAGTAAAAAGTTATTTTTTTTCCTCAGGATGCTTTTGTGTGTGAAATAATACTGTTATAGAGTGCAGACAGAACAAATTTATGCTTTATGATAATTCCGTCCTCATCTATAAACAGGACGAGGCTTATTGGGAAATAATGTGTTTGCATATAATTGTTTTCATCTATGGCTCCTCAGGAGACATTCATTTATAGTTGTTCGTGCTAAATCTTAGGCAGCTCATTGTGACGAGATCATCTCACGGAACAGAAAGGCAGACTTAAAGAAGAAGAAAATCGCTTTATATAACCATTCTCTGCTTACCTATACCAGCTGCCTCCTCACTTCTTACACTTAAGCCTCTTTTCACAAGTAACTTTTTGCCTTTACAGCCATCTGTTTGCTGTCAGATTTGTGTTTCGCCTCGAGGCCCTTTAATGTCACGTTTTTGACTTGAATCATGAATTTTGGGAGAACTAAATAGCTTTCATCTTCTGAAAGCACGAGCTAGTTATGTTATAAAATGATGTAGAAAACATTAAATGGATGATTAATCTGAAAGGTTTTACTTGTAGCAGTGATGGTGTTGGAGTTACTGGGCTTGTTGATTAATCACTTGGACAAAGGACAAATGGACGATTTTAAACAAACAGTGTCTCATGATTGTCTCTGGTTTCAGTGGTTCTGCAGGCCTGTGCTCTGGTTCTCTACCCGATCAAGTTCATCGATGGAACGGTCCTGCAGACTTATCACGAGTTCAACTGGGGCTACGGGCTCGGCTGGGGGGCCACCATCTTCATGCTGGGTGGTGGAATCCTCTTCTGCCTGCGGACGGACATATACGAGGATGCAATGTACTGAACTTTCCGTCAGCCCTCTCTGCTCTGCTGGAAATACTTAAGAGGAGAATACAGACCCTACGTGTCCATTTCCCTTGCTGTGTTATTCTCGCTGTTATTTTTAGATAGGTTGTGAAGGCCTAGTTTAGGCCAGGGCTGTAGGAGTAGACTGCCCTCCCCCCCTGCACCACACTGCCCCAGCCCTGCCGGTATCGGGGGCGAGGTGGCAAAGCTAAAGCGCAGAGAGCTTTCTGGACACGCTCGAGCCACCGACGCTGGACGTTTCCACTGAATCTCTATTGTTAGAGAGGAAAGCCGATTCTCAGCACAGGCCTGAATGTGCAGTGAATATTTAATAGGACTGACTGATCACTTTTCCTTTTATTTTTATAGCTTTTCATGAGGATAAAAAGCTAGTTGTCAGTTTATTTATGGCATGATTTCCCACTTTATAGGAATAGTGAAAACCTCACTTCCTCTCGTGTGTTAGCCGAAACATATCTAGTAACTGTAAATTACTCAGCTTTGACATATGCTATTGAGTGTTCATACTTTTGATTTTTTTTCTTTTAATGACACCAGTTTATCTCAAATGGAAAAATGTAAATGTGTATAAAGTATTTCTACATGAAGAATTCTGAATAAATAATTGTAGTTTTGGGAGCATTTGGAGTGTAAATTGTTGCTTTCAGTATCAAAGGTGACATGCGGACACTCTCGGCTTACACACTGACCTTTGACTCACTTTTTTACCGCCCCTTTTTAGACTGGACAGCAGGGAGACAAAAATGCAAACCACTTTCATTATCGAGAGGACACATTCCTCAAAAGAAAACATACCAGGCTATTTAAAGAGGCAGCACCAGCTCAGTTATGATGGGTTTTTTTTATTTTTATGTTTTTACTTTTTAGTTTTTAAGTCCGTTTAGTTTCAGTTAGTTCCCAGAGCAGATTTTCTTGTTTAGTTTAGTTTTCATTGTTTCAATGTTTTGTTTTTATTAGTTTCTGTGTTTGTTTTAGTCTTTCCGGTGATTATTGTATGGAGGCAATATCTCAGAGCGAACATTCACATTTCTTCTAATATTTAGTTTCTTAATAGCCTTCTTAATGTCTTGTCTGGCAGCTTCTGCAATCAGAATTAAGAACCGAATGCACTGCTGTGTCAAACACATTTGCTTTTACAAGACGAGCTCTATAAATTCTCTATGGGCTCCTCTTGTTCATGTTTACTGTTTATTTATTCATTCTCATTATTGTTATTTTTATTATTACTCACAGTAGCTAAAATAATCATTTCAAAGCTAAAAGGCAGGAAAAACACAAAAGTCAGAAAAATGAAACTGGGAGAATCAGGAGGAAATCTAATAAAGAAGACAGAGTACTGGATGGTCTCCTTTGTTACTTGTACTCAAAAAAATTGCTAAATTGAACTAATTTAAAAATATATAAATTTTCCATTTAATTGTATCCATTGTAAACTGTTACATGTAATGGAATCTGGTCAAATGAAATGTACGTGATTGGTATAGATTAATGGAAATATACTTGGTATAAACTTAATGATTAATTATTTGAATAAATAAACCTTTTTAAAAATATATTTCAGTTGCATTTTTCTCAAAATTGCTGCTTCGTGGTTATATAGGCTCACAAATGGCATTTTTCTGAGTGCAAATTCAAGAAAATCAGCACATAGATTAGAGTAAAAACACTTTTTAAAGGCAGCTGACTCAGTCTCAGTGAACCCATGAATGCCTCATCAGGCAAGATGTCTGCAAGATCACAAAATTCTAGTTTTTATTGTAATTAGTTGAAATGTTTTTTCACATCTAGTTTGGGTTTTTAGTTTTATTTTAACTATAATAACCTCACACCAGGTTGCATGTATGTAAAGACATTATGTGCTGGTGCAGACATGGGCAGCACTTCCTACTGTATTTGTATTCATTACATGCATTTTCCCCATTACATTTGCAAGAGACTTTTGCACTGCTCTGTTATTTTACTTATAATAGACAATAATAAGCTTTCAGCTGTGTTTTTGTGCTTAAAAGCTTAATATTTTGATCTTTTACATTTTTAATTCGACGTGTCTGACAGTGCACGAGTCATAGATGTTTATTAGTGCTAATGAAAAGCACGTTTAAGAAGTCCTGTTATTTCTCAGGGTGTTTGGGAACAGAAGGTATTGCCACACTTGGAACATCCTGCTGGTGTCTTCGTTTACCCTGCAGATTACAAAATGCAACAGCTGCTAAGGACTCTGGAAAAGTTGATAAATATTTTTTCCACAGCTGCAGAAGCGTGAAAACTCCCCAGCTGTGGACAGCGTGTACACAAGAGTCAACAACTCTAAAGGGGAAAGGGTTCAAATCATTGCATTGTGTGAAGCTGATATTTTGCCCCTCTAAGCTGTGACGGGTGGAAGATTTTTCCTCGTCTCATTACCTCCCAGGAATCTTTGAAATGTGCTATACAGGTTAAAAGGTGAGGCGTCATGTGTCAGGCTAAAAGAGGACACGCCAAGTTTTACCAAAATATCTGTCAGGTGTGATCCAGTTTTAGTTTAATGTCCCTGATGCATGTAAAACCTTTTTTTTTTTTATTTTCTTTAGTTAAAAAGTAAATTTTAACTAAAGAAAAGTGCTTTGGCTGTAGAGCCAGCAGAGCAAAGAGACTCTTGACACTGAGCAAGTGAAATATTTACTCAGGATACTAAAAAAAAATTCTATGGTACAAGAATGTTTTTAAGCATTACTGTTAGATATGCACCCACAATATCCCAGCTGTTTCACATAATATGCACGTCTATCTCTTTGGCAGGAGGAGGTTCTGAAATGTTTGCCCACTCGTGTTAGAGTCTCAAGTTGAAATGCCAGTAGATCTTTATGCTTTGCACTCCACCCACACAGTTGCTGTTCTCGCACAAAACGTTTCTGGAAAGTAAATTGACATTTTCACCAGAAAAGAAACCAAAAATATCAAGAATAAGAGTAAGTGCCAGATACCAAAGTCTCCTCTATATTTGCTGCATTTTCTTGAGGATCATGTTTAACCAGCACCTCAATAGTAATCATCTTGCCCCACCTAGTGGTCATGCCGAACATGTCAGGTGCTGCAGAGTGAGGAGGGTCACAATCTGTTGTAATAGTGAGCTTCCCCCCCCTCATTTTCTGTATGTGCTACAAAGCTTTTAAAAGGAGCAGTAGATTTTTCCTTTTAATTTATGTTTTTTAAGGTCAGAATTTGATGCATTTAAAAAAAAAAAAAAAAGTCCAATAAATGAATAAAACAAGAAATACCCACATGCAAACATCCTTTATGAAAGCCATTGGGACATTAATCACTGTTATTTGTGTGAATTTGTTTGCATCTGCTTGACGATAATCTGGCTGCGGAGAGTAGCCTGGCCCCTCGGTGCAGTAACCAGCCAGGCCCTGCACACTTTTACCATGCAGGGACAGATTCCAGTTACTGAACCTGGGGGACAGATTAAAAATTCACCCCTGGTACCTGTGGAAGAAATTTGTTTTAGTGATACAACTGATTATGCACAGATGTTCTAAAAAGCTGAGAACATTTTAAATCCAAACCTGAAGTTGTCCAGCTTATGTGTTCCTTAACAGTGGAAGTCCTTGCGAACAAGGGTCAGCACACTAGTAAGTCAGATAAATGGACTGGACTGTAACAGCCGGGCTATACATTACCCTCCTCCAAGTACTCTGTTAAGACTGGCTCCACCAAAATTACACATTAACCCAAGAGCATTTCTCATCTCTCCTTGTTATCACTGCTGCCCTGCAACTTCTTTGGGTCCCATTGAACCCAGATGCAAAGGACACAGCAGGGTGTTAACGGGGAGCAAAATTCAAGCGTTTTATTGCTTGATGCAAAAGACAAATGCAAAGTCTACAAAGTAACAGCATGTGAAACATGCACAGGATTGATTGAATAAGAAGATACAGTTGGAATCAGCTGAAAACACTTAGGAACAGGTGAAAACAATCACAGCAGCGTGAACAAGACAGGAAATGAAAACAAAAGCAAATGTGAAAAGCAACAAAAAAAAGTAGGATCAGCAAGTAACATAAAGAGAAACACCTGCTATCACATAAGAAGACACAGAAAAACACAAAAACCAACACTAAACATGATTACACAATCTGGTGCAGCCAAGCCAACAGAACACCGGGACTATAGTAAATAAATAAACAGTCACTGTGGATGGGGGCAAACTTTAACAATTGCTCAAGTATCTGAAAACCATCTGTTATGTCATTTGTAGTTGTGCACTGAAAGTGTGGACATGTACACAAAATTACACAAAAATAAAGACATGTTTCATATGGACACACTTTAATATATTTTCCTCTATTAATTCTCTCATTAAGACTGTGACTGTGTAAGAAGTCCGAACTTTACCACCGAGCTAAGTAAGTAAACAACAGAGACAGCTATCCATGGGAAGCAGCCAGCTGCCTACCTGACCTTGTGGATGTCACTGAATGTTGGATCAAACACTGAAAGCTGCGGTCAGCCCGGAGCCAGATGGTTATTTTCCCAACAAGAAAGCAAATATCTTGCAGCTGAAGCTCTCATTAGTTTTGGGGTTCTATAATATACACATATAAGCTTCAAGAAAATGGTGTAATCATTTAAACAGAGCATGTTAAGATGTTTGACATGTTTTTCAACACAACTCCAGTCTTTCTCAGGCAAATCTGCACAAGTGTATAGCAAGAAACATGCCATGCTCACGTAATCTTAACAGAGTTTAATTCAGCTTTTGTTTACAATCAGTCTATCCACGTTTCACAGGAGAGTCAGCTGAGAAACGTCCAAAAAGACTTATTTTATTTATGAAATGCATATGCTACAGATTATCTGGGCAGTAGAGGGCAACAAGAGCTGATGATCCATCACCGTACAACATATACAGTACTCTTGAACGCATGAGGGAGCTGGGTGAACTTCATAAGAGATTATTTCATAATGGGTTTTGGTGTTGTGCCACATGCTACAGACACAGTACAAAGACCATTTTCATGTGATAAATAACGAGGGAGACAGAGAGATGAATAAAGATCAAGACATTGATATATCAAATCAAACCGCTTCCCAACACCAGTTAATGAGCTGTAAGAGAAATAATAAATAAAATCACTGATATTAGCATATGACAGATTATCAACGTGAACCACTAAAGCAAACACAAACAAATCAGACACCCACGTGGGAGCTGAGGGAGTATTACACTGACTAGCCACGCTTCCACTCTGCACACCACATTTAGAAAAGTCAGGAAAAAAAGGCTAAGAAGAGTCGAAAAGGCAGGCTGCATTTAACAATGCATTTTTGTTTCTTTTAAGGTCAAAAGGCGCAGACTTTAATCCTTTAGCCTGTCTTTACAGGTAAAGCACAACAGGCTTATTCCCCTTTATCAGCTGAGGACTGTAAAGATCAGCAGAAAGGCAGCTTTCATGCAGGTATATGAGTTAGTTCATGTACGGGGATTGGCAGACAAATATGTGGAACTTGCACTGGATTTATTCATACACAACTCCTCAACTTTTACAGTCAGGGAAAAAAATATTTGAACCGCCGCTCATTTTGTACATTTGCCCACTAACAAAGAAATGATCAGTCTATAACTTCAATGGTAGACAGGACAGAAACAAAGAAATCCAGAAAAATGCATTTTTAAAAAGTTATAAATGAATTTACATTTTCATGAAGAAAATAAGTATTTGATCCCTTTTGCAAAACGTGTTTTAGTACTTGGTGGCAAAACCTTTGTTGGCAATCACAGAGGTCAGACGTGTCTTGTAGTTGGTCACACACACACATTAGGATCTGGAGACTGGCTTGGCCACTCCAAGACCGTAATGCTTCTTCTTGAGCCAATCCTTTGTTGCCTTAGCTGTGTGTTTTGGATCACTGTCATGCCCACGACCCCTTTTCAATGCCCATCCATCCTCCCTTTGATGTGGTGCAGTTGTCCTGTCTTCTTGGCAGAAAAACACCCCCAAAGCATAATGTCTCCACCTCCATGTTGACGGTGTTCTTGGAGTCACAGGCAGCATTCCTCCTACTCCAAACACGGCAAGTTGAGTTGATGCCAAATAGCTCGATTTTGATCTTGTCTGACAACACTTTCAGCCTGTCTACCTCTGAATCATTGACATGTTGAGTGGCAAACTTCAAACGGGCCTGTACATGTGCGTTCGTGAGCAGAGTGACCTTGCAGGCACTGCAGGATTTCACGGGGTAGTGTGTTACTAACTGTTTTCTTGGTGACTATGGTCCCAGCCGCCTTGAGAACATTGACAAGTTCCTCCTGAGTAGTTCTGGGCTGGTTCCTCAGCATTGTAATTATCACTGAAACACCACAAGGTGAGATCTTGCGTGGAGCTCCAGAAGGAGGGAGATTGGCAGTTATTTTATGGTCCTTTCATTTGTGAATTATTGCACCAACTGTTGTCACCTTCTCACCCAGCTGCTTGGCAATGGTCCTGTAGCCCATTCTAGCCTCATGTAGGTCCACAGTCTTGTCCCTGACATCCTTGGACAGCTCTTTGGTCTTGACCATGGTGTAGAGCAGGGGTCCCCAACTCCAGGCCTCGAGGGCCGGTGTCCTGCAGCTTTTAGATGTATCCTTGATCCAACACAGCTGATTCAAATGGCTAAATTACCTCCTTAACATGTCTTGCAGTTCTCCAGAGGCCTGGTAATGAACTAATCATTTGATTCAGGTGTGTGGATCCAGGGTGAGATCTAAAACCTGCAGGACACCGGCCCTCGAGGCCTGTAGTTGGGGAACCCTGGTGTAGAGTTTGGAATCTAGATGGATTTATTGCTTCTATGCACAGCTGTCTTTTATACAGGTAACAAGTTGAGAAGGCTCCCAATGTCAGCTCATTACCTGTATAAAGTACACCTGGGAGCCAAAAATCTTGCTGATTGATAGGAGATCAAATACTTATTTTCTTACTGAAGATGCAAATTAATTCATAACTTTTTAAAAATTTATTTATCTTGATTTTCTTTGTTATTGTATCTCACTGTATTAATGAGCACGTCCCATTGAGGATGCTGTTCTCACTGATGACGTCTTTGGTGAGAAATACAAAGACATGGCACTGAAATTAGAATCTTAGTCACCAGATCAGAAATCTTATGAAGGTAATGATCCAGATATCTATAATTATTGCCATAAGAAAGGTAAGTGGAAAAAAAAAAAATCAATTGCAAAAAGAAAAGGGAAAGATGTGCATTTTGCTAATTTGGCTGAACCAGTAGAAACCTCTTAGAATTCCCATTCCTCTGACTTAGAAAGTCAGAGGAATGGGTCTGCAAACAATATGTGCCTATGCATAAAAGTTTGTGATTTGTGGCTGGTGAGACTGGTGTATGTCCAAAAAATGTTTCCATAGTCAGTTCCAGCTGATCCGTCTGCGTCTTGGTCTGATATAGGAAAACACAGATGGCTTAGTATTGCTTGCATCTTAGGTAGGAAGTTAGACGAGGTTATTTTCTACAGAATTGCTTCTTTATTGCAGTTTTATAAAAAATGTCTTCTGAAATCTGTGTTTCTCCTTAAAACGCATATTTCTCTGCACACGTAAAGATTGGCCAAGTTGCCCAGATTATAACAAACCCCAATAACAATATAACTGCTACTCATATCTATCTAGTACCTCCCTCAAGCAGTTTGAACATCCAATTACTGACCGTATGAGTCCTCTTTCTCATTATAAATTGTGTTGTGCTCTTATTTGTTAACACTGATGCACCAGTCAAATAGATATCCAGCTGTGTTCTATCATTGCAACATCTGGAGTCAAGGCCATGAGCCAATTCATCTGCTCTGAGTCACCGAGACACGGTCAAAATACCAGATAAATGGAAGTCTTCTAAAAGCTCCCATGGTAGATTGCCTAAACCTTATCATGTGTGTAATTCCACGTAAGGAAACATTGGAGGAAGGTGAGAATAAACTTATAGAAATGCTAAATAAAACACTGGGGGATTTAGATGGGAAAAATGTAAACAACTGAGGTTGTTCATAGGGACCCATGCTTCTTTTTAGACATGCAAACTCACACAAATGTGTAAGAATATGGTCTTACTTGAATACTTGAAGCAGGTAGCATATATGTTTAAATTAGTATTGCTGTGGGTACTTCCTCTAATTGGGCCGTCCCTTGTATTTTTAGAATTTAAACATGTGTTGACTTAGTAAAATCACTACAGGGCATCTAAGGTAAAAAAAAATATTAACAAAACCAGATTCTTTTCCCCTACCAAGGAAGGAAGATTGTGTTGATTAAATAGGGATGGTAAAAATTGTGGTTTTGCTCTTGGCAGGTTGCCCTTTCTAGAAGAAGAGCAGCATCTGTGTTTTTGTAACCCTGTCAAAACATATATTCTTACAGCATCATGCTGGTTAGACAGTGTAATGCAGCCCGAGAACAAAGTGGTGTGTGGGCTGGAGTGTTATGCATTTTATTAGGATGGCATGGTGGTGAACATGGGCACATGGTCAGACCCCCTGAAGAGAGTGCAGGCAGCATTTGACAGATTAGCAAAGTCACATTTAGTCTGTGTAAATGTGAGTTTGCAAAAGCACCAATAGCCTCGTCCCATTAATATAAAGGTTTAGGCAACACTAGGAATGCCTATATTGCTGAAATGTATCACTGGTAACATTTTGGTCAAATCTGGCCTTCCCCAGAATGTAACATAGGTTTTCTCCCACTTCTGCTTCTGCTGAAAGCTGATGCCAAATATATCTGGTCTCTGTTTGCTGGGAGGAATCTGACAGCATAAAAAGTATTTTGTGCTTTGCTCCTGAGCTTGTTCCTCACCTATTTAGACCTTTTTCCATTTTCAGGTTGATGTTCAGTGCATTTATTTGGGCTTTTCAATATTTTGATATTTACACTGGGTTATGTACTCTTGTACTGTATTTGCAACAACCTGTTAACCTGTTGGCAGTCAATCCAAACTTCTTATCGCTGATTTCATATTTGTCACATACACCTTGTGCTAATGTTGTGTTTTACTACAAATGCCTCCCCATTATATTCAGTATATTCCAACGCTCCTGTTTTTGATAAGCTCTTAGAAATGCTTACTCTGGGTCAATGAGACTAGAAGGGAAGGAAGTATTAGGAGGTCTACTGTGATGCACGAAGTACCTGCTGACAATGGTTACATTTGTGAATAATAAAGGACAAGAACTTTAACCATAAAAAGATCCAGATTAAATTCAGACTGAAAGATCAGGGGAAAGAGAGAGGAAATGCCTGATTCAAACTTGGCCTCTGCAGTGGACCTTTAGAATATGAGTTGCTCAACTCAGTGAGTCACACCAGTGTCCAGAAGTGATGGAAGACTATCTTGAATTGCTCATTTAGAGTGAGAAGCTCATTCCGTTCTCTCGACTGAGGATTTTTAAAGATTGGGACACTGTAAATGCACCTGAGTCGCTCGTTTATAGTAACGTCTGTCACCTGGATCGATGGTTCATCTGAAGGCTGTCGTGGTCCTGGGTCAGCTGACCCAGTCTTTTAAGTTTTATGGGCTTTCCAGTTTTTTGTTTATTTAATGTGAGACTTTTGGGTTGTGTGATGTCTGTATTATTTTGTGTACTCATCCATGTTCCAAATTACTTTAGAGTTTAGTTCCCCCCAGTGTTTCATCCTCTCCTGTCAAGTCTGTGTTTAGTCAGTCTTGTCTTTGTGACCTGTCTGTGTCAAGTTGGTGTGTCTTATTCATGGTTTCAGTGTTCTTTCACCCATTGTTTTATTGTGAGAGTACTTCATCTCATTGCATTATGTTAAGTGTTATTCCTGATTTATCCCTGTTGTGTTCCCAGCTGTATCCACTTCCCCAATTACCACTTCTCTAATTACACCTGTTCATTGCCAGGATGCTGAGTCACCTTCCCTCCGGCTCTCCCAGATCCAGTGTCTCTATCCCCAGTGTTCACAGTTTAGGTATGCTTTTTTTTATGCATTATGTTTGTAGGGTTAACACTAACACCAACCCTAACACGGTAATGTTTATACATGAATTTATACTTAATAACATACCAATTTGTGTCAGAGACACTCAGCGTAACAATCCCGAACACAGGCTGTTGGGTGGTGGAGGCCATGAGAGAGGGGCCAGGTGGCTCTCATTTGGTGGTTAAGTACTGATTGATCAATCCATTATCCAATCTTCCATGCCACATAAACACACACACACACACACACACACCCACATGATCTTGGGTCATAACATAATACAGGCTTTCATTTCATCACACCATCATTATTTTAAATTTTTTATTCTGTTGTCTGAGCAAATCATCCCCAGATCACTTGCAAATGCTTCTCACCCAGTCTTCTGAAAGGTCCCACATGACAGGTGTCTTCCTTCTCACTGTCACGAAGTCCTTGCTCATAGTGAGTCATAGACTGTCGGGAATTCTTGTGTTATTGCAGGGTTTGTTTACATTGTAAAGCGCCTTGAGGTGACTCATGTTGTGATTTACCACAATATGAATTGAACTGACACTGCCTCTCCAGTGTTCAATTCAAGATTTCGTTGATCATTTTAGGGCTATTCAAGGTCAGCTGTTTCCCTATTAGTAAACTACTATATCGATTCGTAATCACTACACCTCTGAAATCATCTGCTCACTACTTGTTGGTTGTATCTTCGTCCAGGTTAAAGAAAAAGGAGATTAAGCTTCTGAGATTCTGCCCTCCCAAGATTTTGGTTTTGGTTTAGTTTTCATTGTGAAACACTTTCTGACTTTTGTTCTTGAAAGGGCCATATAAATAATCTTTACTTACGTAGTGAGAAATTAACACCCACATACAACATTTTATCAGTATAAAACAAATATAACTGTGATAAACATAAAATTATATGATGATAAAATCACATCAGCACTTTCATATTACAAAATATGAATATTACAAAAGTGGAGTTTGCTGAGGTTCACTTAACAACTACACTGCAGAAGTGGTTTATAAAACTTGCAGCAATAATTTTCACAGTCATCATGATCACTATCATAATTTCTGTTAACTAAACAAAAGCTTCCAGTAGACCAGTCCCTTTCCCAGCTGGGATAGGCTCCAGGCCCTTTTTTTGTTTGGAGGGGTAAAAATTAAATCAGATTGGAGCACGAACAAACAGGAAAATGAAAACAAAAGATCAAAACACAATGTGGGAGCTGGGGGAGTATAGGCAGTCTGAGCAGGCTGGGCAGTCCTCATGCATGCACATAAGCTTTATGTGCATACGCACTTTATGTGCATGCACAGCTAAAACAAACAAGTTAGTTTATTTTTTTATACAGCTGTAACGAGGAGCATCTGGAAGTAAAATGTCAGAAATAAAATATTCCCCCGCCTTTATGTTTTGTGTAGGTTGCCGTGTTAATACCAATGATCTTGAGGTATTTTAGTGGTTTTGCTCTATTTGGTGTCCTGCTTGACTTTAACACATCAATCAGATTCAGCTGAGTGGGAATGAAGTACCACGACCTGCCAAGTCATTCAAAACATCAGGAATGTCCTAATAGCTACAGACAGATGACAGTACTGACAAGCACAGTGAATGAGTTATGACTTGAAATTAATATTTCCAGTTAAAAAACAATCAAATCCAAATAAATACCTTTTGCACATAAATGATTAGAGCATTTCTAGAAATAGAGGTAAAGTTAGAAGCATGTGGTTATTTATTTTTCTACAGTGCTTTTCCCACTTTTACATCCACACAAACACACTCAAACCAAATCTAAAGACTCTTTGCACAGCAAGCTTGCTGGGGGAAAATGCTCTTCAGGTACAGATTTGCCTTAGTGTTTAAAACAAAAATAACAAAGTATGTGTTGTATAAACCATACCGATGATTCTTTTCCATCAGGTCCCTCAGGAGATTTTACCCACCTTAAATCCTATTGTCCATATCCTATTTTGTTTTCCAGATACAACTGTGATGGATACATGATGAAAAAATTAAGACATTCATAATTTATATTACAAGAGTGGTATGTTGTTGACTTTGCTGAGGTTGGCTTACAGAGTACACTGCACAAGCATGTACAAAACATGCGACATTGATTATTATCATTATTTCTGTTGGATTACCACCACCATCTATCCCCCATGATAAGCAGTTAAAAATGAATGAATGAATATCCAAGAATGCATGATGACACAGATGATGGAAAAACAAGGTTATCTGTATTTTTAGTGAATCACAGACATTTTAGGGCATTAATGTTCATACAGTATTTTATTGTTCTACCTGAATGCTTGTTTTTTCTTTGGTGTTGCTGGGAGGCCCATAATAAGTTGAATGAGGTTCAGAAAGTTGAGCTGATGTTATCAGTTTCAGCTGAAGCCTCACCCTTGTCCTGAATAACTCATAACTCTTTGGCTGCGTTACTATACTCACTCAGTATTCATTAATAAACTATGTAGCGTCTCTGCAAAACCACATCTCACACTTATTTGCGATCTGGAGTGAACAAAGCGTTCTCCAGTGCGCCACAGTAATCTTTGCCAATGAAAAAAAAATGGAGTATGTGTTTGCTTCCTACAAACTTACATTCTGTTAAAACAGAAAATCCCTTTTCTCTTTTTTTTAGTTTATATTTTTTTAATGCGAAGATGTAAAGAAGAGATCTTGAACATTATTCTTTATTTGAATTAGAATTAAGCACATAATGAAATACATCAAATACATCAAACCCAAATAAGAGCATAAAATACATTCATTACAAGCACTATTATTCCATAAAATATGCTTTAACATATAAAAGCTGGTAAGAATAACACTCAACACCAACTTGATAGCCTAATTTTATAGTATTATATGTTCTGTTGCTTTCTAAAACCCACTAACCCCAACAGGATCAGAAATCAAAAAGATATATGTGATCCATTAATTTATAAAATCATACATTCATTATTTATTTGGAATAAATGGATGGCAGCCAAAATGATGGCAGCCAAAAAGCACTTTCAATGTCATAAAAATTGGATCAATTCTATGATTTAATACAATAAATGGTGTTTGGCAAGAGTTGCACAGAAATAGATGTAACATTGTTTTGCAGGTTAGTTTGGATAAAGTTCAAGCCTCCAAAAACGGGGCGGGGGAGGGATTAAAACTGGCAAAGACATGTGGCATTTGAAACAACTAACTGGTTCAATTTCTCCATTTAATTCATCCTTAGGTGTCAGCAAAGTTCCTTGACTCCAAGTATTTAGCAATAACTTTGTTGAAATCCATTTAACATTTATGAAACACATATTTTGCACTTTACACAAAAACAAAAACAGTCTTTATTGTGTGAGCTGACTGGCAAGAATTGAGGCATGAGGTAAACAACAAACAGATTTCACTAAAAACGTTATTTCTCCACAACATCAATACAAATCCATGTGAAATGAACCAGATAAGATATCATAAGTAGTAAAAAAAAATTTAAAAAACGTAATCCCAAAGTAAGTTCTCCTCCCTTAACAAATATGCAAGTGTCGTAGCTAAAAAGTAAACAACGATAGGATACTTTCTGGTACAGTGTAACAGTCCAGTTAACAGGACAGTTCAAACATTTATATAGAAAGGTATACACAAAAATACAAAAAATATAGTATATTGGAATAATATGTAGTTCTGTATATGATATAATACAAACACAAACTATGACCTTCAGTCTAAATGTAATATCTTCTGAAACATGTGATTACAATCTCACTGTCTGCATGCTATGCCATCTTTGAGTGCTTCATTGTGCCTTTTGAAACTACAGAACCTAAACAATGACTGAGGAGGAGTGCAACAGTAAAATATTTATATGAGGTCCTCTTTGCGTCGGAGGAAGGTACAGCTTTTCTTGCCTTTTTAGGCTTCTGTGGGACCAAGAAGGGGACGCCCGGCAAACAGGGATGTAAGCAGAGACTCCACTTTTTTCTCTTGCACTGGTTTCTTCCTGAGATCCAAAGGACAGCTTAGTGCTCTGTTTGCTTTTTATCTGCATGTTGGCACATTTTGTAATGGGTGTGAATATACTTACAGTTTGAACATTGCCCACGCACACAGAGACAGCACTAGCAGGGCAATAATGGCAACAGCGATGTAAATGTACACAGGTATGGCATCCCATATGGCATCTGGTTCAGGTGTCACGTCTTTCTGCTCTATAATAAGCACACAAAAGTAAAATCAGGTTAGAGAACAGCTGCTCAGCTTCGATGAAACACATCAACAAAACGCTATAAAGTGAGGTCAACTAAAATCTGTATAACTACGAATCAGCACAAACAAACTGTCCAATATATAAGATCTGTATTTGCACAGTTTGCAGACAGAACACGCTCTCCATGCATTGTCCAAATTTTAAATTTCTTGTTGCTTGCTGCCTACCCGTGACTGGATTAGCGGGAAATAAATGGACTTTTCTGTTGAAAAGCATAATTATCAGAAGTTGTTGTAGTAGTGCAATAGGAGTAGTAGTAATAGCACTACAGGGAGTGCAGAATTATTAGGCAAATGAGTATTTTGTCCACTTCATCCTCTTCATGCATGTTGTCTTACTCCAAGCTGTATAGGCTCGAAAGCCTACTACCAATTAAGCATATTAGGTGATGTGCATCGCTGTAATGAGAAGGGGTGTGGTCTAATGACATCAACACCCTATATCAGGTGTGCATAATTATTAGGCAACTTCCTTTCCTTTGGCAAAATGGGTCAAAAGAAGGACTTGACAGGCTCAGAAAAGTCAAAAATAGTGAGATATCTTGCAGAGGGATGCAGCAGTCTCAAAATTGCAAAGCTTCTGAAGCGTGATCATCGAACAATCAAGCGTTTCATTCAAAATAGTCAACAGGGTCGCAAGAAGCGTGTGGAAAAACCAAGGCGCAAAATAACTGCCCATGAACTGAGAAAAGTCAAGCGTGCAGCTGCCAAGATGCCACTTGCCACCAGTTTGGCCATATTTCAGAGCTGCAACATCACTGGAGTGCCCAAAAGCACAAGGTGTGCAATACTCAGAGACATGGCCAAGGTAAGAAAGGCTGAAAGACGACCACCACTGAACAAGACACACAAGCTGAAACGTCAAGACTGGGCCAAGAAATATCTCAAGACTGGTTTTTCTAAGGTTTTATGGACTGATGAAATGAGAGTGAGTCTTGATGGGCCAGATGGATGGGCCCGTGGCTGGATTGGTAAAGGGCAGAGAGCTCCAGTCCGACTCAGACGCCAGCAAGGTGGAGGTGGAGTACTGGTTTGGGCTGGTATCATCAAAGATGAGCTTGTGGGGCCTTTTCGGGTTGAGGATGGAGTCAAGCTCAACTCCCAGTCCTACTGCCAGTTTCTGGAAGACACCTTCTTCAAGCAGTGGTACAGGAAGAAGTCTGCATCCTTCAAGAAAAACATGATTTTCATGCAGGACAGTGCTCCATCACACGCGTCCAAGTACTCCACAGCGTGGCTGGCAAGAAAGGGTATAAAAGAAGAAAAACTAATGACATGGCCACCTTGTTCACCTGATCTGAACCCCATTGAGAACCTGTGGTCCATCATCAAATGTGAGATTTACAAGGAGGGAAAACAGTACACCTCTCTGAACAGTGTCTGGGAGGCTGTGGTTGCTGCTGCACGCAATGTTGATGGTGAACAGATCAAAACACTGACAGAATCCATGGATGGCAGGTTTTTGAGTGTCCTTGCAAAGAAAGGTGGCTATATTGGTCGCTGATTTGTTTTTGTTTTGTTTTTGAATGTCAGAAATGTATATTTGTGAATGTGGAGATGTTATATTGGTTTCACTGGTAAAAATAAATAATTGAAATGGGTATATATTTGTTTTTTGTTAAGTTGCCTAATAATTATGCACAGTAATAGTCACCTGCACACACAGATATCCCCCTAAAATAGCTAAAACTAAAAACAAACTAAAAACTACTTCCAAAAACATTCAGCTTTGATATTAATGAGTTTTTTGGGTTCATTGAGAACATGGTTGTTGTTCAATAATAAAATTATTCCTCAAAAATACAACTTGCCTAATAATTCTGCACTCCCTGTATACTAGAAAGTCTGATGTCTTTGTGAGTCTCTCTCTAAACCAACTCCAGGCCTTAAATGGCTAAATGACCTCCTCAACATGTCTTGCCTGGTAATGAACTCATCATTTGACTCAGGTGTGTTGACCTAGGGTGATATCTAAAACCTGCAGGACCCTCGAGGCCTGGAGTTGCCCACCCCTGGTCTAAACCAACCAACTGGATCTCAATGAAAGACTCTCACACGAGCACACCAATAAAAAATTTTATTCTGTGAAACTTCATAGGCCAAAAATACAATCGTATCCTGCATACTAATGCTTACAATCATAGTCTGAACAGATGTTTCTAAGTAGCAGTTGAAATGATGTAAAACAGGACAAGGGAAGGTCCATTTTATGGCATGGTTCAGCGACTATTTACTTTATAGAGGCCACAATAAAAGGTTTGGGACACAACTGATCCTCCACATTGTATACCACTGCTCTGGCCTTAAAGTGCCTTTCAGATGTAGAAAAATGTTACATCTTACAAGCTGCATTTTATTTACCACCCGTTGCTATGTTGAGATGTCAATCATTATATTCACAGTACCAAGAAAGGCTGAAATGTCTCTATATCCAAAAGAGGTAGACACAAAAATAAAGTGTGGATACATATTATGATTTTCAGACTTTTTTTTCTCATGTGACCTACTCAGTCTGCTGCTTTAATGGCAGTATGATGTAACAACAGAAAGAAAAAAGAATTACACAGTCAATTAACACAACAATCTACATAAATTCTAATATTCCGTCTTTCATTGGATTAGACTGGAGATGTTCTTTTTTGTGTGTGTTTTGGACTTTGGACATTGGATTAATACTTTTGCAACATTAATTTGTCCAACATGTTATAAAATATTGTGCGGAGCCTGGATGTAAATGATCCTTCAGCTTTTCCTTCAGGGGACTTTCCAATCGTGGCTACAAAAAGCAAGAAAAAGAAGAAATCAGAACATTGTTATGCATATTTCGCTACATTGGTTGTATTGACATAAATTGAAACGTACTGCATGCTTGAATGAGATAATCTTAAAACTTACTATTTCTTGGTGGCGTCAGGATCTTCCAGCTTGAAATCAACGTGACTACTTTGAGGGCTTAGCAGGACTTGTTGCTAACAAAAGAAATGCTTTACAGCTTAGTTTGTAAATCCTTTACTTACAGGAAACACACTTTGAACAGATCGCTTAGGAATATGAGATGAAAAGTAACACTCAGGAATTTAAAGCCTTAATGCTGAATCGGTCAACTAATCACTTTGTGTTATCCAACATCATGTAGTAGCTGTGGCTCAGGAAGTAGAGTGTGTCGTCTTCTTTTTAGTAGGTTAGTGGTTCAATCACGGGCTCTCCTAGTTCGCATGTTAAAGTCTTCCTGGGCAAGACACTGGACCCCAAAACGCCCCTGGTGCAGTTGTTGGAGTGTAAACGTTTGTTTAGGGGCTTGTAGCAAGAAAGTGCTTTGGGTACCGAAGTTTATAACAGAGACAAGGTAAGAAAACTGTCTCCTATCATAGATGAAAGTATATCACATCGTGTTTTATTCTAAATATAGCACTCAAAATTAACATATGTGCCACCTTATGCAAAGTACAGACCTTAACCTTTTAGATTCAGTAGAAATCCATGATTTTACATACTGTACTGTACTTTATTTGCTATTTTTATATACGGTCCCTCTTCTAGTTAAAAGCAGCTTTGATTAATATTTCACAAAAGTCAAGAGAGAGCTTAGCTGTTTCCGATATTCCCTTTGCAATATTTTGCTAGTAAACAGCAAAATATTGGCCTTTTTCAGCTGTATTTAGACTCGGTGAAGAAAGGACAGGAAAGTAGGGGCAGAGAGAGAAGGGGAAAGACATGCTGCAAAGGGCCGTGGGTCTGACCCGAACCCGGACTGGCCGCTGTCAGCTGTGTGGCATGTGGCCGACTGCTTAATGCACCGAGCCAAACTGGCGCCTAATCTTTTGTTTTTTTAGTATAAATGTCTTTATTTTTTCCAAAACAGGCAGTTCCAAGCTTTTGGCTTTTGTTATGTTTAATGGGGGGGGGGGGTTGAATGAATGAATGAATGAATGACAGCTTTATTTGTCGCAAGCAGGTTGCCCTGCAGCGAGATGGTAACCCCCCCCGACCTTACACACATAACACAGACATCACATGGGATTACAAGTCGGAGATCGGTAGCGTTACAAGAAAAACACTGAAATGTACACAACATCGGGAAGGTACAAGAGGAAAAAAAGAGACCTCCACTCATGCTGTGCTTCCATGGTAGGACAGCACGAGAACAGGAAACAAAAAAACTCCTCTGCACAAAAAAGCACATAAATGTCCACAGCACAACATTATGGAAGACATGACAAGCCACAGGGATGGGTAGGGGATGAGGAGTAACCCCAGGCAACACAGCAGCCATCCTGCGACGGCGCCGTCATCTCTTCGACAGCACGGGCCCGGACCCGCCTCGTGTTCCCAGGGGGCAACAAGCATCGAAGGCGTTGGAAAGGGAGGGGGGATGAGTGAGTGCTTATCAGTGTAAGTGTATGTGTGTGCGTGTCCATAGTTCAGCTGAGACAGTTCTTTGCTTGTATTTGTTTTGGGTTTTTTTTTTTAGCTTTGGCTTTTTGTATTTTGATTAGTTTTTTTTTTTTTTTTATCCCACTGATACAGCACTCAAAAAACTTACCTTTTATCTCTTTGGAACAGTCTTTTATAGAATTATAATCAAGACTAAACAAATATTCCTACTGCATTAGGAAACCAAGAGTGCCACTTGCCAATATCAGTTACAAACTCATCAAAAAATAATGGCTTTTTTGTGTCAAAAGAAGAAATGATATGGTTTTTAAATGAAAACCTGAAAACATCCAGTACTCCAGAGAGCCAAAAAATAAGACGTTTTTGTGCGAAACATTCTTACCTGGTCGGCATACTGGATGGCTCCAGTCACTCCAGTAGCTCGTGCTCGCACAGTACTTATGCACCTTAGACCGAACCCTGAAGCAGTGGGTCTTGTTGATGTCGATGGACAAACTCAGGCTTGTCCGACCTCCTGTCAGAGATTCTGTCTGTCAATGAAAAAGAGAAAGTAAATAATTACTACAACAACAGAGTTAACAGACCCAAAAAGTACTTAAGTTTTGATGAGTTTCGTCATCTTCATTTCAGTTTTATGACAGTTTAACTCACTCACCACTTTGCTGTCTAACAGTGTTAAGCAGCTGTTTTTGATCTGGAAAACCAGATTTATACTTCTTGTAAATACTGGGTCTTTAATGCAGAGTTCTGGGCTCATACCCAAGCTTAAGCACTGGGCATCTGACCAATTAAGGCTACACTGCTTTGTCAAGCAGACAGCTTTCAGCTGTGTCTCAAAGACTCGTAACCCTATTTTATTTTGTACTTCATGGTACACTTAAATTCCCATTGTAACCTCATTAATCTCCACTCAGTGATGGTCATGAGGATTTGTTTTAAAATTTGAGTTTTTACTTATTTTTTTATTGTTCTATTTACTTTAAAACACATCCATCCATCTTTTTTTTCTTGACCTTTTACTGTGGGATTAAAAATAATAATAATTGCATAGCAAAGCAAAACCACAGACTCTAATAGTTTCCACTTTTTAAAGGTCTATAAAACCACAAAGTCAAATTGTTAGCAGCTTTGTTATTAGCTGCCCAAAGCCACAGTGCCTGAAGTAATGTTAAGGCACTCCTTTCAATAAAAAGATATTTGATGAATGAAACAGTTTGCATGTTTAATAAAGCGTGCACAGCTAAAACAAACAAGTTAGTTTATTTTTTATACAGCTGTAAAGTGGAATGTCTAGAAGTACAACAAAGGAAAAATGTCAAATAAAATATTCTCCCACCTTTATGTTTTGTCTAGGTTGCTGTGTTAATACCAGTGATCTTGAAGTATTTTAGTGGTTTTGCTCTATTATTGTGTTTAAAGTCAAGTGTGTGGGAATGAAGTACCATGACCTGCCAAGTCATTCAAAACATCAGGAATGTGCTAATACCTACAGACAGCTGATAGCAGTGGCAAACACCGTGAATGACTTATGACTTGAGATTAATGTTTTCAGTTAAAGAAGACTCAAATCTAAATAAATATTAATGCAATTAAGCTTTTGCACAGAAATGATTGGAGCATTTCTAGAAATAAAGACAAAGTGAGAACGTGAATTTTTAAGGTGGATTTTTTGCAGTTTGAGATACAAAACTCTTCCCTGAATGTTTACACTCTCAAATCCTGTGTTTACTTGTTTTTATGCAATGCGTTCCCCACTTTTACATCCCCACAAACCCACTCAAACCAAATCTAAAGACTCTTTGCACAGCAAGGTATCTGGGAGGGAAAATGCTCTTGTGATACAGATTTGCCTTAGAGTTAAAAATAATATTAATAACAAAGCACATGTTGTATAAACCATACCGATGATTCTTTTCCATCAGGTCCTTTTTGATTGTGTTCCACCTCATATTCTAGACAGTGGCTAGGAACCTTTCCATCTGGATGTTCCCAGTGTAGTTCAAACTTGTCAGGACCTGTTTGCAGATGCAGTTTTTTTGTGGCTGCACACTTCACTGCATAAATGCATCAAGAACACAGGAAAACAAAATCAGCGATTGTGATAGCATGCAAGGAGGTATACAGATGTTGCGGATCTCGGTCAAATCAAAGTTGTGCAAGCGGTGAGTCAAAACTGGAGCAGGAATTGTATTTACCATGGTTCTGGATTTGCAGGGAGGCAAACGTTGGTTTTAGTGGCCCCTCAGGAGAGCTTCCATTTAAACAGAAGTTGATATCAGTGAATACAGGAAGCGGTACATCTGCAAATGTGCACCCTATCGTGACACCGCCTGATGTCTTGTACTTTGGGCATTCCTCAGCCTGTCCAAGTTCTTTGTGCCTGCAGAACAAACAGATCAGATAAGCTTCTGTATCCACATCCTGCTTTACATAATGTGACAACATCAAATCTTAATCAGTAAAAGACATGAGTAACTCAATACTGAGGAAATTCTTCCCACTAAGAAAAGTAAAAGATCCGCTGATGCATTTCAGCGTGAAGTGATCTTAAATGTTTCCACTGCAGTTTCCAGATAATTGCGTGGGTACGTGCCTTAACAAGATTTATTCTCATTAAACACTGCACATAAAAGTGTTGCCCGCTCATCAGCGGAAGAAGACAACTGGATTGTTTTCTCCTTTTATTCTCCGGAGGAAAATAACAGGAGCTCTTGTTTGTTTTGTGGTGTTCTTTTATAAACGTAAGCCTCATTAGCAATTAAACAGTGATGAAAACAGCACACATTATGAAAAGAAGCACGTTTTACAATCACTTTAGTTATTACACCATTTTTTGATGTACTGCCCTTTTTCATATCTTGTTAACTGGTGAATAGAAATCTCATCAAATATTAGAGAAAGTGGACAGATTTGTCTCAGGAAACAATTAAACAAGCTGATTATGTCATTAGCCGTTCCAAATGATAGTGGAATATTTTGTTATGGACCACAACACGAGCCAACAAAGCTCTGACGTGGCAGACATACCAGAAATATAGCTTTTGCAGGGAGTTGTCTGGTATCTTTTCACTTCTTCTCCACTGGCACTCTGTGTACTCCATGTTGTGGAACACACATTTAAAATCCAGGACTTCAGTACCCAAAACACCTAAACATGAAAAAAGAAAAGAATCAAATTAGCTATGATCTTACTAATACTCCTTTTCTGTAATCACAAATCTTATAAGCCTTGGAAGGCTGACCTGTGCTGGGAGGTTTCTGGATGACTTCAGTGTAGTCTGTGCTCTTGATCATAGTATCATTGGTGCAGGTCCCACTCAGCAAGGTGTAGATTCTCACTCTAACATCTTTCATCAGGTCAAACTGAGCGGTGTAGGTCCTTTTACTTGTCCTGATGCTCTGCAAAAGCACAAATGAGTTACTACATGCCAAAGTTTCCTGATCTACTGAGTTTTTTCTTATTTCATTTAACAAAGATGTGTAGACAGAGTTTTCTCCCACAAAACTTTTACCGTATTACTGAGGCTTGTGTAAAAAAAAAAAAAAAACAACAACAAAAAAAAACACAACTTATGCATCAATTTTTAGTAAGTCACATTATATCTGCTGTTTCATATTTTACTTGAGCTGTTTAAAAGATATAAAAGAGCTTTGCATAGTTGTCTAAACACGTCTCATTATCAGGCACAGTTGTCATGATAGGCGCAGATAAGCTCGTTCTTTCACTCATTGTAAGATAATGATCAGTGCGTCATACTAATTGTTACTGAGACATAACTAACAGCATTGCCTCACCCACATTAATTGGAAAAAGTATCAAGAATATGTTCTGTTTTTATCTTGTTTAGACATAGATGCTTGGGCATAAATACGTGGAAGTGCAATTAGGTTTATTTGGGAAAATTCCCACAAAATTGGGTTTAAAAGTACAGAGACACGAATCCCATCATGATGAAGCAGCTTTAAGAGGCTGTATGTTTGTGATCTCCGCAGAGTTACAGTCCTGCTGAGGTGCTTTTATACTGTAAAGTCACTTAAGATATCATTTCAAGTAAACATTTTATTGCTTGTAATTACGGTTATTAATTGGCCCATTACCAGAGCAGGTCATGTTCTTGAGAAAATCATTCTGGGAGGAGTTCAGGCAGGTTATGCGCTTCCGTGTAAGATCTGATAAAAAGACTAAGCACTTACAGCCCAGCTGTCCCGGTAGGTGTTGTAGTACTCCAGCTGATATCGTACTGAGCACTCTGTCACGTTAGGCAAGCTGTCTGGGGGATTCCATGTAATCTCCAGTTGTCCAAGATGCCCCGGGTCTGTTATTACAAGGTTCTCTGGAGGACTCACTGCAAAGGAAACAAATATTTGTAGAGTTTGTGTTTATGGGAAAAAAAAGAAAAAAAAAAAGCTTATTTTATATCAACAGTATCCAGTGGAATATCTCAACAAACTGCTGCCAAATGTAAAAATAAATCTCCTTCTGCATCATATTGCAGGATAGGCTCTTTCCTCAGAACTCCAGTGGCAGAGGGCCATATTTAAAAACATTGCATATTAAAGGAGAAGTTTCCGTTTTTGTCATTTCTATCAAGCAAAGTCTAAGTACATGAAAAACGTCTGGGACCAACCTGTAAGCCCATTGCAATACGTGCTCTCCTTCCAGGTTATTAAAAGCAGCATCAGTGTAGCTGTGTAAGTCAGCCTGCATTTTCTCGCCATCAGTAGTTTATCGAGTGTATATTCAAGACTAAAGAAAATAAAAATTAATTAGGATAAAAAAAAATACAAAAAGAATTCTGATAAGTGATCTCACTTCATAAATGATTTAATTAATTTTTTAAATGTCATGAATAAAAGTAAAATAAACACAAATATATATCTGTAGGTCTATAGGTTAAATCAAACAGTGCCAAACATAAAACGGTAAAATGTCCAGATTAATACTTACGTGATCGTTGGCTAAGAGCGCTGTTTTCCTGCTGCAGCAGGTTCGGGCAGAGCGCAGCAGACTGGCACAGCGTGGGTGGACTGATGCATTTATAGCCTCCCCGATTAGGAAAGTTTAAGACTACAAGTGAGGAAACCATCGAATAATAAACAGCGGCTGATTACTGTAAGTAATAATATCAAAATTAATATTCTCTTCAGTGGAAGTGCAAAGTAAACACAGATAGGGAGGAGTCTGTAAAACGATTAGATTGAACCTGTATGTAACATTTTGATAGAGATTAAAAGGTACTCATTACGCGCGGCAGGAAGGCGGAGAGAATAAAACCTAAGGATGCGTATGGCTTCACTTTACATGTCAAAGTTTATTTTAATTAAAACGAATCCTTTTCCAACCTGGGCTAACAATGACTGCTCTCTGTGAGCACTTGGATGTGAGACGAGTGTGCAGGGACCGTCTACAAAGCGCAATACAGAAAAGAAAGAAAGACATAACATACATAGAGGTTTTTTCCCCCCACAAAAATTACTTATCCTGATCACCTCACCAAGTTTTTTTTGTTTTGTTTTTTACAAAATACTATTTTGTACAAGTGGTCTTATTGTGGTGATATTTAGTATTTAATGTGTTATTTTTAATTAGTAAAATTCTAAAGTTATAAACTAAACACTAATAATAATACAGTGAACTTTTAATAGTATTTAATCATAAACATCTTTTGTTTTTGGACCATTGGTTTCTATTTTGTTTGTTTGTTTGTTTTATTCTATATTTTCAATTTTGGGGAGTTAACAGTAGCCAAGCAAGCGTAATACTGCTGGGAAAATGGAAGGGTTTGGGGGGGAGTTGGCTCAAGAAGGGGATGGAAGTAAAATCTATACCACTTTAAAACATGTGGCTCATGACCAGTAACAATTAAAGAAGCAGTCAAAAGTACCTACGTGGAATTTACAAGATGGCACACAGTTTGGGGTTGGATTCTTTACGTGTGTGTGTGTGTGTGTGTGTGTGTGTGTGTGTGTGTGTGACAGAGACGGGGGGTTAACAGAAAATGGTACAACCAAGAAGAAATTTATAAGAAAGTCATTTGATTAATACTCCTATCATTGCCATTACCAAAATCCTATGTTTAGCTTAAACAACAAAACTAACATTTTGACAGTGAATGCATGGCCAGCAGTGCTTGCCAAATGGCATACATTATACATACTTATATTTATTTCCCTACATCTTAAACAGTTTTCTGTCCCACAATCTCATTCAATAAAACAACTAGATGTTACAAATCCCTGATATTGCATTGTTTCTAATGCAGAAAGTCTTGAGGGTTGGTTACTATGAGGAATGTCTTATTCCTGCCTATTAGACTCCATCCCCAGATTTCACTCCATGTGAGTTTTCTCTTTTCAACACACTCCCAATTCATCCGGCGACCCTGCTCGCACCATTGCTCATTGTTCAGTTACAGATGCCTGTTGCCAGAGATGTGTTACTGCTCCAAGATAAAATCCTCCTCTGCCCTGTTGGACGTGACCCACCACATCATGATGGAGAAGAGCAGATTTGGCCTGTAGCTGTGACTGGGATCCACTTTCTCCCTTTTGCTGGTTGGGAGCAGCACCTCCCACTATGGGCTCTCAGGAGTCCACGAGTGACGTCTCTTCTACCAGGCCAGGGATGGGCAATGACAGCATCCCGTCGCTGTAGAGTTCAACGCTGTTAAGGCATTTCGAAAGTACAAGGCACTTCCTCATGTAGACCTCAGCCTCTCCAGTCAATTTGCATGATTAAGCAAGATTAAGCAAGACCTCGTACATCATCAGCGGCCACAGTAGTTTGGGTAGCAACCCAAACTGCATGTCCTCTTTCACTACATCCATGAATCTTGTCTGTGATCTTCCTCTTTTCATACTGCTGTCAGATGAGCACAATGTATATACACAGATGAGTGGGAGCATTAGCAAGTAAACCACCAAATTACACTGTGACATAACAGATAAACTGGGTCTTGAAGTTACTACTCCTTTAATACTACAATAGTAGTGAAACACTACTATTGTGATACAGTTCCTTGTTTTTTCATGTAAATTTGTGGATTTATTCACATTGCCTTCTCTTCATTGATTTTGTTGTAGTTTTCACTTCCCTGTGCCTAGTCTGTGCTTCTGTTATGTCACCCATGTTTAGTCAGTTTTGTCTTTGTGTTTACTTTGGTCTGTCAAGTTTGTGTCTTAGTCTCCGTCTCATTGTTTTGGCTTCCTGTTTTATTTTGAGTCTCTCATCTCATGTGCATTATGTTCATTTTTGCTTCCCCTCTTGATCGTCAATTGATTCTGTTCACCTGCGCCTTGTTTTCAGCAGCTGTGTCTCGTTCCCCGATTACATCATGTGTATTTAAGCCCTCGGTTTTCCTTGTTCGTTATTATGTACTGCTTGTCTGTTAGAGTGGGCCCCTTATATGTTTTCTAGTTTCTTTCACCGCCTGGACTTGCGGCCTCATGTAAATAAAGGCTTGGTTTTTGCTCATTTAAACCTGTCTGGAATCTGCAGACACACGCAGAGTTGTTGTTGACTGTGTAGGACCTTTACCAAAATCAAAGTCAGGGCACCAATACATTCTAACAATGATGTGTGCTTCTACTAGGTTTCCTGAAGCAGTGCCCCTGCGAAGAATCACCGCTCCTGTCATCAGTAAAGCTCTGGTCGGGTTCTTCTCTGTGTTTGGTCTTCCAAAGGTAGTCCAGACTGATCAGGGAACCAACTCTTACTCACGTAGAGTCTTTTTGTTAGAAACACTAGGTAAGTAGGTTGGTGCCACCCATGTAATTTTGAGCTTGTTTTGAGTTGAGGTTTAGGGTCTTTCTGTTTTTGTTTTTCTAGGATAATAGCTCAGCTAAGTTTTGGTTTTGTCTTTTTGGACCTAACTGTCCCTTTCTCCCCCACATTTGTTGTTTGAATTTGGGTTATTTATTTTGTGAGAGCGCTGCCATTAAACTTTTTTATAACACCTGTACCGGGTTTCCAGAGTTGTTGTGTTATCCCCTCCTGCCCTCGAGGAGATGTAACAGTGGGCCCCTTATGTTTTCTAGTTTCTTTCACCGCCTGGACTTGCGGCCTCATGTAAATAAAGGCTTGGTTTTTGCTCATTTAAACCTGTCTGGAGTCTGCATTTTGGGTCCAAATTCTTCACAACCATGAGATCCACGCCATTAGAGTCGTTGTATGAGTTGGCTGTGTAGTTCAGTTTGTCAAGAGCCCAGGTTGCAGAGAATTTTTTGCCGTAGGGTTAAAATGGGCTTGTGATTACGGCATAAGTTATGATACTGATCTGACACATAAGTATAATTCACGTGTAACTGTGGAATGAACTCCACACCACTACCTCCACCACCCCCTTACATACTGCCATAATGACTGCAACCTTCAGCTGTCATTGCAATCCTAATGAATGAATCTGAGAACAATCAAGATGCATCCGAGGTGGTACTGCATCTTTCAGAAGGGATTCAATCTCACAAGTTTTTTATTTGTATACATGAACTATTTATTTGCTGTTTATTGCAGGGAAATTGCCTTGAAATGGAAAAATGCCTGAAGGTAAAGTCTTGACAGAAGACAAGGTATTGCGTTATTTCCCAACTTGGCAAGTGTAAAGAACTGCCTAAAAGCACCTCACCTATTTTCATTTATTGGTATCTGTCATGTTAGGACATTACAACAAATTCTACTCAACTTCAAAATAATTGGCATCACTGCTTGTGGCCAACTATTTTAACACAAATTATTTGACTTGATGTCCGTATGCAGGTATATGAACACGGGGTGGGGGGGTGGTATTTGTTTTGTTTTTGTTTGTTTTATGGAGAGGGTGGTATTTTTCCATTGGCGTGATGATAGAAACTCTAAAAGTGTCACGGTCTGGTGGAGTCAGGCTGTATGGAGTGATGTAGAGGACCAAAAATGCAGACGCAAAGAACGAGGAAGAAAACTTGAATATTCACAAAAAGCGAGCCATTTAATATGGCTGATTTTAAAAAAAAAAAAAAAAAAAAAAAAAAGTACAAACATAAAACGTAGAGGCGCACAGGAAAGAACCTAACTAGAACTAAACTGGGAAAATTAACTACTGAACAAAACCTTGAACATGGAAAAGCCCCGGAAAGGTGGCATGGAACAACAGACGACCTGACAACAAATGAACAGAACACACAGACTAAATACACACAAGGGTGATGAGGGGAAGTGGAAACACATGGGGAAACAGCTGACACTAATCTGGCATAACAAGCTGACTATACTGACATAGGACATAGACCTTCAAAATAAAACAGGAAACGTGAGACGCAGACATGACAATACAAACTTGACAACAAAAGACACTAGGCATGAAACACATGAAGGGAGAGGGAAACTTAAATACAGTGGTAGAAAACACAAAGGGGATCTAATAAACAAATAAACTTCGCCAACCTAATGAACTTAAACATACAATATAAACATTAAAATAAATTAAAACTCAAAACGCTGGGTCAAAAGACCCAGGCTCATGACAAAACGGGAACATACCCTATTTTAAAAACACTCATTTACCATAATTCATGATTTATATTTGAACATGTTGATCGCTTCATAAATCCAGGACCTGAACTAAAAATGTGCAATATAGCCTATAGCTCAGACGTTAACACATCTGATAACAGAGCACTACTATTTATCCACATTTGAATCTCTTACATATCCCCAAGGATCTGGTGCCAATTTTATTTCCTTAAACACGCTCTACATTAAAAGTCTTATTCACAGTCATGGTGTCTTTTTCAATTTTAATGCTACCTTCTCTGGGTGTCATGTCATTTTCTACCACTGAACGTTCCTTGTGCAAATGGTAAAACAAACTCTGCTAATCAACAGCAAAGGTTGTGCAATCATTTTTTTTATTATCTTAGCGAATTCTCAAAATATACTAATCAGTTTCTCTTTCAAAGACATAGAAATAGTTTTGAGTCACCACACCTTGTTTACTCTAACAACATTTTCACCTACCTGAACTGAAAACAATTGAACACAGCTGCCAGGTTTTTGTCCAATGCCTGGAAGACAGTATAATCACATCAGTCCTGGTTTAGCCTAGGATCCTTCAAGGGTTCTGTCCCAGCTTTCTCACCTCATAATACCCTATGCCCCAGTGTGTTTACGCTTACTCCTCGGCCAAAGGTCTTGGTCTTATCTAACGTTCTCACGCACATTCACGCTATGATGGATGCGTCGGGGGCAGTTCAGGGTTTAGTATATTGCCCAAGGATAATCTGACACATCCATCCACTGGGAAATCCATCCATCAACCTTCTGAGTGTTGGACAACCTGCTCTACCACCTAAGCCAGAGCCACTTCAGTATGGCCCACAGGCCTTAAAGTATTGCATAATTACCAAAAGGTTGATTCTGTTCATCTGAACGTAGCATTTTCAGTGCAAGAAACATTTCGTCACTCATCCAAGTGACTTCTTCATTCTCAGCTGACTGAAGATTTCCCCTACCTTATAAAAACATTTGCACGATAACTGAAACTAGCACACTGAATGAACAATGAGCTGTGAGGTCAGTTTCTTGATACTTAATATGCAAATTGTTGTGACCACTGATCGACAACCACTGATCAAAGGATTTTGATCAATGGCCATGAGTACCATTCGCAGAGAGTTGGGGAATAGCTGCAATCACAGCATTGTAAGATGGCAAAGGATGTGCCCTTAGGGCCCCTCCTAGATTCAGAGATGCTCTTTCCCTACCCGCTCAAAACAGCGTTCCTCCCTGTCCAGGATGTGTACATCCTCATCATTGAAAGAGTCTCCACTGGCCTGTAGGTGTAAATAGACTGCAGAGTCCTGGCCTGACGAGGTAGCTCTTCTGTGTTGTGCTATCTGCTTCGCCAGAGGTTGTTTGGTTTCCCTGATGTATAAATCATGGCAATCCTCCTGGCACTTAACAGCGTACACTATATTACTCTGTTTGTGGTGTGGAAGACGTGGTGTTTAGAAAAAATGCATCTCAGCTGTTCCGATACTCCTGACACAAGCGGGATCACTAAGGGTTTTCGCTTTGGCAGCAGTTGTCCTTCTCTTCTGGATCTGCTGGAGCTTTCTTTAGGCGCCTTCCCAGCTTTGACAAATGTCCAGCTGGGATAACCACATTTACTCAGGGCCTTCTTGATGTGATGTTCTTCTGCCTCCCTGGCCGCTGTGTCTGTGGGGATGGTGTTCGCTCTGTGTTGTAGCGTCCCGATGACACCCAGTTTATGCTCCAGTGGATGATAAGAGTCAAACCTGCAGGCAGATGAGACTAAAGAAATGACAAAACGTTTCACTCGCTGAAAACACTACGTCCAGATGAACAGAATCAACCTTTTAGGATTTACTTACCTGGATGATTGAGCATGCATGAAGATATTGCATAATTACATTGATGGCTGTGGGAACACTGTTTATCCTTTTCTATAGAATATTCCAAAGTTTTGTTTGTTTGTTTTTGTTTGTTTTTAATGGGCTTATATTATATCAAAAGAAGATGTCAGATGTCTGATGAAGACATGTCTTGTTACCTGGCTTGTGTACATATTGTCAGAGCCTTTCTTTATCCTTTGTTGTCTAGACCCTCATTGTTGTGTGTCCCCTTCATCTATGTTTCCTTGAAGATTCCTAGTATTTGGTTTCCTTGCTCCTTCCCACCTAATCTTTGGGGGATTTTTGTATTTTCTTTTTTTTTTTTTGAGAGAGAGAGAGAGTCCTACATAAAAGCTTCCTTTTGAGTTTATGTTTCAGTCTCCTGAGTCCTTCATTTAGGTCTCCATCCTGTTGTACCATTTTCAAAGTCAAAGTCAATGTAAACTTTATTGTCATCTCTGCTATATCCAGTGCAGCATACAGACAGACAAGACGATGAAGCTCTGGTTACATCAGTGCAAAAAAGCTAATAAATAGTTATAAAAAGGAGTAAGAAAAATATCCGCTTAAGTCATAGAGGATCAAGAGAAGTTGCGATTAGAATTTACAATTTACAGTTTGGAGTGGTTTAAAGTGACCAATGCAGCAGCTTGTAAACCTGGAGTTTAAAAAAAATTGTCCATAGAGCAGTATTTTGTTTATTTTTATAAAATGTTACCAGATATTATAAAGTAACCACTCAAATGAAAGTGTTAAATATATTAAAGAGTTGCATGGTTTTGCTTGTATTTGTATTTAGCTTTCGATCACCTTTTGAGTCTGGAGCTGCCATTTTTCATCATGTGCCATTGAAAGCAAAAGAAATGCTGAAAGGTAGGGCAACCAAGGAAGACCACCATGGTGGATTTCTTCAGTTGCCTCAGTTCTTCCTTGGTCTTCCATGACATTAAAAATTAAAGACCTGCTCTTCAGAAACAAGATGTGTCTGTGTGTACCTAAAATGTGAAGACTCTATGAATAGCAATATAATACCATAAGTACCCTCACAGGTTTGGCCCTCAGAAAGCTGTCAGCATACCTCCTGCCTCTATTATCCCTGCATACTTAGTGGCTTCCACAATCAGCCCATACAAGTTTACATGGTACTGACAATGCCCTTTAAGAGAGGTATGACATATGTAATTCATTTAAACAAGAAATGTGCAGAAAAAACTTTAAAAAGTTTGAATCATTTCTTCAGTTATTTACCAAATTGCTGTTCAAATATATACAATTCAATATTAAACTTGATATTTTATCTATTATCTCTATTTTTTGGTGAAATTTATTCAGTTTTCAAACATTTTGAGGTTCCGTAGTTGAGAGAAGATTTCCTGTAACAGATGTTCAACTATAAAAGAAAATGAAACAGCCAAAGAAAAACAAAATTAAGACTCAAAAGGGACTCTATACCGTGACAGGCTTATTGTTGAATACTGGGAGCTAGCGTATCGGGAATTCCTGCCAAATTCATCCCTGTTTTCCAGGGAAAAACACATGCAGTAACACATTAGTTTCTGCATGTATGTGCCTGTGTTTCAACTGTAAAAAAAATCTTACTAAATTCTAGATAAAAGGACCTAACGTGGCTTTGCAGTACAAAGTTCAAAAGTACAAATCTATGTCCCAACGTGTCTGTGTTTCTGTGGAATTACACTTCCACACATTATTTCCAATAAACAGCACAGCTTTAAAACTTAAAAACATCAGGATGCTGCAGAAAAATCTTACTTAAAGCAGAATGCAGTAATTTAAACCCCTGTTACACTGCAATGTGACTGTGGGCATAAATATTATTTAAGGCCATACAATTATTTCTGGTTTATATTATCATTTAAAGACTAGCATATTGACTCAGAAACAGTCCTGGAACACTGTAACTGAATTTGATCCTCAAACGCAAGCCACTGTCATGCAAAGAAAGAAAAGGTCTAGCAACACTGGCGCCAACGCCAGGCTTGAGTTCATTTAAGAGGGACCGAGGCAAGGAGGAAACCATTGTGTGGTTTGACAAATAAAAAAACAACAAAAGTTAAAGTTATGGAGGGCATGCTTTCCAGGCTAAAGAAAAAAAGATATAATGTGACATATAAATGCATGGTTTAAAAGCTTCCATAAAGGTATGCAGGCACCATTAACATGGAATAAAGTATATACACATGTTGGAATGGGTAGTGCCACACAGACAACATTGTTTTTGAGGATTCTACAGCAACAGCAGCACGACTCTATAGTGAATGAAACCGGAGTGCTACTCAGAAACACGTAGTGCATTATGCACTGGGAAAATATAACAAAGTAAACCCACAGCTGCTGAGAAGTTGATAAGAAACAAGGACAAATGGGAAACATTTTTGCTTTCACAACTACAGCAACTGACCTAATTTTCGTAATCACTTAAAATGTTGTTAAAGAACAGCAATTTGACATAAGTGCAAGTGTGTCTCTGACCGATTCTTATACATTTCTCCCAAACCAACATCTCTCAGATTGAACACTTGATATTTTGTCTTTTTAACATTGTTAATTAAATATGAGCGTATAAATGATTTGCAACCTGTTGCATACTGCCTTCATGTTAATTTTAGGCAAAGCCCAAACTATTTTTTAGCAATTGAGCTCAATGTTAACTTATTGTGTTTGTAGCTTTTCCCATTCCTCCTATGGTAGTGTCTACTGTTCTTGTTTCACTTGCAGTTAAATAACTTTTGGTTATATCCTGTTGTACTTTGAAAATGTCATTCTACAGTCAATCCTCTGTGTATATATAGTCCTTCCCAACCCTTTGTCCATATCCTGGCATCTGTTTTCCCTTTCGTGCGTAGTTTGGGGTTTTCCACCTTTTTGTTACGTAATATTGGATTTGGTTATCAGATTATTTGGTATTCCATTTAGCCTCAGTGTCTGCGTTTGGCTCCTACGTCAATTCAGTTTTATTTATATATATATACATATATATATATATATATATATATATATATATATATATATATATATATATATATATATATATATATATATATATATATATATACATATATATGTGTGTGTGTGTGTGTGTGTGTGTGCACACAGAGCATCAAAGCACCTTTTAAAATAAAAAAAAAACAGGAAGTCAAATCCAACAAAACCACATTCAGGGAGGGTTAGCAGCCGTTTGGGGGTGATGTTATGGGCACAGGACAAAGGAGAGACATATATGCTGCAACCAACAGTCACCTCAAAACGCTTTACACTGGAGATTAAAGACAGTGCAGTACTTGGGAGAAATCCCAAATAATTAGTAGACACCCTTATGAACAAACAAGGTTGAAAAATCCTTTTAAAAGGCATCTGGTGTGACTGATTGTGTGTGAGAGGAAAGAGAACAGAAGATGAGATAAAAGATAGACTGATACAACGATAGCAGAGAGAGATAAAACACAGGCTAAGGCAGAAAGAAGAAAAAACTTTAATCACATGCTCCACTTGTAAACACGTGCGGAGTGATAAGAGCGTGTGGAGAAGAGTCACTCAGTTCATCACATCAAGTCCCACAGCAGCCAGAACTTATAGTGACACACCTGATCCAGCCCTAACAATAAGCTTTACCAAGGTTTGGTTAAATCACGTCAAAGACTTGGGCAACTAATCTGAAGAAACCGGTTCTATAATTGAAATTAATTACTGCTGATGCAAGCTGGCCCAGATAACATTACTTGAGTGTACATAAAGCAATGTGCTCTACTGGTGAGTGAATGAAAGGAAAACAATGAAGACAGCACAGACTGAGCTCCAAAGAATTTCACTTTATTTTTAGATTCAGCATGTTCGCTATAAGAAAACCTTGGAATTTACACAGATGATATGTACACAGGTTTAGCTTCAGTGATTTTGTAGTCTTGCATGCGTCAGACCAGTTTTAAATACAAAAAAAAAAAAACAGATTATGTACATGAATTGTGAATTCTCTCGGCAGTGTAGCATTTAGACATAACTCACTATTTCACTGTTTTCTCCTAACGAGACGACACTTGTGAGACGTTAAATCATGGCGAGCATAACCAATTAAACCAATAACAGATACTTAGGCACGGCAATGGATTTATCACATACAAAATTACAAAATAAAAATCAGCACCACTGTCTTTTCGTGTATGCATATGAATTCTACATATTGCAGATGGTTCAGTAAGTATGCAGCACAGGGACTTTCCCATTATTCCAAAACATCCTGTACATTGCCGTTCTATAGAAACACAATAACCTGCCCCCAGGCCTATAAGAAACATAAAAAAAAAAGAAAAAAAAAAACAGCGGATGGATCAGTTGCTGAGGTAACACAATGTTCACTAATGATGAGAGACATTCATCAAGCAATAGTTACAGAAAGAGACATTTTCACACTTCCAAACAGTGCAAAAAAGATCACGTTCACCTTTGTTAAACGCCTGCCTCTGAACACTATTCATATATGTTAAGAGGAATCAGTCCCTACAATTATTTCGTCCAGTCCATGCTTGCCCTGAAGAAATCCCTGCTAAAGTAATGGAGATTAGAGTCCTTAAGGTAGGGCCAAGCTAAAGGGCTGGAGGGATCGTGCACTTCTTTCTCTAATCTTATGTTGCAATGTCCTCTTTGTGTTCTTTACTCCTCTAACAAAAAGATACTGAACGATAAAGTGGAAATTTCACAAGAAAACTCGTATGTTGTTAGCCCACCGAAGCCTTATCTTTGGTTGAACTTGAGAAACTGTCAGAACAAGGATTACTTCATGGGCAGTACAAACAGGGGCGCAGATTACAACACACAGATTTACTTTCAAGACTTTTAAATAAGGATTTACTAACAACCGCTAAACATACAATGTCACAGAACTGAATTCAGTCAAAATTAAAATCCATACACTGGGTACAGATGGGGGGTTTTAAGCTCCCGTCAAATGTCAGAAAATATCACGTCTCTTTTGCAAATACCGAGATGTAAATATGCTTTGCAGAAACACTTCGATGACAAGATGAATGAAAATGTAATGTACCATGTCTTTGCAGGGGCGCGAGCGGTGCGGTGATGACATAAGTATATTGCAGAAAGAGATAACAGAGGTCAAGCTGCTGCTCTTCCTTGCTTTCTACAACAACTTACAGAAGTTACACGCATCGTTAGAGTCCAACACCAGTTCAATTCAGCCTAAATCTGTACCACTTAAAACACCACTGAGGTTTTGTGTCCAATTGGATTTATATTAAAGTATTATTTACTTGAATTGCAGCCCTTAGGAAATGAGACACACCTGTTAATACAATATGCGTTACTATGGATATTAGAAATAGAAAAATACACAAGGGATAAGGCCTGCCTTGTGCTAATCTTGAGGACAAAGAACTCTGAGGGTGTGTGAGGGGTTGTTTTTTCAACTGGATTTATATGAAAGTGGCTTTTTCCACAAGGTGTGGTGAAAATTTAATTTGCAATTACTGAATATTTTATGACTTGTAGATGCACATATATTCCTGCCTTAGCAGTGTCTCACGTGGTTTAACCTCTTTTCCCCACAGGAGAGAAAATTATCCTCTGTTTATATTCCTTCACCTGTATGAGTCACTATTATCTGAAGATCTCAGTCGAATCCCATGGAAACCACATCAGTAACCGGATAATAATGATTAAAGCCACAAAACATTGTCTATGCGGTGAGATATTCAACACACTATGTGTCCCAGTCCCAGGCAGTCTTCACGAGTGACAAAATCATGAAAATGTATTCTAGTTTGTTTACAAAATTCTATTTTTCCTTTCACTTTTCACACAAAGGACCTCAAATCTGAGAGCAACTGCATTATTTAAAACAACAGAATATGTGCAGCAATTTAAAAGACAGAGATGAGGCAACACATTCTTAGCTAAAGTTCTGCACCATTGTTAATATTTGTAACAGTATCTATAGGTAAGGTAACTTCAGGTATCAAGTTATTCTTATTGTTTAAAGATAAGAAGTTAGAAAGCTACCATCAGATATACCCAAAAAGCTCCTGTCAGGCTACCACAGTGTAATATTATTATTTTATGTATTATTTTTCAGATGTTACATTTGATTGTGTTTCAGAATAAAGGATTCTGCACGGCAATACATTTGGTGAATGCATACAGTAGATACTTTAAAAGAGAGCTCACTGACTGCTGCTTGCTTTGCTTGTTAACTAGAGCCCTGCAGGAAAAAGAACAACTACCACATTCCAAATGACACACCAGGAAACATCACCCAGTGACCAACAGTACAGTCATTCATAAAGACTCAAAGTTATCTGCATAAGTAAAATGTGCGACCTGAGATTCTGTGATGGTTTATGCATATTTTACACTCAAGGTCTGATAAACTGGAAGCTTAATTTTTATCTGTGTGATATCTGTTCTCTGGAACATGACGCCATAGCATCAATGGGGGGGGGGGGGGGAATACAGGCTATTCAGAGGAAGCAGAGGTTCTCATGAACACCATTCAAATTCAGACACTGGGGTTATTAACGTGAGGTGAAAAGCAGTAACATGGAAACCAAGAATTTGGCACGCACGCTCGTATCCTGGAATCAAACCAGAAGTGCAAGTCTCTATACTTCCTTTCATGAAGTTTGACCACTGCATCTGAGCAAATTCTCCACAAGTAAGATGGCCAATCGGAGATGCGGCTCATCAGCATAGAAGCTGTTTAAGTTAACAACAACATAAATTATCCTGTATAGAGAAGTTAACCTACAAGTGAACAAATAAATAAATAAAGCTATCCCTCCTCTGAGGCACAGTAGTTCTACATGTCCTACTCCAGTCTCAAATGTTTTTTCACATTAGTTTTTAGCCTTTGGCTCGTTAAGCTAGTAAAGCTAAGGCTCGCCAAAAAAGGACGGGTTTGTGATCCGCCACATATTCACCAGACATCACTCTGCTCTAACCACCCTGTCAACTTGTTTCTGTGGTAAAAAGAGAGACCTTGTTAAAACACGACACTGCCATAGCTGCGCTATCAAAGACTTCTCTGTCAGAAGTAATTTAACTGGTGTCATATCAGCATGCAAATTCAGAAGCAATTAGCCTTCAGTGAAGTCTGTGGCTGTTGGCTGCATGAAAGCTATTGTGTGAGAATGGTGTGAACTAGGTCATCATACTTTGTTTCTAATGGCTGCGAGTGAAGAAACCCGGAGTTAGTGAAGTCAGTTACCGATCATTAACCAAGTTTTCTCTTTGTTTGTTCTGTCAGATTAGGGAACTGCGTATCCTGGCCCTATGAAGTGGTTAGGGATGTCGCGTTAGCCCATATTTAGTAGATCTTGTAGTCTTTTGCCAGTAATCTATTTAGTGCAAATCCAATCATTAACCTCACTTTAGGTTTTAATTAAAACTGTGTTTTAAACACAGAGTGTATACACAGTCATTGTAAAATGACAGTACAACCCCTGTGTTGTACTAAGGTTTTGCACATTAGGACAAAATATATTAAATCTGTCCATCGCAGGTCTTAAAATGAGGTAAGCACATCTGGAGATGAACAACAACAGATAACATGATACACCATATCATTATTTATTTAACAAAAAGTAAGCCTTAATGTAGACGAAGTGAGTGAAAAACTAAGTCCTTGCTTTTTATTCCTAAGTTCCTCTATAAAAGCAGATGCTTTGACAGTTTTCTGGTCTGGAGCACTCAGGTATGAACTGGTTCAATGCCAGGGAGACATCAACAAAGTGACAACAACTTTATGCCGCACATAAAGTTTGTTTAGAAGGCTTGCCAGAGGAAGCCCTCTGCTTTTAAAAGACCATGGCAGACAGCTTAGGTTTGCAAAGTTACATGTGTGCAACCCACAAGACTTCTTGAACGATGCCCTTTGAACAGATGAGACTAAAGTGGACCACATTTGGCAAAAAGCAAATAAGATAAGATAAGATTAACTCAAACGTCTCATACCTTAAACTGTTAAAAAGCACGGTGGAAGAGGAGTGATGACTTGGGCTTGTTTTGTTTGTATACCAAAGTACTCTAGAGTCAATTAGGTGAGGTCACCTGTCTGACAGCTAAAGCTTGGCCAAAACCGGGTCATGCAACAGTAAGTGAATCTACAACAGAAATCCCAGACCTCAACCTGACTGAAATCCTGTGGCGTGTAAAGAAGAGTGGGCCAGAATTCCAAAGTGCCTCTGCACTCTGGCGTCTTTTTTGTCATGTGTTAATGTGTCCTTAGGGTTATTTAAGTTTTATACCTGAAAAAAACTATACTTTTAAAATTACATCCTGGTATCATCCTGCTAACCATAGAAATGATAGATGATGAACTTCTTTTTAGCCATGGCTGCAAATCATGGTCTGAGAAATAAGGTTAAAAAATGTGTTTATATAAAAATAAAGAAAATTATTCTTCAGATCTCTTGATTAGTTTATGGTTTCAATTTCTGGTTTGTGTTTTGTCTGTTTTTGTCGTGTGTTTTCTCATGTGGCAGTGAACTGAACTCTCAGATCCACCATATGGAACAGATTAGTGCCAAAGTTAAAAGCTTTTAGTCATTTTCCATCTGCTGGAAAACATGAGATTAACATCTTCAGTTGCATGTGGGCAGGTAGTGAGGACAGAGACACACAAATCAAAAATGTACACAGTTAAAACAAGTAAATAAATAGATAAATAATAGAATTTCCCTGAAATAAAGTGTATTAGAAACCACACTAAACAGGATGGCTTAGTGGGAAAATAAGACCATACCGTGCGTGGGAAGTTTGTAAGGGCACCCTGAACCATTTTCGGATCCAGGCACCCATCAGTCAGCCGTTCACAAACAATATTCACATAGAATATAAACAATACAGCAGATCTGTGCTGCTAATTTCACATAAATGGCAAGCATTAACTGGAAACAGCTGGAAGCAAAGTATCAAAAGCTTCAGAAAAGGTAAAATCGAGAATGGCCTAGAGTTTAAAAAAAAAAAACACGGTGAAAAAATGCTACAGTACAAAACAAGATATCATGCTTTTGGCAAAAGCCAAGTTCGTATTATCACAGTGGTCAAATGTCAAGTCCCCTGGTGCATGCAGATGTGATTTATGGTTGAAAGGTGTTGAAACTGCACCAGAAAAACAGGCGGAAAGTCCTCTGTCTGCATGATAATAACATTAAATTCATTCCTAGATTACACCGGCTTTCAAAAAGCACTGTCTAAATGCATTACAAAAACAAAACAATTGATGAATCAGGCTTAGCTGCTCAAAACAGGATATCATCCTTGCATGCCTGATGAAGACTGTGTAAAACCATGAAAAAAAATCAAGAAAAAATTCACTGAGAAAATAAATTTAACAAGTAAGAAGAGCAACTCAAGGGTAAGTACCCAATAAGGTCCCTCAGTACAGGCAGCCTAGTCCTTTCCAGTGAAAGAGTGAGTTATGTGTCTGTCATTTCCTCACTTCCACTTGGTCAGTGCTGACACTCGCAGACTCGGTGACTAGAAAGAAGGACACACAAGCCTTTAATGTCTTAGATTCACCGTCGTGTGTGCCTCTTCTGCAAGTTTTAGCTCAGCACCTTAGAAAACACGCATCCAGGATGACCCCAGTAATAGGAACAGCATAAGAGTGAAAATGTGATGGAAAAGAGGTAAGTGGTAGCTGACATCATATGAAGAGACAGAAGCATTTAGACATCTTGTCTCCTGTTTCAGTCAAGCAAAAGTCGACTCCAAAAGACCCATGGGGCCACTGTGTCCTCGCCCCACTGGGCTCTCTGGTCCCTGGTAATGAGGAAGAAGGTTTGGGCTTGGTAGAGAGGTGATCCTGCACTCGTGCAGGTCCGATGCAAAACTGAGGCTCGTGTCAAACAGTCGAGAGCTGCGTGGGCTTAGACGTGGGGAGATCCAGCAGAGCCTGCACAGTCACACCCACTTTCACTAGGCCACGTTCTTCTAGGATGTGATGCGGCAGGCACAGCTTGTCCTGAGTCAACAGAGAGATGTCTTTTTGTTAATTTTTCTCAGAGAAAAATAAAAAAAGTGGGGTTTTCAGACAGTATTTAACCGTTAAAAGCTTTTCTGACAGGTAGATTTGACCAGAGACAAATAGAACATATTTGTCTTTCATTATTTATGACAGCAATTCTTCATCTGGAGAAGGATCAAGGATAAAGGCAAAAACCAGACCAGTGAGTATGCATGATATAACTTGCAGAAACTGTATGGAACTTGTGCTTCAGAGCCCAACGGTGGATATCACCATGGAAGGTAATAAATCTTCACAGAATATATTGCAAAATAAATACAGGTTAAGTGGTGTTTGAAGTGAAGCGTGTATGAAATACCTGAATGAAAGTGTTAAATGGTTAATGTTAGTACCTGTGGGACACCCAGCTTCTTACAGGCATCCAAGAAGTTTTCCACGTTTCTCCGGCATTTGGCCATGCTAAGCTTTGGCTGGAAGCCCAAATATCAATCATTTTAGTTAATTAAACTCACAGCGGAACAAAATCCACATAGCTAAGCAGACAAAAATTTTATAACCAATAAATTCATGAGAATTTCTAACTCTTGGCATTAACAATTAAAAAAAAGACTCATTTTGAAGATGGGGTGTTCTCACCACTGCAGGAGATGGTACATGGATGCTGGCAACAGACCGAGGACAGATATGATTAGCTAAATGGCAAAGGACAACTCCGTCCATTAGAGCTGCTCCAACATCATCCGGAAGCAACACCTTGAGCCTGGACTCAATGTTCTGCAAACACACACACACAAAACGCACTAATGTCACTGTCGTCGACATTTGGAGTAGAAAAGGTGTTTAATTTATTAACATTGAATCAATTACTCACAGCGGGTTCTCCATCCTCTCGCTTTCATTTCATTCTGTTATTTTTAATTACTGTATTTAGCCAAACAGCTTCTTTGGACCAAAGGTTCACGAGAGTGTAATCAGTTAATGATCTGAGGTAAGTGCCTGGGTGTGTACCACACGCAGCTTAATGAAAGTTAAGCAACTCTGAAAGATCATATTAAATCCTCCTTTTAATAATTGCTATCTACTAAGCTATATTATCTTTGCTTCCAGTACACCTGAGCATGTGCGTTCTGATAATCACCAGCTATTAGCTCACTCCCTGTTAATCAGATGATCTGCAGAGTGTTATTTATGTCTTTATTAAATATCTCCCACATAACCAAATTGTTTGTTTTTGTATGAATGGGTGGGTTAGTACTGCTGCCAGAGAAGAGAGTTGGACAAAATCCAACAAATACTTCTTGGTATTCTTGGTTTATCTATTTGCTGTGAGTCAGGAGAGACAGAAGAATTAGATACTTGCCTCAGGTGGGAAATCAGAAGGAAAGTTACTGTTTATCATCGCAATATATCCAAAGCAGTTGAAGAAACTGGTACTGATGTTGATTATGTTAAAAGGAATGTTATTGAAGTCAATTGTCTACCATTGAATGTTTTTGTGCATGCTTTCGAACGTGTTTTTGATTTCCCATGAAGTTCATGAATAAGGCACTGTTCTGCTCCTGTGGTGTGACGCTTTGCTTTCTGTAACTTTTCTGAAGTCCATCTGTTTCCGTTTGACCTTTTGCTTGGCCTGGAAAGCATTTCTAACCAGCGATGACAATGATTATGTTTTTAGAAATGAAAGTTCTCTTGGCTGCCCAAACAGTGAACTGCTCTGTCCACAGTCTAATTTAAGCTTTCACCCCAAAACGGACAAGCACACCCTGAAATGTCACTTCAGTCAGAGAAGAAGAAGCCACTTGTATGGGTTGAATCCAGCCGTGGAAACTGTTTCTTTCACTTATACAGGCGTCTCCATTAGGACAAATGACCACCTGGCTTAATTTTCAAATATTAGAATTTAAATACTTCCCTTATAACCAAACACGGAAGCTCATACCCAACACCAACATGTACATCCAAGGGAAATAATAAAATAAAGACAGGCTGTGTACTCTGTACTAGACTGTTAGGTAAGATCACGAACCGTTGCCAGAAAACAGGATTCTAACCGCATTACAAAGCAACTCTGGACAAGATTCAAGAACAAAACCTGAATTATTTATTGATCCATAACCTGGATCTGATTGTCTCAGACTCCAAGACCGCCTACAAACACACGTTTCAACCACCCTGAAGGAGTAAACGGCACTTTGACAAAGACACTTCTGGTGAATCAAACACACTATTTGTTTATTGATACATTTCAGGGCTGAGGCAGAAGCTGAAAAATTAAAAGAAAAAAAAAGAGCACTTTCTTAGGTCAATCAGAAATTAATTAAAAGTACATTTCTGATTAGACTCTATGTGTTTATTATAATTTTCCCAGTAGTTTAGATCTATATGTGTAAATTGTGTATGAGCTCCCATCAATTAGGTGGAAGGTGTGACACTGCTCTATAAAATTATCCAAAGCTCTTCCATGTGTGGAAAAATGCCATCACTCCTGCTTAACAGACCACTGCCTGAGTTCAGAAGGCTCTCGCCTCAGATTAATCAGCCCTTCCCTACCATGGCTACATTGCTACAGCACGCAAAAACACTTCCAGTAACCTTCAGCTGTTATCAAAAAATTCCACCCACTGCAAAAATCCCAGTCAATTTTAAAATACCAACCAAGTTAGCAATTGCTGTCAGGTGGCTTTCTTCTTCTCTGTTTAATGTTCCCACTTATTCAAGTCATTTCATCTGCCTTCAATTTTTTATTCTCATCATCTGATCATTAACGAACAGGTCAAATCTATCGTAGCTCGCTTCCTGAGGCTACTTTGCTTTCGCAACTTTTCTTGGAAACGAGGTGAGAATCCTCTCGCTGACAACATCTTTAAAAAGAGGTTCACCTCAATGCTATGATGGCCTAACACCCAGTAGAGCCAGGCATGGGAACACTCTGAGTCTAAAGAGTGCTTTTTTTCTCAAGGTAATGTCTGTTCTTTTTCCAGAACGCAAAGTGTCACCTACGCCTACTTTGTTACGGACTTTCATCTCAGTTTTGGAACACCCTTTCACTTTGTGCCCTTGTTCATTTTTTTTCTCCTTTTGTAAAGATGTTTTGGCAGGTTTGACAAAGAGTTCTTTTGTCTCGGGCAAACCTTATTGGGCAAAATGGTATGTAAGCGTCAGGTATTGTATAAAACATCTGTCAGTGTGTGATGCTATCACAAGTATGCTGTGCACGCCTTGAATTTATAGCGCTTAGTTTACCGGCCTGTATTTCTGTGACAAGTGATGACAGGTTGTTTTCTTCCCCACTGTCATCTCATCACCTCATGAACCTGGCCTGATTAAGAAAATGAAAGCATTATTTTTCTTTAGCCTCTCCTGTAGAGACTTTGCATCTCTAATGCTTTTCATTAGAATTAGACTAGCCAGTCATTTTGATGTGTTTTGCTCTCTTCTAATGTTTATTATCATGCAAACGACACTGCACGCTTCGCATATTTTAGGTGTGTCTGACATTCTCCGACATGCTGACTGTTGGTTACACCTCTGGTTCTGTACAGATGGTTTGCAAGCAAATACGTTACTTCACTTTAGCACCATGGGACGCAGCAGGTTGCACGGGTATGTGTGCAACTACTAAACCACAATGTTAACCTGATCATTCGCTTTCCCCTGATACTTTCTTTGTCCCTTTCTTGCAGGGCTGCTTGAAAATGGCAAAAATGACAGTTTGGACTTTCATTCCAATTCAGCTGACAAAAGTAAATAGGCAAACACATGCCACAGCTTGGCACTGAATGCCTAGTTAGCTGCAAGGATTCTCTGAGCTACATGTGAGTTGTACCTCTTGAGGTTTGTGCAGAATCTCTGAGCATTGCTCAGTGTGACCTTGGGACCTTGTCCCATCATGTGTTAGCATGCCCGAATACTCCAGGCGAGAAGAATGCCAAAACGTTGACTTTTATTGAGGTGCTCACATTTGGTGATGATGAATTAATCAAGTGCATTTGGTTAGCAGAACCCAGCTGCTGCACACCTTCTTAATTCCTGTGGGAACAGTAAGAGTGTACTTACAAAGCCAGTTCGGAAAAATTGGAGACACTGTATAAAACGTAAATCAAAAGATAATGCAATGATTTGCAGATCTCATAAACCTGTATTTTGTTCACAATGGAAGAAAAATATCAAACATTTAAATTGAGGCCCTTTACTATTTTATGAAAGATATTTTTTATTGAAGATTTAGAGCAGGGGTCCTCAACTCCAGGCCGGTGTCCTGCAGGTTTTAGATCTCACCCTGGGTCAACACACCTGAATCACATGATTAGTTCATTACCAGGCCTCTGGAAAACTGCAAGACATGTTGAGGAGGTAATTTAGCCATTTGAATCAGCTGTGTTGGATCACAGACACATTTGAAAACTGCAGGACACCAGCCCTCGAGGCCTGGAGTTGGGGACCCCTGATTTAGAGAATCTGGAGACATTTTTTTGCGCAGGCCAAAAGTCTGTACTGGATGTTGTTGATCTACGTGCCCTCTGGTGGCACTCCATTTAAAACAGGCATGATTCTCTCATGGAAATCACTGCAGGGGCTCACGAATGCTTTCTAAAATTAACATCTGTGAACACAGTTTGCCATGCCACATCCACAAATGCAGGTTAAAGCTCTATTATGCAAAGAACCAAAGGTCATTGGTTGAGGCAAAGTGGAGTAAATGTTCCGTGGTCGCACAAATCAACATTAGAAATTCTTTTCGGAAAACATGGATGCCACATTTTGTGGATGAAACAGGAGAGGTATGATGTGGGATTTTATTAGTGTTCAGTTAAGAAAACCTGCATCTCTGATGACAGCTTACACTTTTGGAAAGGCACCATCAGTGCTGAAAGATATATACAGGCTTTAGAGCAACATACGCTCACTTCCAGATAACATATTTTTCTTTTTTTTTTAACTCGCATATTTCAACAAGACAGTGCCAAATCACATACTGCATCTATTACAGTCTGGGTGCTGAGTTGGCCTGCCTGGAGTCCAGCATTTGATGACCCAGGACTGTTGAGCAGCTTGAGTCTACTATTAGATAAGAACAGGAAAACATTCCCCTCCCAAAAGTCCTGCTGTTAAAAGAAGAAGAGCGGATGCTGCACAATGACAAACATGGCTCTGTCCCAACTTTGTTGAGATGTGTTGCTCCCATTTAATTCAAAATGACCATTTTTTTCTTCTTAAAATGATGTCGTGTCGCAGTTTAAACATTGTTTAACTGTCGTTTTCTGTGTTCTGTTGTGAATAAAATATGGATTTATGAGTTTTGCAAATCACTGCATTCTGTTTTTATTTAAATTTCACACATCCTCCCAACTATGTTGGAATTAGTAAGTTGTAGGTCCAGCTAGGCATGCCCAGCCCACCCTGATTCCTAAATTATTTTCATAAGCAAAAACAAAAGTGTTTCAGCCCTCCACACCCATCCCTCCGTCGCTATAGCCCCAGCATAAATAGATGAGTCAATTTAGACTCAGTGTGTTTCTTAATTCCTTGGAAACCAAGTGAAGTCATGATGAATCTGTATTCCTAAGCAGGAAGGCTGGATAAGAAGCAATTGTCTAGCTCGAATGAGTAAACACTGAAACAAAAGCAGGATCTATTGAGCTTTGGCCTCTGTATGACTCCATAACTCGTACAAGGCATAAATAAGCTGCAAGGCATCTGACCTGTCGTAACAGTCCTATCTGCTCCATTTCCTCTCTCAAGTGCTCCATCTTCCTTCTCATCGTGAAGCTCGGGTCTGTAGAGCTGATCTCCTGATGGCTTCCTCTGGTGAAGGCTAAAATTACAGATGGGGGTAACAATCCAAAGAACACACAAAGGAAATAAGAAGAACAGACAAAAAAGTATTTAGTACATCACAGTCGCTCAGTTCAATTTCAGGCCACCTGCTCGATTTCAGTCTGACAGTAGAAATGCAAAGTTAATGTGAAACTCTATCAAATAATATGAGCTCTTACTGTATAAGACCAAATCCCAACAATGTCCAAGGAACAAATCTGTGCTGTGTGTTACCTGGAATTAGGTGTGGCTGTGATACAATCTAAATCTGTATTTACAGTAGGAAGCGTACAGTGTGCTTGTGCATGTCTTCCTTTATTTCAAGTCATCCCATCCCTTTGGGTTTACGAGACACAGTCTGGCTGATTTAGTTTCATTTCCTAGTCAGTGAAAGTCTTCTTTACTTTTATCAAAGAGTCTCTGTAGGTTCTCAGTCATCCAAGATATTGTTGTTATAGTCTAAGGAGCGTGGGAAGAAAGAAAGGCGAGAGGTGAAACGTCTTCAAGAAACTTAAAGACGTCCAGTCGCTTTCTTTCCAACCTCCTTAGACTTTTATAAAAGAGCTTTTATAAAAATCGGAGCCAATTCAAAGAATATCACCATATGCCAGGTAACATATAACAGGTAAATTTAAAAAAAAAAAAAACACTCCAAATAAGGCAGACAGAATTTTTTGCATTTAAATACAAAATGCAGTTTTTATATGATGATTTTGTAAATTAATGAAAACAAAGCTATCCAAAGCTACCTGACGCCCTTGTTAAATCATGAATTAACTGCGACTGCTCAAATTTTTTACAAAGCTAATTTCAGTGGAGAAAACTTGGAACAGTGGTGAAGTTTGCCAGGAGTGTGCCAGCGGACCAAAATTACTCCAAGAGCACATCGTAGACTCATCCAGGAGGTCACGAAAGACCCGAGAGTCTTTCAGAGTTCATGATCCAACAATAACAAAAAGACTGGGCAAAATTCCTCCACAGTGATGGCAAGTTCTCATAAATGTTTGATTTCAATTCTTACTGCTATGGATGGGGCAACCCTGGACAAAGAACCATGCAGACTTGGATAGCTTGTTTCCCCTTAATTAATAAAATCATCGTTTAAAACATGCATTTTGTATCAACTCAGATTATCTTTATCTAATATTAAAATGTGCTGATGTTCTAAAACATTTAACTGTGACAAATATGTCAAAATACTTTTTCATGATACTCTGATCGGTGTTAAAGTTTGTATTTTGTTAGTAGTTAATTTGCAAACCATATATAGGCTAAAAAAAAGTATAACACTTTATGGATTAAACTACCCAAAAATGCCTGCATATTTTAAATGAAATGATTTTAAATGAAACAGCCAACATGTGACTAAAGTGCAGACTTTCAGCTTTATCAAAAATGTTACATCAACTATTTAGGAAGTAGAGATATTTGATATTTTGACATATTCCAGTTTTCAGAAGCTCAAAATGGACTGGACGATAGTCTGTTCATTGCCAAAAGAGGCCTCTTCCCTCGCTACACCATGACAAATTATGTAAATAAAACAATAGAAGAGTTTTGTCTTGGGGCCACTGTTGCAAAAGCACTGTCTCCTTTCATTCTCAGCCTCACAGAAGCTGTGTTAATAATCCAGCAACAAATTCTAATAAGTGGTTTAGGGAAGAGCAAACATCAAAAGTTAACACTTAGCAAATGTGGCAAGCGACCAAGAGTTTCAATTATCTTGGGTAAAAATCTCTCAGGGTCACATACGAAAAGTCGTTTTCTCCTCTTCAATTTGAGAAGAACTGTCAGCCGACCAACCTTTAACAGAGTCTAAGCAACTATGCAAGATCTGTCACTCAGAAACATCCTGGGGCTTAAAAGAGACAAATAACGTCTTTGAACGTTGTAAAAATATGCTAAAGACGCAGGAGGTACAGCAACAGTAAAGCCTCCAAGACAGAACCTTGTAGTACACCATAATCAAGAAAAGTCGAAGACGACCTGAAGTTAAAAGCAGCCGAAAAGAAAGGAATCGATCAGACAGATACGAGGCAGAAACCGCTCCAAGGCAGAACCTGAGACACACACTGAGTATCCCAGTCAAGTAAAATGTGACGGTCAGAGGTCAAGCAACACCAGCAGAGCATTCTGCTTCATCACTATGCATCAAAGCTCATTGGAGACTTTTGTCCAAAACAGTTATGAGCAGCTTAGCCATAACCTTTAAGCCTTTTAAATTTTTTAAAGACCTTTGCACAAGGCATTAGTACAACTTGGGCTTTCATGGTCACTTCTAATGTATTCCTTCGATGCACTTTATTTTGTAAAAATTTGGGCTCTTTATTTTTTATTAGAATTCCAATCCATCCATCCATCCATTCGCTTCCGCATATCCTTTTCAGGGTCGCGGGGGGCGCTGGAGCCTATCCCAGCTGTCATGGGGCGAGAGGCGGGGTTAGAATTCCAATAACTTTCTTAATTTTACTGATCAGTGTAAACCGCTGCGATTATTTTTGCTGTGCACTGGATAATAATAAAACTTCTTCTTCAATATGAGGCCCAAACAGACACTGATGCAACTGAAGGAGGCTTCGGGAGACAAACAAAAGGTTGTTCTTAAAAAGAAAGACTTGTTAAGCCAGTTGAATTAAAGATGAAAGTCTGCACTTCAATCACATCTTGATCGTGTGACTTAAAATCGCCAGTGTACAGATGCAAGATTACAAAAATTGCGAACAGATTGTGGACATGCATTACAAAACGCTCAGCTGGCACTGCAGTCTACGCAAGGCAAGGATTAGCTCTTTGAGATTTATAGTCAGAGAGAACATGCAGTCAGGAGGTTGTCACATTAATCCTTATTGAAAACTGGCAGACGTGATTTTTCCCCGACACTGTTTGTTTGGTTTTTTTGCTTTTGTTTTTTTTCGGTAGGCTAATTCACGATTTATTATCCTCCTGTCAAAGTAAAACAAGTTTTATTTGTACATCCAGGAAGATTTTATGACTGTATCCAAAAGCTGGTTATGGGGGTGCAGACCAGCAGTTCTTTAGAAAACCCTCCCTAATTCTCGTGAAAGAATGATGAGACTCCACCTTAAAAAAAGTGACTCGGTGTGAAAACAAGGCATTCTTAACATTGTCATTTCAACACATATAGGCATCGACGATGTTTTCCGCGGTAACACATCCTTTAGACAGAGTAGCTTATTTTACCTATGATGTCTTTAGAAGGGTTTTTTTAGTAAGTAAACACTATTGTTTTGTTTTTTGCTCAATAAAATTGTAACATATGAGAGAGATCTTTTTTCATATCCATACAACATGTAAAATGTAACGTACTTATATCATTTCAGCAGTTTGTTTTTTATTATCTTTTCAAATCGACGGGAAGGATGGGTTCTAACCGTCTGATTGACTTTATTTTTGTTACTATTTTTATGCCCAAGAAAGCCCCGAGACAATCATTCCAGTGAAAAGGAAAAGCACTGAGCAAAACGATTCAGACAGTGTCATTTAAAGAACAAGGACGTCTGTGTTACCTGATCTTGGCTTAAGTCCAAACACTGTCAGAGTAGTGCTGAAATCAGTGTTGCGCAAACCCTCCTGAGGATAAAACATTCACATCCAATTCAGAATGGGACGCAACATTAACACTTACACGATCTTTTAAGATAACATTTTCATACCCACCTCAGAGTCAACGTTGCCACTCGAGTTTTTGCGAGCACTCTGACATTTGTACTGTCAACAAAAGAGATAATTAGATCTTTGTTTCATGCTAATTGTTCATCTCCTGTTCTATTTATGGAAGCAAACCTGGTGTTACATGTTTGTTATTCATTTATCTAAACAGTGACACGCTTATTAAAAGAGTGATCGGCACATGTTTATACATTAAGTGGCTAGTGTGCCTCTAAATCCCACAAAAATAATGGGGCGAGTATCTTGCCCGTGGATACTGTGCTATGCAGACTGAAGGCTGGAACAGCCAGGGATCAAACCGCCAACACGGCCATTAGTAGATGACCTGCACTATTATGCAGGTCATCTACTATTTTTGTCCCTCTATTCTAAACCCACGCAAAAATAAAAATAAAAATTGCAAGTGCAAATGTTGCATTTTGGGGAGAAAATTATTTTGAGTGAAGAAAAGTTTAATTTAAGCCAACAAAATCCATTGCTGCATACAAGAAATGTATTTCAGTGTTTGCTATTATCCATATGCACACACAATAACAGCCCCTCTCGCTCAGTTGTTGGGATTTGTTCTTGCTCAGATCTCTACTCTGTCTGCTGACAGACACCTGCGGACCAGTTCTCAACATTTCTGCACCCTGCGCGCTCACCTCTTTCTGTACACCCTTATAAGTGTGCCACAAAACCAACCAATCACAGACTTTGATGCAAAAATTCTGATTGGCTGTTAGGGTCTCCAATCAGCTCGCTAGCTACTGCATTCCGGAAACACGGTCCAGAATGTAGCTAAACCCATTTTCGGTTACTATGTTTAATTATTTTATTTTAAAATATATTATTTTTCAAGACCATTATGGTTTTAATCTAGTTTAAACCAAACCACTCCACTGGATTTAGCTACATTCTGGACAGTGTTTCCGGAATGCAGTAGCTAGCGAGCTATTGGTGACCAAAACAGCCATGAGAATTTTTTGCATCCAAGTCTGTGATTGGTTGGTTTTGTGGCACACTTCTAAGCAGGGGTGCACATAAGTGGTCCGCATAAAAGAGGCGCACCAGATAAGAAGTTGTATTGTTTGCGTACATAAGATTTTCTGGAGGAGGACATGCATTTGTTTAGAACTCTTAAAGACGTCGAAGAAGCAAGCTCCTTTAAGGAATTACTTTGGTGTTCCTCCACCTCCAAAGAAATGTCAGGAGTCCAAACCGCAAAAGAAGCGCGTATTCTCGGAAAAGTGGTTGCAGGAGGTGAGCTGGATTCAAACAAATGATGAACGCACAGAGATGTGGTGCAGAATATGCCGTGAAAATCCCACTCTAGCGGACAAAAACAGTGCCTTTTATATGTACGCAAATGCGCGTTGCAACTTCTTATCTGGTGCGTGTCTTTTATTTTGACAGCGAATGCGCACCTGCGGACCACCTATGTGCACCCCTGCTTATAAGGGTGTACAGAAAGAGGTGAGCGCGCAGGGTGCAGAAATGTTGAGAACAGGTCCGCAGGTGTCTGTTAGCAGACAGAGTAGAGATCTGAGCAAGAACAAATCCCAACAACTGAGCGAGAGGGGTTTTTATTGTGTGTGCATATGGATAATAGCAAACACTGAAATACATTTCTTGCAGGCAGCAATGGATTTTGTTGGCTCAAATTAAACTTTTCTTCTCTTAAAATAATTTTCACTCAGAATAGAAGCCTTTGACTTCTGTGTTCACAATCAGTGCGACTCTAATCATTCTGATAAAGTCATGCATTATTGCACATTTGGAGATGACTATCACAGAAAATCAGATAGAACATGCAATTCTGTCTGATAGCACAATGTATTCTGCAAGTTAGGGCTGTGCCATATGACCAAAATCTCATATCCCGTTATAAGAATTCTATCGTCCGATAACAATATAAATCACAAAAATGTAACATTTTCTGTAAATTATGTGAATCTCGGGCAGCTCGACTTGCGGGAAGTGTTTCCAGCTGCGCATCATGTAGCTGGAGTCCAGTGTTTTAATAGATGCATGAAACTATACATTTTTAGACATAAGTTGTAAAGGCCGCTGTTTTCTTTGTGAGTATTTATTACACGGCGTGCTGCGGGGAAAAGCCTGTTCTAACGTTTGAGTCTAAGGTTTATTTTTTAGCACCTGGCGGCTCTTTTTAAATTCTCATCCGTAAATAATCTGCTCTTTCACGTGATTCAGTTTATTTTGAAAAGTCTCAACAGGATCTTGAGCTTTATTGTGAAAGGTTTATGTGGAACATAAACAAGTGGACACGCGATACTGTTACCGTCGCTGTTGCTAACCACAAGGCATAAAAACAGGCGCTTGTCCGTCTGTAGTGTAATTATATTAAATATAAAAGAAAGAGAGAACTTTAAGAAATTAATATAGCCACTACAGTGACCATCAAAACGATGAAAAAATATTGCCGTAAACAGTTTATTTTGCGACACCACGAAACAAACGATAGCATAAAAAGAAGGATGGACGTTTTTATATCGTCATCCGATATATATCGTTATATCGAACAGCCCTGCTGCAAGTAGATGCAATCTAGAACAGCGGTCCCCAACCCCCGGGCCACGGACCGGTACCGGTCCGTGAGTCATTTGGTACCGGGCCGCGAGAGTGAGACTCGGGTGTGAAATGTATGGTTTTCAGGGTTTTTATCGGTTTTTAGCGTTATTTTGTTATCGTTTTTTCGTTAACTCTGTTTTCCTGGGTCTTTTCACGTGTGTTATGAATAAATCTTATTTTTTTCGGTACCGGTACTAGTTTTATTTTGTTGTATTTATCCGCGACACCGACAATATTTTCACGGACGGCCGGTCCGTGAAAATATTGTCGGGCACAAACCGGTCCGTGGCGCAAAAAAGGTTGGGGACCGCTGATCTAGAAAGTCCCTGGCCCATCTGGGAGCGATAGACATTGTTTTTGCTTTCCAGCAGTCTCCAGAAATCCAAGCCAAGATTATGTTTTGGTCTGTTGGTCGTTGTTTATGAATACGTGTGTGAATGCATGCATTTTTTGTTTCGGTCATGTAGGCACTGCATTTTGTTCTTCACGGGGACTGTTTATCACCTTCATTCATCCAAAGCCTAAAGAAACGTGATGGATTTTGTACAAGTGCAAGCACAGAGTACAAGCAGACTACATGCAAGAGAACTTCTGGTGGCAGAAATTTCGTCTCTTGTCTGTAAATTCTACACATCCAAATCCAGAATGTGTTTCAAAGACATTACTGAATATGCAGTGAGAATCTGGGAATTTGCACAACCTTCAGATAATCTTTTCGTAGATACTTGTTCCGCCTGCGGTCTTCATTCTGATTGAGGACAGGTGGGATCTCAGGCCACTTTGGCTCTGAATCAGACTGATCTGTCTTCAGACAGCCATCAAAGGAGCAGGAGGAAGAGGGCTGTAAACACAAGCAGTTAAAATTAATCTAAAGAAAATCTCTATAAAACTCTCCGCATCTTACAGAGAAGAATGGGAGGCACAATCAAGAAAAAAAACACAAGCCTGGAAAACCGGGCGTGAATGAAACACGGTATGTTTGCTTTAAAGAAAGTAAGTTGGTACCTGTCCGCTCAGCACTGACGTTCCACTGCTTCCTTCATCTAAAGAGGCACTGATATAACAACACAATAACGTCACAAGCTTTTGTTTGACATTCAAATACCATGAAGTTATGTTTTTGGGAATACATGCCACTGACAAAGAGATTAGGGTCAACAAATATTTGGAGACAGGGAGACAAACTGTGCATGACTCACACCACCAGTCACGTTTTGGAAAAGTTGATGCGTTCTAGAACAAATCTGGCTGTTTTGTGTTACTCAAAAACAAATGTGTGTGCAAGACTCCTGTATATCTCACAGCTAAGTGTTACTGGAGAACACCACCGAGCTGCCCTGTGATTAACTTGAACAACACTTTGGAAGCTAGTAAATCACGTCTGCTGCAGTTTACTGGCCCCGGACATGTTGAGTTCAGCTTGAAAAATGTGAGAAGCAGCTGCCCATAAAGTGGCACGGTCTGACTTTGAGTACAGTTTGGGTGAAGACCCGTGAGGTGATCTTTGTGTGCAAGTTTCACTAAATCCTAAGCAACACTGTTGATTAGTGATTAGTGATTAGTGCTCCCCATTAGTGAGGAGTAGTGATTCTTGTGGACGCTGCCCAGACTGAGGACTCTATCGCTTAAGCTGCCAGATAAGACAAGAAGTCATAAAGATTTAAATGCAACAACACACAATTTTAAAATAAGCTAAATAATTTAAATTTTAAAGAAATCAGTAGCGCAGGAGTAAAGCAGGTAACCCTGGGAGCAATCCAAAAATGGAATAAATAATGAAGCTTTAAAAATACATTTAAAAAAAAATTAAAAGTAAGGTCACAATAAGTCTTTGAATGATAATGCCAGAAAAAGGAGGTGGGTTTAGATTGAAAGATTTTAGCGCTTTCAGATTCTCTCAGGGACACCAGCAGAAAATTCCATCAGCAGTCCATACAAGCTAAAGGTTTCCTCCCCAAATGGCAGATTGGCACACAAGGAACGAGAGGGCACACTGCTTCGCACGCTTGTAAGCATGTGAAACGTACTGGAGTGACACCATGAAGTACTTTAAAAACAAGCAGAGAGGATTTAAGAATCAACACAAACTGACAGGTGCAGGGGTGGGTATTAATGTGCTTTCTTAGCAAACGTGAGTTATTTTATCGACAAAAGTTACATCTCTCTAGTTTTCTTTGGAAGCTGAAGACGCACTAGCACAGAACTCACCTGCGAGCGGTCTGAGGTGTGAGTCTCGGTTTGCTGCCGGAGCTTCCAGAGTGACTGAGGAATCTGCAGACGCACACATACGGCAAACAGGCGAACACAAGAACTGTTCAAAGAGGCTGAGATTACATTGCACATGCAGTGCATGAAATATTTTTTGACCATGTCACAAAAAAACCCCAAAACCTCAGTACACTGAGTCACCAAACACTGAGTCACAGGAAGTGAGTGCAAAGAATCAAAAATAGCTGCTACTTTATTCTCGTAAGACGCCTGTATGTATGAAATGAATTTGAAAAAGCAAACTGTAAACCATGACAACAAAAATCGCTCTACCTGTGTGCCCGGCCGGTCACTCTCCTCCTGTGAATTAGACTTTCGGCTCTGCAAATTAAGGACCGTCGTCTAAGAAGCCACGCAAACAAACAGTAGGCAAGTCGGGGGAACAGGAGAAGATCAGGAAATGGCAAAAGTGGAGAAGAAAAAGTCAGGTATAGCTGATATGGGTCTGACTTGCAAAGACAAAAGCGGTAAAGTGCAGTAGGTAGTGATGTAGCGTAAAAGATTGGGCAGGAATGCTGACGCAGTGGATTTGTTCAATGAGTAAACCAAACTGTCCAGTTCACGGGAAATGTAGACTTCGATGCCTGTCTGTTTGCTCTGTCAAACCACTTACAGGACTATTACTTAAAATTTCTATACAGCAGGGCATGTATTAGTCACGGCACATTTTTTATGACTACTTAGCAAAACGCTGGCATCAAACTGATGAAGCTTAGGCAGTAATGCTGCTTTGTTTTAAAAGTCACGCTCAACGACTTTGGAAAGTTTTTAAAACATCTGTGTTTCTTTTAAAAGCTTATGATGTAAGCCTACTTTGTAACGCTTTCCTATACAGAAAATTGTTAGAAAGGAATAGATTAATGAGACCTTTAAGCGGATTTAATAATGCTGTTGGTATTATAGGCTTGCAGGGAGAAATCGCTGTTAGGCTAACTGCAGAAAGATGTTACATGAACAACACGGATTTAAGCAGCTAAGCAAACGCTGATGTACCACACAGCTACTGTTATGTTACGAGAGTAGACGTGAGGGCCACACACCTGTTCTGCTGCTCCTGCTGCAGAAGCTGGACAGCAATCTTCCTCAGATCAAGCACTTCCTTCAGCTCATCGTCCTCTTCCTCAGCTAGCTGCTCCTTATCAGAACTGGGAAAGGTGAGGAACAAAATTACTATCAAGTGATTAATTAGAGATATATCTAGGTGTGGGCACACATCCATTTATTTGCTTCATCTTATCCAATTCAGCTTATCCCAGCTGCCACAGGGCAAAGTTTGCCCCCCCCCCCCAAGACTGGTCATCAGTGTGTCGCAGGGCCAGCACATTTACAGACACGTGTGGAATCCCTAGTTAACCTATTATGTTTGTCTTTGGTTTCAGGCTGAGACATGCAGATGATTAAAGGGGGAAAGCTGCTGGCACCACTCAGCATCGAAGTCGCTGATTAATGTGAACTTCAATGCAATTCGGTAGAAAGCCATCATTCACAAGTGATGACAGTCTTTTACATTTTGCAGTGACTCATCAAACTGTGTCATTACCTAACGTGTCATTTCCAAAGAGATCTCCTTGGTAGTACATGCACAAAAAAAAAAAAATACAAAATGTCTTTTTGTGTGTGCTAAACCGGCACTTGGCAAAACTCTGCCAAACCAAACACCAGTGTGGCCGCCACTTGCGATAAGAAACAAAGAGAAAGTTTTTTTTCTGTTCTCTCACGCTCCCCTCTCTCTTTCTGCGCATGGTTTCCTCTGGTTCCTGTAAATTGCTGGAGTGGCACACCTGGTCTGTATTAACCACTCCTTGGCTCCAGTATAAATACCTAGGCTTCCCACTCACTTCTCATTAGAGCGGGTGAGCAGTGTGGCAGTCACGCTAAGGCTAACCACTCCTGGTGTTTTCATGTCTTTTATTGGATATTTCTGATTCAGATTTTTCTTTCAACCCGCTAGCCTTGCAGCACACTGAGCCCAACATCTTCCCTGTCCACTCTCCATATGCCTAACCTCATCACCGGGCTTGCTTCCCGAAAATAAATTTTGCTCTGTTGGTCTGTCTGGATCTGATTTGGGTACCAATTAGCACAACCTGTGCCAGCTCACCCTCCAGCGAGCGGTTACGTTACCCTAAAAAGTCCAGGGGATGGTGGAAAGTAACAGCATTGCACACACAAAAAAACTCACCCTGACTCCTCTTTCCAGCTGTCTTTATCTTTGCTTTGGTGAGACATGTTAAGAACTTTCTCCAGTTCCTGGAACGCACACAGGGACATCACGTCACGTCACAGGACCAAGCACACAGAGATAGATATTCTCTCCCAACGTGTCTTCAAAAGATTTCCCACATTCTTCTCGGTTTTCTAGACTGATTGATGAATTCATACCTTTATACAAGACACATGACTGCTTTGCTGCCCATTGCACTCTGACAGAGCAGGATCCTCGTCCGGGTTGGGCTCTATAAAGTCATAGAGATCCTGATCTGATAGAGGGAGGAAGCATCCGCGTTCATCACATGAACTGTCACATTTTTAGGCACTTTATTCAACAACCCCGTGTCTCTGTTATTGCTTTCAAAGGGAATATGTGATACTTATTTTCGGTAACCTTTGCAAGAGTCCATTTTGGAGAGGAGTGACAGGGCGTCGGCACGGGCTGTCTCTGAAACTTGAGAGTGCAGGCTGACGGTGTCATCGTCTGAAGGCTGAAGGAGAGGAAAACAGAGGAATGGGAAGTCAAGTTTCAAATGCAATCAATTCACCTGAATTATTACTGTTGCTATTTTGGGTATTTAAATGGAACAGGATTAAAAGGAAAAAAACCACACCTGCAACACGTGATTGTAGCATTTGCCAAGTCACGTTTACAGCCTTACTAAGCAACTTTAATGAGCAGATATATTATGTATATATTCAGTTCCTCCATTAATGATCTTTTGAGTTGTATTTGTAGTTCTTGGCATGTATCCAGACATCCTTCTGAAAGTATCCTTGTCTCTTATACTGGTTTGGGTCTCGCCGGTTATTCTCCTGTCACAACAGTAAGCTCACACAGTGTTTTGCAATGCTATAGCTTACAGGCATAAGGGAGGCTACTCAAGTTTAGGAGGGAAGTCCTTTAAATATGTTATTCAGAGCTGCACATTTCCACCTTCTACTGTCACATCAGTATTTTTCCATTTGGATTTCTGCCACCTTCACAAAGCTTCACGTGTTGCTGCTGACAACCAACCTCCCTGCACACTTGCTTCCCATTATCCAACAGTGCCCTGCAGGTCACATCTTGCCAGTTTGTCTAGTCAGATATTTATGTTGTTTTACCTAGTGTGCTAACATTTACTTCTGTCTGTATTTTTTTTTTAAACAACAGCCCCTTTATCGTGGCAAATGTGCTCTGGCCAAGCTGCTTCTTTTCTGTGCACCTGCATGAGTGCTACAACCAAAGCCTAACGCTCTTTCCACTCCTTAGATTTAGTGTGATTAACAAGTTGACCACCTATATAAACAGCTCATATTATATCAAGTTATAGTTATATATTTCAATATGTGCTCTTTCTTAAGTAGTAAAATGTATTTATTTTCTCACACAAGAGAAAATAAAATTGTATTCTACTTTCTGGGGCGTGGCTCACCTATGAGTGACAACTCCCTAATATATAAGTCTGTTTAAGCTTTCAAATCCACCCATCACTGATGAGATCTGGTTTCAGAAAAATATAGCTCAGCTCGAGGCTCCAAAACAGGAAAGCACAAGTCAGTGAGTGATGTCACATGTGTGACACTTGTTTGGACTCTCACCTCTGTTGTAGACAGCCTCTTGTCACCATTGTCACTACCAATTCCAGAGTCAGGACCGTGGTTCTTACTTGGGTAAAAATCTTCCATGCTGAAATTGCGCAAAATGACATAAATTACACAGCATTAAATGATTAGATAGCAGAAATGCAATGCATGGTGTTTTTAACAGAATAGAAGTGATAAATAGATGCATTATGATATAATGATATACTTGATGATGGTTGCAATTAAGTTAGTAAATCTGTCAGTACCTATCTGTTAGTGGTTGCGGTAGGCAACGCTTGCCAAGAGAGGGGAGGTCCAGGGTGTCTGGTTTCTTATCCATCCTACAAGCCTGCATGTTCAGGTACTTAAATATGTGCACTTTGCCTTTAAGACAAATCTGAAATAGATAAACACAAAATGTGTTCTTGAAGTCGCTCCAACCACTACAGAGGGAACTACAAGGAAATCCACGTGGGTGGATGGGTTAGATGTACAAAAACAACCACTATTTTTTTTGAAGAAAATCCATAAAGCTCCAATTGTGCTGTACATCTGTTCCCACATATGGGCAAAAGCACCACCATAAAGCAAATCCTCATACCTGTGCCGGTGGAGACTGCATAGGGTTGTTGTCTAGGATGATGTGCTGCAGTTGCCTCAGCTTCCTGTAGGCTGGAGGAATCTCTGTGATCTTATTGCAGGAGAAGTCAAGTCGGATGAGAGGCAGGTCAGCCAACTCTGAAAATACAAATAACAAGAAACTGATGTGCACTGCTTCGACTGCACAATCATCAGAAATTTGTATGTGCTGTTAGGGTAGATCTTATAAAAATAGTTTAACCACATCATTAAAACAGAGTCAAGTTCTTGTTTTTGGGCTCTTAACCCTGAAGCAACCACAATAATTCAGCAAATAAAAAAAAGATCATATCTGTATCTATAAATATGTTATTACACAATTTTTTTCAATTGCTCTGTTTGTCATAATGTAGTCTTTCCATCCATCTATGGCAGATGTTCTAATGTTAAGCTTTTCAAAGGTACTTTAATGTAAAAAGGGGTTAACTTGACTTGTGATTAAAATGCATTTCATCCTTCAAATTAATGGCAATATTTTGCTATGGTTCTTACTTTAAGGGCATGTAGAAATATGGGTAAAAGTATCTCTAACTGCTTTTAAGGGGATTTTTTTAGTTCATTGTGTTGAGCACATGTGATTTTTTTATACAGAATTTTATAAATATTATTAATCTGTTAGACCGGTTTATGTCCGACAATATTTTCACGGACCAGCCTTTAAGGTGTCGTGGATATATACAACAAAATAAAACCAGTACCGGTACAGATTTATTCATAACACACGGGAAAAGACCCACGGAAACCATGTCAACAATAAAAACGATTAAAAAATTACGATAAAAAAACGATAAAAACCCTGAAAACCATAAATTTCACACCTGATCTTTAACTCTCCTGGCCTGGTACCAAAAAACCCACGGACCGGTACCGGTCCACGGCCCAGGGGTTGGGGACCGCTGTGTTAGACAACAGCACAGACTGCATGGATTCATGTGCCACACGTACGAATTCCTCAAGTTGGGCTTGTCAATTCAGGTATCCTTAGTTATTCAGATATATATTACTATAATTTATTAAGTTGTCTTCTGCTATGTTTATCTGTGCCAACAGTAACAAGACAGGCAATACAAAGCAGTTGTATCTCTTGGCTGTGAAAGTCTGGCATAGATGCCAAAATGTCTCAGTGATGCGCAATCAATGCGTCTCAAGTGAAAGAAACACACAGAGAGCTTCATGAGTGATGGATTTACCATCAGGCAGCATGTGAAGACTATTCTTCCTGATGTTGAGTTCTCTCAAGGCTTGAAGCTTTCCCACTTGAGCAGGCAGCGCCTGGATCTCGTTTGAGCTCACGTCCTGAAATCCAACCCAGCAGGTGGAGACAAAGAGTGAGAAAAGGAATTATTAGCATTCACTCTCTCACCTCTCACACACATACATATAGAAAAATGGGAAATGGGTGCAGCAACTTATTGAGACATGCAAAGAACATAGAAATATAGCATAAAAGGCAAAGGCAGAGTTTGTACAAATCTATTGAGCTTGGAAGTCCATATTTAGTATGACCACCTTTATTCTTCACCACAGCCTGAACTCTCTTAAGGCAGCTTTCTTGTCATTTCTTTAAGCAGTCCTAAGGCATAGTTCTCCAGGCTTCTTGAAGGACAATAAGGCTCTTCTTTAGGTTGGATCTTTTGTTCTCTTCTCTGTCAGGATCATCTCGCACTGCTGTCGGTAGTCTTTCAGGCCTGTCACATTTTCTTTTGTCATCACTTTGTCCAGTTTTTAAGAACATACTGCACACCATGCTGAGATATGTCAAGTTTTTGGCTAATAGCTTATTGGGAATCACCTTGTTGGTGTAAAAATACAATTTTATGTCTATCGAACTGTGTTATCTGGCATTTTCTTATAGATTCAACTAAATGAATTGGAACAAACGATTGTGTTTTTGTGACAGGCTGCTAGTTAAAAAGTGCCTAAAGACACAATTTAAAATTGATTCTTTGCTAAGTTTTCTGTTATGTGTAGAGAGAACACTGGTGTATGTGCCTCAAGCTCTGTACTGTATACAAAGGCTGATGTATACAGGCTGCTCACCAGTTCCATTAAGTCTTTGGCCTTGCCAATCTCTTCAGGGATGGACACAAGCTTGTTGTTGCTCACAAGCAAAACCTTCAGGGGAAGGTTGAAAAGGTATTTCGGCAACACTGTCAGAAGATTTCGGCTGCAGAGAAAGACAAAACAATGACCTGCATTTAAAATAGCATACAGAAGCGTGTAACACTGAGACGATGGTGACTGGGAATTGAGTTGTAGCAAAAGAGGAAACATCTCTTTCGCGTGAGCATTTTCACCCTGTAAGTAAGGTGAAAGGGGAACAGGCACTTTTTTGGCATATAACTGAATACCAACATTCACTCCTTTTGTATTCAATTAGAGTCTGAAAAAATAATAAAAGTATAGTGTTAGCAATGGCTCACCTGATGTCCAGATAAGTCAGCATCTGCAGATTGATAATAGCTTCTGGGATGCACTTAATGCAGTTGTGGTAGAGGTTGAGTGACTCCAGGGGGGCAAACAGACACACTTCTGGGGGGATTTCTGTGAGACGATTCTTAGACAGATCTGCAAGGAGAAGAAACAGAATACTTGTGTGCATGAGCACACTGGTGACAAACTCATTATAAACCTTTAACATCAGTTATGTGTGCTTTTTGCACAAGAAGCCATTCCCAAAGCCTCGAAACACTGATCAATACATATCTGTGACAGAGCAGTAGGAAACGTAGCTCTTCATCGAACGTCGGTCTAATATTACACCAGAGTTTTGGGCTTTATAGGTTTGAGTGCTGCCGGCGGGATCATACGTCAGTATTTCCAGCATCGATCTCGCTGGGAGTGGCACGTTAATGGCTTTAGATTTGTATGAATGAGTGGAGAGTGTTGGAACTCATCCTACAGCTGTCATTTTTTTTGAAAGACAAGTTAACAACAAAATAAAATAACATAATTTTTTTTCTGGGTTGCTCTTTTAAGAGAAGAATCAGGTTTGCTGAGGCACAGAATAATTTATGTAGGATCCTTTATTGGATTTGGCTCTTTTTATTAAAAGAACGGTCAAAAGTGAATGAGTTCTATGATTGCATTTAACTGAAATAAGTCTTTTTATACAAATTCAACATATTTGCAATCATGTTATGATATATAATAGAACAATACCAGAGTAAACAACCATACTATCAACTGTTAAGGCTATAATAGCATGGCAGCATATCACAATGGCTAAATTGTTTTTCATGTTTAAGAGCTTAGTTCACCTTCACTCATATTAAAACCCACGGCAACAGTTTAATGTTAAGAGTTTTGCATGCATTTCTTAGTTAAGATATCAACAAAGTTACAAGGAATTCTTCTTAGGAGTCACTATTGTCCCTTGCCAAATTCAATGCCAACCCATCTCAATCCTGTCACGACATGTCACCTACAGTAAAACACTTGGTGCCAACTTCAAGGTGTGGCTAGAAAGGAAAAAGGGTATGAGTCACCTTCTGGTAACCACAAATGGCAATAACAACTGTTGACAGTACAGCTAATGTGACAAGTTCTCCTAAACTTGTCGAGCTGTCTGTTGTGTCGCCTGAAAACACTGAAGTTAGATTCTAAATTGGCAGAAGATGAATGTTTAGCACACAGATTTGATAAGTAGGACACTTTCATGTTTGCCAAACATATCTGTACAAACAAATGAGATCAATTTTACCATTTTTATGTCGACCGAATCAGACGAGGCCTTTCGTTCAAGATATTTTGTGTAGATGCAAAGAGACAGCTAAACGACAAAGCGACAGCAGAAGTAGCGGTTAAACACGCTCTGTTTAACCGCTGAAGGCAGTTTGCTAAAAAAAAATCATAGCCATGCATTAATGAGCTACATGCATGTGCTTTTGTTCTGCAACAGGAACATGAATGTAATCTCTGCTTCCACCCCCCATTTTTATCTGCCTGCTGTAATAAAATATTTAGAATTCATCCCAACAACGTCAAATAAAGGAAGCATACAGATACAGATGCTTAAGCTCATTATGCAGATATCTGTCCTCAGCCAGCATTCAGAATTTCCACATGTATTCCAAATACTTACTTTGGAAAGTCATATTAAATAATGTTTATCCTATATACTGCTGGTGGTCTTTGAGGCTCAGTCTTCAACCTATGTTGCAAGAGGAAAAACAGGAAGGTTCATCCACTGAAACATGACTATTAAATTTCACTGCTACCTGCCAACAAAATGTAAATATGCCCTGTGATCAATTGAAGCATAGCTTAACTCTTTATTTTCTTTTAAATGTCTTTAGATCGTGCCCACATTTCCACTTAAATAATCACTGATACTAACCCCGTGCACTTTAACCAGAAACACAAGGATACTTGTAAGGTTACCTTGCACTGCACTGAATTCCCCGTCAAACACTTATTGATTCAGTGCCTATAAATTATGTGTGTACGTGTCTGCGTGTGTGCTGTTGGTATTCTACTCGTGTTTCACTGACCTAAATCTGTTAACACAGTTACATTATGAGGATGTCTGCTACAAAGTAACATAAATCACTACCTACTAAGATTAATGTCTTTAAAGTTTGGGCAAATAGTAGTTTAGATCAGAGGAAATTCACAGTAAGTCAAGTTAATGTCCTTTAAATTCTTTGAGAATGTGGACACATTGGCACATCACTTTTCTAAAAGCACCTTACACCGCAACCTGAGTCTTACAACTCTGTTTTTCTACTGTACACATGCTCACACACGGATAATACACCAGGGTTCGGTGTAAAGGTTCAGTATCGTGGCAAGGACATTTCAACATGAGGAGAGTAGCAGGGGGTTAGTGGACAACCCGCTCTCCCTCCTGAGCCGTGCGTGTCCGTGTGCGTGTGTGTATGCGTGCACGCGTGAACAATCTTGTCTTGTGAATTATCTCTGGGTGACAAGATAATTACAGTGAGGAGCTCCTGCTGCAGAGCTCCAGATAAACAGAAGGCTTTCAATTATTCTGTCCCACATAACCAAAGTGCGCTATCCTTTGCTTGGGAAAACCAAACACTGCTGCGCCTCCATCCCCTCATTATGTGAAATTACATATAGGCACCACTATTTATTAAACAACTGAGCTACAGTATAAAGGTTTTAATGAAACTAAATTCACTTACCTGCTATTAAAAGGTTACTGTTTAGTATGAAGGATATCGTATCTAGTATTTAAATACGGGAAGTAAGGCCTTTATTCATTCATCCCCAGTGCAATGAAACACCTTCTCTACTTTTACTGAAGGTTGTTATCAGCTATGAAAAGAAACTGACCCGAATTGTATTGAAATGGCCTGATTTACCTGCATTTTAACATTACATACTATATGTTGAACCTTTCACCCCATTCGGTCAGATTACAAGACAGTTTGAGGAGAACAAAACCGCCTGAAGAATCGGAAAAACTGAAGAATCAGTAATAAACTAGATATTTGTTCCATGTCCTTTATATCAGATGTCAGTGTCCTCCGTGATCTTAGTCATTATCACTACTTGTCGGACATTTGATTGCAGCAGTTATTGTCTGGAGGTATAATTCTTGTTTTTGTTGTTGGTTAATTAATACCAGGGAAAAGAGAAAGATGCATTTATTACATACATGCCACTAATACATGAAAGCAGATTAGCTTTCTGGTGCTACTAGTGTGATTCCTAATATGGCTTCTCACAATAGCATTTAAACAAAAGTGCCACTAGTTGCAGCAAAACTAGTGACTAGTCAAACTAAAACTAGTCAATTAAAATGACCAAACGTCCAGACAGTGGTTATAGGAAACTAAGGTCAGATAATATGGATTTAAAGCTCAAGCAGGTTTCCACAGATAGGCTCTGACTGTGTAGTTGTCTATGGGCTCTGACAGCAGTCAGTAAGCAGAAGTGAGAAGCAGACTATGACACAGTCAGCAGCACAAAGGGAAAAGAAGCCAAAGGGTTAAGGGAAGCAGAAATTACCACATGGGGAAAGACTAAAGCTGAGGTCACAAGGTATACACGCTTTCCATTAAGACTAAACTCTGCCTCTCCCTCAGGCTTGGACCTTGATGCTGTAACCCAGCTGCATATAGTCAATTCCCCCATCTCCCTCCACACCCTAATCTGGTCCCACAACTGGGTATTCTGTGTTAGTAGTTGAATCATCTGGGTGATGGGGGAGCTGGGGGGTAGGTGGAGACAGGCTTTATATGCCTGTCTATCTTTTCCCACTATTCCCTCCTCCAACCTAGGCCACGCACCATCTGCAGCGCACAGTGGGTCTTTAATCCACCTGCTTGCTGCCTCAAGCTCCCACAGAACAAGGCCCGCCAGGCAGAGAAGCACTCCACCAAGGCTCCACGGCACCATATCATCAATCTATTCATTTGTGTTCGTAGTGCAGATGCTGCTTGGATATGTCCTTCCATGACACAGCAAAATGAATACTAATTGCTTTCTTCTGGAGCAAACAGTGAGTCTCTGATCAGCAAGAGACTGATTTTGAAGAGAGGATAAAAATAGCTTTAAGTTGCTATTTAGAAATTCAGCTTGTTATCACTAAGTTATTTGTCTCTAAGCTGCAGGAAAATGAGACCATCATACTCTATTTACTGTATTTTGTCAATAATGCCGCAAGATTCAGTTTAATGAAAACATGGAAGGTGCATGTCAAGGAGATGATTAATTGGGGTTAATTAATTTTCACCCTGCAGCAGATGTGCCACAGCCACTATGGCTGTCAGGATTTGGGTGTGGTCCGGTGCTGCGGGTTGGACCGTGCAGATTGTTCATTGTGAGATTTGGCCTTAGAGATCGGGTAGTCTCTTGATCAGCTGCGTTTGTTCAGCTACTGTGCAGGGGTTGTCCATGAGAGCTTGTAATCACCGTCAGGCACTAACGCGGTCCAATTGATCCATGAACCGCATCCTTTGATCTCTGCCCAATCCAGATGCTTCAGGATTGGGCATAGACATGCTTCAGCAGCACCCGGTGTTGACAGACACACAGACACATTAATATGCAAAAACATTAATATAGATATAGATACTATAGATGTGCAGAAACGGCTTCTTTCCCTGGACCATTTGATCTGTAAACAAACACTATCCCCCTACACCGCATCCCTGTCCACCCACCCACCAATCTGAGCCATGGTCTTAGTAACCCTCATCACTCAGACCACTCACAAGGACTCTACTCAGACCAAGTCCTTTGCAACCTGTTCTGTAATGTGTGCCTTTCCCTTGTTTTGTATATATTTCTCCTGTTTGTTAGTTATTCCTGCTGCTTTACTATTTTCATTTACAGTAAATGGCTATTCTATTCTAATCTATTCTATTCTATTCTATGATCATAGGCTTAATATTAACCCCAACATTAATTTTTCACTGAGTCCATTACACCAGAAATTAATTGAATGAAATTAAATCACATGTCAAGCATTTGATTCATGTTCCTATTTTTAAATGAAGAAGCAGACACTCTGGTTGTGTTACACTACACAAATTTGGACACTACAAATGTCTGATTGGAAAATTCAGACATGCCACATTGTTCCTGTTAAATTCTAACACATCCTACTTTGAGACGACACTAAAATAGTCACACTCTGTTATATGACACACACATTTCTAATTTACTGTGGTTATACCTTCATTTGTTGAGCTTTTTGTCACGCACATACGCCACGCAGATAAAGCCTAGCTGCGAACTAAAAGAAAAATTCTGTGAACATGTCCTTGGTGCCTTTTTAAAATGTGAATGTTACTTCTGTTGAACGTGTTTGTAACTCCAGTGCTTTTTAAGCTGTTGGTTCACAGAAAAGAATCAATTAGAGACCACCGTTTCATTTTCTGATCATTTTACATTCAAGTCTAAATGTTTAACAGTGGCATCATTAATATACAGGCCTGCGTCTATAACCCAGACTAGGCGTGGGTGAGTAAAGGCCTTTATCTCTGATATTTTTCAAAGACTACCTTCAACTAAAGGACACTAACAATTTTCTCAAAAAGGGATTTAAAAGAAAATTTTATGTTGTGTCTCATATATAAGACATAATTATGGGACGACTCTGTTGCCCAAAGCGCTTGCTGTTCTGCACAGGCTTTCAGGAGAGACAGAGGATGTTTGATTTAACAGAGCACAGAGAATGAGTAACACTTTTAAAGCCTTTGGGGGGAGTCAGCCTGCTTGAACTTTAATGAGCTGTGGCGCTTTCAGTATTTACACTGGTTGATTATTAAGGCAGAGAATGTTTGCTTGATACTTGTGTCCTTGTGGAGGCTGTCCTTGAAGAGTTTAACTTATAAGGAATGCAGCAGCACCTTGTGAGATTTACTGTGCACACAAAGTCCCACAAAATCGAATAAAGAATGCCCAAGTTGCATTTTGGCCTCCTGTTTCAAGGACTTCCGGTATCTTAGTGGGCTTTTTGGTTTGTTCTTGGCTGTCAAATTATGCGGACTCTCTTTTTGTGACAAAAACTGCATTACACGCTTTTTTTCACTTACCTCTTCATTTTGGCCATTAAATATTAGATCAAACTATTTGTGGATGACGGAGTAATTAGCCAGTCAGTGAAGTGTTTATAGTGTGATGACAGATTAGGTGCGATCTTCAATTGTGGCACAGCCATTAAAAATGGAAGATAAAACCACACACTAAATCTAATGCATGTATTGTTGATTATACCATTAATGAGTCATCACGGTCTCTAAGAAATCCCAATTTGAAATGTCTTTATTAGCATTTTTCCTGAGAAGTCACAGAAACAGCTGGTGTAAACTTGGCTGAATATCTGACAATAACTCACACCTGTGAAGGCACGGTGAAGGCACCTCCCGGCGGTGGGGTAACGGCAGGTAGAGGCATGCTGGGGTTATGAACCTGAACATCTGCCCAGATAGATGCACTAACCCGCATGCACTTCTACACAAGTTCGGGGCAGCATTCTTAGCGCTTTCCCTGTGGGAAAACAACCCGACTGGAGACAAACTAGCAGCAGCACACTGCAAACGGACACCACCCCTGTGATGTCCGCTCCCTTTTTGGTTGCTGCTTAGCCGTCAGATGAATCCGTTTGCTTTCTAAGAGAAGCAATGCGATGTTATCGAAATAGCACTTCTTTATACTTGTCACGAGACATATCGAGAGCCACTTCTTCTTTTTTTAAACGCTTTTCAGTTTTCACGTGTAACAAATAATGTAGCTTAACAAGCTGGGTCTTAGTTTACAGAGCTGGCACTGTTCAGTGAGGACTGAAAGCTGCAGCAAAGACTTATAAGAAAAGATGCATTAAAGTTAACTTTAAACTGCATCTGATTTTGACTGAGCCAGCAAAAATGACACCGTTTCTATTTGCAGCAGAGATTGCAATTGATGTAAAGGGTAGCGCCGTGAGGTGTTGATCTCTCTTCGCACATCTGAAAGTGACACTTCCCTTCTGGCACACCTTTAATTTGACAGAGTGAAATGAAGGCGTGAGATACAAGCGCGAGGCGTGCAGCATTTACAGCACCTGAATTGCACTGGCACAGAAATATAAACCTTCCCACCTCTTCGAGTTCTCATCGCTGTTATAATGAGCACTCCAGATAATAGAAGCTGTTTCTAAATTTAAAACGCGAATAAATAAATAAATAAATAAATAAAACTCTTGACAGATGTTTTGACTGAAGTTTAATGGAGCAAAGCTGACTGGTAGAAGAGCAGATCATTACAAAGACGGCCTAACAGTCTGTAAATAGTTCACCCCAAACTTCCTGTTTTGTGGTTTGTCACGAAACATGACTGGCAATCTGTGTAAAACAAAAAGGCCCTGAGCTCCTCTGGGTTATTAATGGTGTGTATTGTTATAAGTCCTGTTTATTCTGGAGAATTAGCACATATAACTATCAAATGAGCAAATTTCCATAGATCTGGGTGGACAAACCCACTCACAAAACGATTACTAACGACTAAGAACAGCAGAGCAGCATGTAAGAAAATAGTTGGATTATAGCTTAGTACTGGAAGACATGTCTGCTTGTTCAGCAAACCTTTCACCTCCTACCAAGCCCACAAATGATTTTCAGTGGCTGGAGCCCTGTGCATATCATGCTTTTTGCTTTATTTTTGATTCAGTAATTAAACAAGTCACTTTCAGGTGTGCTCAAAGAAGACTGTCTAGATGTGAAGAGGTTCTGAAATCTTGGAGTAGAAAATTTTAACACCCTGGTGGTACGGGTAAGGGTAAGAGCTGCACATGATGACAGATTAACACCAGATGGTCTATGGACACATCAGAGGAGGAGACTATCATTTCTGAGATTTGGCATCTTCCACATGCTCATGTTAATGCTTGGGAATGATAAATAGCAAGCCAGTCTTACCAAAATTACCAAATGTGTGCAAAAAGATGAATATATGTATGTCTACCCTAATTAAACGCACAGCCACTGAAGTCAGGCCATTCCCAATAAAACTTATGTATGTATGACCTCACACTGATAACACAGACTGCTGAAAAACGTGACACTAATACTGACCCACTAACTACGGTTAAGGGTGACCCAGAAAAAGATCGCCCAATAAAGACATGGGTTAAAACAGGAATCAGCCTACATGTGAAACCAAAAGTAAACCCGTGTCTTCCTCCTGTCTGGTACATTACAAGCTACACTATATGGGCATATACAGCCGAGCAACCAAAGGGGCGTGAGGCTGCCAGCAAGTACCCTGCATCTTTTGTCTGATTGTGCCGAATATGAAAAAAGCCGCGCGTGTGTGTGTGTGCCACATGCTCATCACAAATGACATTCATTGAGCAAGAATCACACTCTTCGTTGCCGCAGGCTTCATTCGTGTAGTGCTCCAGCTGCCCCGTGCAGAATCAGCTGCAGCTTGGTGTGCAAACCACTGCACAGCGCCTACTTGGGTGCGCCTGCCGTCTCATTCATGTGTCTCGGGGGGGGGGGCTGAAAGCTACTGGCGTCGACCAACACAACAGCGCACTAAACTACAGATATACGAGCCCCGGTGGACAGTAATTACAAGCAGGATGTAGCAAATGTGCATTTACAGAAGTCCGCGGAGTACACGGTATACTCCTATAAATAATGTCACCTACACGTTATTGCGCCTTTATCCACAAAATCGAGATAAAATCCATGCACAATGCGGGCATGCTGCATTCATCCACGAGTACGTGTTTGATGTTTTTTGTTGGTTTACGTTTTGTTTCCTGTAGTCCTCACGCGTGCACACCAACCCACCTGCTTGTGTTGTATCGGTGAGATCGTAGCTCATCCCCGGGTACTCCCTCAGCTTCCTGCCGCTCAGGTTCAGTATCCCCGAGCACACAGCATCCTCCAGAGCCCGGTCCAGGCTTCGGGCCGTGTGGTGCTGCTGCTGGAACGGTGTGATGCCCGGGCTCCAGTGAGGTCCGGTGGGATAGTGATGGCTTTGTAGAGCGGTGACAGCTCCCACGCCTCCCTGACTGGACGCCATTTTTTAAAATAAAAAAAAAAGAAAAGAAAAAGAAAAAAAGAAATTACTCTTACAATAATAACAGCGCACAGCGGCAGTTTCTCCGCCCATGCGCATACACGGTACATTCCCAGCACGGACGCTAGGGGATGGGCTTCTGAGGTATTGGTGCTGCTGCTGCTACTACTGCTGCTGCTGGTGATGATGATGATGATGAGGGGGTATGGTGGCCATTTTGGGCTTTTAACCCTTTTTTCTCTCCATCTGGTAATAAACACCTTTTAACAGGAGACCCAGAATGACACAGGGGGCACAAGCATAGCACATTAATTGGTGCACTGTAGATAGTTATTTAAAAAATGATTAGCGTATAAAGGTTTATTATAACATTGAAATAAAACATATATAATCTAACATGTTTCTATAGTACAGCTCTCATCACATTCACTGGATATCACTAATCATCTACTGCTTTACTGCTCCTGGTTGTCTGAACAGTGAGTCAAATAATTATCCTCTTCAGTCATTGTGAAAACTTCTCCACCATCATACCCGGGTCCTAATGGGGCATTCCACTATCCCAGTAATGTCACAGAATGGTGCTAAAGTAAACTGAAGGTTATCCAAAACAACCCTCATGTGCCCTCTATCTATCGATCTATCTATCTATCTATCTATCTATCTATCTATCTATGGAAAAATGTGTCTTACCATATGTTGTTGTTGTTGCACTGTTTGCAGTTTGAGCATGGCAAATTGTACCATACGTTTTTCTCTTAAACTTTGGATCTTGAAACTGTATATTATCAATATATTTATATATGTATTTATCATAGCAACAAGATATCATAGGTTGAATGTAGTTCTTTTAATCTGCCTTGTTCTAATGAGGCTAGTAGTCTCTCTAAAACCTAATTAGCTATTGCAGACATAATACTTTTAAAATGACCAAAACAAGCAGAAGTAGTGTTAGCTAATGACAACAGGAAAATAGAAAGATGTGCAATTTTAATAAAAGTTTCCACTTTTTGTATGTTGACATGCAGCTCATGATGGCAGCGGATTATGACCTGAAACTTTTTCATCTAAGGTAGAGATAGGAAGTAGACGACAGCAGGTGTGTGTGGACACTTACTTTACTGCTTAATTTTCCATTTAATATCACATAAGGTTTCAGTTAAACTGTGTATTGTGATGTTCATTAATCAAAACTAGTCTCTATATATGTACCATGTGTGTAAAACTAGTGGCCTTACAGCTGCAGCCTTTTTTCCAAATACAATATTTTTGAGGTGTTTCAGTCATGTTTTTAAAGTACTTTTGACTTTGGGGACTCTGTTATACTTGTGCTTTTAGATCTCACAGTAGCCTTTGACACATTAGATCACAACATTTAACATCATGTTGGCAGAGGTCCTGCCTTTACTGGTTCAAGTCATACCTACCTGACAGATATTTTTCTGTCTCACTTGGTAAGTTTTGTTCATCTCCCTCCCATGTGGTGTACCTCAAGGATCCATCCTTGGACCCCTTTCTTTTATTTATTTGATGCGCTCTCATTTAACAAACACAATGTCTCATTTCATTTTTATGTAGATGACTGTCAGATTCACGAACCAGTTTTTACCGACCTTGGGGTAAAAATATGCATAAATCTTAAAATTGTCAAAATAAATACAGTTTTCATCTTAGGTATTGATCAGGCCTCATTATTGCGCCTACTAATAGTCCAAAAACCCAGCTTGTCTGCTGACAGGGACACCTAAACATGAACATATTTCCTTGGGTCTTGCCTCTTTACGTTGATTGTCTGTCCATTTTAGAATTAATTAAAAAAATATTTAGCTGCCTAGCTCCTTCCTACCTGGCAGACCTTCAACACATATACACTCCTCAAAGTGGACAACAAGGACCAGTCACTCCTTGTTGTCTGAAAAAACACCAGGGGGACAAGCTTTTGCTGGTGTGGCTCCCAAACTGCCACAACAGCAACATTGCCCCTCCATATTAGGCTGGACCTAACACTTGAGTTTTAAATCACGTTTAAAAACACACACTTTCTTCAAGGCATTTTAGGAGTAGTATCAGAGTTGGCTTCTAATCAGTTTTAGTCAGTTATTTGATTAGTTTTAATTTTTTTTTATGTATTTTTTATTTTAATTTATTGTACATCTTTTCTTTGTAGTTTTCCATGTTTTATTTATTTTTCCTTTTTGTTTAATATGTGGTTATTGTTTTTTATGGCTATCCTTTAACTGGAAAGCACTTTGGTCAACTATGTTTTAAAGTGCTCTATAAATAAAGTTGGATTGGATTGGACTGGATAATAACTCAATGGGTACAAATGATCATGAAAACAGGTAAGCTAAGGTCCACCAATTGCTTTGCAGCTTGATGATCGGGGCATGTTTTGAATTTATTATAATTATTTTATATACCTTAATATTTTCCATCACACGTGTCACATATAATCAGTAATTGATTCGGACTGTCTTTTGTCCACTGGTGTTCAAAAGTGCTTTAAATCAGCCTCTTGCACTTTAATAAATAAAGGGGTCTCTCTCTCTCTCTCTCTCTTCGTTTAAACCCCAAACTGACATTTATGAGATTTATGAAAACCCCACAGCCGGTGACCGCCACAAACCTGGACGTGAGGAGGCAAAACTGTAGCAGCAGGTAGATGAAAGAAAGAGAAGTCTCCGTAATGAGTAGAGTATGAGCGCACAGAGATACGGACTCCTTTAATAAGCTGCGGACCGAGCAGAGAAGAGCAGGCGTCCTCTCACAGGAGCTCCACTCGCTTCGTGCTAGCACGATGTGATTAAAAAAAACACTTGTCAGTCGCAAACAAATGGTGAAGCAATAGCTTAACACACGTTGTAAGTTGCGGTTATATCGGGTTGTGTGCATGCACTGTGGTTTAAACGTTGTCCTGCGCGGTCAGTCGGCGCTTTTGCGGCGTTTCAGAACAACATAAAGAGACAGTTATGTTAGCTAGCTAAGAGTGTCTGAGCTCTGTGTGAGTGTTAGCACTGAGGGAGGTGTTTGCGATTATGAAAGATGCAAATGTGTCCGAGTTACTGAATTGTTGGGGCCATAGGTTGACAGAGGAAATATAAGCTCTAGCATTATTCATGTGAAGGTTAAGGGTGGGCTAGCTCTTTATTCGTTAGCTAACATTAGCAAAGTGGAATGGTAGCCTGTGTGTTGTCCAGGCCTTTTTAAACACGTTTATTTGCTCAAGATGGACCTGACCAGCTTCTCTGTTTAAGTAGTGCATGTTTATTGTTCAAAGAGCCTCTTAGTTTAATGCATTTCATCTTCTTGGCTTTAACTATCAAACTTAAGGGTTGTAAACATCCCAGTGTCCACCCCCCTGGTACCATAGGTTAGCACTGTGTGTGGTTATTGATGAGTAGCACTAGTTTTTTCTATGCCTGTGTGTTGTTTATTTTATTTGGCGATTAATACTCTGTGTTTTTCTCCTTTAATAGTCTGTATCTAATATCTTACCAAAGAAAGGATGCCATAAGTGACACTAAATCGGTAAGATGACTCAACAGAAGACAGAGATTTCTATTGCTTTGCCCTTCAGTGCATGTCTGCTGCTGTGGGCTCTGCCTCCCACTGGATCAGGGAGCTCTCTTAAGATTTACTGTTATTATCAAAGCATGAAAATGCTACAAGTTGCTTAAAATTGTTTGCAAACTACTGTCGAGGATGTTAGGCATTTTTAAGACCTCTACAATTGCTTCTGTGCTACCAATTGAAAGGCATTTTAACATGAACTTTTCCACCCTTGTGTATTATTATGTACTGCTTGCAGCTTGAGCATGGCAGATAGAAAGGGGAAACCAGCAGCTCCACTGAAAACACTCACAAAGAAGGAACAAGAGGAGCTCAAAAAAAAGGTGGAGGGGGTTTGGGATGTAACATTTAGATACGATGCAGAGTGTTTCTTTTGAATGTTTGGCGGAAATAAAACCTTATTAAGATCATATGGTAATGAATTAATACAAATAGTGTTTCCTTGTCTGTCTAGGAGGAAGAAAAAGCAGCAGAGGTGTTTGAAGAATTTCTGGCTTCATTTGAGACCAGTGAGAAAAGCAGAGTGAAAACTTTTGTCCGTGGAGGTATTGTGAATGCGACTAAAGGTGAGCAGCGAGGGTTTTCACAAGCATCATGATGTGATTTAGCGACATTGCAGTTATGTTCCTTTTGTTCAGCAGTGGGATGTCAGGACCAAGCCTGATTGCAAGTTGCATGTTTAAAATAATAATAATAATAATGATGAACCAAGTGCCTGACTCAGCAGTGAAATAGTTCACCATCTTCATTTTTAAGGGCCACATGTTTGTGATGGTTTAATAAAATTCAGAGACTCTGAACTCTGGGAGAACTGCACTATAGGATTACTTATAGTTGAACATAGTTGCTCAACGTATTGTTATATGAACAGACATCTCATTTAGTTCACTTGTGAGTGAGTTTATATGAATTGTTTTTGGAACCAGTGCCACTTTCTGTCTGAATGATGTTCAGGGTCAAGTCATAACAATGAAAGCGTTTACATAAATAAGCCGGATCAGTATTCAAGGGTTGTCTTAATCTTTGCAGAGGAGGAAGCAGCAGAGGTCAAGAAAAGTAAGCTCTACCAACCTGCTACCAAGTTTGTCCACGTGTCCCAGCATGTCTCACCATCAGCTGAAAGCAAAAAGTCTGTAAGTTTATTCATTTTTTTTATTTTGGATCAAATGCATAATATCTGATTAAGTATTAATGTAAAAATACAGTCCTATTAGCCTCAGCTTTCAGTGTTTGAACCTTTTTAATAACCAGCTGTTTGTTTGTTTGATAGACCTTTAAAAAAAAGGCAGAAGAGAAAAAGAAGAGTAATCTCGAACTATTCAAGGAAGAACTTAAGCTGTAAGTTGATTTTGTTTTTTAATTTATTTTTCAAAAATGTGCTAGAAATCATGTTTCTGTGAAATATGTTTATCTTCTTGGGACATGTAAATCTGTTTTCATGTGTGGGGATACAGAATACAAGAAGAGCGTGAGGAGAGACATAAAAGGAAGAAAACTGACTCCGGTGGAGGACCATATGGAGATCTGGACACGCCTTTATCAGGACGATCAAGTAAAACCCCTCCTTTGATATTACTGTTGTTGTTAGTTGAATCAATTTGGTAACCTTTAAATTGACCTAACATCAAGCCCTTTTTCACCCTACAGCGTTATATGATGACCTGACAGTGCCAACCACCACTAATCTCTACATTAACTGCATAAGTCCAAAGGTAAAGGTCCACACAGACTTGCATAGGTTCAACATATTGCTCACGTACGATCCTCGCTTTAAATTTCGACTACTTTTCAGATGAATGAAGAAATGCTCTGTAAAGAGTTTTGTAAGTATGGTCCCCTGGCCAGTGTGAAGATTATGTGGCCCCGAACAGACGAGGAGCGCTGCAGAACCTCTAACAGAGCGTTCGTGGCCTTCATGACACGGAAAGATGCGGAGAGAGCCTTGGCTGCACTAGATGGTACAGGTGACTCTTAAAAATACCCCTGTTACATATCACAGCTGTTTTTCTCACAGCACAATGAAATATGGTTTGCTTTGTAGGTAAAGTGATTATGGGGTTTGAGATGAAGCTGGGATGGGGCAAACCAGCTCGCATCCCACCTCAGCCACTCTACACGCCGGTGGGAGTGAGAGTCACACCGCCGCCGCCGTCCGGCCTGCCTTTCAATGCTCAGCCCAGGGATCGCTTCCGCAATGACTTCACCAAGCCGCTGGGCATGTCTAAAAAAGAGCTTGACAAGGTAAAATCTCATCCACAAGTAATTGGTGTTAACTGCATTTGTATGGTGATGTAATGAATTAGGAATAAGAGTGTGACAAATAAAGGAAAATTGTTTCTTTAAAGACCTGCAGATTTATCAGTATTACTATTATCATTATTATTTACTTATTTATTGTGGAAAGGCCTGCTGTTGATCCAAGTTTGGAAACTATAGCTAGTGACCAAGTCAGGGTAAATTTGTGCTTTAAAAAGTTATTTGTCACAGTTATTTACTCGAATCAGCTCAGCTTGTATAGATTGTGTAGTATTTTACAATAGTTCATTAGAGTCCTACAGCTGTGTCACCCCATCTCTTTTCACTGACCGTTAATACTGTCATCGTTTTCTATGCTGTATGTATCCTGCAGTGTTTCATCTGTACAAGTGCTCACGTTTTAACGTTTTCACTATTTGGTTTGACTTCACAAACAGACTCTGTCCGAAGCCGTAGTCAAAGTGGTTATCCCAACCGAAAGGTATACACACTCTTCTTACTATGACTGCCCAGCTGTTGTAACACAAGTGTTATAGGCGAGAGGCTGTGGTGCACTGTTCTTTTATCCAGATGTGTTGTTTGTGGCAGGAAGTCTCAGGTCTTAGGGCTGTTAGAAATACACTTGGCATCCCACAGTTGTTTTACAGTTGCTGTAAGTGGGTGGATACTTTGACATCTGCAACTTGTTGGAGGTGTGACTCTGCCCGTGATGATAAAAATCTAAATTTGTTCACCTTCCCCTCTCCTTGGGAAGCAGTAAACCATTTCCAGCAGAGCTGCTGTTTTTAGAAGGCTACATGCTCAGGCGTGTTCTGACCATTTGCAGTTACAGTGAAGACTGTTGTTGTGGCCAAAAAAACACCGTTGCCTCATCAGTGCGCTGCACAGTTCCCCCCCCAACAGTACATGGGCACAATCCACAGTGCATAAAACCTATCAGTGATTAAAACTGCTGCTGCTTTTGGTTGCTCTCGTTCACAAGGGGTCAGCACAGCAGATAGCTCAGATGACCTAAATAAGACCCTTCAGGTTTGGCTGCCTGAGACCCAGCTCTCATCTCCAACATGATGAGAAGTAAATCCATTCTCTTTGCACAAGGTTGAGCTTCATTGCAGGTGGGCACCTGTAATTGGTCAGACCAGGCCTTCTGTAGATTGAGCGACACTGGAAGCAGTCCAGAGCTGCAGAGCAATCTCAAAAGGGGTAGATGGGCCAATTTTAAATCAAGCCTGGTGTTTGCTTTTTAAGGGCAGAGTTGCAGAACTTTTGGATAATTCCTCACACATGTCAAATGTCATGGCTTGAGGTTTACATGCAATTCTTGTTTCAGTTTATTAAAAATCCATCAAAACTCATCTTGTTCCCACCATGTCATTCAGTTGTCAGCTAGTTTTTCTGTTAAATACTTAATTGCAATTGTTGTAAATATCCGTTGGTATCTGTATTTTAAACCAACACGCCCTGGATTTCCCATGGGTAGGCTGAGACACTGCAGACGATACAGCTAGAAGGCATGTTGATTTTTCTCAAGTCAGATGTCAGTAGAGTAGTACTTTTGTCATAAATCAAGCCAGCTGCTCCTTCAGGTCATAGTAGAGTAATATGTGAGTGTAACTATAGTGGCAGACATAACTGCATGAACACAGTCTACACTGATCAAGTTCAAACAGGTTTCAGGTCTGCAGCCCCAATCCAAAGTAACCACTGGATACATCTTTTTCAGACATTTTAGACAGCAAGATTTTTGCAGGATGTCATAAATTTGGCAACCCTGACAACTAAAACACAGTAATAAATTACTGTTTTTTCTTCTCAAAGCATTGCATGAGTCAAATATAGCAAGACATCAGGATTCTTGCGTATTTGGCATCTTGAAGCTTCATGATTAATGTTAAACTTTGGATTGGGGCTTTGCAACGTGAGCCATGAAAAGTTATTGTGATTGTGTCATTTCTTCTCCATTCTTACATTGTTATCGGGAAAAAAGATAGGCCCACACGTGTAGTTTTCCTATTATATTTGGGCGTGCATAAGCACAGTATATCTTGATTTAGAGTGAGCAGCATTTAGTCTGCCAATAATATTCATGGGCCTTTTACTGTTAGAGATGCTTGAGTGTGCATTATGAGTTTTAATCTTAAACCTGGCTCTGATGCGCCTCTCTGTCCCCACAGGAATCTGTTATTCCTTATTCACAGGATGATAGAGTTTGTGGTGCGTGAAGGTCCAGTGTTTGAAGCCATAATCATGAATAAAGAGAAAAACAACCCACATTACAGGTATGTTTGCAGCACTTGGGCCCGTGTTGGTGTTAAGTTGAAAGAAAATTGCATCGTGTTTGATTTATCTGTTATTGTCTCAGATTCCTTTTTGACAACAAAAGCCAAGATCATGTGTACTATCGCTGGAAGCTTTTCTCCATTCTTCAGGTATTCTGTTTCTGCAAAACCTTGTTTCTGAACAGTTACCGGAAGTAACGGGGTCATGTGGATTTAAATCATCTTTTTCTTTTTTTAAAAATTTGTCTGGTTTTCATCCGTACCTCAGGGAGAGTCCCCAACAGAGTGGAGGACGACAGATTTTCGCATGTTCCGCGGAGGCTCTTTGTGGAGACCACCTTCTTTAAACAGCTACTCTCAGAGAAGTGAAGAAAGGCAAGAGGAAGAAGATGATGTTTCCCATGAGGAGGAGGTGAAGAAAGGGCAACTCCGAGCCGAGTAAGTCATCTAGCGGTCACAGCGACATTTATTTATGCTTGTAACTTCAGTTAAACTGAATGAACATGACTCTTCTGTAAACATCTTTCAGGCACAGACAGAGGCTGGAGATGTTGCTTAAGGAGCTCACTGCTGGGAGAGAAGACATTGCCAATGCCATGATGTTCTGCCTTGACCGAGCGGATGCAGCAGAGGAAGTAGTGGGACATGTCTCCGATTCCTTCTCCTCGCTCCAGACGTCCCTTCAGAAGAAGGCAGTTTTCTTCCTTATATCTTTATATAACACGTGTTACACAGAATCTCTGTAAAGCTACAATAACCAGGTCATATTGAACTTTTCTGTCCACTTCAATCTCACAGATCGCCAGATTGTACCTTGTGTCAGACATCTTGCACAATTCATGTGCCAAAGTAGCCGGTGCCTCGTATTACCGGAAATAGTAAGAGACTTTCCCTAAGTTTGGCCTGAGCACTCTGATCGCATTTTATTTCAGCTTTGTCTGACCATCTTAAAGTTTTCCCCTCATCTTTCCAGTTTTGAAGCAAAGCTGCCACAGATCTTTGGAGATCTTAACGCAGCGCACAAAAACATACAAGCCAGGTTGCAGGCTGAGCTGTTTAAGGTAATCATGGAATTCGCTTGCCTTTCGCACAAGGACATTTACTAAAAATAGGACAACAAAACATTTTCATATGCATATTATCTCTTTCTCTCTCTCCACAGCAAAAGGTCATGAGTTGTTTTCGAGCTTGGGAGGACTGGGCCATTTACCCACAGCCTTATCTAATCCACCTTCAGAATATCTTTCTCGGCTTTGCCAAAGCAGGGGAGGAGCTAGCAGAGATGGCAGAGGTTAGCTGAATTACTCCCCTTATTACTGCCTTTTGGTGATGCCATTTCAACAATATAGGCTCCCCTTCTTGTTGAAAAGTAAATGAACCTTGACATAAATGCATTTCCTTGTCTCTTTGTAGGAAGTATCCTGTGATATTGACGGTGCACCAATGGACAGCACACCTATAGATGGCATACCTTTGGACAGAGCTCCTGTGGATGACCTGGATGGCTGCCCTATGGGCTGGGACCCTCTGGATGGAGTCCCTGTTGATGACATAGACGGTGTTCCCTTAGGGGTCACCGCTGATGACATTGATGGGATGCCTTGTGAGTCCACAGCATATTAATAGTGTTCTTTTTTTTCTTTTTTTTAAACAAAAAACGTCAATAATCCACCCAGCTCATACATCAAAACACTGACGTCCTGAGTAACGAGTGCGCATCTCGATCTCAGCAGGAACAGATTTGTGCTGTATTTCTCAGTCATTAAAGAGCAAACTCACTGTTATCACGATCTAACTGGAAGCCTTTCAAGGATGACCTGTCCTCGTCCTAACCTTGTGGCTGTTTTATCTCCCCAGTGGATGAAGGCAGTGTTCCTGTCTCAAGTGTGCCTTTATCTAAGTGGGAGAAGACTACTGATACTGGGGTGTTTTCTCAAGGTAGACTTGTCAGGATGTTACTGTATCATCAATCTGCCCAGATCATCGTGCTTATTGTTCTCTTATCTCTCATAGCAAAGACTGAATCTAAGTGGGACACTGTGGTGGAGCGAGACAACGGCGATGAAGCAAACGTGAGGTAAGGCCCGAGTGTCTCACCTCCTGTGTACATTTATAAAAAAAAGAAATAGACTGCAGTCAAATGGATCTCATGCCTGTCAACAGTGGCAACTCGCAAGACGAAGACTCGGAGAGCGACAGCAGTGCCGATTCCTCCAGTCTATCAAACTATGACAGTGCAGTTTTTCAAAGCTCGCTCAGAAGTTTTCAGATGTCTGAGAGCAAAAGGAAAAGGCTGAGAGAGCTAGAGGCAAGTGAAAGTGTGTTCAAAAGCATCTTTGTATGAGTTAGAGTTGCTGAAAACTGTTTACTTTTAGATCTTCTTATTTAAAAAAAAAAAAAAAAAAGTCACACTTCAGGCAGGCATAAACTGTTTTAGTCCATACCTGATGCCTGTGAGTACCACCATCAGGCATGTTGGACAATAAGTCAGATTGTAGTTGATAAATGTTCAGAACTGATTTGCTTTCTCACTATAACACAGGTAAAGGTTATGAAGATCCAAGATGAGCTGGAGTCTGGCAAAAGGCCGAGGAAGTCTGGAATGAGCTTACAGCAACAAGTGGAGCACTACAGAAACAAACTGCTACAAAAGGTGGGTTGATGAGCCACTTGAATTAGTATAGCTTTAAAATGACATTGCACTGTGTTTTACCTGTGGAGGAATAAAAGGTGCTCAGATTTTTCTCCCCAAAAGAGCCCCACTTTAAGCAAAATACAAGTCACTCATGTATAATAGAAGCACATCCTCTAATAATGAACAGTGTAGTGGGAAAAAAAACCAAAATTAGTTCAATCAAATTAGTCAGTACAGTTAAAATAATGATTTAGTGGCAGAGTTGTAAATGTTTGTCAAAATTGCACCATCTACTGGTAAGGAACTGTAGCTGCAGTTTATTTTAACCTAGGCGCTGTTGGTTCTTGTTTGCGCACAATTTCCTTTGAGTGGCACGGTTCATATTCACTACTAGAAATGTTGCTCTGTTGGGTATATTATGTGTGGAGATCTCAAGAGGGGAAAAAAACTAGCGGAATTTGCTGGACTTGTGTTCTAATGTAGCAGCTTCATTGCGTTTAAATAATTCTGCATTTTATTGCTTTTGCCCATGGACCAAAAAAGATGACAAAAAGAGGTTTTAAAAAAATTACTTTCCTTGTTATAGAACCCCCTAGAAGGAAACTCCCATTAAACCAGACTGAGCTGATTAGGGAATTACATCTTTAGATAGATAACTACAAATTAACAGGGATGTTTTTACTCTGTCCTGTAGGAGTTTGAAAAAGATGAAGAGAAGAATGAGAGATCAACATCAAAATCCAAAGAGAGGTCCAAGGACGACAGGAGGAGCAAAGAAAGGAGCAGAAAAAATGATGATGGGGATAGAAGACGTAGTAATGACCCTGGACACCAGGCCCGAAAATCAAGGAGCATCTCTCCTTTAAAGTAAGTCAACTGTGATGCTTTTGCAGTAGCATCCATCCCGAGTGTTATCTTTAAAGTCAGTATGTTATATGTTCTGTTTTGTTCAGGTCTCCCAAACGGTCCAAACGTTCCCGATCACCATCTCCGGACCACAAGGCAGGCAAATCCAGGTCACGGTCACCCCATCGCTCACACAAGAAAGCAAAGAAGAGCAAACATTGACTCAGCTCTGCAGTGCACTTCTGCAGCGCTCTTTCAAACAGACCAACACGTCTGCTCTGTCATAACTAAAACACTCCATGCAAGATTCAGTACACTTTTATATGATGAAGAATGAACACTGTAATTATATTTATTTTTGTTTTAATGTTTGGTTTAAAACAAACAAAACAAATGTCGCTGTAAAGTTCGGACACTAAATAAATCACCTTTGGTGATGGAAGCGCGTGTGTGTAAGATATGATTAGTGAGAAAAAGCATCAAAATGTTAAGTTAACAATGACTTGTCGACAAGCACTCTTTTAGTTTGTGTGGATTTTTATTGAGGAAAGTAATAGAGCATTTGTTTACAAAAGCATTAAGTATGCAATGTTACACAGTAAATTTACACAACTGTTTTATAGAATGAAATGTGCTTTCATTGAACAAAGAAATGTATCAAAAGTACTTGACCCAATACTGGTCTGAAACACAGATTTAAGATGCCCAGCCCCAATCATTAGTAGCCACACATCTCCTGCACTGAAAATTTTGTTATCTGCTGAAATGTCTGATAAAGTGAGAGGAAAGCTTTAGAAGTGTAATTTAGAAAGCAATCTAGACTCTGTAGGCACGAATATTTTGTAAATGACATTACAGTCCAGCTTTAGACACCTTGAGACAAATGCGTCTTAACACAAGACATGAAAATCTGCCCAACATCAGTGCCTTGCTTCTCTAAATTTCTTCTGAAATGTGGTAGCCAAAGAAAGCATAAGGTGCCCCATACTGTTACAGATAGTCTTCTAGCTATATTCAGCCCTGACCATGCAGCCTGAAATGTACACGTGCGTATCTGAACAGATTTAGTTTCTGTTCACGCTTGACATGTCCAGATCTTTCGTTCAGACCAAACTGTTCACAGTTGTCTGGTATAAGATTTTAAAAAAGCGGTAAGGAACCTCACTTTGTCCATTTACAGTCCACCTATTCCCTTTTATTTTAGGGTCCCTGTTTACCAAAAACAGCTACTACAGACAACTTTGTCTCAGTACCATTAGGTACTTAGTGACCTTACAAGGCTCTGAGACAAGCTGTCCTCAACGTTTAGGACTGATCACTGATAGACAGGCCTGAACCTGAAGAGCCAAGAGCCTCTAAAATGCTCAGTATTTTTTTACATTGATAAAAACCTTGATGGCTCCAGTGAAGTCAGCGGAGAGAAGAACTTCTGTGTGATCTGTCTTTAATGCTCCTGAAAAGAGAGCAAACGGCATTGCAAGTTTACGACACTGAACTGTGATGTTTTAAGAAATCTTGAGTCATATGCAAATTAAAGGGGGCATACCTGAGGGTATCGTTTCAGAGTCTGTGGAGTCCAGGCTCTTACACTCTGCTTCTGGCTTCTCTGCACCACTCTCCTGTGGGACAATAAGGCCTGGGTGGGGTGCGAAAATGGCTGACGTAACCACAGCGTTGTGTGCTGAAAGAGAAAAACTCTTTAGTGGCGGCCCAATCACATGAGAACTGAGAAATAAGGCTGCTTACATTAAACGGTGTTTGCCACTTAGCATAAACACAGTTACCTTTAATCCCTTCCCAGAAGTCATTGCGGTCCCGCCGTACAGATGTGAATTTACTCAAGTCATGGTAAGTGCTCCAGATGTATATGTACTTGTCCTCTGAGCCGCTTACAATGAAGGAGTAGTCGTGACTACAGGAAAAAGGCCAAACAGGTTTACTGCAACATACTGTGTCAATACAACAACAACAACAACAGAAAGAGCTTTTGTCCATGCTTAAGGTTAGAAACTGACAAAAAACAAACAAACTAGAAGCAATGTACACCCTTACCTGAAGCTGGCCTTAATCTGGCTGCTACTGTTGACATAACCCTTGTACTTCATTGATAGAGACAAGTCCCTCAGGTCATAAAGGCGAATGCGGGAATCATTTGATGTCACCAAAATCTATAGGCAAAGGGTACAGTTCAACATTTGGCATTTCACAAGTCTTACAGACACGACTTGTTACACTGACAACTAGGGCTGCAGCTGTCGATTATTTTAGTAATCAAGTATTCCATCGATTAGTTCAATGAACCAGCGCCTATCAGCATTCTGAAGTTTGCCCTGGACTTTGATTCAAAATTTTGTGCTGTTAAAAACAAGACTTTAATTATTAACATCTACACCATAATAATGTTAACAGCAATTCAGCAAAACCCAACAGCTCCAGGTCAGTCCCTCAAAGTTTTACTGACCAATATCTTTAAATATTAAGATAATATTTTATTTCTCTCTCTCTCTCTATATATATATATATATATATATATATATATATTTTTTTTTTTTTTCTTTTTATTCTCTTTAAATCTGAAAAATTAAGCTATGAAAGCCTTGAAATAAAGATGGTCTAGTAAACCGCAGTTTACCAAGCCCTATTGACAACCCACCGCAGACGTATTTGTAGTGATGGCCAGCTGTTACCTTATTTTCTCCAGGCAGAGGTTCAATGCCAGTGATCTTGCGTCCCACTTTGTTCCTTCCTCTGGTGGACCGCACATGAATTTGCGTGTGGTATTTCAGACGCTAAAAACAAGGTGCAAACAGAAAAATGCATTTGCTTCATATTTGAATGGATGTGTTCATGAAAAAAAGTACTATAAAGAAATAATTAAACCATGTATTGGCTGGATGAAGCAATATATGTATATACCTCTGTGTCATAGAAGATACATCGACCATCATAGGTGCCAATCACTGCATATTTCCCATTTTGGCAGAAGTTGGCAGCGGTGATGAGCCGGGTTTGGCCATCCACCTCATTCCACAAAGCCACCTTCTTATCTGGAATGTTCCAGAGCCGTAGTTTTCCATCTAGAGAACCGCTTAAAAAGTACCTGTCATCCTGGGTAACAAGGAAAAGAAAGGAAAAAAAAAGTACTATGAATAGAGTCCGTGAGACAAAATAATAGATGTATGATTTGTGCTGAGAGCAGTAATGCAAGGTGACTTAACGTACCCTGGGATGGAAAGCAATGGCTGTGACAAAATCAATGTGCTGAAAGCAGCAGAGACACTCTCGCCTGGATATGTGCCATAACCTGACTGTTTTATCCATGGAAGAGGAGAGCAGGAAAAAGTTCTAGACAAAAAATTTTTTTTGGAAAAGATGAGACAAGAGAGAAGAAAATGTGTGGGGGTAGAAAAACTTAACAGGGTGCTTTAATCACCTTTGACCAGGATAAGTCCAACAGATCAGCCGTGTGACCCTTGTACTTGCAGAAAGGGACTTGACGGAAAGGGGCATTTCTATCTTCCGTGTCTGGGTCCTCTGGAATACAACTTGCCTACAATAAAAATGTCACTTAGGTACACATCTGGATCAAAATGGCTTAAAAATGTCTGATTTTTGTGTTAGTGTCATCACTCACCCCAGTCTCAGTGTCAGATTTAGAAGAACATAAACTTTCCTGAGAAGGAGAAGGTGACACTCGACCTGGAGAAGAAAAAACAAAGGAAGGTTTCTCTAACAAGAACTTGAACATCTTCTGGAAAAGTCTTGAGTCTTAATTTCTTTATATTTGGCTAGGAAAATGTTAAATAGGTGTAACAAACTATTTACTAAAGCATGTGTAAACATACATCAGATGCAGTATATAGGGCAAAAACAGAGTTGGCAGCTTGAGAAGCTTTCTGGTCATTTCTTTAAGTAGTCTTCAGGAATTTTTCTGCAGGCCTCTTGAAGGACATTCAAAGCTGACTGATAGTGTTCCACTCCGTTTTTCTATCCAGGTATGCTTTGTTACACTGACTGCCACATGTTCAGAAATATATGTCAAAATCTGATTTTTCTGCTTTCAAAATTTCTTCACTTTTGATCTCCAGTAGCACTGGCCACATCCTCGTTGTGCAACCCCTTTCCTGATCCCTTCCATATATACACTGACAACTTAAACCAGAAATGCCAAATTTGGATCCATCACTCCATGAGACCTGCTGTCACTGATTTTCAGCCCAGTTTCTGTGTAACTTGGCTTACCTCAGGCTTTTCTCCCTGTTCTCCTTCCTTAAGCATGGCTTCTTGACAGCCAACCTTTCACTGAGACCATTTCTGATGAGGCTTCAGTGAACAGGCGATGGATCAGCACAAGGTCCTGCATCTCTCAGGTACTTTGCTTGACCTTTTCCTATTTCTTACTGGGGATTTATGCTTCAGTGGGAAATCTATGCCATAGCTACATTGTAACCACAAACCCCTCTGAAAGCCTAAGGTGTAACCTGACGTGCACCTCCCTAGAAATGTAGCTACATATCAGGTAAACGCAGTCTGTTTAGAGTCCCTGTATACATTTCCAGCTACCTTTTTGCCAGGGCTTTTGAATTTATCACTGAGAGAATACCAATCATCATGTCAGTATAATAAAAAAATAATCATAGCATCAATATATAAACACTCACAAATGTCAGCAGATTCCTGGAGGGAGATTGCTGAAACTATCGGTTCCATACTATAAATTTAAAATCGTTTCTTTGCTATGTTGTCTGTAATAGATCAGAGAGCCTCAAGAAATATTGTTCACGACGACTTTAAGCAAAAAAAAAAAAAAAAAAAAAAAAAAAAAAAGGCTCCTTCAAAGCAAAATGACAGGCAGCTGAATTCTTTTTCTTTTTTTTTCTCAAATAATCAATTATCATACAAATAAAAAAGAAATCAAATATGTTGCTAATGCGCTTACCTTCAGTATTGTACTTTAATCTCATATTATTGAAGTAATCAAACGCTGTTTTCAGGACCCAAATGCGAACCACGTTATCTTGGCCCGCAGTTGCCAGCAGCCTCCCGCAGTGAGAAAACTTCATTGTCCAAACGGCCCCCTTAAAAAAAAAACACAAGCAAACAAAGATCTCTTAATACAAGCATGTAGTAGCACACTGTGTGTCAGTGCATAAAATAACATGGTACAATAATCCCACCATGTGCTCTCCACTGAGGTCCTGCACAACCTTAATCTGGTCAAAGTCAAAGGGACCCTTGAAGCTATGCGCTGCCTTGAACTTGGCCGGCCTGGTGTAAGGCATACCCTCATCGTCGCTCGATGATGGATCATCCTGATCTGTATGGAAGACTGAGCGTAGGATAAACAAAAAGAAGAAGTGTATCAGGGTTATTTCACAAGCCTGTGTTGGCATTTGGGATATTCTTAAAGTCGGACCCATTATGCTCATTACTAGGTCCGTATTTTTGCACTCTTGGACTCATAGGGGTTCTGTGATAATAGTCAGAGCTCTAATAGTGAACACGTACAATTGAGACAGAGTCAAAGACTATTTATTTTCTTGTGTTCAAGCAAACTGTATTTTTAATGCATTTTTTTCTTTATGGTGCTTAAAAAAAAGCACACACTAAAAACGGTGTGTGCACACAACTTGTTATACTGACAACTAGGGTTGTAGTTGGACAGAACATTTTCTTGTAATGTTTAGTAAGTTAACAACAGGAACACGAATATAGGCTGTATGGTTTAAAAAAAAAAAAAATACAAGTGCCTCTGCACAACATCCTTTCACTTCTGTCTCTTTTTTTTTTTTTTACCTTCATCACGAACACTTTTCACTTTGTTGACTGCCTTCTCTCCGTACTCCTCAGCCAGATGCTTGGCCTTCTTCACCGACTTGCCGAGGAATTTTTTTAACTGGGTCCTGGTCAGAAATACCAACAAACCATTAACATACTTTAAATTAGATGATGTTGTGAAAGAGGGAAATACACTAAGTTTCAGCAAAAGGCAACCAAAAACCACTAGTCCTTACGTTCTCTGTTTTAGTTTTCCACCGTCTGTGTCTGTCATTGGAGTCTGAGTCTTCTCATCATCATCTGACTGTGCTGCATCATTCCTGCAAAGCCAAAAATATATCAGCGTCGTCTCAAAACTTTACCAGGTTCTTGTTTTAGATGATAAAGCTTAACCATGTTTTCCATGGGAAACTTATGTGAGCAATATCAGTGCAACCCATTGAAATCAGCTTATTCCCTCAACAGGGAAAACCTTCTTTTCTGGGAATCTGATCTGAAGGTCAAGTGTTTGGCTTCACCCTAATCTTTCCCTCATTGACTTGATTAATAAGCTGTGATTTGAACAGTTTTAAATTAAATTTGACAACAGCAACTTGAGCTAACCCACGTAAATAATGTTCTGCTTACGTGATGTACTCCTTGGTCCTCCTCATAATGTGCAGAGTGAGAGGGTTGATCCCAGCAGGAAGTTTCTCCTCTGCCTGAATTAGCGGAATTTCTTCCCCAGTGTCTAAATTCTTGATCATCACACTGGCCAAGATTTCCTGTTTTAAGATGCCCACAAGGATATTTTTGTTGCAAAGACGACCGGTGCCAGGAATGTGTCGATTTTAGGTTGTGGCTTGGACTCAAGCACACACAAAAACTGACTCTTACTTCATCTGTCAGTTCTCTGCCAGAATTTGACCGAGGTCGTTGAGGGCCTGGGGTCTGTCCTCCGCTCTGAGATGAGGTCTGTTCATCTTCATTTTCCTAAAAATAAACAAATAATAAATAAATAAAATATAAATTACTGCACAATATTTAAATTCCTTTTTTAGCACCAAAAAGAGGTCTGAGCCTCACTCACCTGTGCCGTCACCACCTTGTCTCCACTGGTAGCACTGGCCAGATCCAAGGAATGCTGCAGCTCTTTGGTTAGACTCCTCACAGTGCTGCCAGGAGACAGGAGGCCTGATGGCTCTAGAGAATCACTGCAGACCACACTGACAGCAGACACTGGAAAAATCACGCAACACAACAAAAAAACTTTATAAGAAAAACTGGTCTTCTTTTTCTGTCTGCTTTATGTTAGTGTGATTCATATGATGCGGCAGGTAAGTACATAGACATACATAAAAGATAAAGACATTTTAACACTTGTTTAGTAAAAGGTAACAGTTTAAAATCCCACACTAGATTGATGCAACACATTTGACATTGAGACCCATTAAAATCGCACTGTATTGCCTACCTTCCAGCCCACTTGGCCTAACACACTCCTGTGACTTCTTGGTAGGTAATTTCGGCCGAGATGGTGGCGGAGGTCTTGCAGGAGGACCCCCGCTTGGAGGGGGTGGGCGTGAGGGAGGAGGCTTCTTTGTGCTAGCTACAATGTCTGGCTCCACTGTGAACTGCTGAGGTTTTAAAGACCCAGAGGAGTCCGAGTCAGCTGGCCTGTCAGTCAAGGGAACCTGGTCTAAGATGTCAGCCGGTCTTGGCTCCTGACCACCTTCTGCAACCGCAACAGACAGGCTGGGCTGACTCTGTCCTATGGTGCTGGTGATGTCTGGAGGCTGAACATGTTCTTGTGAGCCAGCTGATGGCCCTGGGAGATCTGTGGGCTCCAGAGCAGGTATAGAGCACTCGCCGTTTGATACTATGCTACTCCGTTGTTCCTCTGACCTCTCGACAAGCTGGGGTTCAACAGCTGGCACAGCCAGCTCCCCAGGGACTCTGTCACCATTATTCTGCTCATTTGGCTCTGCTGCTACATCAACATGCAGCTGATCTAACAGCTGAGCCACCTCACCTACGTCTCCCTTTTGACTCTCTTCGATGATACTATCAATGATCTAAAAGAAGAGAAAACACAGTCGATTTAGCAATACAACATCTATTTTTTTTTACATTATAGCTCATCTCTAAGAAAATGTGTTTCTCTTTGCACAGAACTTAAAACAAAACTCTAAGCAAGGATGAGACTAGAGAAACATACCTGTAACGAATCATCTTGCTGAGTCTCAGAAGTGGCACAGCTCAAATCTTGCGCAACGTTTACTGAACTGTGCAAAAGCTGTTTCAAAAAAACAAACAAGCATGTAGACTATTTACCAACATGTACTTACAATACACACACACAGGAGAAATATCAACAGTAACATGACAGCTAAATTACAGTTATTCAGGCGTATCCACACAAATGGAAACCTAGAGTTGAATTGTTTATCTATCTTATGATATTCATCAACACAGTCTTGGAGGTTATGTTATGTAATAATTCTTTGTTTACCTTTATATTAATTCCTTGTGTAACTGCCAGCTTATGATATAACAAATGGCTTTTCTAGATTGAAATTAATGTCTACATCTTGTTACCACTCAAAATTTGTATACCGCTCTCCTATTTTGGTCCCATTTCCTGCATGGAGTGAGGTCAGGCGATTGTCGTCTTCAACGTTTGCATCACCTTGCAATAGCATATATATTATTTTTGTTTTTCCTTGCTTTGCATTCCTGATGATCCATTTGAAAAGTTTGGTTGTTTGTTGGTCCAGATCAGGTCTTCAGTGACAAATGTGTCATACTACCAACATACAGTAGCATTAAACTCTTATCCTGGACAGCTATCAGCATCATCTAACATGTAACTAACATCATAACAATGTTGGTTCAGAATCAAAATTGCAAATGACCAAACACATTATCTGAGCATTCAGTTAGCATGAGGCAAGAAGTTATCTTCTTTAAAAACGCCTTTAAAAACTATCACAAGAAAACCAACTAACCTAAATTTGGCAAATGTAACTTAATAGCATATTTGTCATAATTCATAAAATAATAAGGAAAATATTTGAAATGCCTACAATTTACTCCAGAAAGGATTTTTATATAAACAAAGGCATTTTTTTCTTTTTCCTCCGCATTCCAAAGCTATGACATGACAACAATGTGACTGGTCAGTTGCAATGTTCATCCTGGACAAACATTATAATAATGATGGAACAGGAGCAGGAACAACACCATCAGTACACACACACACACAAAAAAAAAAAAAACCCACTGTGAATAATCAATGTTGCACCACTAAAACTTGTCACAGCCATAACTATAAAAAACAAGTCTTGACAGCAACAATCTCTAACCCAACTCTGCAGTCATAAGTACATATACAGCTGAGGGTGTCCTGACTCTCACTGCTGTCACAACCACCAGCAGTCTAGAATACCACATGACACCACATCATAAAACAGTAAAGCCTTTTACGATGGGTCAGATGAAATGCAAATTTTTTGCGAGGTCATGCAAAAAAAAAAAACAAAAAAAAAAAAACACAAGAAAAAAGAACATGCAAAGTAATCCAAATTTTACTGAGAGGTAACAAAGGTAGTCGTCAAAAAAACATTACATCGCCATGAGCTTGGAGGGGACCTTGTACAATTAGTACATAAAGGTGTTTAGGAACGGTATTGCTCATAGCCGTTTACACACGATCACCAAGGCATAGGAAAAAATCTGCACCTTTCATAGAGATAAACATGGATAAAGCAAGATTAATAAACATAACTGGAAAATGCATAGATCTCTATGTTTTTTGTTTTTTTACTGTAGTCACCCCTTCCCAAAGGTCATTCAGAGACAGGAAAACTATAGACAAGCTACAAACTAATAGTGTTTTATGTGTGTGTGCGTGGGCATATATATATATATATATATATGAATTTGAAAAATCAAAAAGTCACTATTTTGTTGCCATATTACTTTGAACTATAGAGTAATCATTCCAAGAGCAACTCAGCACAACCCGTGACACCTTGTTTCAACAGTGCCTAGATTTAAATAAACATACCTGAGGTGAAGGAATGACGAACTTTGCAGGAGACCTAAGAAACACAAAACACATGGTTTAAAACTGATATAGGCTAAACTTATAAAGCAGAGGAAAAAAACCCAAATACAACACAAAAATCTAACTTTTTATAATTTTACCTGTCACCTAAGCAGTTGAGACAATGAATTAAATAACTTTTACCCCATATATAACTTTTGATCAGAAGAAATAATAGAAGCAACAGAGCACACACTTTAAACATTTACAGAGTGGTTCAGTAACCGCTTGCTTTTAAGCGGACACAAAATGCATCTTTAAAATTTACATTACATTTTTAATCTCTAATCGAGCTGTCATACAGCGGATCATACAAAAATACTGTTTTGTAAGCTACTGCTACCTTCAGTCGGGTTTTTTTTTTTTATTCCAACAAACTATGTTTTGGATGAAAACTGTAAATTTGCATTGTGGTTTCAGCTTTCATAAGAAACCTCTTCGTTCAGTCCAAATCCTACTGTCATCATGTGACTTGTGAGTGTTTTGAGGGTTAGACTCTCCTGTACCTGCACTGAATAGCTGGTGAACACAAGCACTGTATGACAGCATATAATTAATATTCGGCATCTAAATACAAAACAAACTGGGTCGTATTTTGCACACGGCACATGACCTGGCTTTGAAGCAGCTTGAGTTCATGCTTTTCATGAAAGAATGGCCATTTTGCAAATCTAACGTTAGCTGTCAATACTAGGCTAGCTAGATACATATGAGACAAGACAAAAACAAGCAAGAAAGCGTGTTCATTTAACACCGTTTTCAAAAGTAATATTGGCAAAACGTCTTTTCTTACACTTGTGGAGACGGAGTAAAATTGGGGTCCTCTGGAGCATCATAGAATTCCTCCGTGTCACTTGTATCTGACGCCATGCTAACGTCAATGTAGTTCGCTAGCTAGCCTAGTTTCCAGGCAGCTGTGTATAAGCCTAACCAGTCAATGACTGAAAGGTATTACATATGCGCTTGTAACGTCCTCTATGTTAACACTGATATTCCATTGCCCGAGCCCGGGAGTCGTCAAATAACAACTTTCCGGTCCAACATTACGCTGCAGCTAACAAATGTAATCCTGTCGAACGACTAAGCAGCACTTAATGCTAACTAACCCTGACCCTCTTTTAGATCTATCTTGCACAAAGCACAGTATCGACCGAGAAAAACGCCACAAGCGAGTTTTTTGTTATGCTTTTTCACAACATTACACACTTGATAAGCTGTCAAGCTAACAGAACCAGAGAACCGCGTCATAAACAAACCAGCTACACAAAAATTACATCCTAACGAAGCAAGGGAGGGGCACAGGCGCCCTCTTGTTTCTTCTTCTTTTTCAATGGCGGTTAGAGAACAGCTTTTACGGCTAATACTGCCACCTTCTGGACTGGAATCTGAATGGAACAACTTGGTTGTTATCCTTTTTTTTAATCTTTTAATTCTCACTCATTTTACTTCACTATTGTGAGTGCCGTTTTATAAAATTACTGTATACATTACAATACTCACTGAACAACCAAGAGAATAACAGCTACTGATCAGGTGGAGTAGAGTGTATTAGTTGGTCTAGCAGCAAGGTGTAGTTTTTGGTTCCTAAATAATCCTCTCAGGATGATATGATCATGATTAGATACATAATCAGAGGAGCAACAGTTTGTTTAACCCATTTTTGAGAAATTATTATTAGTAGTAGTATATCTGGCAGATGACTCTCTGACAGACATTTTTGAATTATAGAGGCTGGTAGCATTTGGTCTGAGAGATTTCCTTGTGGCAGTGGAGCTGAAACAGTCTGTTGGAAAAGGTGATCCGCTGCCTGTCAGTGGTGCAGAGGGGGACAGGATTATCCATGGAGTTTAAAGTTTGCTCACTGACACCACAGCTTCACCACAGTTTCAAAAGTGACCAGTTTGCTGGCATTTGCAGAGTTAGCCTTTTCAGTGATTCTGTTCATGTCACCAGCACTGATGCTGCTCCCAAAGCAGACCACAGGCAAGTACACTGGGCTTGCAATGCCTAATTGACAGAAAATCTCATCATTTTGCTGTTTCTTCACAGAACACGCCACACAATCATCCACTGGTGCTCTGTACTCTTCCTGCCTATCACTAATAAATTCACTGCCACTGCAGAACTGTCAGAGTATTTCTGTAGGTTGCATGTATTGAAAGTCTGTGGAGCTTCTGTGCTGCACATCACCAAATCAGACATAGCACTGACTAATCTCTGTCAGTAACCCATGAGATGGTATACATGTTTACTGACATTTCTTATCACTTTTCTCTCAGCAGAGAGAAGAGCTGGATCATTTTAATTTGAGAAATCAAAGGAAGTGATCCTCTGCATGCAGCCATTTTTTTTAGATGGGAGTTAGCTCTCTGCAGCATGTATATAGTTGCATCATCTACTGGCAGATTTGGTTTGTATGCAAACTGCATTTGACTTTTCCACTAATGAGCAGTTTAGAGCCTTGCTGACATTTGGTTGTTTTAAGCAGACACACAGACATAATAATTATATCTTAATTATTAGTTAGAATAATATTAATTATATGTAAGGTCACCAGAAAACCGGCTAAATAAATGTGACCAGGATACAGTGATGGAAATAATTATTTTGATCTTTTGATGAATTCACTTACAAAGAAATGAACAGTCTCCAAATTTGATGGTAGTTTTATTTTAACTGAGAGAGAAAGGATAGAGAAGGATTTTAACCAAGAACCCAGAAAGAAAACATTACATAAAAATTATAAGATGATTTGCATATCATTCAGTGAAGTAAGTATTTAGTACTTGTTGGAGAAACCCTTGTTAGCAAGCATAGCGGTAAGAAGTTTTTTTTTAGTTGGTCACCAGGTTCGTGCACATCTGAGGAGGGATTTCGGCCCGCTCCTCTTTACAGAAACTTTTTTAGGTTTCTTGGCTGCAACTTGGAAACTCAAAGGTTCAGCTCCCTCCACCAATTTTCTATAGGACTGAGAGAGTTTGGAGAGTGGCTAAGCTACTCCATAATCTTAATGTGCTTCTTTGTTGCCTTGGTTTTAGCTACTGCCATGCTGGAAAAGTCATCCTTGACCCATCTTTAGTGTTCTGGGTGAGCAAACAAGGTTATTGTCCAAGATTTTATTGTACATGGCCCCGCTCATTGGTCCCTCAATGTGGTGAAGTCGTCCTGTACTTTTAGCAGAAAAATAACCAAAAGCACAATGTTTTCACCTCTGTGCTTGAATGTAGGAATGGCGCTCTTTTGATCATACTCAGCATTTGTCAAACAATCATTTCCCCCACTCTACACGGTTACTGATCAGTAATTAGTGCAGGGGTATTGTTAAGTATACTAGAAAGTGTAATTAAATTGTAGTGCTTAGTAAATCCATTGAAAAACTCATTTAAGTTACACGCTCATATGTTAGCCGCTCTATGCCCCGCTCATTCTTTCTCACATGCTGCGACAGGCACAGTGAATGAGGTATGGAAAAATCACCACAGACTGAAGTGTTTTCATTTGCAATCAAAGTGCTGTTTGTTCCAGATCAATGCATCAGCTGATTGATAATAAGACTACAATCTAATGGATTATTCAAGAGCATGAAAAGGTGGAGGTTGCAGAAAGGTGATTATTGGAGAATCTGAGTGCATTTTAATGAATGCATACATTATTTTTACACATTTCGTCATTGTAGACTGTAGCTGTTAACTCAAATAACCACCCATTACAACCAAGGCATGCAGAAGAGGATCTCTGAGTCACAAGACAAAGTCACAAGACTCATCAAAGACTCATCAAAGTTTTTTTGTACTTTAAAAAAGTACAAAAAAACAAACATATTTTACAGGTCATTCAAAAAGACATTTATGTATTTTAAAATTATTTACATACTGTGAGCAAATGTGGCTATTGTTTGTCTATTTGGTCATTTTCATTGCAGAATTGATCCATCTTTTACCTTTTTCATTAGTAAAAACGAATTAAAAATATTTTTTATGTATTGTTGTTATATTTTATTTAATTTTATTTAACATATTTATTTGTTTGTTTTTTTTCTAGTTAATTTTACATGGTGTAAAAAAATAAATTCCTGACCTTTGGGATAAATGAGGTATGTGTTGTCTTATTTATTTGTGAGAGTCCTTTTAATTTTTGCTGTTTGAGCTGGAATGTCATTGGGCAGCAGGAACACCGATCTCTGCTGTACCTGTGAAAAAACAAATCACTTCCATATTTCAACAACATTAGCCTCTCACATTAGCTCATCTTGAAATTTCCACTTGATTTACCACAATATTCAAACTCCAAATTCAGACTTCTGCTTTTGTAAAAATAAATAAATAAATAACCAACCTAATTATCATACTTTATGTGCGTCCCTGTCTCACTAATTTCCAACATGTGATACTTTTCATTATGAATATAGCTCACGAATGTTTTTAAATGGAAGCCTATGGTTCACCTCACAAAGTATTATCCAGTGTCCAGGTGCTTCAAATAAAAAAAGCTGTCTTAAAACCATTATTTAGTAACGGAAGTTTTAAGCCAATGAGAGAAGATTGCCATACTCTTCCGCCAATGGAAAGTGTGGATACTCCGGCTTTCCTAGTAAGCTACAACTGCATTGGATAAAACTAGGAAGGAGGCTTCAGGGGTATAAGTGGATTTGAGGGCTTGGAAGGAAAACAAGGACGCAAGGTAACGCTATATCGTTGTGGAAGGTATGGAATATGCTTTTTAAAACTTTGCAGAGTATAGTTAAGCTGCCTACATTAATGAATATGTTATACGTAGTATATTAAGCTCAACACATACCGGGTTGTCAGTTAGCCATAGGCATCTGTTGGTGGTGGCAGATCAACCAACCAACCAGACCAACTAATAACTAAACCAACTAACTTATATTAGGACCACAGTCCTTTGCGCCGTCACTGGTTAAGCTAATGTCGCTATGGGAAGATTGCTTAAGAGAAACTTACGCGACAACCACAAAGTCGACTGTGGTGATTTGATGTTATTTTAAGCTAGCAAATGTTAACGATAGGGTTAGCCTAGCTAGTTAGCATTAGCCTGTTCCCACCGGAGGTGTACCGACAGTATGGAGTCAAACATGGCCAGAAAATGAGCAAAGCTCCCATTTGGTTGCCTTGTCTGTTAAGTCTGAACAGCTGTCGCAGTCCGGCTAATGGAGACAGACGTGTTTAAAGATAGGAGCCTGAAGCCTTTGCTAGGAACAAAGTCAGTTTTAGTTTCTCTCCCATACATCACGATATCAAACCTTGAGCTTTAAAAGGACTAACCTCTCCTTCTCCACACGTCTCTCCGACAGCTCGGCACTTTGTGGTGACAAACGTTCGTCCCAAATTAAACCCTGTCACTAAATTAATTCTTAAACAGAGGGAATCAAAGTGTTAGGAAAACTTCTCAAAAATCAAAAACTTTTGAGCTAAGCTTTTGAAACAGTCGCGATGACAGTTTGCTCATCTTTTCTTATTTTAAAGGTGATGCTGCTGTATTTTAAACGAGCACGAAGATTGTTCTCTCAAGTAACATAGACTGGAGCTATATTTAGCATTAATTAGCCTAGTTCAGTGTAAAGCAACAAGTTGTGATGTAACTGTAACATTTTAGCAGCGGATGGGGTCAAAGAAACACCCATTCACCCTTCTGTCAATCTATTTCAGCTTTCAGCTACAAAGTAACATGCATGCACACGCACTTTGTTACTACCAATTATTTAAGATGTTAATGTAAGTTTAATATAGTCTAAGGTGAAACTATATGAAGGATTTCTGTGTGTGTGGTACATCTCAGTTGAGGAGAATAAGCGTTCAGATGGTGTATTGCCATGTAACTGAATGTTTGTGTCAGCTGACATGGGGTAAAGTGGATTAAGAAAAGATCAATGCCTTGCTGGAGAAGCTTTCTTATACTGGCTCGTTAAAGTGTGCAAACTTTAAAACATGATAACGTAAGTTCAGTTTAAACATGCTGTTAATACTGTCAAAACTGTCCTAAAAGTGCTGAATTAAAAATCAGCTAATTAAAAAAAGTATTATGGCATTTTCTGGAGTTCAATTGAATGTGTGCTTCTTGGAGAAGGGTTTTAACACAAATATTTTGCTTTTGAGGTGTGGTTTTTGGCGAGGGTATGGAGCACCCTATACACAGAGGGGAGACGATGCCCGTCGGACTGCACGATAGGTATGGTAATGCAGACGGCCTCATCTTGCATTATGTTTTTATTAATATGCCTATGAATTTCATATTTTGCTCACAAAACGTAGCAAAAATTAAGGAATGTTTAACATACGGTGTAAGCAATGTTTAAGATTTCCTTTTCCTTCTCTTAGAATAATATTAAATGTAACCAGCCAAAATTAGTCGTTTTTAAAAAAAAGCATCTTCCAATAGAGAATTGATGGTGGGCCATTTTTAAACTGAAGGTAATGCTTGGTGTAAATTCTGGATAGGAATGGCTTCTACCTGGTGTTAATTAAGTAGTATTTATTACATGTTAAGGAATTAAAGTATTAATGCATTAGGATACACAGGCCAGGACTGAAAAATACTGCTAAAACCTCTGAGCCTCTCCAGTGACTCTAATATATTATTTTGTTCTCCAGTACTTCACCTTTTACATCTTTGCATGCCTGAGTAGCCTGTGTGTAATAGTGGCTTATTTCTCACTAAACAAACAATATTTTCACATACTCATAGTTATTTCATACTTTCTTATATATACTCAAATTGGATTTTAATGGCATTTATAACTGGACTTGGTAATAATTGAAAACAAGCAGTTTCTTTGTTTGTTTGTTTTGTTTTGTCTTTGTTTTTTGTTTTTGAGTGAAATGACTCATCAAGCTGAGTCATTTGACTCAACTTGATGTGACCTAATATGGACCAACACTGGGTATAACTGTGGTGGATGGTGCCCTCTGTTTTCGGTTCCTGGCGGAACTTAAAGTTAGAGACGGGCATAACTATTTCAAAATCAATAGTGACACTCATGCATGCAGAGACCACAGAATTAGTCTTTTGTCCTCATTTTAGCTTCTTCCACTGTTGTTGGATTATGACGGCACAATACCTACTGACTTGACTGGACAGGTGTTAAAGAGATTTATATAAGAAGTCTGAGCTTTTTGTAGATTTACAACTGTTCGTCTTTTGCCTTTGTAGCTTATAACTTTCACTTTAAGCAAAAGGGATAGATGAAGAGATAAGGAAGTCAAACTATGCACCAAAACTGTTGGTATTTGTGTTGCGGTTTCACTCTCGGTTTCATAACTGCTACAGCTCTTTGATGTGGTACTAATAGGATTAAGATGTACAAGTTTCTGTTGAGATCACTGATAGAAGACAACAATTTCATAGCAGGTATAGAAGAAGAAGGTACTTTCAGCTGGACCCTTATTTCCCGAGGGTTCACCACACCACATGTTTGATTTGGCACACATTTTAGGCTGGATGCTCTGCCTGATACAATTCCCACATTTTTATCTGATTCAATTCAACTCAATTTCAGTTAAAGTCAATGAAATTTTTTTTATATAGCGCCAAATCATAACATCAGGCGCTTTATATTGCAAGTTAAAGACCCTACAATAATACAACCCAAGTATTATTAAGGTAGTGACCACTTTTATTGAACTTGAAAATTTATCATCTTTGGTGTCTTAGCACCAGCATTTCACTATCGATAAAAGTAACTTATCCAGGTAAAATAGGGAGTAATTTTAACTTCCTGAATAATGCATGCTACAAAAACAAAGTTTAAGTGAGCCAACTGAGTCATGGTAATTTCAGTTGTATCTCTAAAAAGCTTCAGAGCTGCTTATTTTCCAGGTAACAGATGTTTGCATTTAAAGGCCTGATTAACTGGTCAACCACTTTTAACAAAAATAGTTTGATGTGTAGATAGCATCTAGAGAGAGCATCTAGTCTTTTTAATAGAGCATCTAAACCCTTTGTCTTTCCAAAACATCAATAACAATATTGATTCTCTGGAGAGGGAACATTTTCCTTTGCCTCGTTGTTTTTTATTCTAGCCTGTAGCAAACAATTTCAGATGTATTTTATTGTTCCTAAGGCCTTCGTTTAGCACTGAAGAAGCTTTGAATACTTGTTGAGCTTGTGTAAGATTTGTAAGCATGCTTATATTTGATCTTTAATTGCTTTCAAGACTGTTTAACATTGGCAGGGTCACACCTGAAAGAAAAGGGTGAAGTAGTCGTACATGCCATAAGATTGCATCTAAGCAACACAAAATTTAAATGGAACACATAATTATAGTTCTAATCAGATATGCTTTGCTTTAATAATGGGGCGGTGATGCTGATAAGCCTATTAATTTACACAGCAGACATTTTTTTCCCAGCCTTCCTCCTTGGCTTTGGCTGCAGCCTTGGTGTTACTTTTAGCTGGAATTAGATTAATTTAATTCCTCATATTTATTTGAGGTTGTTTATTTTTTTAATCCTGCCAGTTCAGACAGCCAGTTTCTCAACCGTGACTTCTTTGATTAAAATTGAGTTAAATTTGAGTAGGTTAAACTCCCTTTGGACAGCTATGGTCTGTAAAAGGCGCTCGAAAACAGAACTGAGACTGTGTGGAGGTGGATGAGACACACCACCAAATGGATGGGCAGTTGGAGAACACAGTTGTGAGTGTAAAGTAAAGGCAGAGTGCTGACTGTCTCTCCACAGCATAAGCTATCAGTAACACATTTAGAAAAGCCTGTTTAATAAATGAAAGAAGCTTAAAAACACCATCACTTCTCCTATGGTTAATTGCTTTTGGATAATAATCAAATTGTATTTAGCATAGAAACCTTGCTGTTCACAGTTAATTCATGTAAAATAAAATCTTTACACTGGTGTGGAATTATTGTATTGCTGCCATTTGACATGGACAGTTCTATTATGTGGGGGTTTGCAGTTGTTGGAGGAGAGTGATAGAATAGGACTGTGAATAATGGGTGTAGCACTGAGCCTTCAGGCTTTGACAGAAGCGGCACGATGACTGCTGCCCTTGGTTAAGACGCAAGGTCATTCTGCCAGTTACAGCGTAAGGTGTGATGATGGGGGTTGTAATACAGATGGCACCGCCAGTTGAGGAGAAGAAGAGAGGAGGAAAAGGGTCATGACCGTTATATGTATTTCAGAATGCGAGAGGAGAGAAGACTATTTAAAGATGTTATTGTTTGGCTAGTGCTGGGTTTGTATGTCATATGCAGGAATATCCACTACAGATGGGGGTGCTTGCACACACATGCAGCGTAGCTGAAATTTGACACAAGAACAGATTAAGTGGACAAATATTCATCTTTTCTGAGAGGGACTTTGTCACAAAATCAGCCACCAGAAAGAATTTATGCTTGAACACTTCACATGAAGCCTTTCCTGTAAAATGCTGGACAGTGCACTCTTGGCCACTTGAAACTGCAGCAGTCTGATGGTGAGTTGAGGTTAGACAAAAATAACACAGAGAAGAAAGATTTATTTTGAAATGCTGCTACTGTTGTATTTTTAAAGAAGTAGATATTACATACATAGACATATTACGTTTTAATTTTTTTTTTTTTTCAATGATCCAAGAAGTCTATCTGATATAACCGATTTGCAGTTTAATTAACACACAAAAACACTGTTTTGGAATTGGCCTCTGGTTGGCTCTCAGTGCTTTTCGCAGTCTCTGGCAAATAAAAAGTTAGAAGAATCACAAAATGTAATGCTAAGTGTTTTGAATTCTCCATATTCATATATGGCAAAGGTAGCATCTTAGGTGGATGTCTCACTCAGACCTCAGATACACAGAGAGTGGTGAAGGATTTAAGACTAATTATGACTTGTGTGAGTCGAATCTGTGTAGAGCCTATTTTGTAGTCCACGCACAGGGCTGGTGATGTTGCCAAAATTTATGCTTGTGCGTGTTGTGTCTCCGTTGTACTGCAGCTTCGCCTCCAAAACACTGGTTTGCAATCAAGTTTCTAAGCTGATCTAGTCCATTCAAAAAAAATCATGGCAGAAACAGGAGTTGGAAGAAATAAGAAGAAAGGATTATACTGATGAGGTCAATCACAGTCATGTAGTTACATTTCCAGGGGGAGACAAGGGTGCGCGGTCACCCAGTAACTATAGTGTAGATGAAAATACAGGTGTACATTTTCACTGTTAGTTTGCCACAAGCAGGGAACATAAGTGGCCAAGTAAATGTGGCTCCATGGTGGAGTGGTTTACAAATTCACCTACCAAGTAAAAGATATCCAGTTAAATCCCAGGGACAGATGTGTATCCCTTTGGGGTTGTGTCAGAAAACTACCTGCTGTGGTGACCCTTTTGAATTAGGGAGCAGGTGAAAGTAGCTGAAGTGGGCAAAAATATCAGCTGAACAGCTGAGGGTGAGCAGGTGTTAAGCCATTTTATGTCTTTTTTCAACTTTTTAAAACTACCCCCCCCCCCCAAAAAAAAACAAACAAAAAAAACTTTTAGTTTGTTATTATGTGTACCATTTAAAAAAACAAAACAAAAAATAAAACAGGAAATAACAGTACAATAAAAAAAAAATACATGAAAAAACTTGAGGGCTGTTTTTTTTGTTTTGTTTTGTCTGAACAACAGCTGTTAAATACAAAATTTTCAGATTGCTCAGGCTCCGTAGGGGGTAAGCTTACGCCTGGAATAATTTCTAAAACAGTCGTATGATAATAATGGTAGAAAGATGAAACCCCATCTTGGCTCCAGAAAATGATTTACATTCTGACTCCTGTTTGGAAAAATAGATTTTTGTCAGCAGACATCAAATCGTGGAGCCTTAACTGGCTAGATACTGAATAGAGAACAGGATGATGATCAAAGCTTCGTGGACCTAAGCCCCCTGCTGGTTTGATTATTTCCCATTTTTACATGTTGAGCAAACGATTAATCTTCCATGTTTTGCCACAGCAGACCTCGCTAAGGGTGTCGAATGTCCATTCTTTATAATAGAAGCAAATTATTATTTATTTATATATATTTTTTGTAATATGTGGTAATGTAGGGCTTGTAAATAGCATGTTTATGCTGAAGTATATGTACCTGTTCAGGTTAGTTCTATTGTTTGACCACTTGTGGACATAATGTGCACATATAATGTGTAATATGCAGATATTTAAAATATTTGTGTGTGTGTGTGTGTGTGTTTTCCAAATAAGAGTGACTTTTGGTCAGTTTTCCTAGTTTTCACAGCCCTTGTTGTCTGGTAGATAAATAATTGATTTGAGTTGGGGAATGTTAATCAAATTAGATATGTTCATTAAATGCTTTATTAAATGAAGTGTTAACTTTCAAGGGCAGCCCTGTTGCATATGTATAACTGTGCATAGCCTTTAGATGGATCTGCCCTTTCTGACTGTGGAAGCGGGCATAGCATAAACTGTGGTTGCATTTATCAGCCAATCTGTGGCGCTGAGGATATGTCTAGCTGTGCTGTAACTACTCTGCACTGTTTCTATGACCTCCCAGCCAAGAAAGCGTAGGTAAGACAAATGACTTACCCACGCAGCACAAGAGTTCAGAACCTGCAGTATGCACAGCCATTTCAGTTCGCAGCAGAAACCAATGTGTCAAAGCCTTTTAATCGTGCCCGTGTCCAAAGCACAGCCATGGCCACAGCCACAATCACAGTGACAACTCTGTCTTCCCGTGACCACAGTCTGACTCGTACAGCCTGAGCAGCAGTTTTTAGGCTTGGTGTATCAGCTCCTCTAGTTAATTGCAGAGGTAGAAAATTATGCTATAGCTAAAAATCTGGCTGTAGTCCGTAACGTAATATTCTATAACATCAGTGTAAATCTCAGCTGTCGATGTGTTCGATTATCTGATCTATTATTCAGATGGATTGTAAAAGGTGTTGCATTGTATCTCAGAGGTATTGTGACCTAAAGCAAAGCCTACTGGGACTCCTTACAGTCTGGCTCATAAATACTAGGACAGTGATATAATATCCTTAATTATAAATATATAAATATTTATGCATCTATATATATCTAATCGTAAATTTGGACTGACTTTAACTTTTGGATGCAAATCCTTTGCAGTTAATGACTGTCTGAAGTCTTGAGTCAGAGCATCTTACCAAATGATGTTTCTTCCTGTGGAATGCATTGCCCTGCCTTCACTGCATCTAGCACCAGTACCTGCTTGTTTGTGGGTCTTGTTTGTGCCTTCCGTTTTATTTCTTTCAGTAAGGGAAAGGTGGGCTTAGTTGGTTTGAAGTTAGGTGATTGGCTTGTCCATTTAAAAGCATTCCACTCCTTTGCCCTAATAAGCTCTTGGGTTGCTTCCATGGTTTTAGGTCATTATCCAACTGCACCGCCAATCGCCTTCCAATCAGTTTTGTCAGGGGGATAATTTAAGAGGAAGAGAACATCAAATTACAGTTGACTCCAAATCCCTACATGCTTAGGTTTGGTAAAGTGGAACAGTTCAGGTAGTGTAGTTAAAATTTTGATCAATTTGTTGCTCTTTATGTACTGTTAATTTAAAAGGCGATGGGAATATGAATATAGTGGCCCATGTCCAGTACCTAGTATATAGAACTATATAGTTTAATCAGTGACATGCCCATCTCTTGAGACTTGATCCTTTGGTTGTGTGTGTTTTTTTTTTTTTTTTTTTAAATTGACTTGTATATATATTTTTCTTAATCTACCATCCTTGTATTTGCACCGAAAGCCAAGAGCTGTAATCACAGCTCATCTAACAAGGTGGCACTGTTGCTTAGCTACTGGGCTATTCACTACCCTGAAAGGGTGATGAGAAGGCAGGGCTTCTTCCCCCTCCTACCACGAGACAACTGTGAATGCAGCAGGGCAAGTAGTCGTGGTGGATGCAATCTATTGGCTTCTCAGTGCTGCCGCTAAAGTCACAACCCCGACTGTAGCCCGCACTGCCTTTACCAGTGTATTTCTGTAGCTGCTGGTGCTGCTGCTGCTCTCCCTCCCCCTTAAATGGTGTGGGCAGAGTGGGATGGAAAACTGCATTGGAAACCTTTTCATGGAAATGGTCTTTGCTGTTGGTATTGCTGTAGCACCATTCTGGTGACAACAACATGCCGTTGAAATGGAAAAGCGGTTCTCCTGTCAGCTGGAAATTCCCAGTGCCAGTTCTTAAGACATCCAGGTCCTCACCCCTTTCGCCTGCTTACATGTGAGTAAGAGCTGAATAGCATTCAAGATATACAATTGCAGCAGCGCGTATGGAGATGCAGTTATTTGCTTCTCAGTTTCTAATATTTTATTTTATGTTATTTTTTTTAAATGAGTGTAACACCGTTGTTTTTGTTGCAGCCCTAATTATGCGATTAAGCCTTGTAGTGTGTCAAGAGATTTCCCTTGTCCAAGATGAATTTTATGGTTCGCTGGGAGAGTGCCTTGCTCTTGGGCAAAAGGACTCATTTTGCTGCTTGTCTGGACACAGCATGCTCCACATCCCCGACTCTTGCCCTCTCCCTGTGGCTGTGTTTATTTGGGAACCGGGGACTCAGCAGCTTGGGAGGAGCCTGCCTTTGTCAGGATTTCTGGCGTGCCCTGGTTTAGAAGCTATTGTCATCTGCTACTGTTCAGGAAAGAGGAAGGGGGAAGGGTAGATCTGGAGTGGTTCACACAGTCCCTGCCATCATCTCTCTTTACATTTTTTTTCTACCTGTAAGTGTCTTGTTTGACTTTCTGAACGTTAACGGGGTTGGTTTACAGATGGTAAGAACAATTTTGGAAGTGACAGTTTTCAAGATAGCCTTGGCTAACTGAAAAGCCTAAAGGGAATTTCAGAGGCTAACTGGGCTTACTTAGAGGGATTTCTGCAAAATTGGATTCATGCAGTTCCCAGTAATCATGTATCTTTATAAGCTTAGGAGATTATTTTTGATGGTTTTACTCAAATATTTATTTTTGTATTAGTGCAGCACAGTAAGAGAAAGCCATGCTTTTACTTCTCTTATATCAGGCTCCCCTTTAAATATCCTCAGTAGAACTGTTCATATTTAAAACACAGCTATGAACAAGCAAATGTACGAAATACATTTTTATTGTGTAGCATAAACCTAAACTGGATAGTATGTCCTGAATCCTGGAGAGGACTAAATTGTGAGATCTTGTATGTATAAAAGTTCACTAATGACACTATTGACTTGTTAATTATAGATTTAATCTAGATTTCATCAGGCTAGTTTAGGTTAAACATCCTGCCCGGCAGTCACAGTTATTGGCAATTGAGCATCTCCAGCAGAGCAGTTGGGTGTTAAAGGCCTTGTTCAAGGGCATCTCAGTGATGGTAGCAACCGAGAGGAAAAGGCGCTTCTTCATTTCCTGACAGCCTGTAGATCAAACTACTGACCTTCTTGTTAATTTAATTTCTTTGAAACTGCGACACAGACCCCATAAAAGCAGTTATCGTAAATTGGCTGTAAATGGTTAATTGTAAATAAGAAGTTAAAGTTAATTAAGTGGAAAAAGTTATTAACAGAGAAGAGTGAATGAGCATTTAAAAAAAAAAAAGAAAAAAGATTTCAGTCTGCAGATATGCTGAATTTGTGCGTCACTGTTGGAAAAAGGAAAACCTGCTGTGTCAGTGCGTTAAAAGTGACTTTTCTGCATTCTGGTCGAATGCCGGTAACGCCTTTTTGCCATAGCATTAATCAAGACCTTGTCAGAGATTGTAAGCATTGAAGCTTAACTATTCACATTATTTTCAAGGCTTGACATTGTGCAAATTCGAGAGGAGGATCTTCTCACCAGCACGTCAGCATGCCGTTTGGAGGAAAAGCACATCAAGTGTACTTAAGTGGTTGCAGACATCGTTTGGGTTCTGTTCATAGGAGATAATGTGGACACGCTGACAAGTGAAGCATATTCAGGCCTTGAGAATCCACCTCATCCTGCCAAGTGTGGCCCTGCCCCACCACAACACGTCTATTTTAAAAAAGTGTAAATAGTAAGCTGTGTTTTTAGGCGCGCTGATATTGGGCCCCCAATTATAGGTTACACTATGGGCAGGGAGAAGTCACTCTTTATAGGCCCTCCCTCTGTTTGACTCCAGAGACATTTCTAATTACATCTGCTGCAAGAGTCATCTCTGTATATGTATCCCGAGCAGGGTGGATACAGGAGAGCGAGCTTTTAGAGTATACAGTGCTCATCATGTATAAAGAAATAAGATCCATTTGCACAATGTGCTCACCTCTTTTGAAACCTCCCTAATCTATATATGGACTAGTGAACTGCCTGTGGTGCAGATTTCATGCCAGAAAAGAATAGTTAAGGTTCACTGGCAGCATGGCTTGTGGACTAATCTCGAGCTCAGTGAAGAAAAAGCACTGGGTTTATCTTTCCTTCCACAAAAAGTCCTTGAAATGAATGTCATCCCTCATCTTACGGTGATTCAGTAGTAAGCACTTAATATATGTGACTGCTGTCTTTTGTAATCTCCTCTCAGAGGCATCACGGTGAGCCAGCAGCCTTAACTGCACCAACACCTGTTTGATTCCTGTCAGGGTAATGACGTGTTAAAGGTCCCTTTCTCCCTGTCCCCACATTCCCGTCACTCTTTGTCAGTATAATGCAATTAAGGGAAAATGCTGGAAAGTCTGGAAAACAAATTGCTTCTTAATATTTACCCTCAAAGAGTCTGTAAGTGATCGCTGTTGCTTTTTTCCATCACAGAAATGGACCATTTTTAAAAATCCAGCACTCACAGAACGCGATGTCTGTTCATTAAAAGGTTTTTTTTATAGACAAGATGATTTTTCTATGTATAGTTTTTTTAAATTGTATTGCGGCTGTAGCAGTGTAAGTGGTGTGACCGCATTAGATTCCATACAGATTGAACAGCTTTACATAAAATGAAAGCCCTGAGAATCTGTTTAACAGATTTTTGCAAATCAAGATGCTTCACGTGTCTCGTGTGGCTCTAAAAGCCTTCTGCTGCTGCTGAAATGAATTTTGCTGTCTCTGAGGTAAATAGCCCTTTGGTTATCACCATTTCTGTGATTTTTTTTTTTTTTTAATGTTCAACCTTGAGGGTTTTTTTTCCTGCCAGTCTTTGTTTTGTTTAGTTCTGTTTTTTTTTTAATCCAAATTTTATCTATATTCAAATATTCTGAAAATAATCACATATTTGATTTGACAGCTGACAAACTAAATAAGAGATGTGGATTTTCATTTGCTTTGACTTTGAATTTCAGCTCCCTCTGATCGCAGGCATTTTTTATGGTTAAAAATACATAAATCAAGAGTGGCGGTATTCTCAAGAGTTTCACCAGATATATCACACTGTGATTTATGTGTTAATTGGACTCAGTCAGGTCTGACTGAGTTTAACTTCTGTGACAGCAGAAAAGTTGAAAGTGCTGTTTTTAGCTAATGCTGAAAACCTCTTTAAAAGTGCAGCTAAATTTGGAGATCAGTGAGAAATCATTAATATACTGGCTTGGCTCATGTTCTGTCTACCCCCTCTAAACCACATCTTCTGCGATAATGTTTCCAGCAGGCAATTCCCTTCTTCTTATTTTGAAAGTTTAGTCATTGCTAACCAGAGCTTTTGTATTTTTTGCCTTTTTTCCCTACCAGCAGGCTGGCAGGTCACAGTTTGGCAGTTCTTGATATCATTCAGCTGCTGCTTGAGAGTTTCTTGTCCTGCAGTTTAAACAATTTTGGTCTGCTGCTGGTGATGGCTTTTTAAAAAAAAAAAGTACCGCAACTTAAAGCTCAGCAAGGCTGCAGAACAGAACAAAGACTTCCTTAGCTGACTGCTGTCCAAGACATTGGCAATGGGAATCTGAACAACAAGACAAGAGACTCGCTCAAGAGGCGGTTAATTATTGCTTTGTTTATTTGTCACAAAGTGGGCCAAGTTATTTTTGCCGAGGAGCACATTTAATATTTTAGAAGTTGATAATTCTTTTAAAAAAACACTTGTGTGCCTCCCTTCATGTCAAGCAATGCTACAGCGCACTCCCAGCTTCCTGCACAAATCGAATAGCTTGCTAATAGTTTGCTTGAAAAAGCTTATAGTATTGAACCCCGTCATCACGGCATCAACATCTGCCGCTACTTTTAAACAAGGCCAGCCTTGGATCACGGCTTTGATATTCATCTGTATGCATCTACCTGCACACACAAAGAAGCTTAACGTCTGCTCTGCTGGTGGATAAATTAAGAACTTTAGAAAATTGTCTCTGAGCTTTTAATTTCCCTTCCCTTTGGAGCGGACATTAAGTTCCCGCTGACTTGTGGCCATTTTGTAGAAAAAGAAACAGCCACCCAGGGATCATTTATTTTCATTGAAAGGCCAGAGGAGAGGCACAGGCAGTCTGGCTGGCAGAGCATCAACTGAGTTCAGTCAGGTGAAACTGTCATATCTGCGCTCATCTAACACACATACATGCACACACGCACACATGCACACACCTACTCAAAGATAAGATGAAGTTGGGTGTACTTACACCAAACAGTTCACCTCTAAGTAGGTATCTAATCTGGCAAGAATAAAAAAAAATGCATTGCAGTAACCAAATTGAACTCCCTTATTAGGTGGATAACATCAGATTCACAGTGCTACTGTCTGTCAGAACACAGTGCAGCGAGAGAGGGAAATCTTTTTATAATCCCAAAAATAAAACAGGGACTTGTAAAATGAAGAATAGTACAGCTTGCCTTAAAGACTGGGGAGGACGACTAGAAAAATCAGAACAGCTGTCGAGCCCAGAGAGAACATTTGGGCAAAAAAGAAAGTGTTATTTCAGGTTTAGGGACTGGATTGGAAAGCAAATCCAGCAGAGCCAACAATAGATTCCTGAAAGAAAAATCAGATTCTTGACTCTTGTCAGAGGGTCAGTCAGAGCTACCTTACTCTTTGTCACTATATTTGCACCTTTGTTTCTTTTCTTTTTCCATAAGAGCTGCAAGTTTTCTCCATTCACTCCCAGAAAAAACTCCCTCCCAAGTACATTCTGTTCTACTTGGATAGTTTTCACATTGAAAGGATGTAATTGGTTTAATGGAAGAGAGGCGATACCACATTGGGACAGTCAGGGGAATTAAAAATAGAAATAAACATTGCTGACCTATACAATTGTGGCAGGATCTACAATTAATCATGTGTCCCTTTCTAGATATTGAAAGATTAAACCCCTTTGTATGCAAAGTTATGCCTCTGCTTAATTACTGCTCTACCCAGGGCAAGTTAGTGCCCCGGGTAGAGCACTGTAGTTGTTCTTTTGACTTACATACAGCAGGCCTTGCTGGGTCATGTTACCTCTAACAACGTCCTTCGGGTTGATTTAACATTTGTTACATTCTGACAGATTGTTCCACCTATGAGCAAACACCGTGGGAAGCTTTCTTGACTTAGCGATTTGCAGTGTAGGCTGAAACTTTTTTCTTCTTTTTCTTTTTTTCCTGAAATTTAGTTAAAGTTCAGTTTCAGTTGTATTCATGGAACCTTGACCTCAAAGTGCTCTTTGATTATAAGGTGTAATTGCAGGCTCATTAAAGCATATGGAGACTGATTATTAGCTGCGATTGGGGCAATTATCTGGAGATCATGGATAGTTTGTCCTAGACAGAGAGAGCCCCAACGATCCACTTAAAATATCAGCGGGCCGAAAGCTTAATATTTTCCTTTGCATTCATTAGTTTTTCTGTTTTTAATTAAAACCAACAGGTTAATTACATACTATTTTAAATAAGGATTCCATTTGTGATTGCCAGCAATTAAAAGGATAACTGTTGAGTGTGTGACCAGTGCATTGTGAGTATTGATTCGGAAGGCTTCGTTTTAATTAGGGAAGTGCCAATTTTCATCTGAATCAACAGAGCAAATGCAATTTGTCTGACACATCTAGACACAGTTATCTGAAAAGAACTGAGTGATCTCTTCCTTTTCTAGGGTAGCTCTTGACCAAAAAGGGGGGGAAAATTGTCTGCACAATAACTTTATTAAAATCTCTGTTTTCACTGTGAACACATTTTCTTATTGCAGTCTATCCAACAGACCCGCTGTCACAGTTTTGATGCACCGAGGTCTGTTTGATGGAAAGAGATGGTATGAGAGGAGAATTTTAAAGACTGTAACACTTCCTCCTTTTCTCTTCTCCACTGTTTCTTGTTTTGTGGGTCTGTGTGTGTGTGGTGCAGGAAGCGAAACAAAAGCTGCACCTCGAGTTTTCAGATTAGTTGAAGAAGAAAGCGTGTTGTTGCTGAGGGAAACATAGAGATGCTGAGAAATGTGCAGCAGCTAAATTGAAGCACACGTGTGTGCGGGGATTAAGACATTCATATGTCTAGGCTGATGGTGTAGGTTGGGTTGCATTTTCCCAGCTGCAGGGCTTTTTTTTTTTTTAGCTGCGGCAGCACGGTGGCTTGGTGGTTAGCACCGTTGCCTCACACCAAGAAGGTTCTGAGTTGGAATTCAGTTGTCTGTCTCTCTGTGTTAGTCCTGCATCAGATTGCCGACCTGTCCGGAGTGTAATTCATGTCTTGCCCTAAGGTAGCTAGGATAGCCCCCCCACCCCCACCCCTCACCCCCTCATATGACCTTGATAAGGATGAGTGGGAGAGAATGGATGGATAAAGGCCAAATCTGTTGAGTCTGTAAATTTGTGGTGTTTTCCCTTGATGATGATTGATGTGATGTAGTGATTGATCGTTGTACTGTCGTTTTTTGTTCATGAATAGGAGCTGCTCAGGACATAGCATTATTGCATTGCTATTCTCAGTGATTGAGAGTGACACTTCACTATAGGTGTCTGTTTACTAAAGACAAATGGATTTTCCTCCTGACTCCACTCACTTAGCTTCAGAGGTGCTCACCCAGTCGTCCCTGTTTTGTTTCTCTCCGTGCACTTTGTCACCTTGTCTTGTGCCTTTCTATTTTCACAAGCGCTTTGGATTCAGCTGCTAGAGAGTGTATTGTGAGGGCACCAGCCAGACTGTAGGAGTCTTGTGATCTTTTTGTTGAGCGCACACACACACACACACACACACACTCAAAGCACAGTGGATTCAGAAGGTATGTGGGCTCCTTCACTTTGACACATTTTCATCTTGTAGATTTAATCTTGAATGGATGAAATTGCAATTTTCTGCCCATCGGTCACACAAGAATACGTAAATCTGTTAAAAATGGAAAAACTGAAGTCTTTCATTTTCATAATATAATATTCATATTTAGGCCTTTTTAATTTGGTACTTTTGGAAGTCCCTTTGGCAGCATTTAAAGCTTTGGGCTCTTGGGTAAGTCTCTACAAGCTTTGCAAACATGAACAATTTATCCCCTTCTTCCTTATAGATCCTCTCAAGCTCTGTCAGATTGGAAGGGCAGCATCTCTCAACTGCCATCGTCAAGTCTTTCCACAGATGATGCATGAGCCGTGTTTGCCATGGATGTGTCCTTGGAGGGAAGGAGGGGGGATATCTTTTCGGTTTCTCTTTCTCTCGCGCGCTTAATAGTAATTATTTTCTCTTGTCTTAAAATAAGAGAGTTTCATTGTTAATTACAACATTACAGATGGATCAAAGCCCCTCCTCGTACTTGTCAGGACATTAGAAGCAGAGCTTCTTGCAATCTCATCCACAGCATTTCTGTACACTCTGGAGCAGGTTTTGTGTATCTATTTGACAGTTTTTACGCAGCTCCTCGGTCACTACACTCCTGCAGTATGATGGCAGCCACCCCAAGCTTTAGTAACTTGTGATGGAAGACTTCAGTTTTTCCATGAAACCCGAAGCTTTTCTCTCATGTTCTTGGAGTCCTTGAAAATGCCGTTTGACAAATTCCAATTGGGCTGTCAGATGTCTTTTTCCTCGAGTGGCTTCTGTCTAGCCACTTTACCTTAAAAGCCTGATTGATGAAGTGCCATCGACATGGCCATCCTTCTAGCAGGTATCTCTTCAGAGGACCTATGAATCTCACTCTGAGTGACCACTGAGTTAGACTGCCAACTTTATGACGAGCCGAGGTGCTCCCAAACTTCTTCAATTTCATAATTATTGAGGCTGGTGTGCTCCAAGTTTTAGAAATGACTTTTCTAAAACTCTCTGACTGAGAGTTACTTGGACTTCATGGTGTCTTCTTTTTCACTGATAGTAAGTTTGGATTTTGAGACCTGTGTTTCAAAAGAGATTGAGAGTATAACATTTAAGGAGAATAAGGAAGAAAAAGCTGCGTGAAATTAAATTGTTGCAATTTGTAGTAAACTGGCATGTTTCAGTAGGTCTACATTATTTACAAATCATTACATTATCCTTTATTTAACATAGTTGTTCTAAACTATTTACAGCCACTTTAGTTTGTCAGAGGTGGACTCACACAGGCCTGGAGACTGAACACTAACCCCCAGGTAATCTCCAGGGAAAAATGTGTGTATTCCTTGACAGGTTGGTGAGTGGTTGCTGGAGGTTGCTGGCTGTTGCTAGGTGAAATTGTTTTGCAAAAAGGGTGCTACACGCAAAACCTCTTTGTGATTGCTTTGATCTTTTCGACAATGTTCTTGTCGTTTGTGATTTGCATAGAATGTACTATTTACTTTCTGAGTTGTAATGAAACTTGAAAATGTGTGATGCAAACCAGAAATCGAGAGTGCTTACCTTCAGGGTAAAAGTTTTTTTGATCTGTGTTGTACTTGTACAATTTCAGTACTGCTGGGTGAGTAGCTTGCAAGTGTTTGCAGAAAGGTTGTTGCCTTCCACACAAACTACATCTACATGTAACTGTGGCAACCTGCTAGCTAACAAAGCAATCGCAAAGAGGTTTTCGGTGTAGAGCAGGGCGATATGGCCAAAAATCTTTATCACGATATATATTTGAAAATTTGCGATAACGATATAACTGACGATATAATTGATGCGAGACAAAATACAACTCCACAACATTACTAGCGCAAAAAGACAACCTTCCATTTATTTTCACTTAAACAAGAAGCTGGTTTTTATGTATATTAAAGCTTTATAAAAATGTAACAGTGCAAATGCAAATTCCTTGCTTAAAGTTTAACCAAAAGGCATTTCCAGTAGAAATGGGCTGACATATCCTGAGCATAACCATGTATAATATCCACTGAAGTTAAAAAGAGGTGCTTTGCAACATTAAACTGCAGTGTGCAGTACGTATTTTTCGGACCATAAGGTGCACGGGATTATAAGGCACATTAAGCGAAACAAAGCAGTCAGATAAATCAAACTTTATTAAACTCATTCTTCTTGCTTCCTCCACTTCTGTACCATTGATTCATTAATGTTGAATTCTCTGGCAGCTACTCTATTCCCATGTTGTTGCAGTATATTAATGACTAACCTTGTATTGTGGATGGATTATCTCAGTTGTTCTCCTGACTGAAATTTGGTCCGTTTACAGCATCCTGCCATGCGATTGCATTTGTCTCTAACTATCAGGAACCTTAACGTTAACTTTTATAAGTCGAAAAGTGTTAGTGTTCGTCCTCCAGCTTCACTGTTTATGTTATGCTAACATAGCTGTGTCGCTAGCGATCAGGTAGCACATCATTATATACCAGCTAGCCCAACTTCAGTAACCCTACAAACGTCACTGCTGTTTAGTTTCCTGTCTTCATTTATGTTGGACGTGATAGCAGAGCTGTACGTTTGAATATTTTCAGAAATCTCAGTCAGAACATGCAATATCATGCTTAGGTAACTAGCGAAATTAGCGAGCTAACTTCCGCTAGCTTCCTGCTAACTTCTAACTCCGTTAAATGTAATAAATTTTGTTTTCATGGATGCCTGGAAGTTAAACTTCATAGTTACACCTGGTAAAGCAGCAATGCTGATCGTTTTATTAAAGATGAAATAATTGAGACAGTTTTTAACTCTCAGTGATGCTGCAGTGTTCGTTTGACCTTAAGAAACGGAGTTTAGGACCCAGGATACTCCCAGATTTAAGAGCATCTTAGTCCGACAAATACGACAATAACGACGGCCGCTTGCATGTTCTGCAAAAAAATGTGCTTTGTCGTGTATCTGACGGACAAACACCAAACCAGTTCCACATCACTGAAGTTGCACCATTTTTACAAACCAATTCTGGTTCATCTGTTTCACTCAACAATCGGCCATGTGCGTATGAAAACAAAGGCACTGCGCATGCGCGTTTTACTCACATTCTATCGCGATATTTCATTTTCCTATTGTTGCCTAACATTATTCCGGTATTACCGTGAACGGTATAATATGGCCCAGCCCTATTTCGGTGCAGTATCCTTTTTGCAACCACTTTCACGCTCACATTTTCCTTCGACCACTCACAAACAGGTCTGAGAATGAACTTCTTTCATCTTTCTTTTCTTTCCCTTGTAACCTCTGTTTGCCAGATGATCACTGACCAGTCATCAGGTATGTGTGACTGAGACCTAATGCAAACAGGATGCAGTTAAGTATAGTTTAAGGTGGCACAGAAAAACCTCCACTTACTTTTAAGAGGTTTCAGCTTTTACCACTGTTGTCAGTAATTAATGCATTTTAGGCGTCAGACTGATGGACAGGTTGGCATTATTTACATATCAGTATCAGATATTAACTTTTTTGTATCTCTTTGTACAAGAGATAGGCTCACCCCAAAGCATGATCATTTAGATTATGATGCTGTTTTTTTTTTCTCACCAATTTTATCTATGATTCTTTCTTTTTGCTTCTCCAACCTAAGAATAGAGATCTCTCCTTTTTTTTTCTCTTCTTTTTTTGTGAGTCTGCAAAGTGTGGGCAGGTATCACAGACACATCCCAATAAATCAAGTGCCTGCGGAATCGAAAAATCCCAAGTTCAGACTTTTCAAAAGACTTTTGATCCCTTCCCTGCTAGACGATATAGATGTTTCGCAACTTCAAAACTGGACCTGCACTGGTAATTCCAGTCTCCAGTGTGAAAGCAGGGAATGAGTTCAGTATTCAATAAAAAATGAAATCAGACATGAAAAGCCGTCTGTCTGAGGCAAAGACGTGAAACAGAATGCCTTTGATTATGCTTGAACGCACCAGCCTATTTAGCTCTTTTATTTTTTCCTGTTTAGACACAATGGCTGCGCTATTTTAGTGCCCTCCACTGCCATTATGATTGGTGTCTCCGTTTTTCTCTCCATGTCCTCATAAAGACACACTTTATTCTGTGTATTAGTTATTGATGTAATCAAGTTGTGTGGCCTCCATGATTACATTTATACAGTAGGATTCAAAAATAATGTCAACAGCCAAACAAATGGGGAAATAAATGCATCTGACAATAAATCTGACACGAGCAACGAGGACTGCAGTGCTAACTTAGCCTTTACCCTGGTTACTTTGCACCAGGGTCCAGAAACTGACACAGGAAAGCCTTTTCTGATGGCACGTGTAGACACCAAGTTTTTTTGTTAACATTTATATATATGACATGCAATGCTGAATAAAAAGAAAAGGTCATCTGTTTTTGTTTTTATTACGTGTGAAAAGAATTTCTGGTGCATTACAAATTTAAAAGCATCTGTCTCCAGAAAATGTGATGTTGGTCCCACAAATGTCAAAGAACCTAAAACAGATGAGATTAATAAAGTTCCTATCGATGCAAGGCTAAACATGACGAGGCAGTAAAGCCATACTCATTAATCTTTTAAGACCCTTCTGCTGTCATTCCAGGAGAAAGCCAAGTTGACTTTAGCTTCCTGAACTGTCAGTGGTGTAAGGATGTGTTTAAGCTTTCCACTGACATGAAGGGACTCGATAGGCTGCCACCCTTTCCCTTATTGCTTCTTTTCAACCCTTCAGCTTCCTCCTCCGGCTCGCTGAAAATTAAGGCAACATTCCTGTTCATGCAAATCTCACTGATATTAAAATGGATTGTATAGCATCACATACATTTACTTTGCACTTGTCGTAGTTAGAAGTACATTTTCTAGTGGTTGAGGAAAGCCCTGAACAAAGGCTTTCATCTGTACCACCATTATACAGAGTCTTTAACTGAATTGTTATCAATGTGCCAATGTAGTTGCTAAGGTAACTGCATTTCAAGGTACTACCTGATAGTAATTTTAACAACTTTGTTTATGCATAAAATCTAGGACAGATCTCTTTATTGACTTTACGGATGATATAAATCCCTCTTTTAATCTATTACTTCACACTCAGCTTGTGAAGTGGTCAGTATTATGCATGTATTAAAATGTTTTAAAATTAAATGAAATAAAATGGGTTTTCTTAGAATATGTTAAGGCTTCTGATACAATACCAACTTCTAGGAAATAGGGGGGTTATTCTATATATGATCAAGTAACTTGTGATTTTGTTTAAGCGTATTTATTGGAGAAAATGTAAAAATTTTACCTTCATGCTATATTATGAATATTATAAAATTTTTCATTACAGGCCCTCAAAGTACACATGTTAGTTATGCCTTTCTGTGAGCTCAAATTTCAGCATTTTAAAGAACTAAGGAACATCAGTTTTGTTTCTCCATTTCATGGCTGTTAGCTACATTTGCAACCGTTTACAATATGACTAAATTATAAAATTATTTTGACACGGTATGAATCACAGCCAGAAGATAAGCAAGGCATCAAAATGCAGGTTAAAAAAAGAGAGAGACAGTAGATATGCTATAATTTGTTTTGACAGCCACCTATCCCACATGGTAACGTTACCCCTTGAAGTTTAGCCAAAGTGCACTTTTTAAATTTCTTTCACATCCACGACACCAATGTTTGGTTTTCTTACTCTTTATGCAAAACCTTAAACTGATGACGTTTTGTTTTTCAAATCGATGTATCCTGTGATATTTGTTCTTAAAGTTGGTTATATGAAAAAACTTTCTGCAGTGGCTTAAAATGTGAAAAGTTTGCCCTCAATCCTGTGTACTTCAAGATTTTCATAGCAAAGGCAAGATTTTGCATGGCTTTATTTAGTACATATAAGTTATTGTACAAAAAAAAATTTAAATAAATAAAAAATCAGGCGGGAAGGCACTGATCTTTAATGAAATTATCCTGGCAGTATGTGTGACAGTGTATGATAATGAGAGTTTGATAAGCAGTTTTGTATTCATCCACCCTCAGTGTTCAAAGGTTGAATGTGCTTCATGACCTGCTGAGGATTAAACTGTGAAATGAGTTTAGCATTGAACTTGTGACAGCTTTTATTGAGCATAATCTTTCATACAAACACAACAACACAATTAATACAGTGTTATATATTGCTATGTTTTAAGAAGTTCATATATGATTGTGCATATGTTATATACGTATATAATATAGAAGCTTAGTAGAATTTATTTGAATGTAATAGTACTTTTTTTCAAGATCAGAGAAAAAAATATAACATAATATACATATTATTTTTGTGCTGGTCAGTGCTGCGTGCACTAAAGCTTTGTATCTTCAGACTGCTCAGGGATGCAGCTAGAGATTCAAGACTCTGTTCTCTGGTCTGTAAGGAAGAGCAGAACTTTTATGTGGGATGCTGTAGCTGTTGTCTTTTTTGTTTCGTTCCGGCAGCCACCAACACTCCTTTGTGGTTTGGACAACCCACTCTCTCCTCGCTGCCTGTCCGACTTACCACCTGACGGGGTAAATGTACCAGTACATTGCCTGTGCTCTGTGTCAGTGTGATTGTGACTATTGTTAAAGCCATCAGTATTTCGTGGTAATGGTGTTCCTGCTAGACATGGTCCATTATCATCTCCTTGTAAAATGTACCTTATTACCAATTCCATTCTCTCATTGTCATCTAAAAGATGGTGCTGTATTTAATTCTTAATCATTCGTATGTAACAGACCTGTAGTAATATAGCTAGATCTCATATTTCTAGTTTTCCTTACCTCCTGTGGTGGTAGAGGTCTCCGTGTTTTTGTGCTTATTTTGTTTGTTTATGTATCCTCATTGGTCCTCCTACCAGCTCCTCAGTTCAGCATGTGAAAGGAATAACAATTAGATTCACCCTGACCTTCTCTTAATGTTTATCCATCATATATCCCAAATGTCTTTGGCCTAATCGTTTGAGTCTTTACAAAAAAGTCTACACAGGAATGTTAGTTTGCTGAAGTCTTTGTGGTGTGTTAAAGTGCAAAGATGTGAAGCAATGTGAGGTGACAGAAAAGCCTGCCTGATGAAGCTTTTTGTGAGTTTGAGGTCAGCTCGGCTTATCAGAGCCTAAAGTTTCTCTGTGAAGAAAAGAGGAGAAAGTTTTCCGCCCACAACTCTTAAGCTAACTTTTTTAAATTTTTTATTAGCACGAATAATGAGTCTAAAGATGAACAATAATGACTTTTAAACCAGATTAGGCAGCAAAAGCATTCAGTGACATTTTCATAGTATAGCAAGTTGAAACCCTTTTTTTCACGTCCAACTGATCCAAAGTAATTGTGCCTCACATCGTTAATAATTCTGCATTTCCAGCCCTGTGTGCAGTTTTCCTTCACGGCAAAAAGATTCAGCATCTATAATTGTTGGTAAAGTTAATTACTGTGCAACAGTTACTATAAAAATAATTACTGAAAGATGGCTATTTACATTTCACACTAATGTACATCAAAAACATTACAATACCCAAGCAGACATTTAATTTCCATTCTGTGTTTGCAGACTAATGAATCTCTGCTCGCTTACATACTTTATTTGCTCACAGACTAAAGCATAACAATAGCAGCAATCAGGCCAGTAATGAGCATTTTATTTTACTTAGTTAATGGTGTAGATCTTTTTTAAGTGACCATTTGATTTGTTGGGTCTTTAGTTGTGGAGTTCAGTAATTATTATGCATTTCTGAGTTTCTTTAATATGTGCAAGGTTAACGATCTAATGAGTCACCATTTACTTATTCTGAAACCTAAAGGCAAAAATGCTGTGTGTTTAAATGGCATTTTATTTCAAATGGCGAATCCTTTTTTTTTTTTTTTTAATTGTAACTGAGGAGAGTGATCTTCCCTTTTTTATTATCATTTCAATCTTGATCTTTGTCAAAACCATCAAAACTACTGTCTTAATACAGTCTTTAACGTTGACAAAATGGTTTACGGCCAGTGAAAGTAGACCAGTTCTGTCACATTGCTTGAGGTCAGTTATTCAGGTCAAATGTGCGGTATCGCAGGTGATTCGGCAGCCTGCAGCCTGTGATGTTTTTAAAAATAAAGACACTGTTTTAAAAAAACAATGCATGTTGCACTTGTGGACTCATTCATGTGCAGTCCTATGAAAAACCATGCTATATGAGTCTTTGCACAGTTCTGTAAATGCTGCATAGGGTTTGAAGTGAGACAAGCTGATCCCTTATAGTTATGGTTCTCTCTGTTCTTGACTAATAATGGTAAGAATATAATTTTTATAGTGAAGTCCTTGCTGCAACATCTAGTTTTTAATGCAAATCTTACCTTTGCTGAGAGGTTTTTTGTTTTTTGTTTTTGTTTTTGTTTTGTTTTGTTTTTTTCAATTTTGGGTTAACTATTGTGAAAAAGGAGACCTATTTGAGTTACACATCACAAGAAAATAGTCTCTAAAAAGTAAAAAAACAACAACAACCAAACAAAACAAACAAAAAAAAAAAAACAAGTAGTCCCCCCATAGGGACTGCTTAAGAGGGTAAGTAGCAACAAGATACTGTTAATCAAACGTACTCAATTAACGGCTAATGAGCCTCTGTGAGTATCTGTATAATAACAGAAAATTTGGCAGTTTTCTGTACAAAAGCTCAAATCTTCCCAGCAAATTTACCCCAAAGTCAGACTTTGCAGTGCTCAGATTTTTGCAGAAACCCCAAGAGCTGCTTGTCTGACTCAATTAGTATGTTTAGTGTTAAAGTTTGTGATGTTACAGTTAGAAAAAGAATGGCAAATGGACTGGAACTTGTTTAGAGTTTTTCTGCTACAACTCTCATTCACCCAATCACCTATACATTGTTACAGTGCCTTTATCTATACCTAATCACTATTGTATCAATTTACACATGTACACTGTGATGAATGGATCAGGGGCAATTTGAGCTTCAATATCTTTCCCAAGGATACTTTGACATATAGACTGTAGGAGCAACTCTACTACCTAAACCACAAGCGCTCTGGAGCAGCGCCCTTTGTACACTGACCATTCAGCAGAAACGGGCTTCCACATAAGAAAAATAGGAGAACACTAGTATTGTTTATACATGCATGCATGCATGCATGTATAATCTGTACCAATATCAAAGCAAACTTTGATAGAAGCAGGTGTGAATAATTATTTCTGCCATTTAGCATTCATTACATCCTTTCTGTGAATTGCATCTGTTTTCCCCTTAGCCCACCCATCCATTTTCTTCTGCTTATCCAATTCAGGGTGATGGGGGTGGTTGGAGCCTATTATAGCTGCCATATGGTGAGCAGAGAGAGCAGGGTACAGCCTGGACAGGTCACCAGGGCTAACACAGAGACACAGACAGCCACACACACACCTGTGGGCAATTTAGAATCACCAGTTAACCTAACCCTACTAATTGCATGTCTGTGGACTGTGGGAGGAAGCCAGAGAGAATCCATGCAGACACGGGGAGATGATACAAATAGATGGCGGATTTAAAAACCCGAGTTCTCCCCTGTTCTTTTTCTTTCCCCCCACAAAAGAGATGTCATCAAAGTGTGTTTTTCTTTTTCATGACATGTTCAGTGTCATGAAGAATTAGAATCACAGCAAAATACCTAGCTTTAACTATCTCGTTTCTTCTAATCAGATGTACCATGTTGTGCTACCAAATCTTTATGTAACAGATGAACACACCATCACACTTGATTACTCCTATAATAGACTTGCATCAAAAGCTTTAATGGATGTACAGTTTACATAAGCAATGTTCTGCCTACTTATTACTGATGTACATAACGTTATATGAGATCAGTCTTAAAATAGATATGCATGTAATGCAGACGGAGGCAAGTGTTATATTCCCAACTTACTTTACCAGCTGGGACTATGTTTTCTTTATTTATGATTAAGTAAAAACCAGACATGTTAGAGATGCTGAGGAAATCTGAAGACCAGATGATTGGTTATTAGACTGAGCAGCTCACTTTATGCTGTGATCAGAGTTGCTATACGAATATTGCTGCTAAGTAGAAAACAGACATATTTAGGAGACTCTCAATATCAAGAGCGTTCTTTAATTATTCATTGTGGGTGTGTAGTTTTCCGTATACTTAAAAAGAATAACTGTACACCCTCCTCTGTGTGTATGTTTATCTATCTGTTATTGGGACAGACATAAACTGTTTTTCAGTTTAAATGTGAAGCAATTTTAAAATATTACCTCCACCTAAATATGCCCCATTAACTTAATTTCATACATATGAAAGAAGAGCGTGACACTCAGCGGCTCACCCAGCCTTTTTATTAACATGTAAAAGCTATGTTTTATTCAGTGATGTTGAATAACAGCCCATCAAAGCACAGGGAACATTTACTCACAAATGGGAAAACCACTCCACTACCCACAAAAAATAAATAAATAAATTTTTAAAAAATCAAGCGCTCAGCCAGACAAGAACTTCAAATTACTTCCATTAGTTTCGTATATCTGACAAGCGCTGCCTGCTCATGGGGTCTGTTTGAAGACGCAAATTCACTTCTATGCTGAGCCAAACATTTTTGTGGGGTGAAGAAAAAAAAAAGGATTTCTAACCAGGCCAGTATTCGTCTGAAAATTAACACTGTTTGAGGCCCCAATTGCACATTAATTGCTGTTTATGTCATCTCAATATAGTGCATGGAGAATAGAAATAATATTTTAGGCCTAGTTTTCATTCTGTTAGAAATACAGATCTTTAATTGGCTACTGTGGACGCAGACTTGGCAAAGAAAGTTTTGTTTCTTTCCCATTAAAACAACTGCCCTTATTCAATCACATCATTGTTTTTATTGTCGGATTGTCATCATGTTCTTGCTTTTCTAGAAATGCAAGACAGGTGTTTCCGATTCTTTTGCGAACTGTTAACTCCAAGGTCAGCTGTTTTTTGTTTTTGTTTTGTGTTTGTTTTGTTTTTGGTACTTGGAGTAGAAAAGCAATCCAAATGATTTGCTTATGACATACACTATAGAGCTGTGTTGCTTGATAGCAAATGTTAGTATTGTTCTTCTTTTGATCCACAGCTCTTGTACCCAAATGAGCTTCATTCTCTAATGTCAGTTTTGTCTGAACAAAATGTACTCGTATCCCGAGAGTATCTGCCTTGGGGATCTGAGTCACACTTGCCGTCTTTCCATGTTCACCCTCTATGGAGCAGTTAGGGACTTTACACCCTATTACATCACATGTCGAGGTTGTAGTTGTATCTGAATTTTCATCCTTTTACACATTCATAGATTATAACAAAATGCTAAATTATCGTGCTCCCACGGCGCTGACTTTTTTCTCACAGACGGCTGCTGCAAGATTTCCCAGAGGACTCTTACTGTGTAGGATCCACGAAAGGATAAATGGCTCAGACATTATGCAAAACAACAACAAAAAAGCCCCAAAACTTTCATTTGCTTCAATCATCATTAGCAGTATTTTGTATCTTATCTTTTTTTCCCTCCCTAAGCTCTGAAACCTGAGAAATAATAACTGGACATGTAATATGCTTTCACTATTAGTCACATTATTTCTATTTAATGATCTTTTTCAGTGCTGCGCAGCTCATTTAAATTCATTAGAAGCTTTCTTCTTTTCATTTCCTCATTAAATTTCAAGAGATGATGGATTACATAGCTGTGATACCCATCAGCATCCAGCTTGAGTCAAAAAACAGCTAAAGTGTCACTAAGTCTACATCGGGCGGTATTCTTGTTTGTTTATCACTTAGCCATTGCAGTTAGTTCATTTTTTTGTGCACTGCAGAAAAAATCCTTCAATGTCAACTTGAAGCCAGGCGCTTCACTTTCACCTTCACACTTACTTTTTCAAATATTTTGGTGTAATAATGTGTTTTGTGACACTCTGTGGCCTCCAGAGGTTGCAGTGTTTGTAAGAAATGTGCAATACTAAAAAGCCTTGCATGAATAAAAGAAGAGGGGAGTGGAAGGAAGGTGAGCTGCTGCTGAATGTATCAGAAGACAGGATGCAGTTGTCAGTGGCGAATCCATTTGCAAACTTTATGTCCATGTGTATTTCACTGAGATGTATATTCTTGCCAATTTAACATGATGGAGGCTCTAGATGGAAGGTGGTAGAGGTTGTCCAGAATGAAATCTATTCATCATCCAGGGACAATTCAGGGAGCTTCTCTTCATAATTTAAACATTTACTGTGTACTGTGGGAAATGGTGTATGTCTCCATTTATATAGTGATATTATCCTGTCTGTGTCTTGTTCACAAGCACACACTGGTGGCAGGAATCTACCAGGCACGGTGCTTTCCTGACCACTGGGACCAATTAGGAGTTTAGCCTCTTGTCCAAGGTCACTTTGACAGGTGGACAGAAGGAGCTTGGGATTGAACCGTTATACCACATCCACCTAAGTGGAAATCCTCAGTTCTGGCAAAAGGGCTCGTATACTGTGGCTACAGCAAATATCCACATCACATTTCATGTAAATTAGGGCAGAGGTCATTTTGGCACTGTGTTGAATATTCATGCCAGATCCTGCTGATGTTAGTGCTGGTGGTGTGACACAGACATATGTGCCTATAACTTGTTCATCTATACAACTAAAGAGGATAATAAAGGCTGTGAATATGACATTGGGATTTCAAAGCTTGTTTTTTTTCCACAGAATGTTTAGTGCATATCATTGCATGTTCATTTAAGTGCTAATTAACAAAAGTTAGAACGGATGCAATGTCAGCCTTGGGTATTTGACAATGTTTTACTGATATTATGGAGAAACATTTCTTGCATATTAGTATATTCTCATAGAATTCATGAGCATCTTTTTAAGACTCGGGAGTGGCCTAGAGCTGGAGTCTGGTTGGTTAGAGCTTTGGGAAGATCATTGTACCTCGTTCACTTCCTTTGCCACAATTTCCCTCGCTGATTCAGTCTTGCAGTTCTACAACTTTTAGGTGACAGTCTAACAATTAAGCTACCGCCGCCCAAAATGTCCTTAAGCAGTGTCACTTTGAAAATGCATCTGTCCTACTTTCCAGAAGCTAAAATTAGAGGGAAATGTGCATTTGCTACTCGTTTGAAGTAAAAAAAAGAAAAAAAAAAGAAAAACTTATTTCCTTTTTCCTATTAGATCCCTCGTGGAGGACGACGACGCTCACATGAAAGTTGCTCTGGGCTATGGTGATATGGGCATCTCTGCTCACCTTCAGGCATCAAAGACTGGAAACACTCGATTTTTCACAAGCAACACGCACAGCTCAGTGGTTCTTCAGGTGAGAGTGCAGAAACATAGAGAAAACAAAGTGTAGAGTCAAATATCACCTTCGTCTGATAATAACATTAATGTTTGGCCTTACCATTTCTTTGGCGATCTCGTGAGTAGTTTCTATAGCTCTGCTCACAGGTGTTTGCAGATTGCAGGCCAGCAAGATGTTGAATATTTGTTTTAATTGGATTTCTTTGAAGATTAAAAACTGTTAACATTGCGATATCACACAACATAAGGGAATTGATACCATGGATTCCTGGGCACAGTTTAATATCTCGTCTCGTGTTTCAGTAATAATCCAAGACAGTTGGGATTTGGTGTCTATGTAATTTGATGTAAGGGGTGAGCGCAACCTGATTTAGTGTTGATGAAAAATATAACAAAAGCTCACTCATCTTGTACATACACAACCCCCCCCCCCAAAAAAAAAATAGTCAGGAAGCTGCATAAATGTTACAGTTGGTGGCAGCTTTGGCATGTCACCGCTGATTGGTGCAAAGTGAAGATCAGCCTAAAGTTGTGCTAGTGAGTGCTGGCATCATGCTGTTTGCTGCAACAGCAATAACTGTCCTTCGTCATCGGCTCTCACTGAAAATGAATGGCCGTTGGCTGCTTTTGCAGCTCATTAATCTTTTGCTGCCACAGCACAGTAAGGGAATGCTAATGATTTTTCTAGCCTGATGTGATCGTACACCCTGATTATAGAATCTGTTAGTCTCAATTAGGTGGTGCATTTGGAAGCATCCACCAAAAAACCCGCCCACTGATTATTGCAGGGGTTGTTTTAGAGTCGGTATGTGTTATACAGGTTTTTTTTTTTTTTTTTTTTTGTTTAATTCAATTTCGTTTTATTAAATAGCGCCAAATCACAGTAACTGTCGCCTCAAGGCGGTTTTTGGCTTGCACATTCTTAGTGCACCCCGCCATAACCATAATCAGAAGTGGTAGTCAGTTGGTAGGTTGTGAAATCAGGCGTTGGGTGAATAAGTGCAATATCCACTTATGAATTAAAGTGTGTTCGCCCATGTTTAGTGTAGGTAGTGCCTTTTAGCTGTAACTTTGCATCAGGTTTCTATGCCAACAAGAGAAAAAAATCCTGTCACTTTGAACCAGTTGTGCGTAAGAAAGCCAAGAAAATATGAAGGCAACAATCAAGTCGGTCAGCTCCAGCTCAAGACTAGAGCGCTGTCACGTATCATTTCTGTCAGCTCATGTCTGACAGGCCGTTGCTGACGGCATTTTGTTTTTATCCTCACTGAACCACAGAAGTTCATTGTGTTGAGCCCTAAAGCAGTGACTGCTTTTTCCTTTTTTGGCAGCAGCCATATTTGAAAGTTTTAGTATTGGTGCTTTTCATCTGGCTTTGTCTAAGCCGAGATCTTCTTCTTGGGAGTAAAATCAGAGCTGTTCAGGTGCTCTAAGCTCAGGGTCAGCAACAAACTCTCTCTTTCATGTTTTTTTTTTTCTCTTTAAGGGATTTGACCAGCTGAGGATAGAGGGATTGCTCTGTGATGTCACATTGGTGGCTGGCGACTGTGATGAAGCTTTCCCTGTGCACCGTGCAATGATGGCCTCCTCCTCCGACTATTTCAAAGCCATGTTCACAGGTTGGTCTACAAGCCCTTACTCCAGCCAAATCACGATGTAGAATTTTGTGATATTTGTGACAGTGGCACAGGCATTTAAGTACTCTATATCTCTGTATTTTCCACTAAATTGCTTTCTTTTCATGTGCATTTCTGTTTCTACACAGTGGCAGTCATGTTGCTAGAATTTTGCATTGTGAATAAATTACTCAAATTGACCTTGTGCCCTCATCCCTCCAGTACTGAGCATATATTCATATTATAAAACCAGCTTGTTTGAGCCATTGTTATGCATTCATGTTCATGGTCATTTGTGCTGGCAATGAATATAAATGACCTACTTGCCTGTTTCATCTCCTTTGTGCACTGTATGCAGAGGCAGAAGAACCTTGAGCTCTTTTTAAGTACATAGAGAGTGTTTGTGTGGTATTTTCAGGAATAACAGACTGCAAAAAATTTTCTTCATTCACTTTCGGATAACAAAGATATCTGGGCAATTAAACTGAAAGCTTTTAATCTGACACGGGGAAAACGAGTAGCACAGATGTTGTCAGAGAACGCAACCTTACTGCACTGAATTTATCTTGTATTAAACCGTAGGTGTTTACTTTCATGACTCAAGCTTTGATGGGCAACTTGTCATCAAGTAACATCACGTTCTATATGATGAGCAGTGCACACGAATTTCTTTTTCTTTGTTTGGTCCAGATTAGCTTGTGAAATATAACGGAACAAAGGAAAAGCTTTTTGTTTTGTCTTATTTCACTAATAAGTTAGCTTAGGGCTGTGCGATATGACCAAAATCTCATATCCCGATATAAGAATTCTATCGTCCCGATAACGATATAAATCACAAAAATGTAACATTTCCCGTAAATTCTGTGAATCTCGAGCAGCTCGTCTTGCGGGAAGTGTTTCCAGCTGCGCGTCATGTAGCTGGAGTGAGTGTTTTAACACCTAGAGTCCCAGAGAGCAGCCATTTGGCTTTTCTACCTTTTAAAACCCGCCTTTCTAACTGCCAACTGCCTCTTTGTTTGTCCGGGGGGGGGGGGGGGCTGCTAAAAGTTGTGAACTTCCTTTTGTGTTCGTCTTGATGCATTCTCAATCATCCAGGAAAATAAATCTCCAAAAGTCACCAACTTGGAGTGGTTAGTTTCCTGAGCCACAAGGAAACTTGTGTTTCAGTTTGCCATCTTAGGGAGAAATCAACACACATGGGTGTATTTTCTTTGTTGCTGAGATTTATTGATAAAAACAGTACAAAAAACCCCCAACCATTTGTACACATATTTACAAATAATAATAAAAAGTGAGTGAGTACATTTCAACATTTTCAGCAATCACTCACAAACCTGGCACTGCCATGGTATCTGTAGTCTGCATTTACCACAAGTGTATCTGTAGCAGTGAACACATCGCACAGTGGCATGATTGTTCTTGCATTTGTGTTTGACCTGACACATGGCTCTTTTTCCAGGGCTAGGTGCCACGATGCATGAAACTATACATTTTTAGACATAAGTTGTAAAGGCCGCCGTTTTCTTTGTGAGTATTTATTACACGGCGTGCTGCGGGAAAAGCCTGTTCTAACGTTTGAGTCTAAGGTTTATTTTTTAGCACTTGGCGGCTCTTTTTTAATTCTCATCCGTAAATAATCTGCTCTTTCACGTGATTCAGTTTATTTTGAAAAGTCTCAACAGGATATTGAGCTTTATTGTGAAAGATTTATGTGGAACATAAACAAGCGGACACGCGAAGCAGTGTTGCCAACTTAGCGACTTTGTCGCTATATTTAGCGAGTTTTCAGACCCCTTAGCGACTTTTTTTTTCTAAAAAAAAGTCTCTAAAAAAAGACGTGAAAGCGCGTATCGCTTTTACTCTCAACAAGCAGCGGGTGCTGTAACGCAGTCAGTTCTTCTTTTACTCTTATGCTGTTTTGTGGATCACAAGGTTTAAAACTACTTATAAACACACACACAAAGTAACTCCACCAGAGTGCCTATTTCGGGTCACTTTTGCCGGTCCAAGCCAGGGTAAAGGAGCAGGGTTGGAATTGTGACATTAAAAAAAACAATAATTGCTAAAAGAAATTTAATTTGTAGTTCTAAATAAACTCTAAATGCATTTAGGACGTTTTTTTTACTCACTTTATGTCTCTTCCGCGATGTTATTTCTCTCTCCAACAACATAGGTTACAATTAGATTAGCATGACCAATTATGAAAATTAGGCGATGACGTCATTTAGCGACGTCTAGCGACTTTTAGGACAACCAATAGCGATTTTCCTTACTGAGGAGTTGGCAACACTGACGCGAAGGTGTTACCGTCGCTGTTGCTAACATAAACGCATAAAAACAGGCGCTTGTCCGTCCGTAGTGTGGTTATATAAAATATAAGAGAAAGAGAGAACTTTAAGAAATTAATATAGCCACTACAGTGACCATCAAAACGATGAAAAAATATTGCCGTAAACAGTTTATTTTGCGAAACCACGAAACAAACGATAGCGTAAAATGAAACGATAGACGTTTTTATATCGTCATCTGATATATATCGTTATATCGAACAGCCCTAAGTTAGCTTATTAGTGAAAAGGGAATGCTCTGAGTGTAAATGTTGAACAAAAGTGCTCCCTTATGCTTACTATTCTTGGTGACATAAGTCATTTGACTGTAAAAACATTGGTATTGACATTTGCATCTACGTGATGTGTGCATATATTAGCTTTTATTCTTTTGAATAAAAAAAAACTATCTGAGTTGAACCATATAAAGATACTATATGTTCAGTACTATAGTTTCTTCTTTCCCTTACTCTCCTCTGGTGCAGGTGGAATGAAAGAACAGGATTTAATGTGTATCAAGCTGCATGGAGTAAACCGAATAGGCCTCAAGAAGATTATTGACTTTATCTACACGGCAAAGTTGTCACTCAACATGGAGAATCTGCAAGACACTCTTGAGGCAGCCAGCTTCTTACAAATCCTTCCAGTGCTGGACTTTTGCAAGGTCTTTCTCATCTCTGGGGTAAGGAAATACTCACAAAAGTTGTGTTTTTACAGCTATCCTGCAGTTTTTAAGTTAGCTTATTGTCTGAATTAACTGGATATAAAATTTGAAACGTTTTTTTCATAAACATTGTGTCATTTTAAACAAATTCCATCTAATCCACAAGTACAAACTGCAATAGTTGCACACTCTTACTATTTGCACATCCTCTACAGAGAAAATAGCAAAGTACAGTATGACAAGAGGGCCACCTCAATGCCAACCACATATATTCAATTTGTGTAATGTACTTGGATATTTATGATTTCAAAATATTGTATCTATTAGAGCTGTTTTGTTATATTTTCTAACTTTGTAATTTAATTTAATTTAATATATTTTAGTTTAGTTACTATTCTTGGTGTCTTTGACTGTGACCACATCATTTCATCAGGGATTTAAAAAAGTATCTTGATTCTGAATATTTTGGATTTGAACTGGTGGGAAAGTTGTGAGAGCATGCCTGTGAGCCAGGGGAAGAGCAAAAAACCAAAGACTTATTTTAAATGAAGAAAAAGTACGTTTGAACAACAATTTTGTTTACGGCTTGCGCTTGTTGTACAGAGTTAAGAGAAATCAGCTTTTAATTATAATTTCAACTGTTAATATGTCTGCCTGCTTTCATTAGCTAAAGTTATCATGCAGTGACTATTAATGCTGACAGCAAAGTGTTTAAAAATGTATATGAGCAGTTATTAGTGTTTCCAGAGTGTATGTACTTGTTTTTTCTTTAATGCAGTGCAGCAATCTGTTTTTACTGATAAATTTATCAGGGTGTATTAAAGCTGGTTTTCTTGCCAACTGTCTGAAAACCCACGTTTTTTAAATTTAAAGTGATATAAAATGGACAAAAGCAGCAGAGTCAGTTGACATCTGCTGTGTGTTAAATTGCTAAAGCACTGATTCTTTGTAATGAGACTTCTTTCCCTTGAGCTGAGAATTAGTCAATATCATAGCATATTCTTTCATTTATGTTTCATTCACTGGGACTTGAAACTAGCAAAAGGCCCGTAAATTCACAGAGCAAGGGTCTGAGGACATTTTTCCATAGATTTCTATACAACTAAAGGAATGACCAATTGTAGGCCAAGAGGTTTTTTTTACTTTCCAAGGGCTGTAAGCTACATCCATCCTTTTCTATTCACACTTACTTGCAGCTTTCCAAGATTTTTTACTTGTTTTTTTTTCTGTCAAGGTTTCTCTGGACAACTGTGTAGAAGTGGGACGCATTGCCAACACATACAACCTCACAGAGGTGGATAAATATGTCAACAATTTCATCCTGAAGAACTTTCCCTCATTGCTGGGCACGGGGGAGTTTGTCAAGCTACCATTTGAACGCTTGGCTTTTGTACTGTCCAGTAACAGCTTAAAACACTGCACTGAGTTAGACCTGTTCAAGGCGGCTTGCCGCTGGCTACGCTTTGAAGACAGCCGTATGGACTATGCCCCAAAGCTCATGAAGAACATCCGCTTTCCTCTCATGAACCCGCAGGATCTCATCAATCACGTGCAGACTGTGGACTTTATGCGTACAGACAACACCTGTGTCAACCTTCTCCTGGAAGCTAGCAACTACCAAATGATGCCCTACATGCAGCCAGTTATGCAGTCAGAACGGACAGCCATCCGCTCAGACAGTGCCCACCTGGTCACTCTGGGTGGTGTTCTGCGCCAGCAGCTTGTTGTGAGCAAGGAGCTGCGTCTCTTTGATGAGAGGGCTCACGAATGGAAGGCGCTGGCGCCCATGGACGCACCTCGTTACCAACACGGCATTGCGGTCATCGGCAACTTTCTCTATGTTGTGGGTGGCCAAAGCAACTACGACACCAAAGGCAAAACAGCAGTGGACACGGTGTTCCGATATGACCCTCGCTACAACAAATGGATCCAGGTGGCATGCCTTAATGAGAAACGTACCTTCTTCCACCTCAGTGCACTCAAGGGACACCTCTACGCTGTCGGTGGAAGGAATGCTGCAGGGGAGCTTGGTGAGTTTATTTCCCCCACTTGTTTGTTTTTGTTTCCTTTTAAGCAACAACAGGGGCCTTTAATTAATATTGTATGAGATTTTACACTTTTAATATGAGAGAGCAGTATGAGAAAGAATGAACGCTTTAATAAGGCTGCAAGCATACCGACGCCAAGTAATCAAGAGCCGTGCATACACATCATTTGCTGTTTCAACATGTCGCACACATAATGTGTGTGTAATTTAATAAAATTTAGAGGATGGGCACATTATCACAAACACCCTCCCAATCGAATGTAATCCATTACAAAAGCATTTCAGCACATGCAGAATCAATTTCAGTTATCGCAGCCTCAGAGAAGTGGCATGGTTTTTGATGAGGTGTTGTTTAGGGTGTCATAATATATCATGAATAAAATAAGTTTAGATTTTTTTCTCTCTCCGTGTAATAAATTGCAGTGCAATACAACAAAGCCACAGCCTACGCTGATGCAGTCTTAACAAAGTCACAATGTTTCTATTTGTTCAGGGCTGTGGTAGGTACATAACATTGAACTGTAGGTGATGAGATACAGCTGAAGCTGGCACACAAACTGTGCTTGCAGGGAGGATTAAATAAAGAGGTGGATACATGTTGCCAGTGGCGTTTTCAGTGATTAAAAAGGGAAGAAAAAAAAAGCGGGTCATATCAGATGAACTTGTATCAGTAATCTGATGCTTTTACAAGCTTTTTGGTTCACATTTCATCCCTCTGGTGGAAAGGCAAAAGCCAACAGATGTATTTATACATTTATATCTAGTCTTTGTAATTTGGTTGTTGATGCTGAGTAACCAATCTGCAATCTCTGCACCAACTGTAGACCACAGAGAGGTGCCACCCAGTACTTAAATTCAGCTCTGTAGCTGCAGTGGACAGAGAGAAGCTACTGTGGAAGCAGTCTGGGTTATAATTAGACCAAAAAACACAGCACCAGTTCACTGTCAGTCTACACAGCTGCCTCTTCCTTCTTTACGTTTCACTGCCCTTTAACTGCATGCGGTTAGGCCTCCATGTTTTTCTGGATGTGCCCCTTTTATTATATTTGTTTGCTCTGGGTAGATCACGAGGGTGTGGTTTTTCTGTTATGTCAGAAATGCCTAGATTTTAAAAGAAAAGCTTCACGACATAGAAACAAATATTTAGAATATACTTGCAGACCTGAGTGTTGCATGGATTTTAGTTTTGTGCTGCTTTTATATTTTCAAAAGGATGTAAGAAAGATGCACGTACTTACTAATTCTAGTTCACCATATTGTAAACCCTTTTATAGCTCTTGCACAATAACAGCTCAGTCTTTTAATATAAAAATAAGACTGCTTCAGGCACCTATATATGCTTTAATTGAAAAAGAAGCAAAATGTACAGGTCTCGCTGTATGTCACCACAAGCTGCCAGTTTTTAAAATTATTATTCTATTTTCTATTTTCTATTTCTATTGTTGTGGTGAAGAACTTGTAGAAAGAAAAAAAAATCCATGCTAATTACAAATGTGACCTTTCCAGCTTACAGAAGAAAATCGTACATTTCAAGGTTTAAATGCAATTTATAATTTCTTTATTGAGAAGTTGCTTGTGATGAATTCCATTTTCAGCAACTTTGCAGTTTAGATACGGTCAGCACAACTATGCTATTTCCATCAAGTTGGTGTGAGAGTTTGTATACTGCTGAAGGTCACTTTGATAATAGTTGTTGAGCAAGCAGACCTAGGTATTCACTGATTTCCTTGGTGAGACTTGTCCAGCTGGTCCAGAGATGACTCACAATCCTTGTGAGGGAACAAAAAAACCAAAAACCAACTGCCTGTAAATCTGTTAACTATAGAAGATGACCAAAAGTTTGTGAACTACATTGGATTACCAGGATTTCTAAACTTATTGATGATACATTTAAATTTATTCTGACTCATTTATGAAGAAACACAATGTGAGTGAACTAATAACACAATGGTTTAATCATTTACAGTGCAGGCTGGAAAAGACCGGCTCCTGAGCTGAGTAACTAACAGGAGCTCCTCTATAACCCCATATTCTTCAGTGGCTTATGAGTCTTGTAAAATGAGGAGGAATTTTGAAGGACTGCACTAAACAAAAATCTTTATCTATTTCTACAATGATATGATTGAACAAAACTCACAAGCTTATACTATTCAGACTATAAAAACTGTTGTGACACTGATTTTCTTGTGAGCTTGGGTTTATTGTTTTCTCTCATCACCGAGCGTTCTCAAAGCTTCAGGGAATGCACTGCTGCCCTGAAAATTTCTTCATTGAAATTTAGCCCTGCGACAGACTGGTGACCTGTCCAGGGTGTACCCCGCCTCTCGCCCTAAGACAGCTGGGATAGGCTCCAGCCCCCCCCCCCCCCCCGCCACCCTGAAAAAGGATAAGCGGAAGCGAATGGATGGATGGATGGAAATTTTGAATTCATTCTTCTCTACACTATTGTAAGGCACCCAGGCCTGAGGTAGCAAAGCATCCCTGAATAATGATACTACCTCCACTATGCCTTACAGCTTCGGTGTTTGTTTCAGGAATGAAAAGAGTTTAAGCAGGTTGTAGAGATTCTTGCAGGCGTTTGGCAGGTAACGTTGGGCTCATTTCCACCATTTCTATTGGGATGTACTCTGTATTTAAGTGTGTTTGTGCTTAACTGTCTCAGTTGTAATTTTTGCAGGTAGCTGCTTCTGGAAAGTGGAGCAACAGTCCTGATTGTTCAGAATTTGTCCTCACTCATGTCTTTAGAAATACCTGTGTAGCCTTTCCCAGCTCAGTTTACTCCTGTAGCACTCTTCTGAGGTTCTGCGAAAGTTGATTGAAGCATGTTTATGGGGATTGGCTCATCTACAACCTACATTTCCAGAATCCGTAATTGGAGCACCTCACTTCAAATACTTTCTGCAACAAGTTCAATCCAGAAATGTAGAAAACTGGATCCCAGATATAGTGAACGCAGAAATGATGAAACAGATCAGCCACTGGTGAAACCCATTTTATTTGCCAGGAAGCCTGGAGCAAGTCAACAGGGGAATTATGGGACTGTAACCCATAATAAATGGAGAAATTCTGGTAATTCTTAGTAGTTCACAAATCATAAATGTTAAGCTCTAGTGAAATGGAAACTTGTGATTCTGCAATGTTAAACTGTGGTGTTTGATGTGAAGGTAAATCATTACCTGTTTTTCAAACCCTTCTCCATCAATGCAGTGATCATACATGTTGATGGACCCTGGCTGGCTGGCTGGTTTTGGGGTTCCCAGCCAGCAATTATCAGCCTGTGAGCATCTGATATGAACCCTAAGGTCACCTTTCTGATTTCTCTGATATTTTATAGAACCATCCTCAGACACCTTAAGATGAAAGCTCGAACAATCTCACTATTTCCTGCACAGTCAGTGCATTCAGAGCTGGTGGGGATGTGTACTCTCTATTTAAATCCTTGTTTTAGCTCCCACGCTGAGACCCTCCAAGGCCTCATTTGCTGCTGTTTGTCCTCCTTAGTTGTGTCTTGACCTACTTTCTACTAATACAGTCTTTTTTCTCTTTTTTTTTTTCATCTGTTTCTTCAAGCTACTGTGGAGTGCTACAACCCAAGGACAAATGAATGGACATACGTTGCCAAAATGAATGAGCCACATTATGGCCACGCTGGGACAGTGTATGGTGGTTATATGTATATTTCAGGTAAGTGGCCCCAGGGAGTCTTGAGTTTATTATCGGCTTAAATAAATAGAGATGTAATGTTGCATGACTGGGTAAGAGTTGTTTTTTTTAATTGTATGTTTTAAAGCTACAATAGCAATAAATTTTATTCTCTGAATGTGTTATAGAACTGCAAGGTGGGGTCACAATAGTATCTCATTTTAGACAAACAGTATATAGAGTTCTGGAGTTATATGTGAGTCAGGATTTTTCTGACAGCCTGTTAATGCTAGGTATTTTTATCTTTCAAACTTCATATAAAGAAAGTGTCTTTCACACTTCCAGACTTTTGCAAATCTTTCCTCACACTTTATTCATCTATGCTGAGCATGCTTTTGGAGCCTGCGAGGGTTCAACACTTAGGGCAGATGGCGGACACTGAGAATTGGGCCTTCAGCCAGCCAGTACTTTCTCTTTAGGTGACACCTGGGCACTTGTTCACTTAATACGACGGAAAACAAATCCTGCAGTATGGAGATGAGCCCTAGTTTCTTAGTGTGACTAATCCAGAGCGGTGCTACAAAAGATGGGGAACGGTGGTGGTGGTGGTGGAGGGGAATTGGGAAGGATGGAGCAAAGTAGAGGACTAGAGCCTGTGTAGGAGGTGTAACACAGAAGAGACTGTAATAATCCCTCCTGGCCATGGGTACTATGATCCATCTGCAACACATGAGCAAAAAAACTGTTTTATGCAAAAATATTTGAAAAAATAGATAATGGAGGTTTTCAGCATTGGTTTTTTTTTAAGTATATATATATATATATATATATATATATATATATAAGGGGAGATAGAAGTAACAATAAGAATGGAAATGGTGTTGGTATTTTGATCCTTTAATCCTCCTGAATATGAATACATTATGAACACCAACACTTACATAGTTGCATTAAACGCATATTGTACTTACAGTGCCACCTGGGAAACTTTAGCTAATGAAAATAAAATGTTGAAATGCTCTCTAGCAGCAATATACTAGCAGCAGTATTAAACCAATTTACAGTCTGAGGTGTTGACCAGCTTCCATGCAGTTTTATTAGATCCAGCAGTGTGATCACTGTGCACACAAGCCGTGAATTCAATCCACAGACCTGCAAACGTTTGCCGGTGTTAGATGGTCCTACAGAAGGCACCTCACATTCTCTATCACATTGGTTCCAGTTATCTTTCATGTTTAGCTGGAAAAAATTGCCACATTAAAAGTACATGCAGCCCCTTTGATTTGATTTTCATATCACCGAACTCTGACGTGCTGGAAAGAGGCCAAAAGCTAAGGACTACCTCCACACATGAGTACTATCAGGGTTTATATAAACAATTTTTAATTAGTTAATATTTCACATTATCAGGGAGAAGAACTGGGGCATGTTTGGGATCACACAGATCACAAGATTTGGCAGACCTAATATTAGAGTGGAGCCGAGATGAAAGCCACACATTTTACTTTTTAATATAACTAAAGTGAAATGATGAATAACAAAACGGTCACGGCCTGAGCTAATCTGCTGGTAGCCAGCTGTATGAATCGTTTCGCCCCTGGCAGTACTTTCCACTTCGTAGCGTTTATTTCCACTTTTTGATCGTCTAATGGATTATCCTTTTTTCGTGTGTGTGTGTGTGTGTACGTTTGTGTGTTGGTCTCATGTTTCAGAGATACAATCAATCACAGTTCAGCAGTCTTGTAAATTCTACTATTGTAACAGCTGGCTGTGCACCTGTGACAGCTGAAAATATGTGTCAGGGAAAATGAGCACTTGCGTTACACGATAAAACTGGTCAGGCAGTTTTCTGAGTACAGCTGTGGGTTATAACACAACAGCGTGTTTTCAAGTGCCTTTAATGCCCACGGCACAGGTAAACGAGCATTACCCATTAGTGCAGTTTTGTTCCGGCGAGTCCCTGCTGTAGCGTCCGCGGTCTCAGAGGTTACAGTCGCGCTGTGCAAGGTGACCCGAGCTGGAGTGCACTTCTGTGTCTAGCTGTCACAGTACATCAGGTCACATTCTCCGGCTGTGCTGCTGCGCTGTCTGAAGGTATTCTGTCAGCTGGATGAGCCTGACGAATGCACTCAGCCCACAGACCATCACGGCTCAAGTGGTGTGACAGAGTTCAGACACAAGCACTGAAAACGGCACAGAGCAACGCTGCTGCTGGTCCACATTCCTATCGAGAGATTAAGACCCTTTGGTTTTACTATTACACTTTCTCCGAGTGTTCTGATGATTTGTGTGTGATTGTTGCTTCACTGACTGGGGATTTTTGAGGTTTTCGCAACTCACAAGTTGTCTGCTAATGGTGTTTTTATGTAAAGAAAAAATGTTGATGTAAATCTCATGGTTGAGATTTTTATTTGGTTTTTTTTTCCTCCATTAAAGATGATTATATTTGATCATTTATATTTATCGGGACATTTTATATTTTAAAAATCTAAAGTACTCTCCGCTTTAATTCATCTATGCTGAACATGCATTTAATGTCAGTGAGAGCTGACAGTAATCTCAAATGGATATGGTTCTGTAATGCAAACCTTCTTTCTTCAGGTTACTCTGAAAAGGGAGAAGAGGGTAAAAATTGGAGCTCAAGATTTTTCATTTTCTTTCATCATCCCTTTCTAGCCTCTTTATTTTAATGTCAGTGTCTATTTATTTTAAACCGTCCCACAGTAAAACTGATCAATATATGGATGTGCTTCCTTCAGATCAGGATATTTTCTAGTTTAAAAATCTGCTGGGCTGAACGTGCCTTTTGATTCTTAGCTTACATGTGTGTTTATATTTAATTTCTTTGCATTAATAGTGACATTTCTGCACTAAGCAGAAATGTCACTGGCCTGCAAAGTTGTTTGGATAAATTGAAATAGTTGAAAGCGGTCATTTGAAAGATGGTTAAGAAAGATTCCTTTTCATATTTTTTATTTCTGACAGTCTGCTAGGTATTTGTATGTTTGAACTCGCTACATCATTTAAAAACACTGTCTTTCACACTTACAGATTTATGCTAATCATTCCTCACACCTTTGATTCATCTGTGCTGAACATGCATTTGAAGTCTGTTTGGGCTCAGTGCAGAGAACTGACGGTGCTCACGAATATTAGGTTTCCAAATGGTGATGTCCTGTGATGGCTCCACATTGAATCATATGAAATGTTGGTCGTACCTGTGATATAATGCAGGTGTTGGTTAAGACTGTTACAGCGTAGCTCCTTTGCCTTTTTTGTGTGGAGTTATGAAGTGAATTTAAAAAATAAGGGGCTTCTGCTTAAAACCTAAAGAGAAAGTGTGTTGAATTTCATTGTATGACTTAAAACCCAGAAGTGATGACCCATAATGGCTCATAACTGTCTGAAATTTCAATTTGCTGCTCACCTCAAGAGTAAATAACTGTCTATTTTATCAGGAATAGTGAATAGAGGGAACAGGGGAGCCATTTAGAGCTCATATTCCTGCAGGGACTAATAGTCAGAGTGAGATGTCATACGGCTGTAAAATGAACTTGACAGTACGACTTCAAGAGGGTGATTATGCTCAATGGAGAAACGCAAGTGACTGAAAGTATTTTGCATGACACAGAGGCCATAAATGCAAACCTCTCCATTCTTCAAGTCACTCTGAAAAGTGAGAAGAAAGTAAAAACTGGTTTCATCAAGCCTGCGCTGCCTTTTGTATGTTAATGTCAGTCTACATATATTTTAAACCACTCTGCAGTAACACTAATCAATACGTGGATACATAGATCGTTACATATGGGCTCTCTAACTCATTATGGGGTATTTTTGGAATCTGCTAAGCCCCCTCCCCACCTCCCCGTCTATTTCGCATCATTTCTGTGAGTCCCACATATGCTGGCACTGATTCAACCAGGTCGCTGGTTTTACAAGGGGACTCTGCAGTTGTTTTATATCTGCATGGCTGAGCAGGGAAATGTTTTGGCGTGGTAAAACAAGGGCATATGTAGCAGACATTATGAACAATATCGCAGTCTGCCCTAAGCTGCCTATGGAAGGGCAAAAGCTCCTCAGCAAGTTTGTCAGAGCTGGGATCAATTTGGCAAAATCTTGTCTGCTCTTAGTGTCTCTCTAATGGCGCTGATTAGACAGAGATACTGGAAAACTGATCAGACATTATTGTATTAGGGAAAGGCCAAAGCCATTGAACTGAATCAAAATAGCAGCACACTCCCTTGAGAGGTATTACAAGGAGGCTATTTTGACTCCAGCACTGTTCTCTTGTCAGGGTTTTAATAGCTGATTTGCTCCGTGGACTACTTGGATAAGGAAAACGGATGGTGAGGCCATCTTTGAACCTGATCAGCTAAGGGGGTGCTCCATCAGAGATCTGAGTCATGGCAGCTGAATAGACGGCTTAGGCCTGAACAATAAACCGAGCGCACGATCACTGGGCAGCAAGAAAAGAGGGATACTGCCTGTATTCGGCGTGCTCTGCAAATCTTCACTGCATTTGCTCCTAGTCAATCTGCCTGGGGGGGGAGGGGTAGGCTGGCTTCCACCCAAATGCATGCTGGGATTGTGTTCCTCTTTATTTTAAGCCTTCCCTGTAGACATGTCCTGTTTTTTTTTGGTTGTGTTTTTTTCCCTCCTTCCCCACTTTCCCTCAGCATTGTGTGTTGCGGTGTCTACAGACTGTTTGCGTGAATGCGCGTGCATGCGTGGACGCTTTGTAATGGTGTTCCACTTTGTACTGAGCGCTCCTCATCAGCATTATTTCATGTTGTGGAAAAGAGGCTGAAAAGCTATTGATGTCACTTCGGTTTTGAAATCAGTGTTTAGCCTGCAAATTGGCGGGTGGGTTCGAGTGAAGGTGTGGAAAAAGGGGATCAAAGAGAAGTCAGAGGTCTTTTTTCTGTTTTTGTTTGTTTTGTTTTTTTTAAATGTGCAGCCTTCCAGCGTCAGAGCTGGCTGATGCTCCACATCGGCCAGATGAATAAAAAGGTTGGCTGACTTGAGCGAACGAGTCATTAATCTGTCTGATTGACAGCTTCTCCCAACTAATGAGCCTTGAGCCCTAATTTCCATGCTCTTGTTTCATTTTATATTTTTTTCTTGCTGCAGGTGGAATCACTCACGACACTTTTCAGAAGGAGCTGATGTGCTTTGACCCGGATGCCGATAAATGGACTCAGAAAGCGCCCATGACGACAGTTCGCGGCCTCCACTGCATGTGCACGGTGGGCGACCGTCTTTACGTGATCGGAGGCAATCATTTCAGGGGCACCAGCGACTACGACGACGTCCTCAGCTGCGAATACTACTCCCCCGCCCTCGACTTGTGGACACCTATCGCCGCCATGTTGCGAGGTCAGAGCGACGTGGGCGTGGCCGTGTTTGAGAATAAGATTTACGTGGTGGGCGGCTACTCGTGGAACAATAGGTGCATGGTGGAAATAGTACAGAAGTACGACCCCGAGAAAGACGAATGGCACAAAGTTTTCGACTTGCCCGAGTCACTGGGGGGGATCCGAGCCTGCACACTCACAGTTTTCCCCCCTGATGATATGTCGGGCTCACCCTCCAGAGAGTCACCGCTTTCAGCACCTTGATGAGCAAAGGGGGTGAGCCCTACTTCGCTCATACCCCCGTAACCCTTCCCCACCCCCCCCCCGACAGCCCCCCTCAACAAACACACCTTATAGACTTTGTTTGCACTTCCTTTATGGACAACATCTGTACTGCATCCCAAACTACCCCCCAAGTCCACATCCCCTAAAGCTGTGCAGAACCCCCCCTCCCACATCTGCGTGATGAAACCTACATACCAACATGGTTTGGCAACCTAATTACATGTTAATTTTGCATACTTGGTATATTTTGGCAGGAAAAAAAACAACAACAACAAAAAAAAAAAAAACAACCTCCACTTGAAAAGTGACTTTGCAAATCAACTTTTCTACCTGATGTCCAGACTTTTCTTATGTCTCGTTTCTTTTGGTGTTCTACCTTGAGATGTTGACTACCACACTGACTCTCTCTTCTAGTCTATGCCAGGTTAGATGCAGGTGACACCCTCCTCAGACAGCAAACGCATAGGGACCGATGAGCTTTTGAAAGACAAGTGGTTTTTAACTCAGGGGTTGGCCCAGGCCCCATCTTCGTCTCTCTTGCAGTTTCACTTCTTTCCTGCTGTTGGTATGAAACTGTTAACAAAAATGGTGTTTTCTAAATTTAATAAACATGATTTTGAAAGTAATCAAATATTGTCCTCTTCACTGGCTACAGCTTGAAGTTGCACGTATCCAGGTCGTATTTTGATGTCTGAGTGAATCTAAAATCTCTTATACAGGATTCATGATCATTAATCAGCTGAGAGAGAGTTGGCTTCCTTTGTTGCTTTGTAAACTTGTCTGTAATGAATGAGCTGTGAATGACGTGAAGGAAAAAATCAATCAGTCTGTTTGTGGGGAACGATGACTTCGCTTTTATACTGTGGAGCTGGACTGTATGCAGTAAAGGATAACCACAGACATAGAGTGTGATTTTTCTTTTTAGAGCCACGCTGTTGAAGCACTATCCACCCAGTGATGCAAACTACACTGCTGACAAGTGTTAACTGGAATTTGGCAATTCCACCGCTGTCACCTCTTCTCCTGCCATCATGACAGACGATAATGTCGCCCACAATCTGCCCACCTGCTCCCGGATCATTAAAGCCTTAATAGCAGCATATGGTGTCCGAGACGTCGGCTTCAAGCTGTTACTAGGAACAAAAGGTTTGTGTAATCATCAGGTGAGTTGGCTCCAGAGCTTTAAATCCTCATTATAGTCACATTATGTCCCTTTAATGAGATGCTGCAATGGTGCTTGAGATTTGAGATTGTAATGCCTGTTTCTGTGTTTTCCAGAGCAATAATCTACTATAGGTCTGTCCTTTAATTAGATTGTTTTAACATGTTATGAATTGATATGCGTTTGTGCTTTTTTTTAATGTTTCATTTTGAGGCTCTTATGTGCTAAACGGGTCAGTCTTGTTTCATTAGCTACATTTTAGCTTGGTCATGTTTTTTTGAGGGTTATGTTAATGTCACACTTCAAAAAGCTTTTTTTTTTTTTTTCTCTAAAGAGTCTTATTATGAAGTCCTTTTTAAATGTAACAGTCTGCATCATTCATCTAGTTTTAAAAATAGGCACTTTGTAATCATTTTAATGGAAAGCCACTGAATACACAGAGGAGCAAAACGTGATGCGCACAGCTGCTAGATGAGGTTGCAGGAGTAGGACTTCAGTGCCGTTGTTGCCTGGACATTTAACTGAAAATAACCCTTACACTGGTTACCATTTACCCTGTGGATCCGCTGAATGTGAGAGAAGTAATGAGAGCAAAGAGAAGAGGATGGAGTGATGCTGCAGGTAGAAAGTAGTAAGATAAGATGATAACCGCTTCAGTTAGCATGCTGGGAAAAAGGGTGATTATTTAGACTGAGAGACTCTTTAAGGCTAAGAAAATAATCCACCTCCTATCGTGTAAAGTTTGATTGCTAAGAAACATTTTCTGCTAATTGAATACGTCCCTGATATAACAAGTTTATGTAAGTTTGTCAGCTGAAGAATCTTTCTTTTAGTTGTTATGCTGTGGTACTTTTCTTTTTATTATGTTTGCAGTCTTAGCCAGTCGGAGGTAGGTTTGCAAATAACTGAAAGGATAAAGGCAAAGAATTTTCAAGCCATGCTGATGCTGGACTTTATTATTTGTACATTCTAGCAACTGGTAATTCACTCGGTGTAAATGGTAAAATAATTTCTTCCGGATCAGAATTATTATAGTTTTTTTTTTTTTTTTCCTAATTAGTTTTGGTTTTTAATTGATTGTAGTTTCTTGAGTGGATCTTCCTATTTCAGTTTTGTTTGTATTGTTTGAAATGGTTTAGTTTTAGTTTCTAGTTTTTAAGCACGTTAGCAAGCTAATGTTAGCAAGCTAATGTTAGCAAGCTAATGTTAGCAAGCTAATGTTAGCAAGCTAATGTTAGCAACCTATTTAGCTCATAATCCCTCAGGGCTCAAGAAAACCTCAAAGATTTTTATAGTATAGATGTTTAACCTTATTATGATGACCGTTTTATCCCAAAAAAATTTCTTTCACATAGCAGCTACACACTGAAAATATATTACTGCAAAAAATAAGGCACCACTTAAATTACACATAGGATCTCTATGAACAAAACATTCAAGTTGAAAATCTTTACCACCTTTAAATTTGTGTAATTTGTTGAGAACAAAATGACTTAATGGTCATAATGGAAAACCAAAATCATCAACGCTTTCATGGTTGGATTCAAAATGACACCAAAAATCAAGATCATTGATTTGTTATTGTTATTGAAATCACAGCCTGAACCAATCATAATGCCTGTATGCACTCTGACAATGTCTGGGATGAGGTTATGGATGGCATCCTGGAGGATATCCTGGACAGCTTTTTGGTGCAATTTAGCAGTGTCTCATGTATTACTACATAATGAGGTCTGGAGAACATGAGGACTAGCTGGTGGTCTCCAGGATCTGCCAAACATTCGCCCATCTAAAAGCAGCCAGGATAGTGTTGGCTGGTGTGTGAACCCAGTTAGCCACCAATAATGTTTACATCCTGCTCTCATTGTGGAAAGACGTATGCTTCATTCTGCTATTATGACCAGGTGTAGTTTAGTGAAGGAGAAAGTAGTTCCTTCCTGAAAGTGCTCTTAGTAAGGTTTGTGTTGAAAACCAGGTCCTGATGTATTATTAGCTCTTAGAGCACAACAATGCAAGCACCATTTAGTTCCACTGTATTCAGGAGAAGGCAGGATTTTCTCCAGCCAATATCACCGCTCCATGGCCTGTGCAGTGATGCAATGAGCGATGATCCACATTAAACATGTAATTCCTCTCGAATGGGTCGCGCTATTGTGTTTTTGCAAGCTACAGTCAATATTGCATGATGCAGAGCTTTGTGTATTCTGAAGACTGAACATTTAGGTATTATTGGACAATGTGTCCTCGGTGCTAAACCAAAGAGAACTGGAGCAAAAAATTACAAGCGTTCACCCATCCTCCTCCTCCTCCTCCCCTCCGCTTCACTGCCTGTGTTTCTCGGTGGATTTCTTCGCCACTGGAGGCATGTTCTCTTGATTCATGAAGCAGATAAAAGAGGAGCGAGTGGATTACGACCTGACTCTTGACACATGAACGCGGCACACATTTGTGGCTCCGTGTGTCTCCAGACGACGACTCCTCCTCCTCATCTCATCCCAGTCAGAAAATGACCTAGATTCTCCAGGCTGCTGGATGTGTTTACATACACTGAGCGTTGATGACATTGTCAGTCAGAAAGCATCGCTCTCAGCTGCGAGGAGTGGGGCTCTTTTTACTGTAACCAAAGCGCCTATCCACCTCCCGTCATGATGAAATAGTGTGCAGAGCCACAGATCCCTGCTGTCCTCTGACTGCATGCATGATGGTGTTAATGGCTATTGATCCTTCTGACTGGCAGACAGCCAAGATATCTGGATGTTACGCCTGCTAGATATATTTATTTTTGCAGTGAACTGCAAGCTGCCTTCTGTTATTAGACTCCACAAAGGTTTTTTCTCTCCAAAAAAAAAGAGATTTACATCTCTCTTCTCTCCCTCATCATGAATATTCACAAAAGGTCAAGTCCTTGCGCTCCTCCTGAGCTCTCTATCCCCCCTGACTGTGTCCTGAATAACATGTCCCTGATTCATCTCTTGTTCCAGAGCTTGTTCCTGCCCTGGCTGTATTTTTAATATAGCAGAGATGGGAGGGGTAGGCCTAATTGGGATTTGTTTTGTTCAACATCTGGCCATGTACCAGTCCTAGATTTCGCCTCAGTTGTATCTCACATGTAAAACATTGTATGTAGGGATCTGACTTGCATCTTTAAAAAAGCACATAGTTTCTCCCTCTGTTCGATCTTCTGTCCTTCGTCTAAAGGACAGGGCATGATGTGCCTCTCTGAACCACCTCACTGCATTTGTATTTAAAAGTCATATTTCTGTGCTGACGTTTGTGAAGGTGCACTAGTGCTCGGGTTTCAGACTCGTCTGTGAAGACTGAGCTGTGGGAGAACATGCAAAAAGTCGACTGGAGACTTGATTGACAGGAAGCCTCTCCGAGGTGCCTCCCTGCTTTCAATCCATGCATGCTGGGGATATGCTCCAGTGCTCCCCTGACAACGGGCAGGAGAAAGTAGAGAATATGAAACTGGGAATTTTGTAGAGAACAGTGGAGTTTGCACACTCAGAACTTTAAAGTGTAAAATTTGGCTACAAAAAAACTGTAATTAACCCTCTTTGCCATTTATCACACATTTGCCTCAGGTAAACTGCTTTAAAAGCCTCTTCCCTTTGACCAGCTGAAGAGAGCATGGATCTAGAACAGTTCAACCGCTCTGGGAAAACTACTTGACCTCGCATGGGTTAAATACAGCTCCCGGTTAGCTTCCCTACAAGTTTTCTGCACCTGAGCTCCAAATGAAGCTTTTTACAAACTCAATTAAAACAAATTACTGGTCAAACATTCAAAGCATACCCGGCAATACAAAGCAATGTATCCTGACTGTAGCCAGAAACTGCGACAAGATAAGATTATTTAGGAAAGCAAGCCTTGGAAAAAAAATCAGCTTGACTCATTCTAGTAATTTATTTTGACATTTGTAAAACACATGCTGTGGCATTTTGAAACATAGACACGGCAGATTTGAAGCTTGTAAAATATTTGAATTCTATAATTGTCATTTATCATGTATGCATTGTCATATTGGGGACCTGCCGTTAGGGTTAGGGGTTAGGGGTTTTTGCAACATAATTTTCATAATAAAGGTCCAATGCATGAAGATTTTTTTTTTTTTTTAAACAGGATGAAAGTTCACTAGTGGAGGAAGAAGCACTCAGATCTTAAGAATGCGTAAAGGGAAATGTCGAGTCAAGTCACCTTTTTATAGAACACATTTAAAAACAAGGGTTGGACAATATGTACTTTGTTGAAGCAGTGCCTGCACAAGAATTCACAGAATAGAAAGTGCAAATTTGTCTAGAGCAAAGAGGGAAATGCAAAATATAAGCCTGATGAAAAATGAGAAACGCTAGCAAGTATTACAGTCAAAGTGTATTCTGTAGTAAAATGCTTCCACCAGGTGACTGGAGGCATTTGAGTAGAGAGAGCTCGCTGAAATGTTCAAGAAAGCAGTTTGTGGTGCTTTGAGCTTTGTGGCGTCCGGTGTTATCCTGCTGGAAGCAGCCATCAGGAGATGGGTGGTCATAAAGGGACGGACATGGTCTGCAACACTACTCGGGTAGGCTGTGGTGCTTAAATGGTCCTCCACACTATTACACTCCCAGCAGTGTAAACTGTTGATACAAGCAGGATGCATCCATGCTTTCATGTTGTTTACACCAAATTCTGACCCTACCATGTGGCTGTAGCAGCATTCAGCAACAGCAAATCGAGGCTCATCAGACCAGGCAACTTTTTTCCAGCCTTCTATTGTCCAATTTTGAGCAAATTGTTATATATGTATGTATGTGTATATATATATGTGTGTGTGTGTGTGTGTGTGTATATATATATGTATATATGTATATATATATATGTATATTTTGGTTTGGTTTTTGGACGACTCTCTGTCGACTCTCCCTGGAGATGTTTGCGTGGGAAAACTCCAGCAGAGCAGACGAGGACTTTCTGAAATACTCAGGCCTGCATGTCTGGCACCAACAATCATGCCACGTTCAAAGTCACTTAAATCTCTTTTCTCCTCATTCCCATGCTCGGTTTGATCTTCAGACGTGTGTGTATACAGTTGTATGCTTTTTATCGAAGTTTGGTCCAATTAAATGGTGCTCTGTGAAAAGCACAGCCATACTTTTTGAAATGTGATGTATGTCAAAACTGTGCCCTTGTACATTACTTGACTAAATATACTTCATTTGGCAAACCGGACATGGTTATGAAGAAAAAGTGCAACTTGCGAGCACTCCTCTGACCTGTGCATCGACATCCTAAGGTTACGAGACGGTGGAGTGATTTTTGTATTTGTAGTTTCCTGATGAAAAGCCTGCGAGGTCACATGAAGGGTGGAGGAGCAGAGCAGGGGAGCATGTGTGACAGTGCCGATGCCAAAGTGATTGATAACCCTCCTCGCCAAGCTGAGCTCAGACTCAACCTCGTCAGCTCCTCCTGTATAATGCCAGGTTGCCATGGTTACCCTAGCTCTTCATACAAGGAAATAAGGGGAGTGGGGCGGGGATGTGTTGGGGGGGCATTTTCTCCTCCTCCTCCACATCCTTTGACATGCTGTGGCAGAGCTTTCCTGGGGGGTTGAGAGTGGGGAGTGCTGACCTGCCTGTCAAACAGTGAATATACGAGAAAAAATAAATAAAAAAATAAAAATGGTGGGAAAGCAGCAGTGATGGAAAGCTGCCTCTTCAAACACAAACTCTTCTCCTCGAACTCCCCCTGCGATGCACAAATGTGTCTGAGCTGATTACCACTGCAAACTCATTTTCATCCCTGTTAGAACAACTAATTTCCATTTCCAGCACATTATCACTGAGTGCATGCCAGAGGTGGCTTTAATTTCTGCAGTGCTCTTTGCAATAATGACCTCTAGTGGTTTCCAGTGAAGGCAAACGAGACTCGGGCTGAACCTGTTTGGAGAGATGTCTGGATGATGCGAAGGAAGTCCCACTCGTGCTCTTGCTCTTTTTTTTTTTTCCATTTGCAAAAAAGGGAAATATCATCATCTATGCATTAACCCCACCCCCCCGCCATCATCCTGCCAGTGACATCAGGCTTACACTTAGAGACAGAAGGTAATCTTTTTATTTACAGGGTTGCAGTTGTAGCCAAGACAGACAGACACAGAAGTAAACAGGATGAGACGCCTGCAGGGGGAGATCAGTTGTTACAACCACCCACTTAGACCCGCTGATTCCTCTGATGAAGGCCACCCCCTCCCCCCCCCCCCCATTTAAAAAGCTGCTTATACACTCGACTAAACTAAACCAGCTCATTTGGAAGAGGTTTTTGATTGACACCCTTTCATTTTCCCTTTTCATTTTCTTCATTGTACTCTCGTCAAAGTGCCTAAAAGACTAAAAGGGGAGGAGGACCAGTTCTGCATTTAAATCAAACCAGTATGTGTTCTGGCACCATTTCCAATAATGGGCACTGATGGATGTCTGACCTACTTTGAACATTTTATGCCCTGTAAAAGCTGACCCCAGCGGACAGAGAAAGCAGCCATTAGTGCCCCTGCTGGTGGATTACTACTACTGATATTAATAATAACATTTATACATACGTAGTGCTTTTTTTTTTTTTTTTTTCCCCCAGTGCCAAATGCAAATAAATTTTTCACAAATGTTAACTGCCTGGAAGTGAATGACAGTTTTGAATGGGAACCTGTATAATGTTATGGGATGAATATAGTATTACAGCTTCCAATTATTTTCATTGCAGAAAAGCCTCTCAAAGCCTCACCTACGTGCTGCAGCACAATCAGCAGAAAGATCAAATCATGAATTGATCAGTCCTTATTCTCTGTGGTGCCGTCGCAATGCGAGAAGCAGGGAAATTGCTGAAAGAAGAATCTGTTTTTTGCCAAAGCAGCTGCCAAATAAAAGGTCAAATCCGACTGGCAGTTATCATGTTCGGCCCCCTTTGTCCTGTTTTCTGCCACATTACTGAAGGTTAAGCTCAACTGCAGCAGCTCCTGTATTTGTCGTTTTCACGTCGTCGGTTTATTTGACGTGATATTCACCCTGACAGTTTTTGCGCAGTGGTGCATGTCCCGTACGGTGATGAAAACAGCTGCTTGGTGGATCGGGAAACGACATAGATGAGAGTGAAACTTGAGAAAAAAGCACAAGTGATTATTCAGCTTTCATTTGACCTTTAAGGATCCTTCCTCCTCTAGTTTTGCAGGTGTTGTTTTGACTTGTGTGCTCACAGTGTTTGAGTGGAGGTGACTCGACCTCGAGGAATCTGTTTTATCTTATGTTGTTTCCAATCAGCACTGAGCCTAATGTGATGCCACTTGGTAGGCATGTTTCTAATTACAGGTATGCAACTTTGAGTCTCTGTCCATTCAGGCAGACAGGCCTCTTCTTTCTGACCATTTCTAGGCGATACATTTACTTCTCCAAGCCTAACGTCAGTTAAAAGTTAAATGAATGGTGGATCCATGCTTCCACGTTATTTATGACAAATTCTGACTCTACTATCTGAATGACGCAGCAGAAATATAGACTCATCAGAGCAGACAAGCTTTTTCCAGTCTTGATGAGCCCCTGTGAACTGTTTTTTACAGGAGTGTCACCTGGTGTGGTCTTCTGCTTACTGTAAACTGTATCAGCTTTAATGTTGTGTCATGTGTTCAGAGATGCTCTCCTGCATGTCTCGGTTGTAATAAGATAAGATAAGATAACCTTTATTAGTCCCACACGTGGGAAATTTGTTGAAATGACTCACTGTTGCCTTCCTATCAGCTCAGAGCAGTCTGGCCATTCTCCTCTGACCTCTGGCATCGACAACATTGGCCATTAACCCTCTCAGGCTCAAATTAAACTTTTTGTTGCTAATGCACAACCAAGTCCTGCAGTGGTACTTCTGAGTAAAGAAAACTCATAAAATATGTATGTGGGGTAATCAGGTTGTTAGTTTTTAACTGTTGCAAATTGGCAACGCCTGCCTTGAGAGGGTTAATCATGAGACGTTCAAAGTTAAATCACCTTTCTTCCCCATTCTGAAGCTCAGTTTGAACTTCAGCAGGATGTCTTGACCATGACTTCATGCTTAAATGCATTAAGCTGCTGTCACATTTTTGTCTGATTAGATATTTGTGTTAACAAACAGTGAAGTGGCCGGTGAGTGTAAATTTTGTGTCATATCGGCACAAATCAAATGACTAAATCAAATCTGTCCCTGATGCAGAAATGGTCGTGGATACTGAATGACACTAATGGCAGTCCGGGATTATGACATTGCGTCTGCTCCACTGTGAGAAGCAACGGCTTGATTCGTGAGCTATTTCGCAACTCTGCGCGTCTAAACATTGCAATATCATTAGCAACATAACATAACGTCAGACTTTTGGGGAAAATCCCAAACTTCATAAACCCCGACGTTAACATGTTAAGCATCGGTTCACAGACCAAACAAACACTTGTTCTGTCCGCTGGTTACTAATGTGGTTACTAATGTGGTTACTAATGTGGTTACAGTAACAGAGGTGTCAGGTAGAGACGAAGCTTCTTGTTGACACAGTCAGTGAAGCTGATTCACTTCTTTATATCTTACCTCTTTACCAGAAAATGACTCACCGGATCACTGAAGGAGATTTCTATGATTCAGCATGACTCTTCTAAAGTGAGTAGCATCTGTCAGCACATTCCAGTGCTCCTAACCTCACTCCAACATTTCCCTCCTGTTGCCAACAAAAAAACAAAACAAAATACCAAGACACCATTGCATCTAAAAATTGAAGATTGAGAAGCAGCTCTGCAGCACGGAAAATGCACCTCACATCTGTTTTTCTTCCAGATAATCTTCTACTTTATTCAAGTAAAATCCAAAATCTGTTTGGAGAGGCACTGCGTCTCCCTGGGACGTGCTGTACAGAGCTTCAAAATGCGCTCTGCAAAACTCGGGAGAGTCATATATCAGGAGCCTCAAAATATTCACATTAGCAAATGATTAGCAGAGAACAGAACAGTCTGTGCATCATCTAGGTCCCAATTGAGCCTTTATGTAGTTAGTTATTAAGTCATTTCCTCAGAGCTGGAGATCATAAACGTTTATTGAAAAAACAAATTTCATGTAAATGCCTGATTGTAACACCACAGCTAAAGAATACTTTTTACAGAAAATAGCGCTGAATTGTTTTGGATCAGCTGCAGGTGTAAACGCAGGTATAAAAGCAAAATCTTGACTTTATTTTATTGTATTTTAGGTTTTTTTTTTCTTCTAATAGTTCACAGATTCAGCAGATCAGATGCTCAGTATTAAAATAAATTAAAATTAAGTATAAAAATGAATTTGCTTGGGAAAAAAACCCTCGAATTTTCAAAGTGAAGACTTCAAACCATGTAAATTCATTCTGATTGTTTAGATTTAGAATTTTGCAAATCTAATTCAAATATTGTTTTTTATTAGTTGTTGAAACTTTACTCGCCTTTAATACGGATGTTTTATGCTTCCATACAAGATCTTGGAAGTCTCTTGAAGAGGAAAAGACATAAAGTGTGACTTTATGTCTTTTATTGGCATTATAGATCTGTAGCCTTTTCATTTTTAACATCAAAGGACTCAGAAGCGTTTATACTTGACCACGGGGGGCTGTACACACCCTTATTTCATTTTCTTCTTCTTAGAACTTTACTGGATTCGGCGCTCGTTCACGGGCTAAATTTTGATTTCTTCAAAAATTCAAAAACATTTTCAGGGCTTGAAAAAGTAGTGTACTTTAAAATAAATCGAGCCGTGTGCATGTTGAAATAAGATACTAATGTATTTTTCATGTTCTTCTTCTGTTCTGCAGCCATCGCAGAAACGGTGTGAACTGTCTGTTACTGGTTTCAAAGTTTCTTGTGTTCTGCATTTGCTTTGAGCACAGGACGTCTCTTTCTGTTTTAAACAGGCTGCCGCCAGCTCGTGTTTTTTTGGGTTTCATCTCAAAGCGGCCCATTCATGCAGATATTTCCCTCCCAGTCTGACAGTGACAGCAATGTGTGTCATAAAAGCAAACATCTTGAGGCCATTTGAGCCACTCAAACGAGCAGTCTGTTGTGTTTCCAAATTACAGATGTTAGATGACTTCGATGCTGCGCTCTGTGGTGTAAGTTGTGCAGTGAAGTTGGAATAAGAAAGATGCCATGCCAAGGGCGGTGGAACAACTCCATGGCAGCAGCCGGAGCAAAAGGGAATTATAACATTGCTGCGAGAAACGCAGATGGAGGCCTGAACATGAGATAAACTGAGGGGGGGGATTAAAATTTTGGACTTTCTTCTCATCATGGCAGAGAAAAAAAAGCCTCAAGCTTCTCATCAGCCCAATGCTGCATGACGGGAAGTCTCAGATGGGATGAGACAGCCCTCGCAAAATCCATATCCCTCTGAAAAAGCGATTGTGTGACAGCTGGAAAAAACAGCATCGAACACTGGTGCTCATCCAGGGTGCTGACATAACTTCCGTCAATAAGACAGATGGAAAAGCACACCCATCCTACCAAGTAAAAGATGATACAAAATGACACGTTTCGACACAGCGGTGGTGACTAAGGCGACGTTTTACTTAATTTTAATAGTCAGGCTCGAGCAAAAGTGGTCAATCAAACACATTTAACGTCCAGAGGCGAAAAAAGAACACAATTGTAATAAATACAGTTTAAGTCAGTTTCCAACAATCGATCCATTCACGCTTTAATTACTTCCATTATACAAGGAGCTCTCACAGAGAGTTTCAATGAAAAGATTTCATTACAGCTTGCTTTGATGTCTACAACAGTAAGTGACAGCATCTTTTTCCTTTCCTGGGGGAGCCTCCCTCAGCCCTCATAGAGCAGAGGAGGCGGTACAGCCCAGAGAGATCGCCATCCCATCACAGAGCTCAACAGCAATCAAACCCTAATTATATTATATAAAAATTATAGTGCCATTTGAACCTTTGCTACCATCTCCTATGCCTTCTGCTGTACTCTTTCAAACAGAATTTGTGCCTGTTGTCATTTTACTTGTGCTTTATGCTATTAACACTTTAATACACGTCACTATTTTGTAAACACTACTCCAAGAAACCTCTAATTTGCACAGAAGATTAGGAAAGATACACTTCTGTCAAGTAATAAAGTCTTGGAGCACCATAGTGGCGCTTTTAAAACTTTTATCGTGTAAGCTTCAAATATTTTTACCCCACTATTAGCAGTTACACACTGTGCTGCTCAGCTAAGCAAGTTGAAAGCAGGGACCACATGCTGGGATGTTCCCTGATGTTTGTCTTCAGGGTTTCATTTCTGGGAAAAAAAAATATAATTTGCAAGTAATGAATTCTGTGAGTAATTTTATGCATTTGTTGTGGATGTGGGACTTTCTCGCACCGAGGGGTTTTCAGGATGGAGGCATCAGGGGATGAGCATAACCAGTTGGATGTATTCATGTGAAATGAATACATCGCTGCTTCCTCTTGTTTTGAGAAAGCCTCGTGGTGCAGGAAACCTCAGATGTTATCGTGTTTTCATAGCTAACTGCAATAATGCAGAAGAGTTTCAGAGCACAGACTTCTTTCGACGAGTGTCCAGTCTTGCGGTGCTTCCTGTTCACCTCGTCTCAGCTGTGTTGTGCATGGAGATGGTGGCCTCCTGTTTCCTTTGCCTCTTGTGCCTCCACAGCAGGACGGCCAGCAAGAGGAGCAGCAGGAAGCCCAGGGCTCCCCCGATGAGCCCTGCTGTCAAAGGCAGGCTGTTATCTCTGGGATGGTACATCATACAAGATCCTTTGCTGGCTCCGGCATCATTCACGGCCACCACGCAAACTTCTGCTATGTTGCCAACTTCGCCCACTCCTCCGCTTCTCCGGTCCTCCTCAAACTTCTGCCTCTCCTGCCCTCCGACAGTCACAACATAGGCTGTGACGAATGAATAAGGTGTGCACCACTGAAGTACAACTTCGGACCCGTTCCAGGATACTGAGCTTAGTTTGGGCGCTTCTGGGGGCACATTATTTAAAGTGAACCCCGGACACAAGCAGTTAGAGGAGGCTGCAAGCTCAAAACAGGAGATCTGGCCTTCAAGACAGGGATCATAGTCACACTGCTTAAGGGTCCCTCTACTTAGAATCAACGTCTTGGATGATCTAGTGGTTGTATCTTCATATTGATTGTAATCCTCATCGTTAACAAGAGAATCCTCGTCTGAGTGTGCGTATGGGCCGTGAATTCCCATGGGATGCATCCCTTCTGAGCTCATAGGCAGGGGGCAGTAACCTCTGATGAAAAGCAGGCATATGATCCCGAGTGGGAAAGTAAGGTCCCTCATGGCAGCCGTTGTACTGGAAAACATAAAAACGTAGAATTCCATCAGAATTTTTTAGAATGTGTTTTTAAGCCCCTCGGGCTTCTGTGTGTACATTTAGTAAGTCAGTTGCTTTGTCTCTTGTGTGAAAGAGCCAGAATGAGAACATATTTCCCCCTGATTCTGTGTCTTTTGGAGATGATCTACCTGCAGAGGCAAAGGACCGTTTCGAATGAATCGACTGACTTGAATAAAGCGCTATTTTCAGTGGGAAAATAAATCGGTCAAAATCAAAACTTTTTCCCAGCCCACATAGCTTTCAAATAGGCAAAATGACAAAATGCCGACACCTAAGTAGCTGAAATTGAGTGCTCTGCAAAGTGTTTATAAATGATGTCTAGTGTTGTATATCAAACTGCAAGTAATAGTCCTCATTTGTTAAGACTTGGAGGTTCCACACTCCACTTTAGCATTCGACTTGCCTATTGCACAAGAGGTTCAAATGCCTGCACGCCAGGAATCAGCGTAGGCTTGTCAGCTGTATCTAGTTACAGGAAAGCTGCTGCTTCTTGAGAATCCACACGAGCATACCTGAAATATGCTGTGTGGTGAACTTGCATAGCAACCTAACAATGGGGCCATTCAAAAATCTCAGTGCGGTGAACGGAGTAGGAGCCCCCATTGAATACTAATCTACTTTATGCAAGCTGTTTTGGCAACTTGCAGCTTAACGCTACTCACTGAAACTGTGTAATAAAAAGATATCCATTTACCTGTTTCTCGGAGAAGTTTGAAAACGTTATCAGACAACCGATGAGCTTCTTTCTCCTCGCCTCTCTTCCAGTTGCTCTCTCCGGTGTGGTCTCTCCCTCTTTATATGTTTTCCTTCTGCCCAACAATCGCCTCCTTCTTTCTGTCCTCCCTTATTCCTTATGCTTTGGCTTCTGCACCAGCTCCACCTCCCTCTTTGCCAAATTGTTTAGTGATGTGTCTGTGAGTGAGCAGCTGTGCACGCCATTTAGTGGAGAAATACTATAGTCTGCTATTAGTTACATCACCACTGGTTAATTTGGTGACCACATTTTTTTTTTTTTGTCTCATTCTTTCACAACAAGCACATTATTCAGAGCATGTCTCATTTGTTAATGAAGGCTCGTTTCCCTTTTAGGGGAGAAGGGATTTACAGAGGACTGGAAAGCTCTAGCTTTGATTCATCTAAATGTTTTTCATCATTGGCATACACGTAGTGGCTACACGTAGACTGTGACTTCCACTGAAACAGCTCCAGAGTCAAATAGAGGAAACTGTTTAGCAGCTGTTCACCGAATTACTAATAAGGAAACAGACTGGACCTGTGCTGGGAATCATTTGTAACGGATGTACTTATTTCTCCTTGAAGAAAAAATGAAAGCATAAAATAAATTGAGTAGAAAACGTGGTGGATGTCAAAAGCCAGTTGTATGAGATTATTTTTTGTTACCTGTTAAAAACTTCACGTGGCTTTAAACCCAACTGTTCCCTCATATCTCTGCCCTGCTTTTGAGCTAGTCACAGAAAAACACAAAACACACCGTCCTGTACCTGAGGGATACCTACAGCTCAGATAAAGTCTGTTGAAAACTGATGCGCTGAATGAGTCACAATCCCACTCAAATACCCAAATACATCGTTCCTGCCGTTATTCAGCAGACACCAGATGGATGAATTAAAAGTTTTATTTCCTATATCATTATCAGGTGCGGTATAAGTGTTTGTCGCTTCTATCTGTGGATGTGTGAACATGTTTTTGGATATATAGGAGAGCGTGTGGGTGTGAAGGGGGCACGTATATATATATCTGCATCCAGGATGCGTCTGAGTAATGCTCTGTTTATATTGTGCAGCGCGTGTTGTTATTATATCCGAGTTCAATACTGCGAAGCCTGCGTCAGTTTTCCTCCATACTTCATTTCACACACTGTAACAAATTTCTATGAAAATACAGGAAACTGTTCACTAATTGTATAATAAAGTACGTTAACTTTATGTTTTGGGGTTTGTTTTTTGTTTTACTTTGTTGGGCCCAGAAGCTCATTAGTGTGTAAATGTTTACGTTCAAGTAATTAATAAATGGGTATAGTATAAGTCATGGTTTGCATTTTGATTGCTGTGACTGTGCAGTCTGGCTTCCTGTGTTTGAGTGGGTCAAATCAGTGTTAAACAAAAAACTGACCTCTCTGGCTTGGACGGGGTTCATCACACCCGGACAACATTCATCTTCAGGGTGGTTGCACAGTCTTGACGCTGACTTTTTATTTCTGTGTAATACAAATACTGAATCATGTGATGGCATCACATCATGTGAATCAGTGTGATGGCAGCTAAAGAGCTGATAGTATTATAATGTTACGTTATATCCTCTATAACAAAGTAAGGGGGATTTTATTCACAATAAGTCAATAAAACATTTAAGACACAAACTGTCTTTAGAATTTAATGAAAGCAGAGAGGGTGTGACAGGCAATATGACAAATGTAAAGTCACTGATTAAGAAACGTTTCCCCGAAGTGACACAAATCCCAGCAGATGGTAACTGTTAAATGGGTTGTTGCATAATCCTGAAATGGTCTACCCTTTTTTATTTGCCACAGATCACATCAGTTTTTCCTTTTAAAAAAAAAACTCTGCCTGCGGCTGGGGATAGGTCTGCTTTCCTCATCAGAAATGACTCTATAAGGAATCGATTATTTTTATATATGAAACTAAAGCAGCACAAACAAATACTCCAAGGTCCTGTTATATCTGGAACAGATCTCCACAGGGGATCTTGGTATGGTTAATAATGGTGCTCGCCTTCTTTCCACATGTGGTCACGTAAACCATTTACTGTTTTTTCCACGGCCTACAGGAAAAGAAAACAGTAAGTGGAAATTGTTCCGATAGTTCACACAATCTTTGTGAACAACCAGTATTAATATAAAAAGGAACATATGCTGAATTCCTGAGGGTGTTCGTGTCTGAGAGGAGCCGGTCCAATTGTAAAGCAACGTCCAGATTCTTATCTGGCTCATTCATCAGCCTGGGTCTCTAAAAAAATTTTTTAGAGGGAACACACAAAAAAAATCTTGATTACAGCAGATTTGTTCTGTGTGGGCCGTAACTGCAATGGGTGGATTTGATATTAATTAGTGTGCATGATGGACTGCAATGACATCTGCAAAACATAAAGTTCACGGTGCTTTTGGCCAGTTTCCTCAGCTTTAGTGGTTCTGTAAAGCTTCGCCTGGAGCAGACTGCAGATGTTTTCTCCACAGGGTCAGCCTGACCAAGAGGTCGGTGACCTGGGCGTACTTCAGACTGTGAGCTCTACTTGTATCTATTATTTTTTTGTCCTCATCAAATGGCTGCTGTACTGCCAGGAAATGTGGAGCCAATTTCACCCTGAAACATGGGATTAAGGCTGTAAATCAGGATACACTTGTCCATTACACTTTAACAAACACTTTTCGCTCTAGTTGCTCCAGAAACCACCAGGCAGACTAAAAGTTTCATTAAATGGTAAATGGCCTGTATTTGTATAGCGCTTTACTGGTCCCTAAAGACCCCAAAGCGCTTTACACATCCAGTCATCCACCCATTCACACACAGGTAATGGCAAGCTACACTGTAGCCACAGCTGCCCTGGGGCGCACTGACAGAGGCTGCCGGACACTGGCGCCACCGGGCCCTCTGACCACCACCAGTAGGCAACGGGTGAAGTGTCTTGCCCAAGGACACGACGACCGAGACTGTCCAAGCCGGGGCTCAAACTGGCAACCTTCGGAATACAAGGCGAACTCCCAACTCTTGAGCCACGATCGCCCCAAACAAGAAGACTCAAACTGTCACCCTCAGTTGAAAGGAAATTTGTTCAGCTGTTCCGGAAAGTCTCAGGCAACTACCTAACTGGACAATCCAAATGCCTTCTGGTGAAAACTTTTATGGACAGAAGGCACAAAGACATTTGGCCACAATGACAGGTTAGGTATGTTTGGATGCCTAAATGTGAGCACAATGTGTAGGACTACTACTACCTCCACATTATTTAACTTCACTTTAAATCAGCTTGGACACAATGGGGTGTTTCAGCAGGACAATGACCCCAAACACACATTAAGAGAGGTTTTGAATGGATAAAGAAGCTAACATTGAACTTCTTGGATGGCCTTCCCAAAGTCAGGGTTAAAAGCTAGGCTTAAAAGTCTGGACCATACTAGGAAACCAAACCAATTTAAGTGAACTCTACCTATTTTAACAATAAGATTCTTCAAACATACAGCCAGAATAATCCCAGAAGCTTCTTCATGGTTACTGAAATGGTTGAGGTGCAACTTGCTAAGAGATATTTAACCAAATATTAGTGAGTGTGTGTGTGTATATATTCTGTATGTATACTTTTGAGGCTGTGTGGCTTAGAATCCAAAATAAAATGAAACTTATGCCACCAATACGTGTTTTTTAAAGTCTTTACAGATGCTGTACATTCTTAACCAACCTAGAAAAAGAACAGTTAAAAGTATGGGCAGAACATTGTGCCATCAGAAACTGAATTTGAATAAGTTAAATTCGAATTTGAATTCCTCGGATTGAATCTAAATTGTAACTTGAATTCTTCAAATCCAGTTTCTGGTGGAACAAAGTTCTGCCCATAAAACTTTGCCAAAAGTGCTGACAAAACTGTGGCCAGTTGGGTGTTTAAAAAATTAGAAGAACTTACAGGAATTTTTTTTTTCTATTTCACTGAAAAAAATATTTTAAAAAGTACCCCCCAAAACATGAATCTGATATTCATATTTGTAGCTGTAGTTCAGGGTAGAAGTAGAAAACGAAAGAAAAAAAAAAGTACGAACTGGGACTTGTCTAAACTTGAATGTTTTGTGAGATTAAAGCAAGATAAGTCACTAGGTGCGCAGAACATCCTGCGAGTCACTACCCTGGGTAAAATAAGCCCCCATCTTCTGACGTCACAAACACGCGACGGGCCTGTGCTTACAGTCGCCGCAGACGGAGGCAGGAGATGGGTGAGTCGCTGTGCAGAGTGGACGTGTTTTGAACAATAACTCGTAGACTTTATTAGGACAGCTAAAGAGCGGCAGCACACCTCTCCATCAGGGCCACAGCGTTAGCAGAGGTCCTCTGCCGTCTGGCCTTGTTACTCTTGCAGAGAGCGGGCCAGAGCCAGGCCCAGCGGAGAGTTACCTACATTGTTTTTGTCGGCAGCGCCAGTTAAACAGCTAATGAGGCGCATGTAGTCATTGACAGTCATTGCTCTCACACAGTAAAGCAACAAAACCCGCAGAGTTTCCCCTCTCTTGCTGCTCAGATTTGTGAGCTGCTTTCAGGCGCACGGCGTGTAAACGTTAGCTGACTGAATACCAGCTAGCTAACTGCATTATAATAATAATGACTTCCAGGAGGACGGGCTATGCTGGAAGCATGGATTCCTCCTCTCCGTCAAACAGCGGCAGCAGCTCGCTCCACAGTGGGAACCGCAAACAAAGCGCTGTTAGCATCCCCGACAGGATTGAGTCCTGTTACGATCGCAAAGCGGACAAGGGTGGATACGGAGGCTCGCAGGGCAGTGTGACTGTAACGTCGCTCAAATCGCGTCTCGCCCCGACCATCCAAACCGCCATGTCTGCAGCAGTGGACACTCTGCTCGGGGAAGTGGTGCTAGTGCTCAATGAGACTCAGCAGGAGTTGCTGCATAAGGAGCAGGAGAACGAAAGGCTCAAAGTGCGCCTGGAAGTGTCTGAGAGGGAGCTGAAGACCCTGCAGGAGTGCCTGTGCAGTGCTCAGAAGCTCATAGATCAGCTTCAGGTGTCCTACACGGGCCCTCAGTCAATCAGTCAGTCAGTGTTTGCCCCGCCGCTGTCGTCCATGGCTTCCATGACTTTGGACAGGGACCACCAGAACCCCAGAAACGTGAATGGAGCGGGTGTCGACTTGGGTCTTGGTGGCTCTGTGGACGAGTCACTTCATGGTTTTGAACCTAGAGATGAGTACAAAATGTGCCAGCTTTCAATCCAGCCAGATGGGTCTGTGACCAACCACGCTCTGGACTCCTTCACATCCAATGCATCGCATATGTGCTCCGATTCTGGCCGACCAGGTGAGTGTGGAGTGTCGAGCTTTTGCAAAGATTGATGACTGTGTTCAAACATGGTAATGATGTACATGTTTTATTTTTGTCTATAGACGAGAGGCAGTCTCAGGGACCTGGTGGAGCGTCCAGATTTGAGATTAAAGAGGAGCAGGGACCAGCTTCAGGCTCCACTCAACCCAACAGGAAGGACAGCATAGCGACGGGGGACGGAGAACGGTCGTCACATAACGTGGGAGATCTTGGCTACGGTCAAGTTGGAGGAGAGGCAGGTTCCCAGCGATCTTTCCCTCACCCACTGCGTCACCAAAGACCCATGCGTGAATGCAGTAGTGCCTTGGGCGGACTTAATGGACAGAAACAGTTAGCTAGGACTCCTGGAGCAGGAAGAGGTGACAGCGCTTCATCGGGCGGAGCTGATGACTCTGCAGGACCATCAGCTCCTGACACGGCGGTGGTCGAGCCCCCTGGAGATCGGCCTCACCACTGCTTGGAGTGCGGAAAGACCTTCCGTCTGATCTCCAGCTTGAAGAAGCACATCCGCATCCACACAGGCGAGAAGCCGTACCCGTGTGGAGTCTGCGGCCGTCGGTTCCGCGAGTCAGGGGCGCTTAAAACCCACCTGCGCATACACACAGGGGAGAAGCCGTACTCTTGCTCAGAGTGCGGAAATTGCTTCCGCCACCTGGATGGTCTGCGTAAACATCGGCGCACCCACACGGGGGAGAAGCCCTACGTGTGTGCCATCTGCGGGAAGCGGCTCAGTCGCCTGCAGCACCTGAAACACCACCAGCTGATCCACACCGGAGAGAGGCCGTGCTGCTGCCCTTTCTGCAACCGCACTTTCAAAGAGCCTGCGGCTCTGCGGAAACACATCCGCACGCACCGCGAGGAAGGTGGTCACATGGGAATCGGCACCAATGAAGACGCCGATCCAGACGCCATGGACGACATTAATAACCTCCATCCAGCAGCTCCGTCTCCGCAGATGAGGTTTGGGGAGTGGGGAGCTGAGGAGGATGACAGCTCAGTTGTAGACTGTGTCTAGGTGGAGGTTAAAGAGGTGCCTCGCTGTTGGTGTTTTTAAAAAAGCACAGACTGATGTGTTTGTGTAGTTTGATGGACCACGAGGTCACCTTCACTCCGCGGTGTTAGGGTGATGAACCAGGCTACATATAACCAGAGCCTTGGAGCTTAGTTTGTCCAAGATATTAAAGTGTTACACTTTTAGATGTGAAGCTTAGTTTTAAATTACCACAGTACATTCTTCAGCAGCAGCTGTTCTTTCATACAGATGTTTATGGAGCAGTGCAGGTAGTGTACAGATTCCGGGAAGATGCTGGATTGCAAACTTTCTGGCAATAATTTGGGAAATTTATTGCAGACGTGGGCACAAGCCAAAAAATGTAAAAAAAAAAAAAAAAAAAGGAAGGATATTTTAAAAAAAAACAACAAAAAACTTCGGAGCTGGGCATGAATTTATAAAACACTCACAATAATGAAGGCATAGTTCTAGCTCATCCTTACTGTTACAGAAAAAGGATTTGGTAACAGCATATTTAGTTTGTAGGTTTTTATTTTGTTTTTTTTAAATCATAATAAATTGATCAGGTTTGGGCATTTATAATCACATCTATGAAACTGACCAATGTCTAATGTGGGCGAATTTCCCTCAGCTGAAGTAGCAGATAAAGGCCTTTACACACCAAGCACATTGTGGAAAAATGTCACAAAAATCCGAATTTATTTTGGATGCGAATTTGTCATGTAACGTCAAATCGACATCAAGAAGAAGAAACAATGATTCTGATTTTCTCCAATTCTCACAAGCTGGTTTAATCCAGGAGTTGAAGCTGTATCACGGCAGCTTTCGTACATTTAAGAACATTTAACACCTGAGGAGGCAGAGAAATCATTTCAGTGAGCAGATTGACCCGGAGCAGCGTCTAGTTGTGTGTCTGAGGTAAAATAATATTATTTTCCTGTTTCCATATAATTGTATGTTCAGCACCGGTGTGCGCTTTGAGCACACTTGTTGGAAAACGCAGTAATCTGATTGGTCAGCTTTGTTTATGCACATGCAAAAAATTAGAAAAAAATCATACCTGGTTGGTATGAACGGCTGCATTAAGAACAGGCGAGGCTGCACAAAATATTTGTGTGAATTTTACATGTTTAATGTATAAAGGCCTTAACACTCAACTTTCAAATTGCGTAAACTATGATGGCTTTATAGCCAAGGTAGTCCAAGATGGTCTCCTTTCATTAATATCTTCCCACCTCTGCTCCTTTCATCTTTGATGCTCATGCTTTATTTAATGCCAGATTTATATGCACAAGCTGTTTCAGTGGTCACGGATCACAATCGGCCCAGTCTACCAACTTTTATCCTGATTTCTTTTATGAAGGTGCTAGGGCTCATGTTCTTGGTAACATTGTTAGTAATATACCTTCTGAGATACAGTCACCAGGAGGTTGAGCAGGCCATCCACTAATCAGAAAGTTGATGGTTTAATGTCCGGCTGCTCCAGTGTGCACGCCAAAGCATCCCTGGGAAAAAAAAGCTCATCAGAGTTTGAATGTGAGTGAATGAAGCATCTGATTTCTTTCACTGACAACTTCAGTAAAACCCCAGGTAGATACTTTATTGCCCTCTATAGGTGGAAACGGTAACATTTTAATCTAAAATATGCTGCTTTAAAAAAAGACAACAGTATGCTTGTTTTTATTACACCACTGCTATCACCGCTGTTTCCTTTTTATAATGAAAGGCTGTAGCAATGCCATATAAAACACTAACAGACCAAAAGCTAAAGTGTAATTTCAGCTATGTTTGTTTGTGTGTGTGTGTGTGTGTGTGTGAGAGAGATGAATCATGAGCCAATTTTCAGTCAGCCATCATCTCTCTCTCCCCCCCCCAGCCAGTTCTCCTCTCTTATCTCTTCCCGTCACTGTGCAGAGCCCTCATCGGTCCACAATTGTTATGTTATCAAATGGAAGTTATCTGTGTCGAAGACATCCTGTTTTGAAGAAATCACTCAGTGCATTTATTTGTTCATCAAATCATACAGGACTAGTTGAAGGCAATTAGCTGGCATCTTTATGCACCACATCAGGAGCTCAAACACTCTCCTATTCTCTCTTCTCGCTAAATAACGTCTCCGCGTGGACCTCAGTTTAGCATTCCGTTTTTATTTTATTCTTTTTGTTTTGTTTTTTTCACGCTGCTACTGTATGTCTGGAAAGATGTTCTTTTTCTGGACTTGTATCATTGTTACTAGGCAGTCGCTAGCAGACAGACGTTGGTGCTTGCATGTGCATATCTGTTCCTCCGCTGGCAACAAAGCCTCTCAGCTGTTTGTGTATATAAGAATGTAGTTAGAGCATTTTTATTCGGTTTAGTAAGGGTTGTGCTTAAGTTGTCGTGCAACAGTTTTGTTTGTTTTTTTAAAGGAAACACACATTGTGCTGAAAGCAGCAGTATACTAACATACCATGTAAATGTATGTAACGCAGTTACATTTGTTCCTGATGCTACAGCGCACCAGGCATTAACAGCAGAGCATTAATCTTCTCAGCCCTTTGAACTAAACTGTCTGGTGTTATTTAACATGTGTACTACTATAACGACCTCCATGTAACTATTCTATGTACAAGTCATTTTAAAGTGACACTAAAAGTGTTAAATATTTGTCACTGTGTATACCAAGAAGGTAGTCTTTGCCCCAGATAAGCATATTTATTGTTTTTTGTATTACACATGGGTGGGTTTGAGGGGTGGGGGGGGGACCTTTGCATGTAGGCTTGAACAGAAATGGCATTATTCCCTAAGAAATCAGTGTTTAAATGTGAAATGAATTACTTTTTTATGCTTATTTGTTCACCCACTTCACATTCATACTGTACATGTTACTATATTAAAGGGCCTTGTTTATAATTGTTTTTTCTCTCTGGTGTTTTGTTTTGTTTTTTAGGGGAAAAAAGGGAAAAAGTTGCTTTAAAGCCAAAACACACCCAGATAATTTATATCGTGCATAGGTAGTAAATAATCTGTGAGCTCGATCAGCCGCCTAACTGCTCACTGAGCCATGTAAAGCTGCCATTTCATCTTGTTTCATTTTATTGTTTCGTCGTATTATGGCAGGAAAAACCGCATTAAGCCTGGGGGGAGAGTTTCCACAGTGCCTGAAACGCTGCCAGAATAGATTGTGTAGGTGGTGTGGTCACACCCAGACACAGATCCCAAATAACACTTTGCTCTCCTTGCAGTGCTGAGTAATGGCGTCTGTGTTCAAAAACACCAAACTGCTGTTTAAGGTATAAGTTAGCCTTTGGTACGATTACGGAAACTTAACAGGTTAGATGGACCTAAAAAAAAAATGAGAATGTTTTCCTCCATAGCATTGTTGGCTACACTATAAGACTTAAAGCTCTTTTCTTTTTGTAATATTTGCCATAAAACAGATCGAGGTCCCTCCTGGTTATATCCCCTCCAGAGGAGGTCACGCTCATCAAGGTTCATAGCACATAAATGTGTTGATTCGTAAGCGTAAATTGGATATGTCTTGATATAATTAGCAGTCATAGCTCCCAGAACACATTGGCATAAAATACTGCTAAAGACATGTTTGGGATTGTCAAAAATATTTGGGACATCTCACGCAAACATTATCCATTCAAAGCTGGATGAGCCTTTAACACAGAGAAAGGATAGTTAATGCTGTGATACAGTTCCAATCAAAGAACTGTACTATCTGGTATACACTCACTAGCTATTTTAAGTGCACCTGTTCAGCTGCTTGTTAATGCAAATGTCTAATCTGCCAATCACATGGCAGCAATTTAGTTAAATTAGACATGTAGACTTTGGTAATCTCAGTCTTTCACTGAACGTGCTCCTGTGACTGACCAGTATGTCGTGGAGTGGGTGGGAGGTGTTATCCAACATTGTCTTTATCTTGGACAACATCCGCCTCTCCAACACCACCTTAAGGGAGTCCAGCGCCATCCCCACAACATTACTGGCCTTACGGATCAGTTTATTGAGTCTGTTGGCATCTTCTACCCTCAGCCTGCTCCCCCCACCCCCCCTAACCCAGTATGCAACGGCATAGAGGATCGCACTGGCCACAACAGACTCGTAGAAAATCCTGAGCATTGTCCGGCAGATGTTGAAGGACCTCAGTCGCCTCAAAAAATAGAGACGACTCTGGCCCTTCCTGTAAAGTGCTGTGGTGTTTTTAGCCCAGTCCAGTTTATTGTCAATGTATACACCGAGGTATTTATAGTCCTCCACAATGTCAGCATTGACCCCCTGGATTGAAACAGGGGTCAAGTGTTTCCTGGTCTTCCTGAAGTCCACGATCAATTCCTTGGTCTTTGCCACGTTGAGCTGCAGATGATTCTGCTCACACCACGTGACAAAGGAGTCGACCACAGATAGGAAGGTAACAGCTACTTAAATAATCACTGGTCACAATCAGTGTGCAGAAGAGCATCTGAATACACAACACATAAAACCTTAAAGGAGATTTGTTACAGCAGCAGCAGCAGAAGACCACACTGGGTCAAAGAATGTGGGCTCCCCAAAATTGAATAATACAAGATTAGAAAAAAGGTTACCTGGCTTGATGAGTGTTGATGGTAGGGGTTCAGCATCGATCCACCCTGCTGTGCATCAGTAGTTCAGGCTGCTGCTGGAAGTGTAATGGTGTGCGGGATATTTTCCTGGCACAATCTGGGCCTCTTATGACCAATGAGCATCATTTAAACAGCCACAGTGTACCCATCTTCTGATGGTTGTTACCAGCAGGATAACACATCATGTCACAAAGCTCAGATAATCTCAAACTGGTTACGTGAACATGACAGTGAGTTTGCTATACTCACAAAGCCTCCACAGCCACCAGATCTACACCTAACGGAGCACCTTTGGGACATGTTGGACCAGGAGATCCACATGCCGGATGTGCAGCCCAAAAATCTGCACCAACTGTGTTATGCTATCATGTCAATATGGACGAAATTCTCTGAGAAATGCTTCCAGCACCTTGTTGTATCCGTTTGGTCACAAATAAATAAAATGGACAAAGAGAAATTTCAACGTGCAGTAGATAAAAAAGTTGCAGGATCACTAAACTTACTACAATCAATTGTCTGGTGGAACAATAGCCAGTGTGATGAGTTTTATGGCAAGTGGTCTAAAAGCTAATCTCCCAGGACAAGTTTTCGCAGTTATTATTCCCTCAAAATGCACCATTGAGTTCAAGTTGTGCAGCTGTGGGTTTGTTTTAGACCAGTTTGGAAAAGAAACTACACATTTTAACCTTGTAAAGGATAAACAGTCATAATCACTGACCCTCCTGGGGATGAAAGCACAAAATCCAGAGTACAAATTGTGTTGATACACAGTCTAATCTGCTCCTAAGAAAAACCGTATATAGTTCATGTAGTGTAAATCTTGCCAATATGCTTCACAGGCTTGATAAAAAAAAAAAAGACTCTTTGTGCATGGCACCGAAACTAATTTCTTCTTACTGTTCTGTAGAGAAAACTCCACTTGGAGCCAACGTGCCCTTTGGACGTCTTTGTTTAAACCACTGGGCAAGTGATCCAGCAGAGGCTGCCATAAATCCATTAAGCTGTTGTCATTGCTCCTGAGTGTTCACTGAGATTCTCTCGTGGCCAAACCTGATAAAACTTCCAACGCCACTGAGTGTAGTCTGAGGTTCCTCGTGATCGCTTTAAAAATTTGGCATTGTCTGTGGAAATGGCTCTGATTGTTTCCATAGAGAAACACGAGCTGCTGTAGAAATAAAGACGCAGTCTAATATGTTAACTATCTCACTGCACTTTGTGTGTTGATTAACTTAGAGGCCCGGGACACATTGAGCAGAAGGGTTTATTATTGTTAGGGGCACTCTGCTCTAAGTAGTCTTTGCTTTAGTCGCTCACATTCTTCATCTTTTGGATGTTGCGTTTCTGCTTTTATCCAAGTAAAGGATTGAATTTCCATCTTCAGCTCTTTTTACACACAGATTGTGTAAGGTTGCTTATTTGTCCGTGCTGTCTGTTATTATTGTCTGCTTGTCAGAGAATATCACCAGGGTTTCAGTTTTCAGATGGGAAGTAATTATATTGTACTAACAATAAGGATGGTTCTTGTCTGACCTGCAGTGTATTTTCATTCTGTGTGTGCGTGCATGTGTGCACGTGTGTGTGTCTTGGCAGTCGGTGACCTTATGATGGTGAGCAGCAGAGGCTCAGAGACATGTGAGAACGGCTCGTGAACTCTCTGTAGGCCCATGCAGTCATTTCCTCAGCGACTAAAAGTAAACACATTCACTTTTTTTGGAGAGGAAGTGACTCAGCTTGCTTTCTTCCCCTCCCTTTGTCTGTTTCTCACTTTCACCCATTGCTCACATGACCCCCAGACACTGACTAGCCCCCGTGCTGCACCTTCATATATTTTTTTTTTTTACTTTTTGAAGTGTGATTAATCAGCACGCTCGTTCGTCCCAGGCGAGAGTCGCAGCTGAACTTATCATGCATTAAGTGTTTAGGCAGGTCTCAGCGCTGCAGACTGTGTGGTGTCACGTTGGCCGTCTGACTTTAATCTGTTTCAGTCGGCGTGGGTGGCTGCGAGATTGAGCGCTATTTATCTGCACACCGAGGGCAAGAATGGAAAACTGGAATTTGTTGCAGTTGCTACAAAAACCTCAGCAGCTAATAGATGCTTTTATAACCCCAGACTGTAAAAGCATCTATTAGCTGCGGAGCCAACAAATTTAAATGCTGAAAGTAAGAAAGGTGTTTTCTGAGAAGTGTATGCTCAGTTTTGATTTGATGCCAGGTCGCATCACCTCTTCTATTAACAGCACTCTGTAAGCATTTGGAAACAGAGGAGACCCATTGCTGTCATTTTGAAAGTGGAAGGTTTTACCATCATAGATAGGCCAGGACTGCAGGTAGGCCAGCATTTAGACCAGGTGTCAAACCTAAGGCCTCATATCAGCCTGCCAAAGACTGTCATTTTACACTCCGGCCCACTGGACAGAAAATGCTGGCTAATTCTGGTCCCCGGGCCTTATGTTTCAAACCCCTGGTGAACTCTTCTTAAAAGACAATGCTGTTGGAATACACACACAATGGCTGTAAGCATGTATATAGCATGTATATGTCATTCAGCACCAGTGGTCCTTGGGATACTGGCTTTTCAGCTGTACCGTGCTTCTGGACATCCTTACGGCTATTTAAATATCTGAGCTGTGAAATATAAAGAAGCTCATCACACAATACAAGAAATATTAGACTGCCTGTAAAATCTTGAAGAAATCCACATGACTGATATTTTTTAGCTTCAAGTGAAAAGCTAAATATTCAAATAAAATGACTGATGTAGTGCAGTGACACACTGCGGCGTAATGACATGTTATGATCAGTGTATGCACACTGGCTGATATTTTTACAGACATAGAGAGGAACCTCGGAGAGGCCAGTGCATTTTCACGCACTAGAATCTCACGAACACGGAGTGAATTATTAGCCTGTGTCCATGTTTTGTTTTATTTTTTCTATTTGAGAGTGACACGCACAGCTGTGCAGCTGTGATTTGTCTGTGCGGGGGCAATAGAGCAGAGGAGGGCTGTTAGAGGAGAAATAACCAACAAGGAAACCACTTTCAGCTTTGCTCCTGCACCGCCTGGCTGGCCTGCTGCCAAGTTCTCCAGAGAGGGCTGGCTCACCCCTTCTCTTCCTCTCCTCCCTCTCTTCTTTCTCTTCCAAACCCACATACGCACTCCTCTCCAGCCCTCCAAAGCAACAGGCGAGAAGAAGGAAGAGCGACAAAAGCAAAAGAGCAACTCCTGCAACTTTTTGGAACGAGCGCAACTAGGAGAAGCTTCCGAGGATGCCAAACGCGTCGGTTTTGCAGATGGATCACATGGGTACGCGAGGGAACTGATTTTATTTTTCCCAAAGAAGAAAACAGGAGGGAGGACACACGTTTTTGTTTTTTGTTTTTCCTCCACCGTATGAGACGTCAAAAGTTTCCCTCTGTGTTAACAAAGCAGGCGCCTTTGAGCTGGAGCTGAAACCCTCGGCTTGTAATTAAATGTCCCGGGGTCTCTGTGGAGGGCAGTGAAAGGATGCCAGGATGCCCTCTCTGATCTCCCATCTGCTTGTCATCTGGCTGAGCGTCCACAGGCTGGTGTGGTGCACGGAGCGCTCCTCCACACGCGAGCGCTTCAAGGTGGTCATCGCTCCTCTCATCTGCAAGCGGGTCTGCCTGAAAGGGCAGTGCCAGGATACCTGCGAGCAGGGCAACAACACCACGCTGATCGCGGAGAACGGGCAGGGGGCCGACACGCTCACCGGACCGGGTTTCAGGGTCGGTAAGTGACGGAGGCAGTTTCTTATGAGGGCTGGGGGCGATTAAATAGACACCCTGCGATTGAGAGCCCTGTCCTGACCCCAGGCTTTTACGTTGTGGTTATCCCTGTTGTGCCAAAAAAATATTTCCGGTAATTGCAAAAAGAAATGATCGCGATTATTTAAACGATTATAAATGACTCCTTGGCCTTCAATCTGTCAAAAATATGCCATACACATCTCATATCATGACTGATGTCCTGCCATTTAAAGCCAGAAGGAACATTTCTGTCACAAGGCGAAGCTGGAGGGTTTTTGGCAAAGTGACTTTTATATATTCTTTATTTATGCAGATAAAAAACAATCTTCATAAGGGATCTGGCCAACAGGACAGCAGAAACTGTAACAAATATAACATTACAATTTTATAGGCATACTTTAAGTTTCCCCAGCATCATGTTCCCCTCCATCTGTTTACCAAAATAAGTAAAGATATTAGACATAAGAAACAAGGAGAAACCATGGAAATCACTTTTTGGCACATCGCCCCTGTAGAGAGGTGAGGGAGGCCTGTTTGTTTGCTTAAAAGCTGACTTTCTTAATAGCTTATTATACCAATGTGGAGCTCCATAAAACACCTAAAACTGGCCCAACTGTGCTTCTCTATAAGAAAAGGTTATGCCTGAAAATCTGAAACACTTTTAGCTCATTTCAAGGTTAGTTGATAGCACGAGCGCGAGTTGAAGCAATAAAGTCCACCTAAAAATCAAAACCAACACCATGTCACAAAAAATGGCCCATAATCCACAAAATAACCGGTTCAAAGCAAGCATATCTGATCATCTCGAGGCCTCTTGGTTCCATACCTGCTGCTGATAGGCTCCGTGGGTTCATGTGAGGAAACTGTGCAAATAAATAGGTGGCTAAGATGAGGTGAGCTGAGGTTTACCCTCCGCTGCATCTGGAAAACGTTCCTGGGTTACACTTTAATTAGTAAGGCACGGCTCATTACATGGCACATAAATGTACTCTTAAGATCTATACTTTCCCCACCTCCCTCACTCCAGTGTCTGGTTGGCATGAGTGGAGCTGTTTCTGTGCTGTATCAGATCAGCTGTGGTTGAGACTTGGAGCCTTGCAGTCTACATCAGTGTGCCGCTCCACAAATGGATTTACCCTCAGTGGCTCGGTGTACAGAGTGAGATTGAGCTTTTTAACGCAGTCTGACAGTGAATTAACTCAATAACAGTAATGAAAGTGAGCTAATACACTACGCTGCACGGCACAGCTCAGTAATAAATATATTTATTAACATGATACGGCTTCTTTCTTCTTTTTCTTTTTTAAAACTCACATATTTCTAAATATAGATTCCTCTTCCACTTATGTGCTCTCTCTCTCCTTTATTGGCTGAATTCTTAGAACCAAACTAAGATGCAGAGCTGCTGGATGAAAAATAAACAATGCCTGTGGGGAGGGAGGGGTGGCAGCAGCAGGTTGTGGTTGTGGTGCATTTTGCATTCATCACACACAGGTTTGCACAGAGTTGCAGTTGCGTGTAGAGTCGTAGCTGGAGTCGAAGCAGGCTGGATTCAATTGAGGCCAAGTGAATGGTACTTGCACTGCTGTGACAGTAATCTTCCACTCTGACACTGTGTAGAGGCAAAGAGTTGGCTCCGGCATCAGTCTTCCCTCTTCTCCCCCCGATTTCCTTGTGGTACGTCACGTTTTATGGAGCTTCTGTGTAAAGTAATTCAAGAGAGACGCGTCGGATTCCTGGAATGCCTCATGCTGTTTCGCAGTGTGTCTGGATAACGAGATCATGTCGTCACGCAGTCCCGTCTCCCGGATTTATCCGTCCGTTTATCGGAGTTTTTGCAGAGAGGGACCGAGGAGTCGACTCCAGCTTGCACAGGAGATGTGTGCTGTTCAGCGCGAGCGCTGGAATGTGGTCTGGACAAGTGGAAATTTCTCTCTCCCGTGTTAAAACGGCCACGGCTATAGCAGCAACAATATGAAGACTTTTCCATATTTGAGCAGTTGTGATGTAAGCAACGGTGAGCCTGACGCCCAGACTGAACAAAACTTTTCCACAAAAGAAAATATGATTCCTGTCAGTCTGTAGAAGTAAAGAAGAGTCTTTAAAGAGCAAACACATTCAGAACCAAGATACACTTTTGGTCATAATGTAGTTCACTGAGACTTTTTGCTTTGCTTTACTTGACATGTTCTCAAAAGTTTGTGTTTCCACGGCAAAATAGGTCATTTATTTTATATTAAACTGAAAGAGGGAAGTGAAATCCTGTTCGTTACTTCTGTTTGTTCTGTTTTAGTAGGTCAAAGAAGTTATCCAAAGTTAAATATATCAAAAGCTAAATAATACAGGTACAGTGCGTGTATTTATGGTGATCATAAAACCCTCCTCAGTTTGTTGATCCTCTGACTTTTCAGCCAGTGACAGACACTTAAAACTAAAGCGGCTGAGCTAAAGGATGTGAAATCACTCTGCAGGATTTGTATTCTTTGTACGTTACTGTTCAAAACTTTTGAGCTGGCTCCCATTTCTTTATATTTTGTTTCTAAGAAACCAGACCTGTACATATTTTCGAGTGGTCTCGAGCAACAGTTCACCAGGCTTTCTGAAGATCTCTCTAAGGTTTTCTTTGGACATTGGCTGCTTTTCCCAAACGTATTCAGCACAGTGCTTGTACCTGGCTGTTTTTGTTTGTTTGTTAAGTCACTTCACGCTGACCTATGTATCATTCAAGCATAAAACAGGCAGCTAGCTCAAGGGATGAACAAATGTTGTGTCTACACATAACAGACAACTTAGCAAAGAACCAATTTCTATCTGTAGGCACTTTGTTACTAACAAAATATCCTATTTTTTTTTTTACTAATTTCTTTACTTGAATCTATGAAAAATGGCAAAGATAACACAGTTCAACAAATACAAAAGAGTAAATTTGCACCAACAAGGGGATTCCCAAAGATTTATTAGCAGAAAACTCACCATGGTGTGCAGCGTGTCATTAAACAAATTTGAGGAAACTGGACAAGCAGAGGACAGAAGAAGGCCTAAAAACTATCTACAGCAGGTGTACTTGATCTGAAAGTCATGTCCTTAAGAAGTAAGAAGGAATCCAGCAAACACCTGACACAGGACTCATTTGATCTCTCAGTTGATCCATGTGCTGTTTGTCGAAGCCTCATCAGAAATAGTCTCAGTGGAAGGATGGCTGTTAAGAAGCCATTTTTAAGCAAGGGGAACAGAGAGAAAATGCTCAGATTTGCTCACACAAAAACTGGACTGAAAATTAGTGACAGCAGGTCTGATGGAGAGATGAATCCAAATTTGGAACTTTTGGTTTAAATTGCCATCAGCATGTATGGAGGAGGTCAGGAGAGAAGCAACAGTGAGTGTCTACAGCCATCTGTCATGGTTTGGAGCTCATTTATGGTAGTCATGGATTGGCTTCCCCACAGCCCAGACCTCAACATGAATGAAACAGTGTGGGATCATCTTGAGAGAACTGAAAAAAAGGCAGAAAGATCCAAAACATAAAGAAATGAGGGGTGATTTAAGACTTTGGCGCAGTACTGTAACTAAAATAAAAAGGTATGGCATAGATTAGAGCAGCTTTAAACAATTACTCTGTTTTTCCAGCAATATACCACAGAAGCTTTGTTTGCGTAAAGGCCCGAGCTTCTTTATGTTTAAAAATACACTAGTTCATAAACAGCAATTATCCAAAATGTAAATCAAGTAATAAATAGAAATAATGAATCTGTTTCATCTGCGCGGGATGTCATTATGCTGTTGCAGACTGGGACACACAGACGGAGAGGCGACCACCCAGATGTTCAGACAGAGCAGATTGTCTCAGTGTGAATAACCTGGAGCACATGAATATAAATCACCTGCACAGCACGCTGCTCATTTGGACTTTCTATAAGAGAACGTTTGCACACAGGCAGACGTTACAGGACATCGTTTTATTGCTAAGTATGTCCCATTCAGGATCGGCCATCAGATTACGACATCCGATTTGTTTTGTCGACACGCTTGCGTTGATTACATGTGTCATAAATTAATCTGCATTTCACTTTGCACTTTATAAAACTGATGAAAGCAAAGAATTCCTTCCAGGCATGGCAGGCAGAAAAAAGAAGTGTTTGCAGCAACATACAATTTGCCCTCCTCAAGGACTCCACATGGTGCCTATGTAAGTAATCACAGGGCTCTGCAGGGGGTTAGGTGGTTATGATAGCGATAAAACTATTGCAGAATACATATTGTTTTATTTATTAAAGTTGAATTTTAGCATTCAGAGACTGGAAAATATTAAAAAGGATGAAAGAGTTGCATGTGACTCACTTCACAGAGAAACCCGTGAATGACCTTAGCTTATGCTGATCACATGCTATAACCCCTTTTAAAAATGTCTTTTATCCCCAACACTTTCAATCTTGGTTCTTGGTTATTGCTCCTCAAAGTTTATACATCTTGTACTTTGTCAGAATTATGTATTTCTTTTAGGAGACATTCTTTCAGAATCAATGGCTACATAAAATCAGTGCACATACTGTGGTTGCTTTGACTAAGGCGTGCTTTTTTAGTCCAAGTCTAAATGTTTCTTGTTGTTGCTAGCACGGAGGCATCCAATATATCTTGCCTTCCTGACAGCAGCTGCTCAGCTCCCAGACAGCCCGCTGAGCCTCCTCTCTCCTCTGCATCTCCTCTTTATCAGGCCTGCTGTTGCCAGGCAGCTCCAGATTCTCATCTTTTTCTGGAATAACTAAGGGAATGCTGTGAGGGGGGGGCGGGGCCTCTTTTGCACAGGAAGTGGTTCTTATCATAGCTCAGTCTGGGCTTGCGTCCCCTAAAATGGGCATCATGACAAGTGGAAATGGCTATTTGAGGATTTCCCATGTGGTTTTGTATTTAGGGTAAAGTGACAGTAGTAGCCTTGTGGTTTGTTTTGGTTTTCCCTTGGCATGGGTCAGAGGTCCATGGGAGCCTGAAGATGAACACAAGTCAGTTAAATACAGCAGTCAAGGCTGGTTCTGCTTTCTCTCTCCTTCTTTCTCTTTAGGGAGGCAAGTTTATTTTACCTTTCAAAGCCCTCTGCTCTTCCCCACACGCTCTTTTCTCTGTCATGCCAAACTTTGGAGAAAGCGGTCTAACACAGGCAACCAAGAAACCTGCAGCACTCCGGATTTTTTGCCACAGGCTGGACTGAGCTCAGAGGCAAAGCTGGGCATGGCTCCCGTGCTCACAAACTCACAAACACACAAACACGCATGAGCGAGGGACTCTCGGGCACATTCATTCCCAGCTTAATAATCACGAAAGCTTCTTACCTTTGGCTGCTGTTTACAGGCTGGCCATTGACCCCGTTGCCAAGGCTGAGTTTTAATATAAATAGGTGTAACCTCCGTGTGTCCATTTAAATAATGCTTGTAATTATTTGGGAGGTTTTGTGTTCTCGTTAACCTTTTCCTTTTTTTCCTTTGTTTCCACTGTGGGATCTCCTCATAAAAGTGGATCCAACTGGTAAAGCTGTGAAAATGCCTTATCTTTTAAAAGATAAACACACCCAATTTTAGTCACTTTGTTTTGATTCAGTGCAGCTTCCCCTCAGTGAAGCATGGCCTTTTAAAAAGGTTAACTCCACAGTCAGTTTTTCCTTTTTTTTAAATTTTACTTTAGTCAAGCTTGCACCACAACACTCACTCAGAGCCAACATCCACATGATCTTAAGCCGGAGTTCCCCATCCAATCAGACTCTAAATAGCCTGCATTTATGTAGCGCTTTTCTAGTCTTACAGGCCGCTCCGAGCGCTTTAATCCTACTTTTCTGCGCGAAGAAAAAGAGAAAAAAAAAAGCATCTCATTAAATGAACTTTGTGGAAACAAAGCAGCAATTAGAGGTGCTCTCTTTTAAATCGTCTCAGGGCAATGGCGTGTATATTTTTTGCATGTGACTGTGTCCGGGAGCGGTGTGCTGAATGAACCCAGCTCAAACAAACAACCCTCTTTGCCATCTTTAACACTCTCCTCCCATTTGTGTAGTGAGAGGGGGGAATGGAGCAGTTATTTAAAGCTACTGAGAGGAATGCTGGGGACTGCACCCACACCGAGCAGAGACCCTGTAGCTGTAGCGATTAGGAAGGGTAAACAGAATAACATGGCCTCCGCCAGCGCTGCCTCCTGCCCTGGCCTGAGACAGAGCGCCCTGCAGACATTACCTGCCACGCACTCCAGTGCTGAGTATCTCACAGCACAGGTATCTGACATAATCTCAGCAGCGCAACAGTCAGCACTATTACCTGCCTGCCCTGCAGTCCTTATAGCCGGGGCTTTTAGATAGTCATTAGATGACATCATCTGCACCGGTGCCAAGATTCTATCTGACTCTCTTGCTCTCTTTCCACAAAACGTATGTGCCAGAGGGGCGTGATGGGGTAACGCTGGATTTGTGCCCGCTAAAAAGCTGTGCAGTGTGGTTGCATATTTCCATGACATGTGAAAACCACATTGCGCAAGGCAGGGTTTGATTTAGATCTGGATAGTTGCGGCCCTCCCTATACTCAGACTGATCCCCCTTAATGACGGCTGCTTCTGTTTCTCGGGAGCAGTCGTCGTTGTCATCATCCCGTCTCTGTAATGTTAACAAACTGTTGTTTTAGCCTTTATGTGTGTGTGTGTGTGTGTGTGTGAGAGAGAGAGAGAGGTAATGAAAGCCTTCAGTGACAGTGCTGGACTCTGGCAAAGGGCAGCACTGTTGTTTGGATAGCTGAAAGTGAGGCCGTCCAGAGTTTCTGGGGGTTGATGGAGGAGCGGGAGCTCTACAGGGGGAGAGTAGGAGGAGAAGGAGGAATGTGTACGCAGGTTTGTGTTTTCATAAGGCGGTGATTATGTCATTTACTCCCAGTGTCTGGCTCAGCTGCGGGAGTCTGACCCACTTCATGCGTCGTCCCTTGCTTGGCGTGGTATGTGGTCTCACAGTGCCAGTTGACGGTGGGTGTATTTGGGGACGTGGTTTGATGGTAAAGGGAAGCACGTCATATGATGATAGCCATTCTCTTCTTCTCGTTTTAAACACCGGCTCTTGTGGCAACTGTTTATGGGAGCCGGTGTTGTTTAGTCACAGTTCTCTCAGGTCAACGAGAAGAAAAAAATGTAACCAGAAATAATCCTGGAGGCACTTTTTAAAAGATGAAAACAGGGTCACGGGGTTAAATCTAGTTTTCCACTCGCAGACATTAAGCTAGGTTGAGCTTCACCACTTTCATATTCCATAGTAGAATGAGACCACAGAGGCCATGAAAAACAAAGAAGCAGTGTTTATGTTTCACTGTGAACACTAAAGCTGACCTATTGTACCAAATATTCAGACTTCTGCTCTCTCAGCTCCTATATTCTGGATCAGGTTCGGCCTTGAACGTGGATGGATGGATTTAAAAGACTGCCCAATCAAGTCTGACAAATTATGTTTTTTAGTGGGTTTGCAGTTAGTTTACTTAGAACCTGATTTAGTGGCAGTACCCTCAAGCACCCGGCCGTGTTTGTGGAAACTAAACAACTGCATCTGAAGCCAAGCCAAGCAACAGCCAATTACGAGAAAGCTGACCTGAAAGAAGGGTGGCCTTAAGGCACCTTTTAAGGCTTAAATGGCTTGTTTTGGACCGTGGGTGAACCGAGAGGCTGCATTAAGGTACAGTATAAGAAAAATAAGCAGCTGTGACTCACTCTACTGTAGCAGAGTCCAGGACTATGAATATGGAGCGATAAATGAGGAAAAGGTCCACTTTAATAAACCACCAAGTGGAATTTTCATAAAATATTGATGAGAATTACTCACTACGTGGAAGAAATATTAAAAAAAAAACACGTTGGAGTACATTTTTAGATATTTCTACACTCAGTTTGATGTAATCATTACTTCCACTGAAGATAAACACCAACTACCAACTGTGTCGTGCTTCATAATTACTCAGTAATAATTTGAAAGCTCCACCAGTCTAAAAACAACTCCTGGTGGTGTCGCACTCTGTATTCCTGCAGCTGTACGGGCCAATAAGATCCGGGCATGTTGACCAAAAACCCATCCGGGGACTGAATCACAGTGAAAGTGACTCAGCGGGAGTCATCACCAACTTTCAGACGGGTTAGCTTGCTAAGTTTGGCCAGAGGACTGTAGTGAGAGACGGGGACAGATCGGGCCATTGTATCATCTGTATGGCTCAAGATTACGTGGGGTAGCTTTCAGTTCAGTGAGTTGCAGTCTGTAGGACTGTAATTTGTTGTTTTTGTGCTGGGAGGGTGCGGCTGCGGCTGAAAGGACGCCGTGGAGGGAGGGGGCTGATGATGCGTCATCTCCAGACAGACAGAAGTGAGTGGGTGGGTTTTTCACAGGGTACTCAAAGGGCAACTCTTTCTTTCTCTCTTTCTTTGTTTCTTTCTTTAACATCATTAAACTTTTCAGATCTTTCAATCTGATCGAGTCTTCCTGGGCTTTTTTTGGACATTATTTATGTCTTTCTTGTTACACTGGGCTTGCTTACGTAGGAGCTGAGGAATGTACCAATCTGGGTTTTTTTTCTTAAAGAAATAAGTGTCTGGGAATCTCATTAATCTGTGGATTTTACATCTCTCTCGTGTGGCTTTATTCCCTCACTTTAACATGTACTCGACATACATATATAATAAATACACTGTTTGTTCCCTCTCATTTGTCCATCACTTGAAGTGCTGATGATAAGAGCTTGAAGACAAGGAGTCTCCCTCCTGTCTCTTTGTGCTGTTTGTGTCTTTCTTCTGAAGTCAGCGGTGGGTGGGAAAATTATAAGCTTCCTGACTCTTGGAACGTACAGGGAAGCTGGCATTCAAAATTAAATTAGGTTTTGAAAGCATAACAGCAAAGCACAAGGTCAACTTCAAATGCTTTCTTAGCTCCACTCCAACCACATTTTGGAAAGATAGATCAAAAATATGAAATGGCAGTGTGGTGTGTCTACATGATCTGAAGTGAATAAAGTTATCTATTAAAAACTTTATGTGGATCGATTTGGCATGGATTAGCAGTGAGTAATGTTGAAATCATGGACTGTTCTCTACTTCTTCAGTTGTTTTTTTAACATGTGGAAAATATTGTTCATGATAGAGTAGTTGCTTCAGATGCACATGTTCCACATCCCACCACTGACACAGCCAGCCCTGTTCATGCCTCACATTCATCTAGACCACCAAATAACTCTTAAGCACGTTTGATTTTTAATAACACACCACCTCTCGGTTCAGGAATGTGTTAGATCTGTAAAGACAAAGGTGTGGTGGAAAACAGAGGGCGTCTGTCTCCGAGAGGCTAAGCTAGCCGACAGACGGAGTCGCTGAGCGATTTTGGATCATAAATTCTGCCAATGAACTCCGAGGTGATGATTTAAAGGGAAAGTCCACCAGAGAGTAAAACCCTTTGTTATGATCTCAGCTTTTAAACGTTGTGCCCATTTCAGCTTGTAATGTGGTGCAGTCGCTCCACCGCAGCAGCATTCTGAGGAGGCGATACACCCTTGACTTAATAGCACTCTCACACAAACAAACACACCCACTTACAAACAAAATCTGCAGGAAACATTAGTCTGTGCATGGCTCGAACTTAAAGGAGGAAGATGTGAAGCGGAGGTTTGTGTGTCAGGATAATAAAGGCATGAAGTGCAGGTGTAATACCACCTGCCGTCGGAGCTTTAACTTGATACGTAACTCTTGTGACCCTGGAAACCTTCCTCACCCCTGAATCCGAGCAGAAAGTAGCGCTCATATTTTCACTTCTGTCATATCATGAATAAACACGAATAAACACGTCACCCGGTGCCACTGGAAGCCAGGCATGCGCATGCATCACACTGTTTTAGAGATGATGTTATATGCTTGAGGCCATGAGCTATTCAAAACCTCCATAGTTCCTCCTTCCTGAACACAGACTCAGTCATCCAGAGAATGCTGTTGCAGAATGCACTTTGTGCTGAGCCCTCTTTGCTCCCGTATACAGTCTTCATGTTCCGATAGATTTGATATCATATGCCTAAATGGTCCACTGAGTGATAAAGCCTCCTCCTGCAAAGTTTTTTTTTTTTAACACTTGGCTGGTTGTTGTGGAGGCATTTTTGTTTACCATGGAAAGGATCCCGCGATCATCTACCAGACTTCAATAAGTCCTGAAACAGTTGCATCTTGGCTGCTTGTGTCGTCTTGCCACCCAGCAGACATCATGGCAGTATCTCTGGGCAGTTAAAGCCAGTTACGAACACCTAAAAAAACCCAAATTTATATGTTTATTTCTGCTGTTAAGTTAGGCATTTTAACACTATACCATGGGAGCTCAAGGGCTGACCAAGTTTTAAAGCCTATCTGAAATGGCCTCTTTGAGGATCTTCAGATTTTTGCTCTTTCACTTTGGCTTAATTTGAAATTTCCAGATGTTGCAGGTTGTTGTTTTTTAACTCGGTCATTTCTGTTTAAAGCGCCATGAAATGCTTTTTGTAAATAAATATGTTTTTTTTTCTATGACATTACACAACAAAACGCTCACAGCAGCATGTAACACATAGAGAAGAACATCTTAACAGTTGTCAAGAAGCCCAAAAAGGAAGGAATAAGGTCATCTGCAATATCACAGCTGATGATATTTCCTACATCTATAGTCTCTCTTGCTGTTTAGGTGTGTCCGGATTTGATTTTAAAATGAAATTCTCTTCTTTTTTTTTAAACTACAGTTTAATTAGAGCTGCAGGCTCACTTTGCTCTTCGTCAGGAGTATATTTTACAACCTTTCAAGGGTGGAGTTTGTTCCTTTAAACAGCCAGAAGACACAAACAACAGAGTTTTCCCTCCAAAAACTGGACTATCTGTCATAACAAATCAACGTAGAATTGTCATCTCTGTATGCTGTGAATGACCCTTTTTGGCGTTTTTGACTGTTTTTCTGTTTAAAATAGATAAACCAGTGTGTTTCACAATTCACTGTAAAAATAGACCGGTCACAGAAACAACAGATGTGATATATATAATCATGCACCAAGCAGATGATGTGTGTTATCCACAGAGTATTGTTTGTGTAATCGCAATTGTTGCACGTAGCATGGCGCAACGTCAGGTTAAAAACATCAAGAGGTTTTATTCACAGGACTCTACAGTCTGGTGTCCAAGAAATTCAACTCCAGGTATGAAAAATGTTCTCTCTTCTCTTTTTTGAGGAGCTGGATCAGGTCTCATTCAGACACATCCCCAGCTCAAGTCCAGACTGTCTACAGTTAGTCGTTTCCACAGCCTCTGTGCGTTTAGATTGTGTAATCTAATGTAAGATTCGGGGAAAAAAGTCTTCTGGCTCTTTTTCTGTGTCTGCAATCTCAATTTTCAAGGCCCTCATTTTCCCAGTTTCCTCTCATTCGAAATCCAGTTCTGAGATGAAATGTGAACCTTGGAAACTGGAGCTCTTATGTCAGAGTTAAGTAGTCTTCAGTCTGTGCCTGAGCCTTTCCACCTGATTCTGCATGTTGCTGCCTGCACCCAGTCCTAGTGGTTAAAGTCCTCTGTCACAAAGTGTTATAGGCAGACTTCCTCTGAAGTGTCCATGTTGCTTCAGAGTGAAAATATTTTATGCCACTTGTTGGGTGTTTCATTGAGGTTCTTTCATTTTTCTGCCAGACTTTCACCATATGAGGATGTCCCTGCTGTGCTTAAAGTGATCTAGTCCCCTAATTACCCCACAGCCCAGACTCCTCGGCAGTCCGCAACTAATTACTTCCACGTGTGCGAACCTGGCTCAGCAACAGTGAGAGGCCTCCTCTCCTCTCCTCTCCTCTTCAAAGTTAATGTTGTAGCGATACAGGAGTGGTAAGCGCTATAGTGAATGTTTCTTTGGTGAAAAATGGATTTGAAGTTTTGAGTGATTAAGCAGAACTCATGTAGAAGAGATGGTGGACTCTATATTTAGGCAGAAGTCTGAAGCGGTGGTGAGGAGGAGGAAGACAACAGTGAGTGCATTTAACAAAGAGGCTGTAATTCAACTTCAAGTGACACGAAAAGAGACAAAGGAGGAAAACACGGCAGCAAAATAACCGAGGGGAAACTGTTCTGACAAAGGGAGTTGCATTAACAGGAGAAAGGTTTTGGATCTTGGTAATCGAAGGGAGGGTGTGAGGAAGTGAGAACAATGGAGCTGAAAAATGAAACAAAAACACTGTGTGAACACCACAAGTGAGCACTCTGTCATTTGAAGTCTAGTTTCTTTCTTGCTTGTTAGAAAATAACAGTTGCTTTCATCCAGTCAATTTTTTTTGTTTGTTTTCTTGACTAATTGGTTGGTTTATAACCTAAAAAAGGGCCTTAAATGCAGTCGGATTCTGATGTTCAAACAGACCTCTAGCTTTTTTTTTAAATAAATGAATTAGTCAACATTTTGGAAAGCACACACATTCCTTTGGCAGAGACTTTGATGACAGCTAATAATACTCGTATTTTTCTCTTACATAAAAGACACATTAAAGACACAAGCACAGCATCATTAAAGCTCTTAACCTGATGAGTAGTGTCCACAGCTGCTTTTTAACCACAAACCTCTTGGTTTGGTTGCTGCCAGCTGCCTGATTTACTATCAAAATGTGTGAATTTATTAACCGACTGACTCCTTTTTTTAAGCTCAGACACAGTATTTCTCTTACTGAAAAAAAATTCTTATGTAATACAAGATGGAAAGCTTAGACTGTCTTAAAGATGAACATCTTTATGCAGCACTGTGAAACAAAAATGGTGCACTTTATCAAACCGCTGAGCCCTGCCTTGAAGAAACATGCCTTTATTTTTTTAACTCATTGTTAGATTACTGTGTGAGCTTCATCATTCAGATGTTTCGCTCTAACAGTCACATTGTTATGCACCCTATATACACCTTTTCTGGATGTGTTTAGTTATAATGTGTCATTTTCCCAAAGCATCTGTTTCATGTCAATCATACTGCCATGACATTATCACGCAGCTGCGGCTGCACACCTGTGATGTGAATCCCCTATTCCATCACATGAGATGATGCTGATGACTGCTGAAGTACGTTTGACTACAGTGAACTTATTGTCATGTTGCAAGAAACCAGTTTGAGATGTTTTTAACTTTGTGGTATGGGGCGTTATCCTGCCTACGCTGTTGACGCAGGACAGGATGGTTCCATGTTTTCATGTTGAGACCAGGCAACATCTGCTTCAGTGTCTCGTGACACCTTGTGCGTTCAGAGATGCTCCTCTGCATACCTTGATTGTAACAAGTGGCTGCTAACCTTACTGCTGCCTTCCTATCGACTTGAAGCAGTCATTCTCCCTTGACCTCTTACATCAACAAGGCATTTTCTGCCACAAACTGGATATTTTCTTTTTTTGGCTCATTGTCTGTAAACACTAGAGATGACTGTGGAGTAAAATTTCAGCAGGTCAGCAGTTTCTAAAGCACTCAGCCCGTCCGGCACCAAAAACCGCGGCAGTTTCAAACGATCTTTCTTTTCCTATTTTGATGTAGTTTGAACAAAATGTATTGATTTCGTTCCATGTGATTGGCTGATAAGATTAAACAAGTTGCATTAATGAGCAGTCGAACTGCTGTGCCTAATGAAGTGGCCAGTGAGTATTTTTTGCTGTGTGATGTAATTGCAGCACATTTAATAATAACTGTCTTGATTTGCTCTTAAGTATACGTGTGGCTTATGATGTTAATTCATAATTGCAGTGCATGTGTTTGGAAGTCTTACTGATGCTCAGGTATCACAAACATTTGGGATGCTACAAAGACCTAACATGGATCGAAGCACAATAACGAGATGGCCTTCATGACTAAGCTTTCACTCCCACTTCACTAACTTGTTTGGGTTTTATCTTTCTCTGTGGATTCATCACTGCTTGCTGTTTTCTTACAGTCCTGCTCTCTCTCTCTCTTATCTCTTTCCTGCGATTGTTCTTATTGTGGGAATTTCAACAACTTTGCACTTAAATAAACACAGCGGGGAACCTAATAAACCTGCAGTGAGTACTGTATATGCCTTTAAGGCCAGCCGCTTTCCCACGAACTTCAAGATCTTTCCCATATGCCACAGTGAAGCCGTTATACAGATCAATGACTTTACCTGCTTTCTTGCTCAGGCCGACTGGCTTCAGGGACTCATTCATTTTTTTTATAGTGGCACAGTTCAAAGTGAAGATTTTACGCTGCCCTGCTTATGCTGCAAACCCGTTGGTCTGTCTTCCATACTTATGCTGTACATTACTGAATCATAAGGCTGTTCACATCACTCTATGAAAGATCATATAAAGGTCTGCCTCTGACTCAGGGGATCCTAAATCAGCACTTTCAGTTTGACAAAACTCATGAATACATATTGATGGATTTCAAAGTATGAAATACTTGTATTTTAGTGAATCAATGAAGACATGCTTTATCAACTTATATTTCTAAGACTGCGCCTGTTGCCTTTTCCTCTCTGCAGTTGTGTGTCCCTTGACGTGTTTGAATGGAGGAGTATGCAGCTCGAGGAAGCACTGCCTGTGCCCTCCCGGCTTCACCGGTCGACTCTGCCAGTTTCCTCTCCAGCAAGCCCAGGCAGCGCGAGGCAACGAGCAGCCTGTGTACCCCGTAGCTTTAAAGCCAGACGGCCAGAAATTTATGGAGTCAAGCATAAGCCGCAGCCAGTTCACACACACGTCGTCAATGTCAATCTTCAACGTCCCCTTATCACAGCCGGGGCATCACTCCTCAGAAGGTACCTATCGTCTGCCTCAGCACTTCTCACATTGTAATATCTCTTCTTCCCTTTCCTTTCATATCTGATTTTTCTCTTCCAGTGCAGTTTAATGTACGTGTTCACCACACGCCAGACACCTCCGTAATCATTCACTCACTCGACTCAACGGATATCAAACCTCCTCATAAGACGGGGACACGCCAGGTCCTGGTGAGGCGCAAACCAAAGGGGCGCTGCTTTCAAGAGACCACGCCCAAACAAGCCGTGAGTTCAGTTGTAAGAAGTTTTGAACTTGAAATATAGATGCGTTCCTTGTTTTCCCATTGTTAATATTTCTCGATATTGGTCTTTTAGTGCAACAGCACCCCGCTTCCTGTTCTGACCAATCAGGAGGATTGCTGTGGGAGTGTGGGGAATTCATGGGGACAAAACAAATGTTATCAGTGCCCCAAATTACCAAGTGAGTACCTCAAGAAATGTCCTTTTTTACCAGCTTTGTAAATGTCACACATCTAGGGTTTATATCTTTCATCTTTATCTACAGTATTAAGATTTGTTTTTTTAAATCAACATCTTGTGTGTTCCCGGGAATAAAATTACTGTTTATTGAGCCAAAAATGTGAAGCATTCCCACCAATTTATACCTTCCACCTTCTGAAATTATGGCCCTGGATTAAAACAATCACTTTGTACCTCTATTAAAAAAACGAGTGTCTGAACGTCTACATGAAAGTTAGCGGTAAGGTGGGGGAAACGGAAGAAATTATGAGAATTACACACAGACAGTGAGACAGAAAAAGAGAATGTGGAAAATAACCCTCTAGTTAAGCATGTTCCTATGGGCCTGCCCAGTTCAGCGCTGTCATCGCGCTGCAGAAGATCAAATTTCATGAAAATCTTGGCTACTCGTGCTTTTTCCACTCCGCTATTATTCCCTCTCTCAGTTCTGGCTTCAGACAATGTGGCCTTTGACAAAACCTGATCCTGGTTAGTCTTTTAAAAGCTGTTTTTGCAAAAAGTGCTATCTGTTTTGTTACACCTGGTTGTATTTTTAATCTTTTTTTTTCTTTTTCAATGAGATGATAAAGGTAAGCTGTGGTGTTGCCTCTGTTTCCATTGTGATTTCACAATGTGCAGTGTTTCCACGGCTCTGTCATAAAACTGCTTTGCATGTTTTTACTCCCTGATGGAAAGTTGAACAGTAAGAAGGAGGAGGAGAATACCGTGGTTTATTATTTCAGGTCTCATGAAAGAAAATTTAAGGCAGTTCTCTTGCAAGCTACCACCCCAAGACTTCAAACAACTATGATTAGAAAAGAAAACAAAAAGAAAGGAAAGGTTTGTCCAGACCTAAAAATGGAACTTAAACTAAAAAGTATTAAAGAAACATTGATCTGTATAACCACACAATTAGACAAATACATAAAAAATGAGAAGTAGCAATTACTGAGACATAAACGTGCAGTTTTGTGCAGATGAAAACTTTTTTTGTCCCTTCAACCTGAACCAATCGCAGCAGATGGTTTCTTCCTGTTAAAAGGGAGTTTTTCCTTTCCACTGTCACCAAGTGCTTGCTCTTGATGACAGTTGCTCAAGTTTGGGTATTTGTCTGTATTATTGTAGGCTCCCTACCTTACAACATAAAACTCCTTGATGCCACTGTTGTTGACATTTATCACTATATAAATTAAACTGAATTGAACTGAATTGCAGGCAATAGTTTTTAACCATCCCCTTCAGTCTGGATTCTATCTCAGCTGTCATTGGGTGAGAGGTGTGGTACCCTCCAGATAAGTGGTCCGTCAAAAGGGGTTAACACAAAAAGACAGACACTCATTCACGCCTTTGGGTGATTTAGAAACACCACTTCCACAGTCCAAACTCATGTTTCTGGACTGCCGTGTCTTTGGACTGTGGGAGACCTACAGAGAGCCTTCACAGACACTGGGAGACAGCCCTGTCACTTAGCTCACAGTAAAAAGGTGCTTTTCCCACTTACTGACGTTTAAACTAGGACTTCTGTGTTTTTTCCTATCAAGAATTAAACTCCCACACCTCTACAATAATTACAAAACTATTCTCACTTTTTTCACGCTTTGCTTGAAGGCTTTGATTGTGTGACAGTTGTTCAAAAAGTCATGGAAGCGGTTTTGTTCAGAAAAGAGTTTAAGCAAGGCGTGAAAAAGTGTTGCATGAACAGATAACCGGGGCCACTACATTCAAAAGAAAGCTCTCATTTCCACCCGCAGTAAACTATAGGTAGTGTTGTGACTTTAGTGTAGGAACTTCCTCCTGTTCTACCTGCTTGTGTGGGAAGCTGGAGGTCTGTAGAACAGCAGCCAGATCACTGGGCAGAAAAGAACAGGCATTACAAAGGATACAGTATTGATTGTCAGACACAGCATGAAAGGAGAGGCAGGGGTGGAGCTGGGTTGCAAAAAAGTTTGCAGATCTGTAGCAACAGTAGGGAGACACTAAAGCCTTATATAAGATTTACTGATGAGATTTAGACGAGAATACCTGAGGTACAGGTGATGTGGGAGTTTCACAGCTGCTTGATTAGTTGTAAAGGGCTGTTGTAGTATTTGAAGTATAAAAAATTGCAACTGCGGTGCATTTACCTGGTGGGTGCCTAAACATTTTGTATAATTTGATGTCAAACTATCTGCTTTTCATATACCTTTACCTGTGTGCTCTGCTGTGTCTTTCCTCAGATGCATCAGTCAAACAGAACATTGTGGAAGACTATGGCTCTACTTGTCCCCAAGGCTATAAAAGATTCAACAGCACTCACTGTAAAGGTAAACTAGAGCCGTGAAAAGTATTTTCCCCCTTCCTGAATTCTTACTTTAAACAATAAGTGTTAATATTCGACAAAGATAACCTGAGTAAATAGAAAATGCAGTGCGACGACTCATCCAAGAGGATCTTTAGGCATCACTTTCCATCTGTCAAGGTCAGAGTTCATGTTTCAACAATAAGAAAGAGACTGGACAAAAAAGGCAGCCGTGTGAGAGTCCAAGGAGAAAACCACTGCTGACCACAAAGAGCACAAAGGCCCGTCTCAAATTTGGGTCACTCCATGTCAAACCAGCCATTTATTTAGAACATTTCTTGCTTTAGCGTCATCTCCAATTTGCGTAAACATTTTATGGCCCACAGTTTGATCACACACAGTTTCATGTAATAAGGTCAGTGAATTTTTTCCTTTATATATTAAATGTTTTTCAGGGTAATTTTGCTCTTTTTTTTAATTTGCAAAGTGTTCCATTGACCCACTCTCAAACCATTTTTTCACACATTAAAATCTGAGCCAATATTTGAACATGAATATTTCAAAATGAATATTTCAAAAACAATTAAAGATAAAGCGTCTGGACTTCTTTAAGTTGCTTGAAGACCAGCAAGTCCACCGTAAAGGTTTTGGACCCACCTAATCAAAGTTCGATTGAGATGCTTTGGCATGACTTCAACCTGGCCGTTCGAGCCTTCAGTGTGGCCCGTGAAAGACTCTTTGTCAGTCATCACAAACACCTGACTGCAGTTCTTGCTGTTCTTTAGGGGTCAATTACTTTTTCACACAGATCCAAGTAGGTAACATAATTTAAAAACTACATTTTGGGTTTACTCAGGTTGTCCTTGTTTAATATTAAAATTTGTTCAATGAGCTGAAACATTTACGTAAATGTGCAAAAACAAATTTAAAACTCAGGAAAAGAACAGTTTAAAGCCGAGTTTAGGAGTTGTTTCTGCCATTTTAATTTTAATCTTATCTTTTCTTCCACCTGGCCCTCTGACCCTGAAGATATCAACGAGTGCTCCATGCAGGGCGTCTGTCAGAACGGAGACTGTTTGAACACACTGGGCAGCTTCAAGTGTTCATGCAAATCTGGTTTTGTCTTGGAGAGAAATCGATGTGTTGGTGAATATAAACCCTCTCTGGCTTTCTTCTCTTCTCTGCTTTTTATTGCACAGCCACAAAGCACAAGACATGAAACAATCGTTCCAAATGTGTAATGTACTGTCGAGATAGATTGCCACAACACTTATCTCCTGTGTTAGAGTATCCACCTCTGGGTCAGTGCTTCCGGATAGCATCCAACGACAGGAGCTGCAATTACCCGCTGCCGACCCCCCACACCCAGGTGGTATGCTGCTGCACAGTGGGCAAAGCCTGGGGCCGAAACTGTGAAAGATGTCCTGAGGAGGGCACAGGTGAGTCAGTTTATGAGTTTTACTTCCTGCCACGTCGAGCGTCGTGTTCGTTTTTGTCACGGGGACATCAGTCCACTCGCTGCACACCAGCATAGTCTAGAAACAAAGTTACTTATTTATGATCAACAGAGAATTCCTCTTTAAATAAATAATCATTATTTTCATTTAGCTAGATATATTGTAGAGATTTTTCCAGGTCATTATGCAGCTCTGCTCTTCATTCTCGATGACATGAAAGTTTGAAATAGAAATAATAATAACAAAAGAAAGCGTTCGAGCTTTCCATTTTGTTGCCCATGCTTGAAGATACAGTTTGCTGCTGTGTTTGATAATTAGTTAAAATAGTTGCACAAAATAAATCGTTACAGCTTCTCAGATGTAAACAGTTTCTGCTCTCCTCAGTCTGATGGGATGAATAGAATAAGAAAAAAAAAGCAGGATATTTTGAACTGTTAGGCCATTAAGTGAACTAAGTAGAATATACTTAATTTTCTTTTCATAATTTAATTTAAAAAGATAAACATTCATACATTGCTCCAAACAAATTAAAGTCAAACTATGAAAATATATAAGAGCTCAGTGGGGAAATACACTCATGCTGGATATCTATACTGATATGGACCGGGCACTGTGTTAGGAATGAAAGGATGCCACATCATTTGATGATGAAATAAAAATGATTGACCTGCAAAAGGCTGAATTCAAAGATCCCTGAAAAAAGGTGAAAAATTATGCAGTGGGCTGATCCAGTAGGCTCTGCTGAGATTTCACTGCAGCAGCTCAGAATGGTAGTTTGTATGGCCCCCATGTGCTGACATGCCTGACAACATCTGGGCACGCTCCTAATGGGGGGACAGACGGTGTCCCGGTGGAATCTCTGCTAGATCTGGATCAGGTCATCACTGAGCTCTTGGACAGTACAAAGTGTTGGTGCCAGATAAACTGAAATAGAGTTGTTTTATTGGATTTAGGTGAGGCGAGTGTTGGGGCCTTGTGATTAGTATCTAATGATTCATCCTCCAGGAACTGCCTGCGTACTCCACATGAGGAGTATTGGGTCTGAAAATGGGTCTAAGGATGTCATCCTGATGCCTAATGGCAGTCAGGCCTGTGGATTTGTGTGTGTCCCTCTGTGTCAATAGGACTTCACCATGCCAGGCAGGGAGCACAAGGCCCAATAAAGCACATCAGGCCATAAGGCCACCCTCATGAAGTCTGTTTCTGATTGTTTGGTCAGAGACATTCACACCAGTGACCTGCTGGAGGTCATTTTGTGACCCTAGCAGTACTCATCCTGTCCCTCCTTCCACTAAGCACTTGATACCGGTCCTGCTGATGGGGAAAATGTCAGCGTTTTGGGGGTTGTCTCATTGTTGCCCTTTGAGTGCACCTGGTATTCATTTCATTACCACCATTCACCCCCTCTGTTACTCAACTGACCAGATCAATTATTTTTAAGCAGTGTAGTTTCTTTCTCTCTTAAAGTTACAAAACCTGCATTTTGGGATTTCCATATGCTTTTTAAACAATTTCTATTTGCAGGGTTGGAGTCCAAAATGCAGTTTTTTGGTTGTACTTAAACATATCAACGGAGTGATTCTCCAAACTTACTATTAGTTGGCTGAACCTATTTTACAGGGTGTGAGAATTAAAGCAACATTTAAGTCCTCTCCTCTTTTTTCCTCCCGACGGCATTCAGTGGCCTTCAAAAAACTCTGCCCTGCTGGGAAAGGCTACTTTTTGCAAAACATAAGAGAGACGGTGCAAATCACCGTCCCCAGCGACCATGAAAACCAAGGTAAGTGCACAAAGAATCTCTTTGCAATTTTTAGAAAAACCTTTATATGAATCATGTGAATTGAGAGTTTAAATTTCCCTTTATTGCCGTTTCTTTCAGAGCACACCAAGAGGGTAAGATATAGTTTCTACATTTTAATACAGCAATAAAAACCAATCGCTGTTGCCGTTTAAAAATCAGATCGTCTCTTCCAATCAGATTCATGCAGAGACAACGACCACTGCGCACCAGGTCCCCACCAGCACCACCCGTCCTCGTGTGCCTGGTAAGCACACCTCGAGGATCGCCTGCATGAGTCATACCTATGAAAAAAAAAGAAATTCATTCACTAAATGCACACTGCAGGGAACATCTGTAGACATTGTAGACTGAATGCTGTGAAGAATGATCAAACATCAGGACTTGAACATGTCATACATCCTCCTGAAGTCTGTCCACTTCATTTCTCCACAGTTATTAAACCCACCCCGCCGACAATCATCCGAATGACCCCCGGCAATGACCCCTTCGAAACACAAACAAAAGTCTTCCGTGAGTCTCAAACACAAGCCGTCAAACCAGCTTAAAAAAATCTCTTTCTATTAATCTCTTAAAGGGTTCTGAATATAAATGCTGGCTCATGTTTCATGCACCACAAAGGTAGAAAAATCCAGCTCTCCACATTCCCCAGTAAGAGAAGATCCCCTGATGAGCGCTTGTTTCTCACAAATGACATGTTGACTTTCTCTGTGTGGTGAACAGCATTTGTCATGTGATGCACTCCATTTTTTTAAATTATTTTTTTTATTGTGCGTTGTTTTAGCACTCCGCTTTAAAGGCTAAAACAATCCAACAAAAGGGGGGGGGGGGGGGGGGGGGAATAACTCAAGTAAGCCAATCTGATCTGACGCATGCTTTGCTTTAGTGATTACCTGATGCTTTGGGGCACCGTGCATGTCACATGCATTCAACCATGAAGCATGAACCAGCCTCAAGGCCATGTTTACAGTCTCTCGGTTCTATGGAGGTGAAGTGTGCTGGTATTTAAGAGCAGGTTAGCAGGTTAGGGTAAGAGACACACTCCATTTCCATGAAATGAAAATGAAAAAAAAATGTGCCGAATGATAGCAGGAATCCAAAGCGCTCACAGGGCTCAGCTTTTGTGCTTCTGCTGCTTTCATCTGGTCTGTCTTCTATGCAGATGTGTGACTTTTTTTTAGAGTCTTCCTTGAGTGTAATTTCTCTTTCATGGCAGCTTCAGTCGGTCTTTTTCTATTCAGCTTTGTCACTGGCTTTAATTTGGAAAAAGTCTGACGCATTTCAGTGTCTGCTAGAATGCAAACAAAGCCAGTGACAGAAAAATGTAGGCATGGCATGGACATTTTCAGCTTTCTGCATCTATGTATCCATATATATGCATGTATATATATATATGACGTCGTTCTTTGTTTCCTCCTTGAAGCACCGACAGATGAATGCAGGCTGAGCAGAAACATTTGTGGTCATGGAGAATGTGAGAACAGCCTGACCGGGCACATCTGTCACTGCCATCCTGGCTACCATTTCAACCCGCAGAGGAACATCTGTGAGGGTAAGAGACAATGGTAGAGACAGGAGGTGCCAGCAGAGAGTAGTTTCTCACATATGAGTGTGAGAATTTTGGTTTTTTTTTTCAAGCAATATTTCTCATATAGGAATGGAAAGGCACAGCTTTTAGAGAATAAAAACTATTATGTTAAATATTATGTAAAAAAACAACAACGGCACCAAAAATCTCTTTTTGAGAAACATTACAGTGGCTGCAAGAGCTCAACACATTGCAACTTACAAAATACCTCCAAATAGATGAAACACAAAATACACTGAGCATCTTCATCAGTATCACAACATACGACTAAATCCAGAAATACTCTCCAAACCAGATGTCAAAGGTTTCCAGGTGACACAAAGATGTGTTAACGTCTGCTTGTCATTAATGTTTTGTGACTTTTGACATTATTAAAGTCATCAGCAGTGTTAGAATTTCAGCTAAAATGGAACCAACTTCATTTTCAAATGTGTTTAAAGGCATAAAGGACTGAATGGCAAAATGACACATCTCAAACCACAGTAAGAACTTATTTGTGCCCTGGAAACATTTCTGCTATTTGAGGCGTATTTTGAGTGCCTTGAGCTGTTTCAGGTGTAAAGATAGACACATAACAGGAATATTTTACATGTTATTTCCTGTTATAGCAGAAATAGCAGCTGTATTGAATTGTATTTGAACTCAAATTTCATGGTGCAGGCCTATTCACACTGAACAGCTACTTTTACACCTGTAACTATTAGCTCCCATTATGCTAATAGTCTGTCATGTATCTTTTTGCTGGGTGCAGCCATTTTCTGTACTTTTCAGCAAGTCTCACGTGCGTCTCCTTGGCGCTCTCAGCCCATTCTTCTTTAGCAAATCTCTAGATTTGATCCTCCAGATTTGATGGTCTCCTTTAGTTCACCCCACAGATTCTCAATGGGATTCAAGTCAGGGCTTTGACAGGCCAGTAGGCAATGTTCACTTTGGTCTTCTGGAGGGAGGAGGTAGTTAAGGGGTCACATATGTTGTTGTTTTGTTGGACCACCAAAGCGAAGACACAGCTCGAGGTTGTCTTTAAAAATTTCTTATTTCGTGATTCTTTCCACCTCAACAAGATTCCCAGTTCCAGACACACTAAAGCATCCCCACATCATAATACTCCCACCACTATGTTACACTGTACGGACGGTGCTTCCAGTATGGATAATCTTTCTCCAGGTTGTCCTTAGCATACTTCAGTCTGACTTGAAGGTGTCTCTTCTGCAGAAGTGGAGTTTTTCTTGCTCTGATGCCTCATAGTCCGTTCCTCCCCACAGCTCTGGTTTCTGATTTGGCTGAGTCATTCACATGTCTTTGAAGTTGGGTCTTTGAAACTCTCACTAGTTTTCTTTAGAGGCTTTGAAATCTTTCACTTCCTACCTCTGTCACTCTTGTTCGGTACTGTGTGTCTCTCTTTGAATTTATAGATGATGCTTCTCAACCCAGTTCTTGACATTTGATAACTTTACATATACATCTCCTGCTTTGTGAGCATCAACAATTCTTTTTCTTTCAGTCCAAACTGATTTCTTTGGTTTTTGGCACAATGTTTTCTCCAGTTAACATCAATTTTAACTTTCTTTATTAAAAAGATAAAGCTTATCATTGCAATAAAAGGTTCAGCTATATTATTCACCCTGGTAATTTATATTTTCTGAAATAATTCTATTATTGTGTGCAAATAGAAATAATTTATGCTTTCTTAAGGAAACGGGTATGTTTATAATTTCTATGATGAAAAACTCATATTTTTAGCCACTATGCTTTTAATTTCCTGATTTTTTTTAACTGAGTAAAAGCCACTTGATCTCGCCAAACGACTGACATTCATTCGTCGTGAAAAACTCCAGCCATCTGTCCCTTAAGCTTTATGAGCCTTTGCTGTCTGTCTGTATTAAATACTGCTTTCACTTGACTCATTCTCTCACTCCTGTTGTCTAGATGATAACGAATGTGAGTCAGAGCCGTGCGGCCATGGCAGAGGCTATTGCGTCAACACAGAGGGAGCATACAAATGCTTCTGTCGCCCAGGCTACAAACACATGGTGCAGCATGGTAGACTTAAGTGTGTAGGTAAGTTAAGCTGAGCCTTTCCAATGTTAAAATGATTTTTTTTCTATATCCCTGCACTGACTCTGACCTTTCTGTGTTGCAGATGTGGATGAGTGCTTTAACCAGGACATCTGTGGTATCGGGGGTCGTTGTGTGAACCTACCAGGCTCTTATAAATGTGAATGTCACAGCGGTTTTAGGAGCAAGTCACACCGTAGTCCAGCCTGTGAAGGTACAAAAACACAGGTTATTGTGACACTGTGCATACTAGAGCACAGGCCTCCCTCTGACACAGCACCTACTATGTGTGTTGCTACAATATGCATGCATCTACTTGTTAATATGTGCACAGCTAGACGGTGTGTAAGCTTCTCCACATCTTTTTCAGACATAAATGAGTGTTTGAATCCCGACACTTGCCCCAATGAACAATGTGAGAACACGCCAGGCTCCTACGAGTGTGTCCCCTGCTTGCCTGGTCATGAAGCCCGTGCTGGCATCTGCTATGGTAAGTGCAGCTCTGCCATACAGCAAAACTGATCACTAGTGGCCTTTTATCATCAGACTAAAACTTTAAGAAAACCAAAACCTGCTGAGATTGAGACACAAAAAAAGCGTGACATTCATTTGCCGCCTTGTAATTTAAGGAATAAATCAAGGTCAAGGTTTGGAGTGTGCACAGTAAGGACCTAAATGCAGGATGCAAGAGCAGAGTTTAAAAACAAAAAGCAAGACATTTATTTGGCTTTATTTTCCTCCCTGTGTCTGCGTCGGTGCTCCTACAGTCCAAGCACATGCACTTAGATTAAATGATAACTCGAAATTGGCTGTAACTGTGAATTTAAGCGTGAATGTCTCTCTCTCTGGTGACCTGTCTTATGACAGCTGAGTTATGCTCAAGAACAAAAATATTGGATCGAAACAGTATGACATGACTGGGAGCAAAAGTGGACTGAGGCAGTAAATACACAACAACACACAGAAGGCAATTAGGGGAAGTGACAGCACCTGGGAAACTAATCAAAGACACAGGAAGTAGAACTAAGAACAAGGCACAAGAGACTCACAAAATAAGACAAGAAGTCATACAACAGGATTCGGCAGTGAGGCAGACAGGATTAGGACCCAAATGCAGGGCTCTGGAAACCAGGAATGAGCTCAAAAGCACAGCTTTATTGCTGGAAGTCCACAGGAAAACAAATCCAAAAACAGCTATTGGGCAGGAACTTGATTCTTGAAGTAAAACACAGGAGATACAGGGCAAAGGAACACACTACCACGAGGGAATACACAACAAAGAATAAATACACACGAGATAATGAGGGGTGAGGAAACAGGTGGGACTAATCACCGAGGACGAGCTGAGGGAAGTAGAACTAAACACAAAACACAGGAGTCAAGAGATTGTCAAAATAAAACAGGAAATAAATAACACTGAGACACAGACTCAAACATCCAAACTTGACATGGAAACAGGGCTGACTTCCCAAAGGAGAGCTAAAAGCCAAAACACAGAGATGAGGCTAGGAGAGAATGGACAGGAAAGGTAACTAGCAGCGTAGGAAACAAAGCTCTGAAGCACTAGGAAATGATATCATAGTCAAAGGACTAAATATAGAACTTGAACATAAATCACATGTCAAATCCCCAAAAATAAATGGCAAATACTTCCAGCAGCAGGAATTTGTAGTAGAGTGACAGGAACGGTTATCAAGTCTTGTCAAACCCAAACATCAAGATAATACGCAGGTAAACTCAGCAAGAATCCAAAGAAGAAGCAGCGATCTGTGGCTACTGCATCACACTAAGTTGTTTGGATCTCTCCCACGTTTCACCAGATATTAATGAGTGTCAGAAGCCTGGCATCTGCCCTAACGGTCACTGTGAGAACCTGGCTGGTACCTACCGCTGCCTGTGCAACGAGGGCTTCCTCCCATCTGTAGACAGCAAATCTTGCACTGGTAAGTAATGCTTTTGTCACCTGGCCTGTCTTAAAACTGAGCAACCTCATCCCCACAAGCGCATTTTAATGAGGAGTTGTCAATAAAAGAAGGTGTGTTTGCACCGGCTGGGTTCACTGAAATGATTTCTCCCGCGCAGACATCGATGAGTGTGCGGACATTCGGCTGTGCGCTAACGGCCACTGCATCAATACTGACGGCTCCTTCAAATGCCATTGCTACCCAGGATACCAGCGCACACAAGAGGGCAGCCACTGTGAAGGCATGAAACCATACACTCAGATAGCGCTGACAGTGAAATGCAATCTTTTAACCACCTGCTTTTATTAAGAGCACATAAAAAAAGTTCAGTGAAGCCTTGACCAGTTCGAGGAAAGAACGGAGCTCCAGCTTCCCATCACATGCTTCACATTCTGGCGCTGTTTTTGTTTCCTTCCCGTCAGATATCAACGAGTGTAAAAATCCATCAAGCTGTCATGGGGGCCGCTGTATCAACAAGATGGGTACATACCACTGTGAGTGCCAGCAGGGGTACAAACTGGTCGGAGGCAGGGAATGCCAAGGTCAGTCGGTCACGTCATGTTTTAACCAGAAAACAGGATTGTGTGTAATAAATGATAATGTTGTGAATTGGATTGAACACCACGTTTGGCCTTTTATTTAAAATTCTGAAAGGTCGTCATTTTTGTGAATCATTTTATGAACAAACAGCACACTTTTTTCTTACTCACAACTCAGGTGTTGTATGAATTCCCATATTTAGAGCAGCCCGTCTGATTTCTCTTTCAGACATTGATGAATGTGCCTTGGACAGAAGTCTCTGCCAGCCCCACGGCTTTTGTGGGAACAAACCGGGCTCGTATGAGTGTGTCTGCAATCACGGTTACATCCTCTCAGAGGATAGACACTACTGTGAGCGTAAGTCTGCTCTGATTTCCTCAGAAGACATAAATCATCATATTCTGTATATGTATGAGCTGTTAAGGTCAAAAAGAAAGGGCATCTGGGCTTTGCATTATAGTAGGGTCTAACTTGAGGTGATTTGTGGTGATTTGGTGCTTTATAAATAAAACTGAACTGAGTTAAACCGTTTGTAGCCCAGTGAAGTCGCTGGAAATCCACACTAAACCCTCCTCATGCTGCAGATGTTCGAGTGGTGATGGATGAGAAGAAAGAGTGCTACCTGAACCTTGATGACACCGTTTTCTGCGATAGCGTCCTGGCCACCAATGTCACCAAGCAGGAGTGCTGCTGCTCCATCGGAGTGGGATGGGGAGATCACTGTGAGATCTATCCCTGTCCTGTCTCCCATTCAGGTAAATGTGAACCTTACCATGTACACAAAAAGCAAGTCAACTTATATTTGTGTTCCGTAAATATGTGGAAATTACATCATGTACTGTGAATTCAACTTTTACTTCTCCAACCCAGCCGAGTTCCACGACCTTTGTCCAAATGGGCAGGGTCTCTACTATGAAGAGAGTCTCCAGTACAACCTCCCGGCCTACCAGGGTAGGTATTGTGTAAAGTCAGAGCCAAGATCACATACTGCACACCAGAATTACACAGTGCTTAATCCATTCTGTGATGTTAAAACAATCTGAGCTCCACTTTAATCAGCTGCAGAGCCTTTGTTTCATCCATGTCCAAAGAAGCTGACAGTTTCTAATGTTTGCTGTTAGTCACAGTTGTCAGTAATCCCTCTGAGAATCAGCTGTGAATCTGCTGCTCAGGAAGCAATCTTTCTCTCCTTGTCCACAGATATTGACGAGTGTTCCTTGTTTGCTGAAGAAATCTGTAAGAAGGGTCGCTGTGAGAACACGCTTCCAGGCTACGAGTGCTACTGTCAACAGGGCTTCTACTACGATAGCAACCTCCTTGAGTGCATTGGTAAATCCCTCCCATAAAAATATGTATTAAAGGTTCATTTTGAAAAATCAAAACAGAGATTTTTAGGTTCTTTCTAAAAGATGTTTGATGGATTCTTTTCTTGTTCTTCCCCAGATGTGAACGAATGTCACGATGAGTCTATGTGTACTAATGGCCGGTGCATCAACACTGAAGGGTCCTTCTACTGCAACTGCAATCAACCCTGGGTCCCAGACTCCAACAGGAAAAAGTGCGTAATGGTAACAGTAGCAGGTTAGTATCTTCGCCCCGCTTAAACTGCATTTATCAGGATACTATAGGAATAATCCTGAACACTGTTTGTTTTGGGTTTTTTGCGCAGATGTGAATGAGTGTGAGAACCCAGAAAACTGTAAAAATGGCCGCTGCGTGGACACCCCAGGCTCCTATTACTGCATCTGCTCTCCACCCTGGACCCTGGCCACTGACCGCAACAGCTGTGTGACTCCTGAGGAGCAGGCTGGTGAGTGCAGACTCCCTGCAGTGGGAGAGACCAGTGATCAGTGTTATATGTTACGTAAGTGTTTTATGTAAGACAAAATATTTCTGTGCCTGGTTAAAATGAATAACGTCTGTGAGCCATTTTAGGCTGGTTACTGCAGCTGCACTGCATCATGCACATATCAAATTCCACTTTCTCCTCACATCATATATCAATAATACACTCTGAAAGCCTTTGGGGGGGTTATATTTACGCTTCACTCCCCAAGTTTTGTATATTATATTTGTAGGGAGTGATGGTCTTGGAGCCTAGGTGCAAAACTAATATATTCTGCTGCTGCTGTAATAAATGTGTCATTTCAAACACACAATACTGTGCAAAAGTCTTGACTCACCCCTCCTTTCTTTATGCTTTGTTTGCAAGGAGTCAGACCTTTCTCGTAGTGATCTTGAGCAGTAGTTTTCCATACTTTTAGGAGGTCTTTCAAAGTTTTTCTTGGCTAATCAGCTGCTTTTTCACTTATTTTCAATCCAGTCCTTGCACCTGTCCATTTTCAGAGAAGTGTTTCTTTTATTTGTTAAGCCAGTTAACACTGATCAAGCATAAAAAGGCACCCAACTCAAGGGATCTACCACTGTTGTGTTTACAGAACCAATTTTAAATTGGTTTAAATATTTATTTATTTTATTACCAGGAACCTGTATTTTTGCACCAGCCAGATGATCCTTAAAGAGCTATTGGCCAAAGATTTGGTGTATTTTGGCATGGTGTGCACTGTGTCCTTAAAATATCTAAAGAAACTTGACAAGTTTTTCTGTCTCGTCTATAGCAGATGAACGTTATCTGAACCTCTCGGCCTTAATAAATAGGGGGGAAAAATCCAGCAAAGACTTGGCACAGTGATGCATATGGCTCATCTGCCATAAGCCTCATCAGAATCAGTCTCAGTTCTATCAAGAAGCCAGTCTGATTGATTAATAAATCCAAATTTGGAAATTATGATTCAAATCATCATCACTGTGTTCGCTGGAAGTAAGGAGAAGAAATTACAAGAAAGCTCTTCTAAGAGGGTTCAGGCTATGCTGAAGAATAAAGGTCGGCCAACTCTACAGTTATGTTAACACACGCTTCAATAATTGGCTATAACCATTTCCCATTTTCTAGAAAAATATATAATGTTATGAGACTCAAGACTTTTGCACAATACTGTAAGTTGTCTGACTGTGTTTTGGTTTTTTTACGTGTAGAAATGGTGATATAATGAGAGTGATGTTTTATCAAGTCAACAGAGCTAAAGCATATAAAGATTAAAACCTTGTGCTTGTGCTGTCCACGTAAATCAGTTGTGAATTTCACAACAACCTGTGAAGTTGTGCTTGTGATGGAAAAATGTTATATTTAGACTGTAGACAACTGTCTCAGTCCAGTGCTGTAACAGACAGAGTTGTTAAAAATAGCCTCCTTTTCCTCTACAAGTATTAGGTTTGGCTTTAATAATGCTTACATGTTCTCTAATCTAGATAACTCCAGTCAGCGGTTGTCTTTATGATGTCCAGTGTGATTGCTGCTTGGATCTGTGGCTCATCAGTGTCAAACATTGAACAAATATTACATTTGTTAAGGAGAAATCTGCATGTTGATGAGATTTTTGAAGTAGTCGCTTTGTTTTTTATACTGGAAAAAAGAAGGTTTTGAGTTCCTGGTGTTACACAACGCTCGAAAAGAATGACTTATCATGTAGCTGTTTCATAAATCTTGAAGTTAATGTTGCGGATGGAAAAAATAACTGGGCTTTCATCTGGTCATCACTCAGTGCTGAGCTGCATCAGCTACCAGATAGGCCTAGCTGTCCCATGGAGTGTAAGTTTGCTAATATCATGTGGTGGAAAAATCTGTGTTATACAGGAAAATTGCTTTTTTTCCCATTATGACCAAAGGCTGAGGACTTGCAGTTAGAATTACAATTGCAAAGCAAATGCAGTAAAAAAGTTGTATTGAAATTCAGCAGTGAAGAATGACTTTAGGGGGGCAGTACGATGAACATACTGCCAGAATTCCTGTGTAAATGTGGTCAGTCTTTTAAAGTGGGCTCTCAACACCATGTGTATCCTTGTTTTGTCTGTTATACTATATTTATGCACACAACCAAACTGTGGGTTTGGCGTGTGTCTCATGTTGCAGCAATGACGCACCATTGCAGATGTGCAGATGAAGTTCACAGAGGCACTTTGCTGCTGAATAAGGTACAGTTGGGACATAGATGGTTGCCTCAAATTTGAGATCGGTTCTGTCCCACAGAATGGAGGATTACACCTTACAGGTGACATGGGAAGCAATAGCTCATAGTGGAGGAGTTCAGGTAACACAGGATCATATTAAGAATCTTGGCACTGACCTGTGGTTCGGGACATCGGCTCCAATAAAGCTGACCAGCTCTCATGTTAGCAACAAAAGTAAAATGCTACATGCACATGAATTGTCAATTTAAGTCCCACCAGTGGTCATAAACCTCAAGCAGGATACAAGCAGTCAAAATCCCTAAAATTAAAAGAACTCTACCAAGACCAATCCATTGCATCATGTCATCAAAACAAGGCTCTAGCAGCTCCTGGAAAGTCCACCTCAGTTTTTTGTGGCTGACATGCTAGAGTTGCAAAAATAGAGAAAGCTTCTTAGATAACAGGACCTGGACTCATGAGAGTACGAAGTATAAATGGTTTGGGTCTGCCTGTTACCACTACAACCACGACATAAATAAATTACTCAGGAACAGGTGGATGGATACTGATGAGTTTAAAATAAACTTACTTCTACATATGCTCTTGTCATAAAATGTTAATTTTGGAAAGCATAAGGCCTGTGTAAAATAGTTTGTAACTGTATGCTTTTCACAAAATCCTTGGTACTTCTGTACTGAAAATAGAAATCAAGAGTATGAAACTGAAAACTGTGAAAATCCACTGTGATTAGGTCTCTATTTTAAGCATGACATCTAAGTATTTGGTAAAACCCTATTATGTAGGTTCTAGTCTACAGTAGTCCCACCATATTTTGTTAAATTCAAGCTTCAAGGAAAAGAACAGAGATTTAAAGTAATAATAAACAGAACTCCAATCCAGGTAAATGGCCCACAGTGGGGAAAATAATTATTATAAGTTTCCTTACTTAGAAAGAAATGAACAGTCTCTAATTTTTATGGTACACACAGATTGCAATCAGTCAATCAATTACAGATACTCCTGATCTCAACTCGTTATGTGTATAAAACACACGTGTCAAAGGACATCAGGGACATTTATGACCTGCACAAAGCTGGAACGGACGACAAGACCATCAGTAAGAAGTTTGGTGTGAAGCTGCTTGATCTTAGTGTTATTATTCAGAAATGGAAGAAATCTAAAATGACCATCAGTCAGCCTCGGTCTGGAGCTCCGTAAAAGATCTTGCTTCATACGGTGAGGATGATGAGGAGAAAGGTGGTGAATCAGCCCAAAACTACACGGGAGGAGCTGGTTATTTATCTGAAGGCAGTTGGGAACACAGTTACCAAAAACACCATTGGTAACACAGTGTGCTTTAATGGACTGAAATCTAGCAGCGCCCAAAAGGTCCCTCTGCTCAAGAAGCCACATAAACAAGCTGTTTGCCAGTGAACAGCTTAAATGATTCAGAGAAGCCTTGGGAGAGTGCTGTGGTCAGATAGTGATAGAAAAGAAGTGCTGATTATGACCCAGATAGAAGCATTCCCACACTCAAGCATGGAGTTGGAAACATTATGCCTTGGGCTGTTTTTCTGTTAAGGATCCAGGACGATTTTACTACATTGAGAGGCCGTATAAATTAAAATCTTGGACAAGAACCTCCTTCCCTCAGCCAGAAGACTGAAGATGGGTCACGGATGGGTCTTCCAGCACAACAGCGACCCAAAGCATACCACCAAAACAGCAAAGGATTGGCTAAAGAAGAAGCATATGGAGTGGCCTAGCTAGTCTCCAGATGTCAATCTTATAGAAACTCATTGCTGGGAGTTGAAGCTTTGAAGTTAAGTGACAGCCAAGAAACCTGAAGGATTCAGAAAGTTTCTGTAAAGTGAAGCAGGCCAAAATCCCTCCTGAGATGTGTGCAGACCTGGTGTCCAACTACAAGAAACTTGACAACAGTGCTACTCCTTCAAGAACTAAGTCATGTTTTGCTTGAGGAACAAATACCTATTTCACTCAATGATCCGTTTAGAACTTTTATGTAATGTGTTTTTTCTGGCTTTTTGGTTGATATTCCTTCTCTCTCTTTTGAAATGAAACTACCATCAAAATTAGACACTGTTCATTTATTAAGTGAGCAAACTTACAAATACAGCAGGTGATCAAAGAACTAGTTCAGCCACTGTGCATAACAGTACATTCTTACTTTTAAAGTGTCTTTAAATTTATTGGCAGACTGAAATGTAGCTGGAACCGAGCCTCCTATTTTAAACTTTCTGACACATCAGAGGAGTTCTAGGTGTTGTACTGTGCATGGCTAAATTTTATCACAAAAAACCTCATGTTTAGTATTTATGATAAAAATGTAAACAGGTAGCAAACATAACATACAGGGTAACTAAGACATAAACCTTACCCTTACAAAAAGAGCTCACATCAGCCTTAACAAAAAGCAAAATCTGCAGGAAATGTATTTTTCACATCTTCTAGGAAATAAGTGGAAAAAATACTAGTTGCCAGACTGAATTATTCTGAATATCGTAATGTGTTTTTTTTTCTTTTGGAATTAATAGCCGGCCCCAAGCAGATGTTCCTACTGTAACCAGTGTCTGTGGTGCCCTTTGCAGATGTGAATGAGTGCCAGGACCCCTCGTACTGTAAGAACGGGAGGTGTGAGAACACGCCCGGCTCCTTTCACTGCTTTTGTGACCCTCCCCTCACCTTCAGTGCAGCGCTGAAACAGTGCGTCTATGACGGTGGGTACAAAGCAGCGTCAGCTCACCTGAACCTGACCACTCAAAATGAGCTTTGGCTTACCTCGTCATCTGCCGCTTATGTAATTCCCTACTGTAATTCCTCCAATTTGTGTCCCATCTGGCCTTTACTGGCTCTATCTGGCATTTTACCCAATTTATAGAGAAAAGGTTTCCTGTTCTTTGTGTAGTTATGAAAAATATGGTGAATATACTTATTTAGGCACACAAACAATGCCAGAGTGTGTGACAGTAACCATATAATTTGCGCAACTCCGCCTGCATTTTTAAATGAAAAAAACAAAAAAAACAAAACAAAGAAACACGTGCATCCTTTTTGTTTTGGGTTTTTTAAATTGTGGATGAAAATTGCATTTATTAGGTTACAGAATTAGTCAGCATCTGAAACCTTCTCATTTGCTGGAGAAAGGCCTGCACGATACACGATTCACAGCATTAGTTTTCAATGCCAATGGAGTCATTTAATATTTGCAATTAACACCGCTGCACTTTTTAAGTGTGACAAACATTATAAGTAAATATTATAATACTTTATTTCCAAGAATGTAGAGGCTGAGAACAAACAGTTCCAAAAGCAAACGATCTGTAACTATTCGGTTTTTGCCTAATGAAGCTAAACTTCAGCCGTTTTGTTGTTTGCCAGACAAAAAAGACAGTGTTGTTTCCTATTAAACACAGTGCATGAAAGGCTGACAACCCACTCTCAATAATTCTGCAGAACTATAATATATTTTAGCCTTTGAGTTTACATTGTCATCTCATCGTATTAGCGTCTTACACTTGTACATCCATCATTTGTCACTACAAACAGAGACACTGCAGGAATTGTTATTTGTCAGCCTGTCAGTATCCTGCACATATGAATAACTTAGTAAAAGCAACAATTGTTGGTGTTTTTATGGTTTTGGTAACTCAATGCTTATCACGTATCCCTAGATACAAGACGTTATGAATAATTGAACAGAATAACTGAATCTGTTTGAAGTATATAGCATGATCAGGTCTCCATCCTCCAAATGTAGTTTGAGACGTACACTACAGTCATACGAAAAGACTCTTTGCAGTCCAATGAAAAACTAAGTACACCCTTCCACATGTATTAAGAGGGTAAGTAGCAGCCAGGTGCTTCTAAATAAATCCACTTGATTAACTGATCATCAGCAAATGTGAGCACCTCTATTAAAGCAGAGGTTTTGGATGTTTGCTGGCCAGAAGGATTCAGGTCTTTGTTAACATAATGCCACAATCTTCCCAGGAGTGGACATCTTAGCAAATTCATCGCAATGTCAGACAGCCCAGAGAAAATACAAGAAGTCAAGAGCTTCAACTCAGACAACATGCTCAGTTACCATGGTAATGTTAAAGTCAATGACAAGCTCAATCAGAGAAAGAATAAACAAGCATTTCTTGTTCTCTTTAAAAAGATTTAGATTTAGTTTAGATTTACAAACTTACATTTTAACAAACCACAAGACGACTGGAACTGTGAGCAGAATGCACAGCACCATGTTTGATTAAAATTAAACACAGCATATGCACAAACACTTCAAATCAAGCATCAAGCAAGGTGGTGGATGGGGTGATGATTTGGGCTTGTTTTGCGGACACAGGGCCTGCACCTTCACTCATTGAGTTGGCCGTGAAATCATTGCAGAGTATTTTAGAGTCAAATGTGAGGCAATCTCTAAATCTTGGCTGAATCTGGGTCATGTAGGGGAAAATGATAAAAACTACACAAGCAAATTTTTTTTATAAAGAGAAAAGAATCAAGGAGTTGCAGTGGCCCAGTCCAGACCTCAACCTGATTTAAATGCTGTAGCGGTATGTTAAGAGAGTTGTGCATAAACAAATGCTTACACATTTCAGTTAATTAAAGCAATGTCATAAAGAAGAGTGGGCCGAAAGTTGTTTTACAAGTTTGAATCATGGGGTGTATTTAGTTTTTCACAGGACTCCATGCAGTCTTGTTTTCATTTGACTGTGTATGGGCAATTGTATTTGGCCACACCTCTTACTTCTCTTAAGAGAGATGCAGTCTGCCTTTACAAACAAAACAATGGGTTTCCCTAAATATCGCCCTGAATTTAAGCATTGTACTACAAGGATGCCACTGTGATGACACAAAAAGTCCCTTTTACATGATCCCATGATCAACAGTAGCGGTATTATTATGAAGTGAAAAAGTTTAGGAACCAAAAGCAACTCAGCCACAAAGTGGCAGACAATGTAAAGTCAAAGCGGTGTGGCCGAGTGCTGAGGCACATTGTGTGTAAATGTCACCAACACCCTGCTGACTGAATAACTGCAGAGTTCCTAACGTCCTCCGCCTTAACAACAGCACAAAAACTGTGTGCTGGGAGCTTCATGGCCCGGGTTTTCATGGCTGAGCAGCTCCTGTAGGTTTAGGCTACGTTCACACTGCAGGCGAAAGCGCATCAAATCCGACTTTTTTGACCCTATGCGACCCATATCCGATCATGGTATGACAGTGTGAATGGCACAAATCCGATATTTTCAAATCCGATCTCTGTCAATTTCGTATGTGGTACTGAATCCGATACATATCTGATGTTTTAGAAAGCGACTGCTGTTTGAATGGACAAGTCGCAATTAAATCCGTCACACGCCAATTATCAGCGCCGGAGAAGCGCCCGATAAGACATCGCGAACGCTTCCTGGCCATCCCATGTAGATGTTAGTGAAATTGTTGGGAAGACAACGTTGGAGAAACGTGAACATTTCATTTATACTGTATAATCTGGAGATTCTGACAGAAATCTGCGACTATCCTTTGAAGCACCGCTCCTCTCTAAAACAGCAATAAGGGTAATTATTAGGCCATATGTAAATAACAAAATAACTTTATAACTTAGAGCAAAATTGGGAAACGTAAAGTCCGAAACAAGTCTTTATATTAAGGGCCATCAGTCAAACAATACTGTTTGGTTTGAGTCTAAACAGAGCGCGTTGTGTGTGACGTCTTCTTTTGCGCATGTGGCCGCTTTGAGCGTTCACACTAGAGTGCGTTTGCTGTCACATTTTATTTGTAGTGTGAACAAGCAGACATAAAAATCGGAATCGAGCATTAAGACCTGCAGTGTGAACGTAGTCTAAGTGTGTGGGTGGCCCGATACTTTTGTCCATATGGTGTAGATGGATATACATGTCTGAATGGGCGCCTGATGCTTGTTACTCCCAGATATTACAAGCTTGTAAAAAAAAATAGTAAAGTATTTGTGTGCTTACTTTGTAGTACAAATAAAAGTGTACATTTACTGTTTTTAGGTGTAATTTGCAATGTGAACCAATCTGACTTTTTTCAAATATTGTATATTAAGATTAGTATTCTTTACCTTCTCTTATTAAATACACTTGAACACTGAGATCAGTTAAAATTTCACGACTTGTTTTTTATCCTTTTTTCCATCTCTAGATCGGACTGCAGCTCACAAGGATGTGTGCTTCACGCGAATTGAGGAGGGCTGGATCTGCAGCGAGCCCCAGAACCGGGTGGTGACGTATTCAGAGTGCTGCTGTCACTTCGGTCGTGGCTGGGGGCCCGAGTGTAACAGCTGCCCTCCCAGAAACTCAGGTGAGCTACTGAAAACTTGCCAGACCTCTTTAGCACTTAATCCATTTATTGAATTAACAAGAATTTTATCTGTTTTACCCAGCAATGTTCAGCCATCTGTGTGGGATGCATCTTGAGACGGAGTCAGACGGGGAACAGGATTTGCAGGCAGCTTTTCCCAACTACAACCCGGGTAACACTCAATGACGGTTTTTGTTAAAAATCAGTGATAGCTGAAACATTCCTGCCCTCAGACGAGGCTTATTTATTTACCTCTTTCTGCCCCCATTTTCTCTTTTCCCCTGGTTCGTTTTGTGAAAAGGTGACAGTTCAGAAGAAGATTCCGACGAATGCAGCTGCGGACATGGCCGCTGTGTCCGTTCCTACCTGGGCACTATGTGTGAATGTAACCCAGGCTTTAGGCTAGACTACTCGCGTGCTCGCTGTATAGGTCTGTCCTACATATACACTACAAAAATGCAAATACACATATTCTTTTAGAGTCCTAGATTCTCTTATTAGTGTATGTACAGCAGCCAATGTGCAGATTATAACTTTGTTCTGTCAACTAATGTTTGGATTTCTGTTTTATGGCTCATTGTCACTAATGAATACTTGTTTTTCTTTGTTCCAGACATTGACGAGTGTGCAGAACCAGATGTCCGTGTTAGTCCATGCAAGAACGCTCGCTGTGTGAACACTTCTGGCTCGTACAAGTGCTTGTGCAAGCAAGGCTTTGTGCACACGCGTAGGCCAAACGTGTGCATCCGTCGCAGAACTCGGTAACCTCTGTGCGTTGCTCTGCGTGCCGCTACGTCTCTCCCCATCTAAGCGGCGTGCACAAACAAACCAGCACGTGCAGCTCTTACACTCCTCTCTCATGGTACATACATGGGACTGTGTGAACGCAGTAAACATACAAACATGTTGTCATCGGGAGCCACGTCATAACAATATAAAATGTACAAAACATATCATTGTCAGCCCCTTTTTCATTGGCCAGTCCCCATTTTAAAAAATCTGCAACACAGATAAGGAATATGTTTGTTTATTTGTGCGCTAAAAGTATTTTGTAATTATTTTTTTATTTTGAACTGTTTTTGTAGTTTAAATTGTGCATTTTGTGATTTTTGTCATTGACCTCCCAGTTGCTTTTATCTTCTTTTGAATTTTTGATTCAAACAATGAGGAAATGAGTTTCAAACATTTCTATGGTATTATAATTGTCTTTAACCTATTCAGTAGTTGTATATTGTAGGAATGCCTTGTGGTATTCCCATTTACATTCCCAGTTGCATCCACATTCTTTCATGTTTAAGTCATCTGGATTTTATTTCCTTGCCACACGTTGTTGACATTGTTTTTTTGTACAGTTTGTTTCGTGGATTGGTCCCTGTCCTCCCCTTCTTTATTTGTTTATGTAAAATATGAGAAACCTGAGGTTTTTGTATAATTTGACATGTGCACCTAAGTGGACTTAAGCTTGATAAAAACATTTCACGCACTTAGCAATAAATATAGTGGAAATATTTGCGAAATATAGCTTATTCTGAAAAGGAAATCAAGCAAGTTTAACACCTATTGCCATTAAACACTGCATTAAAGTATTTAGAAAGCCAAAGATGCTGTTGTGATAAGAAGAATTTGATTAAAAAAATGACAACCTTTCATGCATTTGTTTTTCTTCTGTTTGAGGGAAATATGTTTTTTTCCACACATATGAAGATATGTGGAAAATAGCAATGCTTTAAGTTCAGACAGACACATTCAGGCAGGGAGGCACAAAGTTCTCCCACAGTCATGTTCAGAAATATGCCGGACTGGACTGTGGATGATTCAGTGTTGCCTTTCAAGCACGCCTAGAAAGCAAATAAACCCAGTGCATGGCAGAGTCTCCCAAGATCTTCCATTAGATTTATGTTCATGTGCTTTTTTTTCCTCCACACACAGTACTGATTTCACATTTTAAAAGGTACAGTCATATCATTTTTGAGTTTATTTAAAAAGAAAAATAGAATGTTGTACTCATAAATGCACCTTAATTAGTGTGTAATTACATCTGCTTATTCTCATGAGCTTAGAAATAATTCATAAAAAAAAAACATAGGAGTGGGCTTGTGGAAGCCATCATGCTGCCCCACCAACTTGAATACAGTTCAATCTAAATGCATTTTATATGTGTGTACAAACCTGCCAATCTTCTTCCTCCTCACCTCAACTGAGCTAAAGTCAGGGATCTAACTGGGGTTTTCCCGATACTAGAATTTCAGACTTGTAAACCAGGAAAATGCTTAATACCATTTTCAATAGCACGAGCAAGATTTTTATTGTATCCTCACACAAAATAAGTATGATGGAGAAGTAACTCCTTGGAATTGGAACAAATGTTCCGAATTATATTTAACAAAATAAGTTTTTAAGTTTAAAGTTTTATATTTTACAAATATTTTGGTAATTTCATTAGCAAGCCATTTTAACTACAACAAAAGCTGGTTATAACCTAAGATTGTTGTTTTTCAATAAGTGTGTGAGTTCAACAATGTCCAGCAGTTTACTAACGACAGCTACCAGTAGCTACCAGGGGCTAATAGCAGCTAACAGAGGCTAACAGCACTTAACTGTAGCAGAAACAGCAGCGCTTAATGACAGACAAGTTCAGGATATCCTCAACAACTCACCTCAGTATGGCTATGAGGCAGAAGTGAGCTTCACTAGCTCCTCGACTTGTATCCTGCACCTTTCACAAAGTTTTACAGTGTCCTCCAGAGTAAATACAGATGAATGGTGGCCAGACTGTTTGTCCTACGGTGGCCACCATAGCTTGGATTACGAACTTAATTATGCAGTTCAACTGGTAAGTAAGACAGCAGAACTCAGTTGATTGCAATCTGCAATCCTCTCATATTTAGTGGTGAGATTTTAAATACTGTAGGCTTAAACATTCTGCAGCATCAGGAAGTGTTTATAGATAGATTTTGTTATATTCAATAAAAAGGTTTAAAGTAGTAACACAGGACAAATGTAGCCATTCCTCGAAGTGCTGCAAAGGAGGTCCTACAGATGTTGGATATCAAAGCTTGAAAGTCTTGTCCATAATCATTTTCTACAAGTTAATTTTTTATCTAAATCTTAATCTCAAGTTTCAAACACAATCAGTTTAAACTAGGGCTAAACTAGTGGTGAAAATGATATCCTAAACTTAAAAGCCCACAAATGTTATCAGCTACCTAAATAATGGCACCATCTTGTGGTCTCTTTGTGTCACTATAATTCCTTCAGTGTTGTGGACATTATTGCCAGGGGCACCACTAAGGGAAATTTGCTGCTGAAATGTGAAAGCTAAACTGATTTAGCTCTCAGATACAACTGGATTGCACAGAGATTTGCACAGATTTCACAAAGCGTTTTCCCACTATCTGAGCATTAAAACAGTAAAATAGTTATCTATTTGTTTTTATAGGGGTAGGATATTCCAGGCATTAGTTCTAGTGAAACGATATGCAGAAATTGACAAAATTTGTCTATTGGTCAGCTGGCTGTGGGTTGGTATAATGTGTGACCTGTTAAATGAGGAAATCGTCTGTATTTTGAACTCTCTTTTTCCTGAACAACTACAGCACAATGCCATTTCCAACATAATTATTGAGGACAATCCTGAAAATACTGCGGAAGAGGCCGATGAAGAGGGCAGTAATGGTGAGAAGCCAATTTGGAATTAATCTGAAGCTGAACGTGACACTGAAAATGATTCTGAGGTTGATGCCCCGGTGTTAGTGCTCTCTAGCCCGGTACTTGGAAGTGGCCAAAAGAGGATGATGACAATGACCAGATGACCAATAACTGATTCAGGCCCTCCAGTGAACTGTCAGACACCACCTCCAGCAGTGGGAATGACTCTGATGAAGAAGGCATACTGTCAGCACCCTCTACATCAGCAACACACAGGAAGAGAAAGTAGGATGAAGCGAAAGATGGGCGAGAGAATGTCACACACTGCCACATGCTTAGTGTTGAACCTCATCTTCTTAGCCCAGTGTCCTACATCTCTTACATTGAATAACTACTGCATTAGGATATATTTTTTCTAGGATAGCCGACTGCTACTGTGAACCTTTGACAGATCATTATTTTGAGAACACGAGGAACTCATTCTACTCAGTAAATCAAAGAGCACTAACATTTGAACTTCATTTTTCCATGCTGCATAATAAGCTGCCGGACAAATGAACCTGGACAAATTAGACAACACGGCAAAGAACAAATCCTGTGGACATCACACTCCCTTGCAAGTTGTGTTTTCTTTGCTACCACCACACACCCCAGCGCCCAGAGGGACTGAATTTTGGCCACCCCCCTCTAAGATTGTGACCTTGCAGCTAGGGACCCGTTTACCACACTCTTGCCAGTTACCTGTGGAATAATTATGTCCAGCCTAAAAACCAATATGATATCATAAATGAGCCATAATTCTTTTCCTAATTTCTATACCTGCTTTTGACCTAGCAAAGCATCTACAGGAAGGTGTGACTGCTCTCCAAGCCAGAGGTAATGTGGTGAGTCACCTGTCGTTTCATGGGGAGTTCCATTGTGCACATTTAATAGTTCTTGAAAATACTCAGGCCGACAGTGTTTCTTCTCCAGTAGTAAGCCGTGTCGTGATAGGTCGTGAGGCGTCCTGTTAAAACGTTCACACTGTGCGTTACCTTGACGATGATTCAATGTTTTCTTGACCTCATATAACTTGTGCAGCTCCTGAAATACCCCGTTTTCAAAATTTCTGTTTTGAACTGAATGCTCTCAGGCACACAGTACCACTTAAGGTTAACTTAAGTGGAAAAATTAAGGTGAAGTTTAAGTTCTCAGTCAGATTTGTGCTTATCCAGGTCATTTATTTCCAATTCTTATTTGTGGATATTGATCATTAAATACTGACACTAGTTTATAAGTAGTGGAAATGCAAATAATCGTGTCATTATCAGTGATGGAATAACGGCCTTTACTTTTTTCAGTAACTAGTAATCTGATTAATTACCGTTTCTATATTTCTATTGTTACATGGCTATTATTAAGAAGAAAATGCGGTGTGGACTCATTAATATTTTTCAGCACACATATGGTTGAATCTGTCTTCAGTTTACCGGGAGTTGGAGCCGGGGGGCAATCGTACAAGTGCTGCTTAGGTGGATTCACCTCTGTTTGCACCATTTAGTTATGAGCTGTTGCATCTGTGTGTGGTGTCGCGATTGAGGAATAACCCGGGACGGTAACTAAGATATTGACAACGCCACCTGGGGGAGGGCGTTACACCCCAGGAAAGATTTCTCTAGCCAATGTACGTATTGCACTGGCTACCAAAGCCCACAGACTCGTTATTAACGGCAGAGGTGAGACAAAGGAAGTTTACAAATCAAAATTTATTAAGAGGAACTACTAAAAACATAACTATAAAACCAGGAAGGCACCTAGGGTAGCAGGGTTGAGACGGCAAAATAGTTAATTAAAACACTTTATTAACAAACGATGATTAAAATGACCAGACTCCCTACCACGATGCTACCCTAAAACAATCACAGCATGATAAAAGAATAACCAAACAAAATAGTGGAGACCGGCCACTTGAGGAGGCAACCTACACGGAGGAGTGCCCAAGGGTGCCACCAATTACTCACCCGTGTAACTTCACTGCAGACCTCACTGTCACTCACACTAAACTCTAAATGGTGCAATCTACCTATTCCCGGTGTGTACACTCGCATGCAGCGGGAAGGGGATTCCACCTCACGTGCCTAGCCCCTCAGCAAGCGGCCGCACCTCCACTAAAGCAATAAAACAAAGCATAAAACGTTACACACATTAATAAAAGATCTACATAAAACAAATACACCCCAAAGTACTGTTCGTTATAAAAGCATCACATAACAAACAAAACAGCATATGACAAGAGAGCAGCAGTATAGTGCAAACCTGCAACAAAAGAGGGAAACAGTTGTCAAAGTCCACCCTACTATATGCCACATTATGATGAACACAAGAGTCCCACTTACCACTCTCTAAAGGGCAATAATAAACTGAGTAGCTTTCCTTGAGAGATCTGCAGCGCTTAACTGCCTAATGCTCTCAGCCACCTTGGATGGACAAGACTGCCAAATGCCTCCTTCTGGTAGTGAAGCGCAGCTGTTTCTTATAAGCCTGCTAATTATCGGCTGGGAAGGTGTGGATGTCAGTGGTGCGTTTGTGGACATCATGTAAAACCCTACCCCAGAATCTACTTCACTACAATCTACCCCCGGGATTTGGAAAAAGTATTTGGTTTATATTTAGAGAAGCAAAGGCTCTTCATCCTGACAGATGTTCCCTGGTGGATCTCTGTCCTGTGACAGTGGCACAGTATAGTGTATTAGTATAATCAAAGCCACTTCCCTAACCAATTTTTAAAGCTATTTAGCAGATCGACCAAGTGGAAGTAGACTCTGTCTGCTGTGTGCAAAAGGTTATATGATTAACCACACAGCAGATACTGCACTACAATAGTAGCAGCAGCTCACACAAAGTAACACAGGGCTCAGTGTACTGTAATATTAAAACAGTTGACAGTCTCGACCTTAAGATTTCTAAGCTGTTTGCTGTAGACTAAGCAGGGACAATTAACTTGCCAAAGGACCACTAATTAAAGTTTACTCTTAATAACAGTAGCAGTTTATATGAATATATTGTTTATGTGTGTTTTGCCTACTGGTGCAGCAACAGTCCAGTGCTCCTTAGAAAAATGAACTACTCGTGCCTAAGCTAACAATTTCAGTCACACCGATGTCTTTTATTTACAGAGTTAGCTTAGCGACTTAGCTTAGCAAGACTTTATTTGAAAGTTCAGGATTTTTTGTTCACACTGGCAGCACATTCGGCCAATGAGGTTCAGTTTGGTTCAACGCCCTTTTTGACCCATGAAACAGCAGAAAATGAAACTGTTGGAGCCAAGTCCAGGCCAATATTTTACTCAGTTACATCATGTCATATTTAAGTATTTGTCATGATTTTTAAGTTTCTATTATAATCTTGATCATTTTATGTTATAATGTAATAGGCTGTGCTCCATAAATTTATCCTGCTTTGTTAGTCTGTTGTTGTTGTTGTTGTAAAGTGTTGGTAGATGTCGTAAAGGGGGTGTGTATTTGGCCCGCATGCGGAGGGGTGTGGATAAAAAAGGGTTAGGTAAGCAAGCAGGACGGGGAGCAACAGTTTTCTGACCGTCGCCGTTTTAATGTTATTTTTTGTTGTAACATAAAGGGAATGTAAACGGAGCTCCCACCAGAGGCATTTGTTTTGTACCTTTCGATTTGTATGGAAAATAAATGTTTTGCCCCTTTTTTCCTTCGCCTTGTTTTTTGCTACCGGAAGGCATCCAAGCGACTTAACAAGAGCACGAGTCAGAAACTTTACGTCCTGCAGAAGCGGCAAAGAAGGACCGAAGGTTGCCGCTACATTAGTCAGAAAACTGCTCCGAAAGTGAGAGGATTACGCACACGTCACCGGCGCACAGAGTTAATCGGCCCGCGGCGCGGCAAGGGAAAACTGGAAAACGGGACGTGAAAGAGGATGCGCTTCAGTCTTCCCGTGTTTCCCGGATCCTTTCGGCAGTAAGAAAACCCCGCATCTGAAAAGTAAGAGGCTGTGCCTGCTTTAAGGTTTGTGAAAATTCCTGTATGGTTAAGTCGTACATGGCCTGTGTAAAGGATTAATTGCATTGAAAGGTTTATGGCAGCGCAATTAATATGGAGCAGCAGGAAAAAAGAGTTTCCAAGCCAACCTATAAAGCACAAGAGGAAAAGCTTCAGCATCTTAAAGTGACAAGGAAAACCAAGTTGGGTTATCTTACTAGAAAGATAAAAGAGATTGAGGAGCTTATGGAAGATGACGGCAATTATGAGGAAGTGTCTGTTAAATTAGCCACTGACTTCTCAAAAATGTATATTGAGTTTTGTGAAAACAACGATGCAGTTAAAAATCACTTGACTGAGTCAGAACTTCTTCATGATCAGACACAGTGGTATGAGCCAAAGGCTAGCTATTTGAGAAGTTTTGTGGAGAAAGTCGAGAGATGGTTAAAAAGAGTGGAAATGCAAGAAGATGAAGCAAGAATGGTTGATGCTGAAGTTCAGCCTGCAGACAGTGCTTCAGCGATATCGTCCAGACGCAGTAAAGCACATCGAAGCAGTCGAACCTCTTCTGTTGTGTCTTCGACCACATATTCTGCCAGGCTAAAGACTGAGGCAGAAAGGGCTGCTCTGGTAGCGCATGCTGAGGCATTAAAGCAAAAGATGGAGATTGACAGACAAGAAGCTGTTCTTAAGGCAAAAAGGGAGGAATGGGAGTTGCAAACAGCTATTGCTGCAGCTAACGCAAAGCTTGAGGTGCTGACTGTGAAGGAGCCAGCCCATAACACTTCTGCTGAATTGGTCAACAAAATGGCTACCTGCCAAAGAGCTCCGGGCCAAAATATTGGGGCCAGTTTTGGTTTGGTTAAGCCAGAACATGGAGATGTCGGTCGAGAATGTGAGTCAGAGGTAATGCAGGGCTCAGAAAGGAGTAGCAGGCTTCCTCATCCATTGAATAAGAAGGATAATAGCCAGTCTATTACTAGTCAAGGCAGGATGGCTGATGTTAAAGACTTATTGGATGTCATGAAGCGACAAAACGAGATTACAGAGCTCCTAGTAAAACAACAGAAAGCATCCACTCTCCCTCCTTTGGATGTTCCAGTATTCAGTGGGGATCCACTGGAGTTTGGGTTTTTTATGAAAGCGTTCGAGCATGGGATTGAGGAAAGGACAGACAACAATAGAGATAGGTTGCGCTTCCTGGAGCAGTTCACCCAAGGGAGACCCAAGGTTCTTGTTCGTAGCTGTTCGCACATGTATCCTGACAGGGGCTACGCTGAAGCTAAGAGGCTTCTGCGCAAGCATTTTGGGGATGAATATACTATTGCCTCAGCCTACATTGAAAGAGCTCTAAAATGGCCTGTAATCAAGCCAGAGGATGGTGATGCACTGACGGAGTTTGCTATGTTCCTCACTAGTTGCTGTAACACAGTAGACAGCATGGAGTACATTGAGGAGATGGATAGCCCTACTAATATGAGAACAGTCATCTCCAAGCTTCCTTTTAAATTAAGGGAAAGGTGGAGGGGTTTCGCCTGTGACATTCAAGAACGTACAGCAATGAGAGCTAGATTCGCTGATCTGGTCAGTTTTGTAGAGAAGCAGGCAAAGATCGCTTCTCACCCATTGTTTGGTAACATTCAGGACACCACTTTGTCTAGAGACAAGGGCAAAGCAAAGGTATGCAAAGAGAATGCTCTGAAATTCAAGGAGAGGGAAAGCATCTTTGCTACTAATATGGCACCTGTGTCAAACAGTGCAGAGCAGACAAAGAGGGAAAGGGAAAATGTAGGCTCTACAGGTGGAAGACAGTGTCTTTTCTGTCATAAGGGAGGACATAACCTCAGTACCTGCAGACTCCTCAAGCAAAAGCCTCACAGAGAAAGGCTTGATTTCCTCAAATCAAAGAGCTTGTGTTTTGGTTGCCTGTCACAGGGGCATCTGAGCAAAGGCTGCCAGCAAAGACACACGTGTGAGACTTGTTCTCAGAAACATCCCACCATTCTGCATAAGGAGCAGTACTCTTCTCTTGATAGTGACAGTAAAAGTATCAGAGAACCAGCAGCAAGTTTTTCTCCAGCAGCAGGCAGTGAAACAAGCGGTTGTACCGGGGCTGGCGAAGCAGTCTGTGCGCTTTCAATTGTGCCTGTGAAGGTCAGATGTTCAAGGAGCAACACAACAGTTGAATCATACGCGTTCTTAGACCCAGGAAGCACTGGAACCTTTTGTACAGATGAGCTGATGAGGGATTTACAGGTCACAGGAAAAAAGTCCAACATTCTGCTCCGCACCATGGGAAAGGAAGCGACAATCAGTACTCATGTCGTTAAGGGTCTCGAGGTCAGTGGTTTGGATGAGGACAACTTTTTGAAGATTCCCCAGGTTTTCACACAGGCAGAGATTCCAGTAACAAAGGAGAACATTCCACAACAAAGCGATGTGGACAGATGGCCTTATTTGAAGGAGGTTCAGCTCAAGCAGATTGATGGAAAAATTGGTATGTTAATAGGGACGAATGTACCAAAGGCGCTTGAGCCCTGGAAGGTTATCAACAGTGAGGGCAACGGCCCATATGCTGTAAAAACTGCGCTAGGCTGGACGATTAATGGACCTCTGCTAAGAGAAGAGGGTATTGCTCAAGGAGTTGTTGAGTGGCCACCAGTGATGGTGAACAGGATATCGGTGACAAAGCTAGAGGAGTTCTCGCAGCAGCAAATGAAGTATGACTTCCCTGAGCATGAGTTATCTGAGAAAATGGAAATGTCAGCCAGAGACAGACAATTTATGGAGTCTGTGTCACTGTCAGTGAAGCAGGTTCACGGTCACTACACCATTGGCCTTCCTTTAAAGAACAAGGGGGCTGCATTTCCAAACAACCGTGTTGTGGCGGTACAAAGAGCAGAAGGCCTGAAACGGAGGCTGTTAAGAGACAGTGAGTTTCATCAAGAGTACACAAAGTTTATGTCAGAGACACTGGAAAGGGGCTATGTCGAAGAAGCTCCCGTGGCAGAAACTTGTAAAAGTGGTAGCAGGATATGGTATCTCCCACATCATGGGGTCTACCACCCAACCAAGCAGAAGTTGAGAGTGGTATTTGACTGTGCATCCACGTATCAAGGCATGTCACTGAACTCACAGCTGTTGCAGGGGCCAGACTTAACCAATTCCCTCATAGGTGTTTTGATGAGGTTCAGGCAGGAACCAGTTGCCTTCATGTCTGATATTGAAGGCATGTTTCATCAAGTCAGGGTTCCCGCTGAAGATGCTGATCTGTTGAGATTCTTGTGGTGGCCACAGGGAGATCTTGGTAAAGGCCTCAAGGAATACAGAATGGTAGTTCACTTGTTCGGTGCAACTTCTTCACCAAGCTGTGCATGCTACGCGCTGCAAAGGTGTGCTGAGGACAATCAGGCGAGGTTCAACCATATTGCAACGAACACTGTTCTAAGGAACTTTTATGTGGATGATTGCCTAAAATCTGTTGGCACTGAAGAGCAGGCAATCTCACTGATTCGGGACCTCAGGGCTTTGTGCGCTGCAGGAGGTTTCAAGCTCACTAAGTGGATTTCCAACAGCAGAGCGGTGCTTGCGTCTATACCTGAGGATGACAGGGCCAAAGAAGTCAAGGAGCTCGATCTTGAAAGGGACTGCCTCCCTATTGAAAGAGCTTTAGGGGTTCAGTGGTGCGTGGAGTCTGACACGCTGAAATTCAGAGTTCTGGTTGAGAGCAAACCACTCACAAGGAGAGGACTGCTTTCGATGGTAAGCACTATATATGACCCACTTGGGATTTTATCCCCTCTGATCTTGCCAGTGAAGCACATCCTGCAAGAGCTAAGCAGAACAAAGCATGCATGGATGATTTCATGCCAGAAGCTCTGTCTCTGCAGTGGCAACAATGGGTCGGCAGTTTGCACCACTTAGCTAGGTTTGAGGTAGACAGATGTGTGAGACCAGTCAACCTTGGCAAGATCTCTTCAGCTCAACTTCATCACTTTGCCGACGCAAGTGAAAGGGGGTATGGCATAGCCACATACCTGGTTTCAAAAAACAATCTGAACCAGCTGCATAGTGCTTTCATTATTGGTAAAGCCAGGGTTACACCATTGAAGCCAGTGACCATACCACGACTCGAGCTTACTGCTGCAGTGGTGGCAGCAAAGATGGACAGGATGGTAAGAGCCGAACTGGAGTTGGAGTTGGAGGAGTCTGTCTTTTGGACGGACAGCACGTCGGTGATTAAGTACCTCAAGAATGAAACAGCGAGGTTTCGTACGTTTGTTGCCAATCGAGTTGCTGCCATCAAGGATAGATCAGCTGTCTCTCAGTGGAGATATGTGAACACCTCGGCCAATCCTGCAGACTTTGCTTCCAGAGGGCTCAGTGTTGGTGCCTTTCTCAAGGCAAAGACATGGATCACGGGTCCAGATTTCATTTTGAAACCAGAAATGGAGTGGCCAGAAATGCCAGACAGTGTATGCCAGCCAATCTGTAATGACCCAGAAGTCAAAGAAGCATCAGTATATGCTCTTGTGGTTGAAGAAGACGCCACCTCTCAGCTCATTCATCATTACTCAAGCTGGCGTCGGGTTAAAAGAGCCGTTGCATGGGTCCTGAGATTAAAGGGTGTGCTGAAGCTTCTTGCTCAAAAGAGGAAGGATTTAAAAGCGAATCTCTATGATGGAAGGTTGGAGCAGGAGAAGCAAATGACACACTTCAAGGCTAACCTTCCCATCTTGCCACTTTCTGTGAGTGACATGGCTGAGGCGGAAGTGGAGATTGTGCGCTTCAGTCAAGGGCAGCGGTTTGGCGAAGAGATTGCCAAGCTGCAACAAGGAAAGACAGTGTCAAAGTGTAGCCCTCTTTGTCAGTTGTCGCCAGTTGTACAGGATGGCATTCTGAGAGTGGGTGGCAGATTGAGCAGATCTAGCATGCAAGAGGAGTTAAAACACCCTGCAATCTTGGCTAAGGATCAGCATATAGCCACTCCCATTCTCAGATCGACTCACGAGGATCTTGGACATTGTGGCAGGAATCATGTCCTATCAAAGGTACGGCAGAAGTACTGGATACTAAGATCTCATGCTGCTGTCCGGAAGATTTTGTCCCGGTGCGTCGCCTGCAGACGGCATCATGGGAAAGCGGCAAGTCAGATCATGGCAGATCTTCCTACGGAAAGGCTCACGCCCGATGAGCCACCGTTCACAAGTGTCGGTGTGGACTACTTTGGTCCCTTCGAAATCAAAAGGGGTAGGTCCATGATCAAAAGGTATGGCGTAGTTTTTACCTGCTTGACGGTGAGGGCTGTGCATATTGAGCTGGCAAGTTCGTTGGACACGGATTCTTGTATTCATGCCTTGCGGAGGTTCGTTGCTAGGAGGGGACAGGTTCAGTTGATGCGTTCTGACAATGGAACAAACTTTGTAAGTGCAGAGAGGGAGCTGCGGGAAGCAGTGCGTGCTTTGGATAATGTAAAAATTCAAGAAGCCTTGTTGGTTAAAGGCATCACATGGATATTCAACCCCCCAGCTGCCTCGCATTTTGGAGGAGTTTGGGAGCGGCAGATACGGTCCATACGCAAAGTGCTCAGCTCCGTTGTGGAGCAGCAGATCCTTGATGAGGAGGGTCTGCACACACTGCTGTGTGAGGTAGAGGCGATTATCAATAGCCGCCCTATCTCAAGAGTCTCTACCGATCCGAATGACCTGGAGGCCTTGACGCCAAACCATTTGCTTTTGATGAAAGCCAAAACTTCGCTACCTCCTGGAGTATTCAGCAGGAGCGACTTGTACTCGAGGCGTAGATGGCGTCAAGTCCAGTATTTGGCGGATTTGTTTTGGAGACGGTGGATTAAGGAGTATCTGCTGGACTTGCAAAAGAGACAAAAGTGGGCCCTTCCACAAAGAAATATCAGTCAAGGTGATATTGTCCTCATTGTGGATGATTCCGCTCCAAGAAATTCATGGCTAATGGGTCGAGTGATTCAGACGTTTGAGGATCCCAAGGGTCGGGTTCGTCAAGCCAAGGTGAAAACCAGCAAAAACATTCTCCTACGACCTGTGACGAAGCTTTGTGTGCTGCTAGAGTGTGATATGTAGCGCCCCTTCTACATATTACTCAAGAGACAGCGGTAAAGGCTGGTCTCCTACGGTGAGTCATGTGCTTGAACCTCTGACTCCATTCCCTAATCTCCCCAACATACACACATACACGCATCCGTGAAGACATGTTCCAGCTTAAGAAGAGTTCCTGCTGTAACAAGACAAAACGAAGTTTCTGTTGGAATAAGGACATTAATGTGCCATATGAGCAGTTCAAGTACTTTGTATATTTGCCTGTTCGTTATCTGGAAGGTTTGATTTGTTGTTCTGAACAATATATAAATGTATGTATAAGAGTAATTGTTTTGTGGCTCACAAGAACAATTAGGGGCCAGGATGTTGGAGCCAAGTCCAGGCCAATATTTTTACTCAGTTACATCATGCCATATTTAAGTATTTGTCATGATTTTTAAGTTTCTATTATAATCTTGATCATTTTATGTTATAATGTAATAGGTTGTGCTCCATAAATTTATCCTGCTTTGTTAGTCTGTTGTTGTTGTTGTAAAGTGTTGGTAGATGTCGTAAAGGGGGTGTGTATTTGGCCCGCATGCGGAGGGGTGTGGGTAAAAAAGGGTTAGGTAAGCAAGCAGGACGGGGAGCAACAGTTTTCTGACCGTCGCCGTTTTAATGTTATTTTTTGTTGTAACATAAAGGGAATGTAAACGGAGCTCCCACCAGAGGCATTTGTTTTGTACCTTTCGATTTGTATGGAAAATAAATGTTTTGCCCCTTTTTTCCTTCGCCTTGTTTTTTGCTACCGGAAGGCATCCAAGCGACTTAACAAGAGCACGAGTCAGAAACTTTACGTCCTGCAGAAGCGGCAAAGAAGGACCGAAGGTTGCCGCTACAGAAACATTCTCATTTCAACACCCATTTGTTAGCTATTCTGCTGTTTTTCATCATGTCACAGGTGAAATGAAATGATAGTACATTTACTTTGCTTCCTGTAGGAGTGATCATGTCATGTGAGACTGTGTATTACTTATGAGGAAAGCCAACTTTGGGATTCCTAATCAGTCAGCTTTGGAAAAAAAATGTTTGAACTGTGTGTGAACAAAGCTCTTCTTTTTACTCTGGGGATGGTACACACTGCACAGTAGTTTTTAGACAAATGAGGGTAAAATGAGACATTAAAGCCTTAAAAGACAAACCACATTTTCGAAGAAAGCATCTCAGGTTACTATCTCTGTCAGGGCGTGTGTTTTGTCTCTGCGACTGTCGCAAATGCTGATAGGTGCATTTGATTTTGTGATCTCCGCCACAGAGAGTACTGGAAAGCAACTACTGCATTGTTAAAAGTAGAAACGTCGTTTATAAATGAATCGTGTAACTATAACTTTACTACTTTGCAGCTCCTTAGTTTGTGATTGCTATGATATGAACTTAGATGTCCTGTTATTCAAGTTTTTTTGTTTAGTTTGTGTGTCTTTTACTGTTTTTCTTGGTAACTGTTGTTATGTTTACATACACTGCTAAGATGGTGAAGGGTTGCTTTACAAGGGGGACTGAATATGAACATATACTCAGTTACCAGTAGGGGGCTCTGTGACTAATAGTGATAGAAGGATAGAAGAAGTGAAGTGTATTGTGATATGTTTTGAATGGCGAACTAGTGCTGAATACACGTTCCATTATAAACCAAGCCGTCTCCGTTCTTCTGTCGAAACACCACAAATTGGTGACGAGGATGAGTGCATCAGTTCCGAGTCCACCATCTTTTCTTCAACATGTGGGTGAGCCGCCGATTCCATTTACTACATGGCGGAAAATATTCGACAATTACATGCTAGTAATCAATGCCACGGGAGACGCATGGCCGGATGCTAGGAAACGCGCTGTTTTGCTACACTGCTTGGGCCCGGAGGGACAGCGGTTATTCTACACGTTACCGGAGCAAGGTGATACATATGCTGACACCATGAGCGCACTGGAGAAGCACTTTGTGCCGAAAGTGAATGTCGTGGCGTGCCGTCATACATTCAGACAGCGTATTCAACGAGCGGATGAGACTGTTTCTCAGTATGTGGTGGCTCTGAGAGCGTTAGCTTCATCTTGTAACTTTGGACAAATGGAAAGTGAAATGATAAGAGATCAGTTAATCTCCAATGCTCATCTCAGCGCTGTGAAAGACAAACTGTTACTGGAGGACGATCTCACACTGGATAAGGCTCTAACTATTGCAGGCCAGGTGGAAGCAGCAGTCAAAAACGCTACTCTACTCTCCACACCCGGCTCGTTTCCGTCCGCGCCTGTTCAGACAGTCGACGCGGCAAATTCCCACTCTCACCAGAGGAGAGGACCTCGCCCTGCTAAAGGCTGCACTCCAGACCAACGCAAACGGGGAGGTTCAAAGCAGCAGCAGCGGAAATGCTTCAGGTGTGGTTCTCACAAGCACTTAGCTAATGATAAAAACTGCCCGGCTGCTTCTTCAAAATGCAACAACTGCGGGAAAAAGGGACATTTTGCCAAGGTATGTAAGTCGTCAGTCAGTGAAGTGAGAGAAGTAGTGGTTCCAGAATTGGCAGTACTGTGTGTGCAAGATGCTAAAATGATGGCAGCTATTCAAGATAAGCTTACCTGCACTGTCGACATTGAAACTGTACAAGGTGGTTCTAAGACGGTAGAGCTGATAGTAGACACTGGAGCTTCTGTGTCTATTCTGCCAGACACTATCTACAGACAGTATTTTGCAGACTGTTCACTGGTGCGACCTAAAGTCAAACTAGTTACTTATGCTAAAGATGAGTTAGCTGTGATGGGTTGTCTGCCTGCATCAGTTGCACTGCATGCACAGAATGAAAAAGTTCCTGCTTCCTTCTACATTGTCAAAGCTGGTTCCCCGCTATTAGGCCTCGACCTCATTAGAGCACTGAACGTCTGCATCGTCGGAGGCAAAGTGGACCGCATTCAGGATGAAACTGCAGATGAGCCGGATTCTACTAACCGGAAGTCTGCTGTATACAATGTTGATCCTATTCCACCAGCTCAACTTGGATGTGTTAAAGGGTTCATCCATAAAGTACATCAGCACCTTCGGCTTTCCAGAAAATGATGCAAACGGTCCTGAAAGATCTGCCTGGTGTTCGCAACTACTTGGATGACATCATCGTCTACGGAACATCAAAGGAGGTGCATGATACACGCCTGCAAGCTGTTCTCCAACGTCTCAGAGACGTCGGCCTGCAGATTAATGCTGGGAAAAGTTCCTTCTGCCAGTCACACATTACATTCCTGGGCCATGTAATCTCAAAGGAAGGCCTACGTCCAAGCCAACATCACCTTACTGCTATTGCTGAGGCTCCTGCTCCAAAGGATATGGCTGCATTGCGCTCGTTCCTAGGTTTGTCATCCTGGTTCAGTAAATTTATTCCAGATTATGCTACACTGGTGGAGCCACTGCGACAGTTGCTGAAAACAGACATGAAAGTTGAACTCCAGTGGAACGAGGCAGCACGTGAGAGCTTCAGTAACCTGAAAAAACTCCTTCTGGAAAGTCCCGCACTTGCCGTCTATGACCCTGACTTACCTGCTTTTATCACCACAAACGCATCAGACTACGGGCTAGGCGCTGTGTTGACACAGTTACATCCAGATCAAGTGGAGCGGGTTGTGGCGTTCGCCTCCCGAACACTGTCTCCTGCTGAAAGAAAGTACTCCACCACAGAAAAGGAGGCGTTAGCCTGTGTCTGGGCGGTGGAAAGATGGCGTACATATGTATGGGGCCGCAGATTCACGCTTCGTACTGACCACCAAGCTCTTACTACCCTTCTCAGCACCAAAGGTATGAACAGAGCGGGCATGAGAATCGCACGATGGTCTGCAAGGTTGATGTGTTTTCAGTACGATGTGCAGTACCGTCCTGGTGTTCAGAATGTCATCGCAGACTGCCTCTCATGGGTTCCCCTGACGTACTCCAGCACTGACATTGATGCTGAAAAAGACCTTCTCTTGGAGATAGCTGAAGTTTCTCCTCTCTTGACAGCGACACCGTTGACGGATTTTAAAGCTGAATGTGAGGACTGCCCTGACCTTTCTCTGCTGCAACAGGTTATCCGCTCAGGCTGGCCTAAGGTGAAAAGGTCTCTCCCACCTGAGATGCAGCCGTATTTCCTGATGCGACATGAACTTGCTGTGGAATCACCGTTGGTTTTCCGGGGGACACGTCTGGTGGTCCCAAGGTCCCTGCGAGAAAAGGTGATATGCCTCGCACACGAAGGTCACCAGGGCATAGTTCGCACAAAGCAGCGGCTCAGAGAGCTTTACTGGTGGCCATGCATGGATACTCAAGTCCATGCGATTCTGTCATCGTGCTCAGTCTGTCAATTGTGTGACAAAACGGCCAAAACTGCTCCTGCTCCCCTACAGCCGGTTCAGTTTCCAGATGGTCCCTTTCAGCATGTGGCCGTTGACATTGTTGGACCTTTTGACCGTGGGTCGCAGGACTGCAGGTTTGCTATCACACTGGTCGATTACTTCAGCAAATGGCCAGAAGTAGCCTTTACTTCATCAGCTACTACAGACACTGTTATTAGGTTCTTGTCTTCAGTTTTTGCACGGGAGGGAAACCCTTGTGAGCTTACGACAGATAATGGACCACAATTCACTTCATCTGTCTTTGCTGACTTCCTGAAGGAAAGGGGCATCAAGCACATTAGAACAAGTGTGTATCACCCTCAAGCGAACGGGTGTGTTGAAAGATTCAACAGAGTACTGAAGGACTGCGTTCAGGCTGCACAGGTGTCCCAGAAGCCGTGGAAGCCCGCCGTAACAGAGATGCTACAGAATTACCGTGCTACAGCTCATGCAACAACTGGAGCAGCTCCGTTTCAGCTTCTCAGAGGGAGACCAATGAGAACAAAGCTAAATGTCCTGCCATTTCCCAAAGACACAGGACAGTATGACCAATGCAGGGCCAGAGTCTTTCACCAGCAACGTAGGAGTAAACGCTACACTGATGCTAAGAGGGGGGCAAAACCTCCCCAGCTTGTGGTCGGTGACAGGGTGCGGATACGTAAGCCTTTCCAAGTGGGGAAGGGAGAGAGACAGTTCACTGATCCACTGTCAGTGCAGCAACAGACTGGACTGAGCACCTTCATCTTGAGTGATGGAAAGAGATGGAATGCATCCCGTCTCTCACTCTGCCGAGCAGAGAATGCTGAGCCGTTGCAGGCTGGTGAAGAGGTTGAAAACAACACAAGAGAAACTCCTAAAAGACCTTCTGTTCCTAACAGACCGAGACAGTTACCAGCTTGGACCAAGGATTATGTAATGAAATGAGTTTTAAAAAAAAAGTGGGAAAATAACACGCTTGAGCTGTTGGATGCTAATGTTAAGTTCCATACTGCTAATTCTGAGGTCCAAGTATAATAGATGATTGATTTACTGTGATTTATTTGTGAAGTTTTGTGACTTAAGGTTGTTAAGTTACTACAGTAACCTTAACTGTACAAGTATTCATTATAAAGGACAATTTAGGCACCATAACAAGATGGGTATGTTAAGATCACAGGTATAGTTCAAACAACCAGTAATGTTATAAGTGAAATAGGTTCAGCAAGCAGTATTGAAAATGCTGTCTGGTTGCAAAGTTTACTACTGATAATGTTATGTGCAAATAGTAATGTTACCATGCTAAGTAAGTAATACTGAGGTAGTAGAATTCTGTGAGAATGAGGAGAGATGTTATGTTTACATACACTGCTAAGATGGTGAAGGGTTGCTTTACAAGGGGGACTGAATATGAACATATACTCAGTTACCAGTAGGGGGCTCTGTGACTAATAGTGATAGAAGGATAGAAGAAGTGAAGTGTATTGTGATATGTTTTGAATGGCGAACTACTGCTGAATACACGTTCCATTATAAACCAAGCCGTCTCCGTTCTTCTGTCGAAACACCACAACTGTCTGACATTCACCTCTCACACAGTGGATACAATTCTGCCCCTGCAGGAATAAGATAAGATAAGATAAGATAAGATAAGATAAGATAAGATAAGATAAGATAACTCTTTATTGTCATTGCACAGTCATACATAGTACAGTAGTACAATGAAATTGGAAAAACTGTCCTACGTCGGCACTACATATAACACAACACGACACGATATGACACATCACAACACAACAAACAACACAACACAGTATATTAACTTAGTATAAAAAAGAAGAATAAGTGTATGTGTTATGCACACTGTTATTATTGCACATTAATTATTATTGCACCTTGTTATAAATATAAATATTATTGTTATTGTTTTAAACATTGTTACCTCCCCCCTAAAAAAGTCCAGGGAGGTATCCAGTCAGGTCAGCTATTTACATTGATCAGGGCTATTGCCCTGTTGTAAAAGCTGTCCTTGAGTCTATTTGTTCGGGACCTCAGCAGCCTGAACCTCCTGCCAGACGGCAGCAGCTTAAACACCCGGTGTCCTGGGTGTGTGCAGTCCCGTAGGATGCTGCGTGCCCTCTTGAGACAGCGAGTGCTGTACAGGTCCTTCAGGGAGGGAAGAGGATGTCCAATGATTTTTTGGGCCATGTTGATGACCCTCTGGAGTGCCTTTCTGTGTGCTGTGGTGCAGCTGGAGAACCACACACCGATGCAATATGTCAGCACACTTTCAATGGAGCAGCGGTAGAAGACGGTCAGCAGCTCCTTCTTCAGGTCCATTTTTCTGAGGATTCTCAGAAAGTGGAGACGCTGTTGGGCCTTCTTTAAGACCGCAGAGGTGTTAGAGCTCCATTGGAGGTCTGTGTCTATGTGCACACCCAGAAACTTGAAACTTTGTGGTTATGAAACTGACCAAGTGTTTGCATAAAATGTCACATGTTCAAAGCCGTCACAGAACCTGGGGTTTTGTATAAGTGCAGCTGTTGGTGGGGAGATAATCTCACTCTTCTATATAAAGAGTCACCAGGCAGCAACTTCCAGATCTTCATTTGCGATCTCCTCCATCATCATTTCTCCACTTATCAGCAGCTATGGCTTCACTTCGCACCCTTCTGGGATTTCTTCCTCTGAAATCCTACCTCAGGCAGACTTTGATTTACAGGCGGTAAGAATCATTGATAATCATTTTTATTTTACCACCCATCTATTTTCATAACCATGTCTCTATCTTAGGGCCATGGAAAGGGGGTACTGGAGGTTATCTAACAGGGATAAGCAGGGACCCCCCCCCCCCCCTCCAAGACAGTTTAGCAGTCTACACGGGAGGCTAACCTTTGCACAATTTACTTTTATAATGACTTCACCATTTATGTTATGTGGTTATGTTTCACGCTGGATTTTTTGTGATAATACATATTCTGTGTTACAACAAACAGCTCTTGTGCTTCTGTCTAATTCTCAATGCTTTCCATTTGTGTGTCCACAGATGGCAGGTAAGTGGTACCGGACTGGAATTTGCTCTAATGGCCAGTGGTTTGTCAGTCGCAAAGCCAATATGAAGATCGGCACGGCCATCATTATGCCAACTGAAGATGGAGGTCTTGAGTTGTCGTTCTTCAGTCTTACGTGAGTGCGAGAGGACAGACAGAGCAAATATCATTTGAATAGCATTAAAATATTTACACTGGAGATTAATGTGATGTCTTTGCGACAGTAATGATACATGTCAGGAAATGGAGAATTTAGCCAACAAGACCGAGGTGCCTGGAAAATTCACATACAAGAGTCGGCGTGAGTACGCCCACAAAGAGAGGAAACGAATAATTTTCCATCATCATCATCCAGTATTATTTTTTCACATATTCTCTTCTGCTTTTTTCCTTTTTGTCAGACTGGGGGTATGTGAGTGACATGCTTATGGTTGATGTGAAGTATGATGAGTACGCCCTGACCTATTCCTTCAACACCAGAGGGAATGAAACCTTTGTCATTAACAGACTATTTGGTAAAGTTGCATTTAGCTGTGTTCAGTAAACCGTTTAGCAAAGTTACACCCACTGCAGCAGATTTACATCACGTGGTTTCACAGGACGTAGTTTGGACCTCAGCGATGAGGTGCAGGAGAAGTTCAGGCAGTTCTGCTTGCAGACCGGCATCCTTCCTGAAAATACTGTCCTTCTTCCTAAAAGCGGTACTTTTACATTGGTGGTGAAGTTCTATATAAAAACAGCTTGGAATACAGTGATGTTGTGCACTGATCACCTTACACTTTCCATTTTTCCTTCTACAGAGGAGTGTCCACTTGCCTAACCTTCTGTCCCACCGATCATCTCACCAGTACTGCATGAAGATCTTACACCATCTGTTATGGAAATGTGCCTGAGCACCATCTTGAGATGTTTTTAACAATAAAAATGCAAACATCGAGAATATTTTTCTTCATTATTCATCCTTTGTATGAAATAAACTGAAGGACACCCATAACAACACAACCAAAATGTATTTTTCCCCCCATTCACACACTTTATAGTATTCAAGCAAGCAATCAATCAGTTTATTTATAAGCACATTTAAAAACAACAGAGGTTGACCAAAGTGCTATACAAAGCAAAAAGTAAAACAAACACACCTAAAGAGAACAAAACAAAAACTCAGTCACAATTAAAAGCTAGGGAGTAGAAATGTGCTTTCAGATGGGATTTAAAGTGGTGGAGACGTCCTAATTTGAAGAGGCAGACTGTTCCAAAGGGTCAGGCAAACGCTTGGTCTCCTCTGTGCTTTAGGAACAATCAGAAGCAATGTAACAGCTGACTGAAAAGTTCTATTTGCAGTGTTTTTAGTTAAAAGATCAGAGAGCTACGAGGGAGCTAATCCATTTAGAGACTTACAAACAAGCAATAAAATCTTAAAATCAATTCTGGAACATACTGGAAACCAGTGTAAACGAGCCAAGACTGGGGAAATATGGTCACGTTTACGAGTGCCTGTCAAGAGTCGGGCTACAGCATTCTGAACAAGCTGAAGACGAGAGAGCAGAGAGCATTCGATTGTTAAAAACAAACAGTGGTCACATTATAAGTTAAATGCATATTCAAGCTTTTATTTACATCCGTTTACAATTCACTGAGTTTTATTTTATGTGATTAAATGATCTTAGATCATCCACCTGTAGATGAAGGTCAGAATGACTCCTTGTTTTATCTGCCCATATTGTGGTTTTAGTCAACACACTAAAGGCAATATGCTACTGAGTGGTGACGTCAGAGTACCTCATAGCACAACAGTTGCTTATACACACACACACACACACACACACACACACACACACACACACACAATTTTAACAAGTTGTTTCTGTGCTTAAATTTCTTACATTTTTTTTCTTCCATTGATTAACCCACTATTTGAAATCAGATATTTTTCACTATTCTTCTTGGTTTATACATGAACTCTCCTTTGAGTACATTTCCTTACAACCAGAATATTATGATTGTTGGACAATCATGTAGTCAGACTCGGGTTTCTTTGTTTTCTGGTCTTCATGAAAGCCAAATCAGAACGTTTTTCCTCAGAAGTAGCTATTCCACTTCTGGGGTGAGCAACCTGTGCTCCCAAAATATCATTTTTGAGCATTTTAGTGGCCAAAAAGAATCTATATAGAGCTGCAAAACAAATCTGAATTTTATTTTTTTTTAAAAAAGGTGATACAGCCTGTTAAATATACATGTGTCTTTCAACATTACTAATACTAATACATGAAAAATAATTAATATCTTTTACCACATTTGGCTACTCTACAGTGGGCTATATGATTATTTGGTACTTGGCATGGTGGTAAAGGGCACAAAGATCCACAGCCCATCTGTTCCCTTTTCTTTATGTAGGTTTTCTCTCAGTGCTCTGGTTTCCTTCCACATCCACAGACATATGTGTTAGGTTAACTGGTTATTCTAAACTTGCTCTCTGAGTCAGCCTTGCAGCAGAGCGATCATCCTATCAGGGCGACGTCTCTGCTTTGAAAGGCAGTGCCTCCAACATTCAGCAATAAAAAGAAATTCTGCTGACCATAATGAATCTCAGTTACATCATATTATCAGAAGGCTCAATTTTAGGTGGTCAGGTAGAGAGCATTGAGAGAGTTATACAATTTAACAACTGTCCCAAATTTCTTTATTAACGATTCCAGACATTTTCGCACTTATTTATTGTCAGAAGATTAGACATGTGACCCTCCAGACAGCTGACAACGACCTGGCTTAATAACAACAACACCAGCTGGTTATAAGCTAACATTTTGCCAGCTAATATTATCACTGAGTCTCCTAAGAAAATCACACTTTCCCTCTGGTAAACAGTGTGATACCCGCACATCATTTGAGGATTTATTCTCTAAGCGTCCAACAATGAAAGTTTTACTAACACCAGCTAACAGAGGCTTACAGTGACAAAAACAGCAGCACTTACCAGCAAAAGAAGTTCAGGACAAACTCAGCAACTCAGCTCAGTATCGCTGTCATTCGACAGAAATGGCCTTCAGTAACTAACAAAGCTCTATTCAGAGCTCAGGTAAAGAGCAGACTGACAGCCTGCACTCCATATGGATCAACCAGTCACAGTTTTTCGTCCTCCTGCAGCCACCATTGCTAGGATTATGCACTTTAGAGGGGGTAAGACAACAGAACTCAGCTGACTGCAGTCTGTACTCTACTGACATCTAGTGGTGAGATATCACACCAGTGAAAGTTACAACTTTAAACAAAGTTCCAAAAACAAACAAGTGAAACTCTCTCTTGATTGTATACTTTAACAGTAATACACATGTAACCTTCTAAACACTCCAACAAATATCAGCAAACAGACTGCTTCTGTGCAGTTACGGTCACACAGTGTGCCAGCTAGCTGAATGTACATTTGTAGTATTACCGAGGGAGAGAAAAGACTATGAGATAACATCACTCAGAGATGGAGAAGGATGTAGGAAACACAGGACAGGAGAAGAAGAGGAGGGACTATTTTTAAAAGAAAAGGACTGCCCGGTGGGATCTGTTCAACTGGAAATTTAAAGCTTACTTTATTTTTTTTTTTAATTGATAGATGTCGAGTGGATCGACAGATTGATGATTTGTTGTTGTTGTTGTACACTGCACTGCACTCTTGAAGAAGATGTGTTCAGATTTACACAAGCTAACGCGTTTTTTTTGTTGTTGTTTTGTTTGACAAATTATTTCAGAGCTGGGTTACATCAGGGGGAACAGACATCTCATTTAAATTTAATGTCTCATTTTTCCAAGTGTGTAAGGAAAGTCATCCATCTACAATATAATCAGCAAGCACATGGAGCTATTTGAGCTTTGTGAAATCATTAGAATTAGAAGTTTGTATTTCTTGTATTAATATTATTTTAATATCACATTTATATAGCGGATGGAGGTTCAGTTAGTTCTGTACTTTGTACTGCTTCAGAGGAGTGCTCAGCTGCCCAGTCTTCTGTCCCAGTGGTCATGTCACAGAGGACCACTTCCACTCGCATCCATAACCTGCAACAGTTTTCCTTTTAATTCATTATCTGTGGTCTTTCAAACATTAAGAATTAATTAATTAAATGTCCCAAAACAATATTCATCACTTTGCTTCTATCTGCCTGCAATTATAGCCACCTACCATGTACCGGATCTTTATTACAGCTGGCTAATAAAAAGTGTTAAGGATAAAGCATCTGTCTGCACTTTTCCCTCTAAACTGCGCACTGCTGACACGGTCTCCGCGCACACAAAATCTGCACTGCGCACAAAATCTGCACTGCGCACAAAACCCCCCAAAACAAAACAGAAAAAATCAAACCTGGAATTAAAATAAATACATAACAATTGATTCTGTGCTGTTTTGGAGTGTGAGTCAGTGAGTGACCGGTAACTGGCTGCTCCAGCCAACGATGCCACTCACATTCATATAAACGCTAATCAGTGTCGTTGACGGGTTATGACGGCGTCCTTATGTGCCGACACCAGTGTTTTAGTTAGTAAAGCGGTGTGGCCGATGTGGAGTGGCTGAGTGAAGACACGCTAATGACAACGTGTACAAACATTGGAGATGTGAGCAGGACAGACAGAAAAATTAAGGTGAAGTTTAAGTTCTCAGTCAGATTTGTGCTTATCCAGTGCCATTTATTTCCAATTCTTATTTGTGGATATTGATCATTAAATACTGACACTAGTTTATAAGTAGTGGAAATGCAAATAATCGTGTCATTATCAGTGATGGGAATAACGGCCGTTACTTTTTTCAGTAACTAGTAATCTGATTAATTACTGTTTCTATATTTCTATTGTTACATGGCTATTACTAAGAAGAAAATGCGGTGTGGACTCATTAATATTTTTCAACACACAGATGGTTGAATCTGTCTTCAGTTTACCGGGAGTTGGAGCCGGAGGGCAATCGTACAAGTGCTGCTTAGGTGGATTCACCTCTGTTTGCACCATTTAGTTATGAGCTGTTGCATCTGTGGATGCCAAAGAGAAAACTTCCCACTGGATACTGAGCTGACTATACCTGTCTTCCGTGTGTAGCACAAGCGTTTACTAGTGTAAGGCTGTAGAATTTCAATTTACAAAGTCAGTTACCAAAACTGTTAATACTTCCACGAACCATTGAGCAAGGCATATTACTTGATAGATGCTATTAGGAATGCTTTCAAAAGGCATCAACAGCACAGATACAGTAGATATCATTCACAGAACAATGTTTTCAAGCAGCATGTAAACATTTTTATTTCTGCTGTTAGATTGTTCTAATTTGACATTTTTACATGTTTTAAATGAGACAAAATTACAGGTTCAGACAACAGATGTTTTGGTTAATGCAATTTTTTATTTTCATGGGTAAGATGTTATAATACCCTGGTTCACTCTGTGACTTACTTTGTCTCCTATAAATCTTCTTTAATTCAGTTCAATTCAATTCAACAGTATTTACATACAAATGAATTGAACTGAACTGAATTAAAGAAAAAACCCAACAATCCCCTATGAGCAAGCACTTGGCGACAGTGGGGAGGAAAAACTACCTTTAAAAAGGTAGAAACCTCCGGCAGAACCAGGCTCAGGGAGGGGCGGCCATCTGCCGCGACCGGTTGGGAGGGGTGGAGCCGATGACAAATGTATACACAATTAAATATTAAAGCAAATATGCTTTAAAATTTATGTTTAGGGAGTTGAAGTAACTGTTAATATTTAGTTGTATATAACTTTGATTTTATAGGAGACAGAGTTGAAGTTGTCATCTCAGGCCTCTGGATTTTCTGGTTTGGTAGTACTGGCCTCCTCTTTTTCTTGCTTATTATTTTATCCTCTTGTTGTCTTTTGGTGTGTTTGGTGTGTTTTCAGAGGTTTCACTCAAGGTCATATTGTTCATTTTCTGAACTAGCAGTCGGATAGTGCTTGGCGAACAACTTTTTTGGCTGCTCTGTGTCCCTGCTGCTGGTTCTGGCCTCTTGTTGTCTTTTGGTGCGTTTGGTGTGTTTTCAGAGGTTTCACTCAAGGTCAGATTGTTCATTTTCTTAACTAGGAGTCGGATAGTGCTTGGCGTCCAACTTTTTTGGCTGCTCTGTGTCACTGGTGCTTGTCCTGGCCTCTTGTTGTATTTTGGAGTGTTTTCGAAGGTTTTGGTATCACTCGAGGTCGTAACATCCATTTTCTCAACTTGGTCCTGGATAGACCTTGACAAAGAACTTTTTTGGATGTTCTGTGTCACTGGTGCTTGTCCTGGCCTCTTGTTGTATTTTGGAGTGTTATCAGAGGTTTTGGTATCACTCGAGGTCGTAACATCCATTTTCTCAACTCGGTCCTGGATAGACCTTGACAAAGAACTTTTTTGGATGTTCTGTGTCACTGGTGCTTGTCCTGGCCTCTTGTTGTATTTTGGAGTGTTATCAGAGGTTTTGGTATCACTCGAGGTCGTAACATCCATTTTCTCAACTCGGTCCTGGATAGACCTTGACAAAGAACTTTTTTGGATGTTCTGTGTCACTGGTGCTTGTCCTGGCCTCTTGTTGTATTTTGGAGTGTTATCAGAGGTTTTGGTATCACTCGAGGTCGTAACATCCATTTTCTCAACTTGGTCCTGGATAGACCTTGACAAAGAACTTTTTTGGATGTTCTGTGTCACTGGTGCTTGTCCTGGCCTCTTGTTGTATTTTGGAGTGTTATCAGAGGTTTTGGTATCACTCGAGGTCGTAACATCCATTTTCTCAACTTGGTCCTGGATAGACCTTGACAAAGAACTTTTTTGGATGTTCTGTGTCACTGGTGCTTGTCCTGGCCTCTTGTTGTATTTTGGAGTGTTATCAGAGGTTTTGGTATCACTTGAGGTCGTAACATCCATTTTCTCAACTTGGTCCTGGATAGACCTTGACAAAGAACTTTTTTGGATGTTCTGTGTCACTGGTGCTTGTCCTGGTCTCTTGTTGTCTTTTGGAGTGTTTTGAGAGTTTTTGGTATTACTCAAGTTCATATTGTTCTTTTTCTGAACTTGGAGTTGGATAGTCCTTGAAGAAGAACTTTTTTGGATGGTCCGAGTCACTGCTGTTTCTTTTTTCTCAGTGTCTACTCTCATCCTCTTTCTCTCTGGAGAGTAGCTCTCAGAGTTGTTTTTGCTGCCTTTGGAAATCTGACTGTATTTTCTTTTCTTTTCTTCACAAATACGTCTTTTTTTCCTTGGTGGAGAGCAGCTGTCGTCACTTCTGCAATTCTGTGCAACAGAATTCGGGCCTCGCTTCCTCTTGAGTGGAAGCTGGAAATGTCTTTCATCAGAGTTTGGCTCTGGATTTTGGTCGTCCATTGTAGTAAAGCCAGCGTAAGCTTGTTGGCTTTTGCTGTCTTTACTCTGAGACATGTCAGAGTGTTGATGAAGTGACTGTCTTAAAGATTCAACTATTTTAAAATTTTTCTCAGGCGGACCTTTGAATGCTGCAATCTCAAATGTTACAAGTAAACTGCATGACAGTTTGGGCTTCTTACCCGGATTTAAGGATTCACAGATCAAAGGCATGTTATGACATCATGATGATGTCATAACATAATGTAACAACAACATTCTTTTTTTTTTCTTTTTTTTTAAATTTGGTTCTATTGTCTATTCTATGGGGCTTTGGAACATGATGTCACGGCAGGGGGCGTGGCCGCCGGGGCGCCATTTTAGCAGGCCAAACAAAGGGCTAGTGATGGTAAATTTAATTCTTTTTACTGAATCGAGTTTTAATGAGTCACTCACCAAAGTGAATCGTGTTTGTTGAGTCATTTGATTCACTGAGTCAGTCGACCAGAGAGTGCAAAAAATGTACATTTTCACTCAAACTTAATTTGTTTCTCTTTTCATGTAAATCCTACTGCTAAGACAACCCGTTCTCACCCCCGACACGTAAAATACTGACGATTTGTCACGTCCCTTAACTTCTCATGCTGACGCTAAAGGTACCCTTCCACGTTTTTATGCGACGCTGTGGGTTGTCAATTCATTCCAATATGAACCCGCTTGCGGCGATCAGAGACGCTTCGAGCAGAGGCTCCAGCCGTCCATTTACTCCAATAATAACTCCGTCACAGCGAAACATGACGCTGTGAATCTCAATCTAACTGGAGAACCGGGGACCCTCTCCGCGAACGGTTTTTCTCCCTAATTTAATGCTTTCTTTTAATGACATCGTTAACATTTCTCAACAAAAACACATGAAAGTATCACTGATAATTCAACAATAAAATCGCTTCATGTTGTGGCCATCACACAGTGTTTTCCAAAGTGATTCACGAGCTGAAAGTGCTCAGATTTAACGTACATAATCCTTTGTTAGGTTTATTATTTTCATTTCACACGTAAAACACATTTATAGAGTCATTCACCACTCCTGTTAGTTTTGGACGTGCTCGGCTCCAACCAATCAGACGCAACCTGTGTAAGCAAAGGATGATGGGAGAATGGAGAGACCTATTTATAAGAATAAGAAAATGAGGCGGAACTGATTGATTCTAATGCAGGTATGTAAAAAATACATATATTTAAAGTAATACCTTGATGTGTGTTTCAAAGTTTGTTTTTCATAAAAGCTTCAAACAAACAGAGGTGACTGATCTCGGAAACGGTTTAATGCATTTAAAAATGGCTACAGCTACTGTCAGCATGCTTGCTAGGTAATGACTACAGGTGGCTACTGCAGCATTAGCCATTTAATCCAACGATGATGGATTAAATCTATTACAAACGTTAAAGGACTTGTGTGTTGCAAAATACCCTCACATGGTGCGTAAAGCAGTTTTTGCGCTAAGAGTTCTGCTAGCTCTTTATAAACTGATGATGCTAACGTTAATTGCTAACGTTAACCGGAGCGCCAAGACTGAAAATCATTTGAATTGCGTTAGTTATGTGTTTATGTCACGGAGTTCTGCAAAAATCTCTTTCCTCTTTAGCTTGAAAATGAGTGATTCAGAGGATCCCGAGCTGGAGGAAGAGCTTCAGGCTGCTGACGAACTCCTTCAAGATATGCAGGTAAAATTTTTAGTGGAAACAGTTGTTAAAGAGGGAACACGCTTGTCTAATATTTTGTACGGAGTAAACGTTATATTATTTGAATTTTTTTTAATAAATTTTTATATATGTGTGTATATATAAGTTTATGTCAAATTAAGTTGGTTAACTTAAGATGTTTGATAATCTTTGCTTTAATCATGGACTGTATTTTAGGTGTTCCCTTTTTTCCTTGTTAATTGCATAGAATGATGCACAGAGTGAACCTCAGCCAAGACCAGTGCGCTGGAAAACACGTGACAGACAGGGAGATTTTATTCCTCAGACCATCAACCAGTCGAAGTACTAGTTGCATGCCACGTGGTCAGTGTTCACACAACCATTGATTTTATCTCACAACTTGTTTTCACCAAAGAATTTCAGTAAGTAAATATTCTTCAATCTCTTTTTTTCCCCCCAGTGTCCAGAGATCAGCATCAATGTCCACGTGAAGAACCTAGTTATGTTGCCAGTGTCAACCCAACAAAAGGTACTTTACCTTCTTGTATATATTGTGATTTCTGTTTACTTTTATATTTGTTGTTATAGTTGAGTTATGCAGGACTTTTGTGCAGTCCTAAGAAACATACTGCCTAGAGTGTTTTTCACTTTGTGGAAGAGTTTCTTCCTTTCTTTATTTTTTTTCTGTTAGTGTATGGAACTGAGGTGCTTCATCAGGAGCTCCTTCAGATGTTGGAGGATGGAGAAGAGGACGCAGCCATGGCTTGTGAGACGTCATCTGAATCAGCTGCTACTCACTGGGCGATCAGAAATATGGTGTCCTCGCAAAAGTGGAAAGAGGCCAGGCCTTGTCTTATAGACAATATGTTAGCTACTCTGGATCCACAGTCACACCGTGTGTGTCAGTGTGGCAAACAAGTAGTTGTGAGGTGTCTGGACTGCCTGCCTCTTCCATTCCTTTGTGCTGACTGTGATATTGCAGTTCACACACGCTTTGTCCTGCACAGCAGAGAGGCAGTAACAGGAGGGTTTTTGCAGCCTACATCAGAGTTTCACAAGCCAATAGGTACGGTTTTTAAGTCTTATGCATTTCTTGCTATGTACTATGAGTGGGTGCTGTTATTGTATATTTATTGTGTATCAGTTAATTTCTAATTCTTTTTATATATATTGTGTGTTTTAATGTTAGTTCGGCTGTTGCCTGTGCAAAGGCCAGACCATGTGTGTGACTGCCCAGCAGGTAACGTTGAGGTTTCACCCGGCGCAATTGTGGCTCTTGTAACCATAAATGGTAAGTTGCCCTTTTGTCACACACTACATACACAATAGATGTGTTTGGAGGTTTTATTGCAAATTGTGCATTGCTATCTTGGTTTGAATTACCCTCGGCCCGCAGTATATGTGGGCACCTGTCAAAGGTCATTTGGATTTACCAGACCGATTTGAAAACAACATGAAAAAAATGAATGCTTTGAGCCATGACTGAATTTATCCTTATCCTTTCTAAAGGCCGTTATAACCTTGCACTGCCAGTGGTGAGCTGCACCAGCTGTGGCCTAATGTGGTCCCCCTCAGTTAAGGACATCCTGGGTAGTGGATATTGGCCTGGCACCTTAAATTTCTGCACCCTGTTTTCAATGGATGTCTTTCAGTCTTTCTATGACATTAAGAAGGCTGCACCAGGGATGTCACTTAAGGCATTTGTCAAAGTGCTGGATGAACGAACAGCCCATTTTGGAAGGGTGAGTTTCTAAATTTGCCAAGTTTAAGGAAATTGTGCAAATCAATGTTTATGATGACTGTCCTTGAATATTCTGTTGTATGTCCTCTATGTAAAAGACTGGCCGAATATCAGCTGATGCCTTCAGTAAAAGTTTCTTGGAGTGGAGTGCTGTAAAGTTTGAGGTGGACAGGATGTGCAAGGAGCCATGCTTTAGCTGCCCTGCCTGCACTCCAGACATGCTTGCCGTCTCAGTTGATGGAAACCGCAAGCTTTATCACTTTCAGTCTAATGCAAGGTACGTTATGCATTGTGTACATAAGTCAAATATGGATTTGTAGAAAAATGTATTTTAATGTTTCTTTTCAAACAACTGTCACTGTGTTCGTTCAGCACTTCAGAGCAGGGGAACTTGCTCTGAAGTGCAAGGGGAGTGTATAGGTCCCAGGGAAAGGGTTGTGCGGATCTTCATCTTGGACTGCAGCAAAGGAGTCGTCCAAAAAGTCCACTGGGAAGTTGGATGAAGAGGGCATGGAAATAGCTGTTTGTCGCCACGGAGTCCTCTTAGCTGCATTGAACATGTTTCGAGGGGAGATCTTTGCTTACCCCCTTTTTCTCCAGAGGGAGTTGGCAGCTAACGTCCTGGGACATATTACGTTCCTTTGCTCCGATGTGGCCTGTAAATATTTCCCCTATTTAACCAAGGTGGCTCAGCAGTGCCCTGAGCTGAGGAACCTCTTGTCAATGCTTCCTTTTCTCTCCGTCATGCATGCAAAGGCTCACACTTGGAAATGCGAGGTGTACTGCAGCTTGTAGTTTTGGATTAGTTTGAGACATTTTGTTATAAGGTTGAATGAATTCAGCAGTCATGTATTGTGACCTCCTTTCTATAGATCAAATGGGGAGGTGCGTTTCAGGATGGGGCCGGTTCAACAGTTGGAGAAGAGGTGGAACAAGTAAACAGTTTCCTGTCTAGGGCGGCCATCACAACGAAGTACATGTCTAAAGCAGGTATGTGTCCGTGTCTGAGATTCCACTCAGTCTCCTGCTCATTAATTCTTATTTGTATACTAACTGAAATGCAGGGCGAACAGACATGCTGACCCTCCTGGCTTTGGGCTGGAACAAAAGGAAAGTGGAACAACTGGGCCGCACTTTGAGCCAGAGATATCTAAAGGTGATTTATTTATTTTTTCAAAAACCATTTTAATGTGTGTGGTAATGGGGGAAAACACCAGTACTCTTTTAATGTCAATATGAATGACATTTATTAATGTATTCTTAGATCATAAGGATCCTTAGAGAACAAGTGGAGAGCCTGAATGCGACCAAAAATGAGCTGGGTGTGGATGACGACACACTGCAGCAATGGGTGGCCGATGTGTAGAAATGGGCTGAAGGTGAGTCTCAATATAATGCACTCGTGTATAACAATAGGACCCACCATGGCCTCATTAAAGAACTTAAGGTAGAATTAAGATCTTTCTGACAGTGTCAACAAACAATGAAAAAGAAGCCTTGTAAAAGCAGAATTTATGGCAGAGTTGTTGCGTTTCATCAAATTGGATAGAACCTGGGTTGAAATGATGTCGTACTAGTTGGTTTTATAAACCTGAACACCAACATACTTGTTATCTCATGATAATGCAGCACATGAAGGCTCCAGATGTCTTATAATGAATGTCATCAAGTCAGTGATTACAGAGTCCACTGTAGTTTGGTGACTGTTACTCATCCTGTATTCTGATTAATATTCCTCTCACTTAGAAAGTGATCAAACTGATGGCAGCCTTGGAGCGTTGCAGGCACGAATAGAGGAGCTTGTCGTCGTCATCAGAGTGCGAACACAAAGTCTTTACAGACAAAATGGTACGTCCCAGTTTCTTTGAAATGGACCGTTTGATACTTAGTTTGTACAGCTTGTACAGCTACTTTGTAAACAGAATAAAATCAGATCCAGGTTTGTTTAAGCTGGATGTGATTTGTTCTAGCAAACAAATTGATGAGTGTAGATTAAAATGTAACTATATACATTATGTGAAGGTGTGAATTTTTTATGATTATTTACAGATGGCAACAAGAGGCGACACAGAATTCGCAAGGTCATCTTAGTTGAGAAGAAACGCTTGGCGGCTGCTGTTGACGACTACAACAAGCTCGCTGAACCAACAAAGCAAATCGTATCCAGTGATGCCCTCATGCTGACCGACATTTGGCCCTGGCAGAGCACAAGTGAACGTAAGCTCTTGATTTCTAAATATCCTTTTTAAACAAACTCCCAGTATCTGAGCAGTAGTTGAATGTTTTGTTCTTGAATCATAATATGCTACTATGTTTTCCCATCTGATGTTGTTAAACTGTAGCTGCTGCTGACCTCCGGACAAAGAGAAAGGTCTTTGAGAAGGTGATGGCTGTGAGGCGCCTGAGAGAGGAGGAGATGATCCTTTGCAGGGAGATGCAGCATCACTGGACAGTGTTGCGAATGTGATCTGTGGTGTTGGGGACAATCTCCTCAGACTGTAAGCACATCTTTTATTTATTAATTTTTTGATGAATCGATTGAAAATAAGAGCAGATGCTAAAGTCTTACTGGATCTTTTACCTATATCTAGATTGCTAGCTAACACTGCCTTCTCCCTTTAAAAAAAATGTTTAATTACAGGATCCTAATTCCTTGTGTTTATGAGGTGAGGTTTTTTTTTGTTTGTTTTTTTTTTTTACTTATATTTATTTGTTTTGTTCTTTTTACAGCCTCCTTTGTTGGCATGTCGGAGGATGCACAGAAGGGACTCTGTAGCCTGGTTTTTAAAAAAAAAGTGAACTGAAAGCTGAAATGCTCAAAGTAAAGGACGTGTACAAGAGAATCCTCAGCCACCAACCACTCCTGGAAATGGACTCGGAGGAGGAGGAGGACATTCCAGACGATGCCACTGAGAGTGATTTGAGCACTTCTGATGAAGACTGATTGTGTCATCATTGATGTTATGTTTGGTAAAATAAAAAGTTAATCACATCTCTGTTTAATGTGATTTTTCAACAGACATTTTACATTTTGAGAAGAAAAATGGAATTTCCTTGGTGCAGTTGTTTACCCTGAATCATTCTTTCCCATCTAATTTAATGACTAGTGTACATGTTCAGATACGATAACATAATTTAATTTATGGGATGCTTTCTGGGCTGCTCAAATTATCACAAAATTTAAAAGCACCAGGCAGCACACTCACAAGTAAATTTTTTGTTCAGTGTTTTGTCGAAGAAATCAACAAGTACAATTGAGATGTTTGCTGTAGTGGTGTGTTTTTTAAGAAGCATGCCAGCACACTGGTGAACTGACAGTCCCGGAATGCACCCGAGCCAGTGACTCGCCCCAGAGCAAATGAAATTGCTTATCTAGAAAGGCAACCGTCATCAAAGAAGAAGTAAAAGAGTAGGAAACGAATGGTAAGGGAAGGTACTGTGGGGTAGGAAAGAAAGGCCAGAGCTGTGCAAAATGACCTCCAGCAGGCCACAAATGTGCACGTCTGCTCAAACGGTCAGAAACGGACTCCATGAGGGTGTTATGAGGGCCCGACGTCCACAGGTGGGGGTTGTGCTTACAGCCCAACACCATGCCGGATGTTTGGCATTTGCCAGAGAACACAAAGATTGGCAACTTTGCTCCTCACAGATGAAGGCAGGTTCACACTGAGCACTTGTGACAGAGTCTGGAGACGCCGTGGAGAACCTTCTGCTGCCTGCAACATCCTCCAGCATGAGTTTGGCAGTGGGTCAGTTTTGGTGTGGGGTGGCATTTCTTTGGGGAGCTGCACAGCCCTCCATGTGTTCGGCAGAGGTAGCCTGACTGCCATTAGGTACTGAGATGAGATCCTCAGACCCCTTGTGAGACCATATGCTGGTGCGGTTAGCCCCGGGTTCCTCCTAATGCACGACAATCCTAGACCTCATGTGGCTGGAGTGTGTCAGCAGTTCCTGCAAGACGAAGGCATTGATGCTGAGGACTGGCCCGCCCATTCCCCAGACCTGAATCCAATTGAGGACATCTGGGACATCATGTCTCGCTCCATCCACCAACTGCACCACAAAATGTCCAGGAGTGGGCAGATGCTTTAGTCCTGGAGTCTGGGAGGACATCCATCAGGAGAGCATCTGCCACTTCATCAGGAGCATGCCCAGGTGTTGTAGGGAGGTCATACAGGCATATGGAGGCCACACAGACTAGTGAGCCTCATTTTGACATGTTTTAAGGACATTACATAAAACCAGATGAATGATTCTGTATTGCATTGATCAAGGAACCAACCCAATAGGAGCTAAAGGAATCCTCTTGACATTACTTCACTCAGTAAGTTTATGTTATGTTTAATGTGCATTTTCTTCATCAGTTTAGAACATAACATGTTAGCGCTCCCTGGTCCTTTTTGGAGACAGATCCTGAGACAGCAGGCAACTATGGAGAACTCGTGTCAGCTGTGGTAATTAAGGAATACTTTGATTTAATATTGAATTCATGACAACTATCCTCAGGCACATATTCCTGGATATATATAATGACATAAGTAAACTCCCATTTTAGAAACATTGCCTTCTTTGATCTGACTTATTGCCTCAGACTTTGGCCCTGTGTCCCCAAAACTACAGAAAATCCATGACACTGAGTAAGAGGCCTTTATCATGTTATAAGTGAGAGAGTTTGGTGTAACAGTGGTTGAACATGCCAAATCAATCCACAACATACTGCCATTCCCCAGCTGTAACCTGCATATGCATCAAACCAAAATCCAGTATCATAGCCACATGATAGACATAAAGATGAGGTTAAAGGGCTGTGTCATTTTGCCAGATAGCTTCATCCCAAAAAAGATAAACATTCTTCAAAAACAAAAGTTTGTGAATATTTCCAGTATTGCCAGGCCTAAACCAACCTGTTAAACTTATCAAATTATTGTCATAGATACGAACCTATTGATTGAAACAGAATAATCCATTGAAGCCTCCATCATCATCCCAGATCACTGTTACTGTTCAGATTATTTTATCTCTGTTTTCCTCTAGAATGTTTTGAAAATCAGCATTTGATCAACAGACTTTTTAAAAGTTTATTTTGATCCTATTGTTTACGTGTGTAATTGCATTTGTATTGAAATTATGACAGGAAAACCCTTAATCAAATTGTATCTTTGATATCTAATAATAATATTAACAATAATGTTACATATGTAATATGTACACAATAATAATGTGCAAACAAACAAGAAAAATAGCAAAAAATGTCAATTTTTTTCTAATACCCTGTGTATATATATATAAAAACCACATATGACCACAACTCCAAATGTGCAATTGTCACTGCATCTAAACATGACATATTACAAAAAGGTAGAAACATATAATATACAATATGTTCTGAAGCTGGTACTGGTGCAGTTAACTTTGCTTTAGGCTCCCATACACAGTAGGTGTTACTTACTATACGTGCAGTGCAGTATTACTTTAACTTGTAATATGTTATAATAAGCAAGTCACTTCTATATTTATGAGGATGTAGACAATAATGTTGGCTGATATGTAAAACTATGAGATATCGAGTGCAGGGAAGATATTATTGATCGATCAGATTCATGAATGTGTTAGGTACTTAAGCCACAATTAGAGAGTGAAACAGAGACTGACACTGGTTGAAATGTATAGTAAATATTTTATTTTGAACTTTTATGCTGAACTACAAACTGTGAACTGTGCGATCTCTGCGACCTGTGGTGCCTGGTTTACTGTGTGTAAAACTGCGCAGGTTCCCATGTGTCATCCCACACTTTGCCACTGTCAGGAGAAAAACATAACAAACAACAACGACAACCACACACAAAATAGGATAATTTAGGTTGTGACATATGACAATTTTTTAGGATGAAATATCTTCTATATTCATGTCATGCTTTATACACCTTCACTGTAATATAAATCAAGTCAGAGAGTAATAATATATGTAGTAGATGTCAAGCAGGACCACAGCAGCAGCCACGATCCATCGGAACCTGCTGGATGAGAGAGCACAGAAACTCCAGGGAAGAAGTTAGTAACATGCATGAACTGCATTACTGAGACATGTATGTTTACAGATGGTGAGGGAGAGGGGGAGAGTTTTCAGTAAAAGGAGACGTGACTGCATCTTCAACCAATACTGAGCCTGCATAACCCTGAAAGAGACAGACAGAGAGAGGGGGGGGACACTAACCCCCAGCAGTCTGGTCCTGTTACAGCATAACTAAGGGCTGAGCTGAACCAGCCCTAACTATAAGCTCTATAAAGAAGTAAAGTCTTATGCCTACTCTTAAAAGTGTTGACCATGTCCACCTCCAAAACTCATAATGGACTTTGGAGGTGGACAGCTATCAAGCTCCTCACAGAAGAGGAGCTCGATAGCTAAAAGCTCCCAATTTACTTTAGTCCAAATACATGAATTCAAATTGAGGTGATAACTATTTATCAACAATATGAATGTCTGTTCCCGTCCAACAAAGTTGTTACTACATACCATGTTGAGCAAGGCTTCCACTTGACTTTAACTTCTTCTTTTTCCTGAAAAACATGATATAAACAAACAATTAATTAAGAAAGACATGCAAGTTGCATACAAAAAGGAGCTTATAAACATTTGTGTACTATTGAATGGCTCAATATATTATACAATTAGTTTACAAAAACATAAGAACCACTACAATGCTTGTACTGCCAGCATCGAGTGCATGTCAGCAAAGCAACACTGCTTACATTGTGGCTCACAAGCAAAACTAACTGAAGCAGATGTTACTGAATGGGAAGGAGCACCTCCACATCAATCACTCCTTCTGAGCATGATGTCAGGAGGACTTTAAAGAACGTAAACATCAGGAAGGCAGCACGACCAGGTCGTATCAGGTGGTATGTTCTTATTTAATGTCCTATTTGGAGCGAAATACAGACTCAGTGGCTGAATTAGTGTAGATTCATCAAATACAAAAGCTTATGGATAGTCAGTCAGGCACAGTTCAAATCCGGGAAGTCCAAAGACGCAAAAAAAATCTGCACAACAGCAGGCTAAATTACTTACATTTACAACTCTCCTGTCTACTATCTCTTCATATTTGAAAATCTTCTGTGTACGGTGTTTTCGGCATTCTGAAAAATAACAAATGAAATATTTACATGAGGTCTGTAAAACTGGAGAAAATGCAAAAATTAAGAAAAAGAAATCTTAACAAACTTAACGAACCTGTCATGTGTTTCGTACATTTACAGTACAGTATGCGACCCATATCCGATCATGGTATGACAGTGTGAATGGCACAAATCCGATATTTTCAAATCCGATCTGGGTCACTTTCGTATGTGGTACTGAATCCGATACATATCTGATGTTTTAGAAAGCGACTGCTGTTTGAATAGTCAAGTCGCATTAAATCCGTCACACGCCAATTATCAGCGCCGGAGAAGCGCCCGATAAGACATCGCGAACGCTTCCTGGCCATCCCATGTAGATGTTAGTGAAACTGTTGGGAAGACAACGTTGGAGAAACGTGAACATTTCATTTATACTGTATAATCTGCAGATTCTGACAGAAATCTGCGACTATCCTTTGAAGCACCGCTCCTCTCTAAAACAGCAATAAGGGTAATTATTAGGCCATATGTAAATAACAAAATAACTTTATAACTTAGAGCAAAATTGGGAAACGTAAAGTCCGAAACAAGTCTTTATATTAAGGGCCATCAGTCAAACAATACTGTTTGGTTTGAGTCTAAACAGAGCGCGTTGTGTGTGACGTCTTCTTTTGCGCATGTGGCCGCTTTGAGCGTTCACACTAGAGTGCGTTTGCTGTCACATTTTATTTGTAGTGTGAACAAGCAGACATAAAAATCGGAATCGAGCATTAAGACCTGCAGTGTGAACGTAGTCTAAGTGTGTGGGTGGCCCGATACTTTTGTCCATATGGTGTAGATGGATATACATGTCTGAATGGGCGCCTGATGCTTGTTACTCCCAGATATTACAAGCTTGTAAAAAAAAATAGTAAAGTATTTGTGTGCTTACTTTGTAGTACAAATAAAAGTGTACATTTACTGTTTTTAGGTGTAATTTGCAATGTGAACCAATCTGACTTTTTTCAAATATTGTATATTAAGATTAGTATTCTTTACCTTCTCTTATTAAATACACTTGAACACTGAGATCAGTTAAAATTTCACGACTTGTTTTTTATCCTTTTTTCCATCTCTAGATCGGACTGCAGCTCACAAGGATGTGTGCTTCACGCGAATTGAGGAGGGCTGGATCTGCAGCGAGCCCCAGAACTGGGTGGTGACGTATTCAGAGTGCTGCTGTCACTTCGGTCGTGGCTGGGGGCCCGAGTGTAACAGCTGCCCTCCCAGAAACTCAGGTGAGCTACTGAAAACTTGCCAGACCTCTTTAGCACTTAATCCATTTATTGAATTAACAAGAATTTTATCTGTTTTACCCAGCAATGTTCAGCCATCTGTGTGGGATGCATCTTGAGACGGAGTCAGACGGGGAACAGGATTTGCAGGCAGCTTTTCCCAATTACAACCCGGGTGACACTCAATGACGGTTTTTGTTAAAAATCAGTGATAGCTGAAACATTCCTGCCCTCAGACAAGGCTTATTTATTTACCTCTTTCTGCCCCCATTTTCTCTTTTCCCCTGGTTCGTTTTGTGAAAAGGTGACAGTTCAGAAGAAGATTCCGACGAATGCAGCTGCGGACATGGCCGCTGTGTCCGTTCCTACCTGGGCACTATGTGTGAATGTAACCCAGGCTTTAGGCTAGACTACTCGCGTGCTCGCTGTATAGGTCTGTCCTACATATACACTACAAAAATGCAAATACACATATTCTTTTAGAGTCCTAGATTCTCTTATTAGTGTATGTACAGCAGCCAATGTGCAGATTATAACTTTGTTCTGTCAACTAATGTTTGGATTTCTGTTTTATGGCTCATTGTCACTAATGAATACTTGTTTTTCTTTGTTCCAGACATTGACGAGTGTGCAGAACCAGATGTCCGTGTTAGTCCATGCAAGAACGCTCGCTGTGTGAACACTTCTGGCTCGTACAAGTGCTTGTGCAAGCAAGGCTTTGTGCACACGCGTAGGCCAAACGTGTGCATCCGTCGCAGAACTCGGTAACCTCTGTGCGTTGCTCTGCGTGCCGCTACGTCTCTCCCCATCTACGCGGCGTGCACAAACAAACCAGCACGTGCAGCTCTTACACTCCTCTCTCATGGTACATACATGGGACTGTGTGAACGCAGTAAACATACAAACATGTTGTCATCGGGAGCCACGTCATAACAATATAAAATGTACAAAACATATCATTGTCAGCCCCTTTTTCATTGGCCAGTCCACATTTTAAAAAAATCTGCAACACAGATAAGGAATATGTTTGTTTATTTGTGCGCTAAAAGTATTTTGTAATTATTTTTTTTTTATTTTGAACTGTTTTTGTAGTTTAAATTGTGCATTTTGTGATTTTTGTCATTGACCTCCCAGTTGCTTTTATCTTCTTTTGAATTTTTGATTCAAACAATGAGGACATCCTCTGATGTCTCCTTCCTCAACGAGCTCAACAACTTTTATGCTCGTTTTGAGCGAGGGAACCCCACAACCACAACCAAAGCAGACGTGACGCCAGACCACCAACCTCTGACTCTCTCCCCCACCGATGTAGGAGCGGTGCTGAGCAGGATCAATGTCCACAAGGCTGCAGGCCCTGATGGCATACCCGGGCGTGTTCTCAGAGCGTGTTCTGGGGAGCTTGCAGGAGTGCTGACAGACATATTCAACCTGTCCTTGGCCCACGCTGTGGTACCGGCCTGCTTTAAATCCACCTCCATCGTCCCGATACCCAAAAACTCCAACCCATCTTGCCTCAATGACTACCGCCCAGTAGCACTCACCCCCATCATCACTAAGTGCTTAGAGCAGCTGGTCCTAGCACACTTCAAATCCTGTCTCCCCCCCACCCTGGACCCCCACCAATTCGCATACCGCCAGAACAGGAGCACAGAGGATGCAGTCTCCATCGCACTGCACTCTGTCCTCTCACACCTGGACAACAACAACACCTACGCCAGAATGCTGTTTATAGACTTCAGTTCAGCGTTCAATACAATCCACCCCTCACAACTCATCAGGAAACTGACAGACCTGGGCATCAGTTCCCTCATCTGCAAATGGTTACTGGACTTCCTGACCAACCGCCCCCAACATGTCCGGCTGGATAACCACTGCTCATCTACCATCACAATGAACACCGGTGTACCACAAGGCTGTGTGATGAGCCCCTTCCTCTACTCCCTCTTCACCCACGACTGCAGACCTGCTGATGGTTCCAACACCATCATTAAGTTTGCAGATGACACCACGGTGATTGGCCTCATCAGTGACAACGATGAGGCCGCCTACAGGGAGGAGGTGGATCGTCTGGCTGAGTGGTGCGACACAAACAACCTGCTGCTTAACACCGAGAAGACCAAGGAGCTCATCGTGGACTACAGGAGGAATGCTGACCCACATCCACCCATCCACATTAAGGGGACGGCTGTGGAGCGTGTGAGCAGCTTCAAGTTCCTGGGAGTCCACATCTCCGAGGATCTCACCTGGACGACCAACTGCTCCAAGCTGGTCAAGAAGGCTCACCAGCGCCTCTTCTTCTTGAGGACTCTGAGGAAGAACCACCTGTCCTCAGACATCCTGGTGAACTTCTATCGTTGCACCATCGAGAGCATCCTGACCAACTGTATAACAGTCTGGCACGGGAACTGCTCTGCCTCGGACCGGAAGGCGTTGCAGAGGGTCGTGAAAACTGCCCAGCGCATCGCCGGAGCACCACTTCCTGCCATAAAAGACATCTACAGGAAGCGGTGTCTGAAAAGGGCTGGGAAAATCATCAGAGACCCCAGTCACCCATCACATGGACTCTTCACCCTCCTGCCCTCTGGGAGGCGCTACAGGAGCCTCCGGACTAAGACCACCAGGTACCGGAACAGCTTCTTCCCCACAGCTGTCAGACTCCTGAACTCTGCCTCCTGACATCTGACCCACGTTAACACATGGACTGAACATACGCACACCCACAATGGACAACTGTACCCTCAAACACACAATAATAACATGGACTGAACCACCACTCACAACCACTAGCACTTTATATAGATACTGTAGAAATTATCCACATATCTAATTTATCTTAACTGCACTACTGTATAGCTCTGTAAATAATCATTCTGTACATACGATAATTTTTAACCCTACAACTGTTTACAACTTGCATAGTTCCCATTTCTGTATAACTGTATATCTCAGATTTCTGTAAAGTTATTTATTTCATATTCTGTATAGTTTTTCATATTTATATCCTGTTCATAGCCTGTACATAGCTTGTACTCACTACAGCCTGTACATACCTATAGTTATAGAATATTCACAACATACTTCATACCGTGTACATTATAACATACCATAATAGACCCATTTCTGTAATATACTTACATATCTATATTATTGCTAATATATATTGTAATATATCTATATCACTAAAGCACTTCTGGATGGATGCAAACTGCATTTCGTTGCCCTGTACCTGTGCATGTGCAATGACAATAAAGTTGAATTCTATTCTATTCTATTCTAAATGAGTTTCAAACATTTCTATGGTATTATAATTGTCTTTAACCTATTCAGTAGTTGTATATTGTAGGAATGCCTTGTGGTATTCCCATTTACATTCCCAGTTGCATCCACATTCTTTCATGTTTAAGTCATCTGGATTTTATTTCCTTGCCACACGTTGTTGACATTGTTTTTTTGTACAGTTTGTTTCGTGGATTGGTCCCTGTCCTCCCCTTCTTTATTTGTTTATGTAAAATATGAGAAACCTGAGGTTGTTGTATAATTTGACATGTGCACCTAAGTGGACTTAAGCTTGATAAAAACATTTCACGCACTTAGCAATAAATATAGTGGAAATATTTGCGAAATATAGCTTATTCTGAAAAAGAAATCAAGCAAGTTTAACACCTATTGCCATTAAACACTGCATTAAAGTATTTAGAAAGCCAAAGATGCTGTTGTGATAAGAAGAATTTGATTTAAAAAAAAATGACAACCTTTCATGCATTTGTTTTTCTTCTGTTTGAGGGAAATGTGTTTTTTTCCCACACATATGAAGATATGTGGAAAATAGCAATGCTTTAAGTTCAGACAGACACATTCAGGCAGGGAGGCACAAAGTTCTCCCACAGTCATGTTCAGAAATATGCCGGACTGGACTGTGGATGATTCAGTGTTGCCTTTCAAGCACGCCTAGAAAGCAAATAAACCCAGTGCATGGCAGAGTCTCCCAAGATCTTCCATTAGATTTATGTTCATGTGCTTTTTTTTCCTCCACACACAGTACTGATTTCACATTTTAAAAGGTACAGTCATATCATTTTTGAGTTTATTTAAAAAGAAAAATAGAATGTTGTACTCATAAATGCACCTTAATTAGTGTGTAATTACATCTGCTTATTCTCATGAGCTTAGAAATAATTCATAAAAAAAAAACATAGGAGTGGGCTTGTGGAAGCCATCATGCTGCCCCACCAACTTGAATACAGTTCAATCTAAATGCATTTTATATGTGTGTACAAACCTGCCAATCTTCTTCCTCCTCACCTCAACTGAGCTAAAGTCAGGGATCTAACTGGGGTTTTCCCGATACTAGAATTTCAGACTTGTAAACCAGGAAAATGCTTAATACCATTTTCAATAGCACGAGCAAGATTTTTATTGTATCCTCACACAAAATAAGTATGATGGAGAAGTAACTCCTTGGAATTGGAACAAATGTTCCGAATTATATTTAACAAAATAAGTTTTTAAGTTTAAAGTTTTATATTTTACAAATATTTTGGTAATTTCATTAGCAAGCCATTTTAACTACAACAAAAGCTGGTTATAACCTAAGATTGTTGTTTTTCAATAAGTGTGTGAGTTCAACAATGTCCAGCAGTTTACTAACGACAGCTACCAGTAGCTACCAGGGGCTAATAGCAGCTAACAGAGGCTAACAGCACTTAACTGTAGCAGAAACAGCAGCGCTTAATGACAGACAAGTTCAGGATATCCTCAACAACTCACCTCAGTATGGCTATGAGGCAGAAGTGAGCTTCACTAGCTCCTCGACTTGTATCCTGCACCTTTCACAAAGTTTTACAGTGTCCTCCAGAGTAAATACAGATGAATGGTGGCCAGAGTGTTTGTCCTACGGTGGCCACCATAGCTTGGATTACGAACTTAATTATGCAGTTCAACTGGTAAGTAAGACAGCAGAACTCAGTTGATTGCAATCTGCAATCCTCTCATATTTAGTGGTGAGATTTTAAATACTGTAGGCTTAAACATTCTGCAGCATCAGGAAGTGTTTATAGATAGATTTTGTTATATTCAATAAAAAGGTTTAAAGTAGTAACACAGGACAAATGTAGCCATTCCTCGAAGTGCTGCAAAGGAGGTCCTACAGATGTTGGATATCAAAGCTTGAAAGTCTTGTCCATAATCATTTTCTACAAGTTAATTTTTTATCTAAATCTTAATCTCAAGTTTCAAACACAATCAGTTTAAACTAGGGCTAAACTAGTGGTGAAAATGATATCCTAAACTTAAAAGCCCACAAATGTTATCAGCTACCTAAATAATGGCACCATCTTGTGGTCTCTTTGTGTCACTATAATTCCTTCAGTGTTGTGGACATTATTGCCAGGGGCACCACTAAGGGAAATTTGCTGCTGAAATGTGAAAGCTAAACTGATTTAGCTCTCAGATACAACTGGATTGCACAGAGATTTGCACAGATTTCACAAAGCGTTTTCCCACTATCTGAGCATTAAAACAGTAAAATAGTTATCTATTTGTTTTTATAGGGGTAGGATATTCCAGGCATTAGTTCTAGTGAAACGATATGCAGAAATTGACAAAATTTGTCTATTGGTCAGCTGGCTGTGGGTTGGTATAATGTGTGACCTGTTAAATGAGGAAATCGTCTGTATTTTGAACTCTCTTTTTCCTGAACAACTACAGCACAATGCCATTTCCAACATAATTATTGAGGACAATCCTGAAAATACTGCGGAAGAGGCCGATGAAGAGGGCAGTAATGGTGAGAAGCCAATTTGGAATTAATCTGAAGCTGAACGTGACACTGAAAATGATTCTGAGGTTGATGCCCCGGTGTTAGTGCTCTCTAGCCCGGTACTTGGAAGTGGCCAAAAGAGGATGATGACAATGACCAGATGACCAATAACTGATTCAGGCCCTCCAGTGAACTGTCAGACACCACCTCCAGCAGTGGGAATGACTCTGATGAAGAAGGCATACTGTCAGCACCCTCTACATCAGCAACACACAGGAAGAGAAAGTAGGATGAAGCGAAAGATGGGCGAGAGAATGTCACACACTGCCACATGCTTAGTGTTGAACCTCATCTTCTTAGCCCAGTGTCCTACATCTCTTACATTGAATAACTACTGCATTAGGATATATTTTTTCTAGGATAGCCGACTGCTACTGTGAACCTTTGACAGATCATTATTTTGAGAACACAAGGAACTCATTCTACTCAGTAAATCAAAGAGCACTAACATTTGAACTTCATTTTTCCATGCTGCATAATAAGCTGCCGGACAAATGAACCTGGACAAATTAGACAACACGGCAAAGAACAAATCCTGTGGACATCACACTCCCTTGCAAGTTGTGTTTTCTTTGCTACCACCACACACCCCAGCGCCCAGAGGGACTGAATTTTGGCCACCCCCCTCTAAGATTGTGACCTTGCAGCTAGGGACCCGTTTACCACACTCTTGCCAGTTACCTGTGGAATAATTATGTCCAGCCTAAAAACCAATATGATATCATAAATGAGCCATAATTCTTTTCCTAATTTCTATACCTGCTTTTGACCTAGCAAAGCATCTACAGGAAGGTGTGACTGCTCTCCAAGCCAGAGGTAATGTGGTGAGTCACCTGTCGTTTCATGGGGAGTTCCATTGTGCACATTTAATAGTTCTTGAAAATACTCAGGCCGACAGTGTTTCTTCTCCAGTAGTAAGCCGTGTCGTGATAGGTCGTGAGGCGTCCTGTTAAAACGTTCACACTGTGCGTTACCTTGACGATGATTCAATGTTTTCTTGACCTCATATAACTTGTGCAGCTCCTGAAATACCCCGTTTTCAAAATTTCTGTTTTGAACTGAATGCTCTCAGGCACACAGTACCACTTAAGGTTAACTTAAGTGGAAAAATTAAGGTGAAGTTTAAGTTCTCAGTCAGATTTGTGCTTATCCAGGTCATTTATTTCCAATTCTTATTTGTGGATATTGATCATTAAATACTGACACTAGTTTATAAGTAGTGGAAATGCAAATAATCGTGTCATTATCAGTGATGGAATAACGGCCTTTACTTTTTTCAGTAACTAGTAATCTGATTAATTACCGTTTCTATATTTCTATTGTTACATGGCTATTATTAAGAAGAAAATGCGGTGTGGACTCATTAATATTTTTCAGCACACATATGGTTGAATCTGTCTTCAGTTTACCGGGAGTTGGAGCCGGGGGGCAATCGTACAAGTGCTGCTTAGGTGGATTCACCTCTGTTTGCACCATTTAGTTATGAGCTGTTGCATCTGTGTGTGGTGTCGCGATTGAGGAATAACCCGGGACGGTAACTAAGATATTGACAACGCCACCTGGGGGAGGGCGTTACACCCCAGGAAAGATTTCTCTAGCCAATGTACGTATTGCACTGGCTACCAAAGCCCACAGACTCGTTATTAACGGCAGAGGTGAGACAAAGGAAGTTTACAAATCAAAATTTATTAAGAGGAACTACTAAAAACATAACTATAAAACCAGGAAGGCACCTAGGGTAGCAGGGTTGAGACGGCAAAATAGTTAATTAAAACACTTTATTAACAAACGATGATTAAAATGACCAGACTCCCTACCACGATGCTACCCTAAAACAATCACAGCATGATAAAAGAATAACCAAACAAAATAGTGGAGACCGGCCACTTGAGGAGGCAACCTACACGGAGGAGTGCCCAAGGGTGCCACCAATTACTCACCCGTGTAACTTCACTGCAGACCTCACTGTCACTCACACTAAACTCTAAATGGTGCAATCTACCTATTCCCGGTGTGTACACTCGCATGCAGCGGGAAGGGGATTCCACCTCACGTGCCTAGCCCCTCAGCAAGCGGCCGCACCTCCACTAAAGCAATAAAACAAAGCATAAAACGTTACACACATTAATAAAAGATCTACATAAAACAAATACACCCCAAAGTACTGTTCGTTATAAAAGCATCACATAACAAACAAAACAGCATATGACAAGAGAGCAGCAGTATAGTGCAAACCTGCAACAAAAGAGGGAAACAGTTGTCAAAGTCCACCCTACTATATGCCACATTATGATGAACACAAGAGTCCCACTTACCACTCTCTAAAGGGCAATAATAAACTGAGTAGCTTTCCTTGAGAGATCTGCAGCGCTTAACTGCCTAATGCTCTCAGCCACCTTGGATGGACAAGACTGCCAAATGCCTCCTTCTGGTAGTGAAGCGCAGCTGTTTCTTATAAGCCTGCTAATTATCGGCTGGGAAGGTGTGGATGTCAGTGGTGCGTTTGTGGACATCATGTAAAACCCTACCCCAGAATCTACTTCACTACAATCTACCCCCGGGATTTGGAAAAAGTATTTGGTTTATATTTAGAGAAGCAAAGGCTCTTCATCCTGACAGATGTTCCCTGGTGGATCTCTGTCCTGTGACAGTGGCACAGTATAGTGTATTAGTATAATCAAAGCCACTTCCCTAACCAATTTTTAAAGCTATTTAGCAGATCGACCAAGTGGAAGTAGACTCTGTCTGCTGTGTGCAAAAGGTTATATGATTAACCACACAGCAGATACTGCACTACAATAGTAGCAGCAGCTCACACAAAGTAACACAGGGCTCAGTGTACTGTAATATTAAAACAGTTGACAGTCTCGACCTTAAGATTTCTAAGCTGTTTGCTGTAGACTAAGCAGGGACAATTAACTTGCCAAAGGACCACTAATTAAAGTTTACTCTTAATAACAGTAGCAGTTTATATGAATATATTGTTTATGTGTGTTTTGCCTACTGGTGCAGCAACAGTCCAGTGCTCCTTAGAAAAATGAACTACTCGTGCCTAAGCTAACAATTTCAGTCACACCGATGTCTTTTATTTACAGAGTTAGCTTAGCGACTTAGCTTAGCAAGACTTTATTTGAAAGTTCAGGATTTTTTGTTCACACTGGCAGCACATTCGGCCAATGAGGTTCAGTTTGGTTCAACGCCCTTTTTGACCCATGAAACAGCAGAAAATGAAACTGTTGGAGCCAAGTCCAGGCCAATATTTTACTCAGTTACATCATGTCATATTTAAGTATTTGTCATGATTTTTAAGTTTCTATTATAATCTTGATCATTTTATGTTATAATGTAATAGGCTGTGCTCCATAAATTTATCCTGCTTTGTTAGTCTGTTGTTGTTGTTGTTGTAAAGTGTTGGTAGATGTCGTAAAGGGGGTGTGTATTTGGCCCGCATGCGGAGGGGTGTGGATAAAAAAGGGTTAGGTAAGCAAGCAGGACGGGGAGCAACAGTTTTCTGACCGTCGCCGTTTTAATGTTATTTTTTGTTGTAACATAAAGGGAATGTAAACGGAGCTCCCACCAGAGGCATTTGTTTTGTACCTTTCGATTTGTATGGAAAATAAATGTTTTGCCCCTTTTTTCCTTCGCCTTGTTTTTTGCTACCGGAAGGCATCCAAGCGACTTAACAAGAGCACGAGTCAGAAACTTTACGTCCTGCAGAAGCGGCAAAGAAGGACCGAAGGTTGCCGCTACATTAGTCAGAAAACTGCTCCGAAAGTGAGAGGATTACGCACACGTCACCGGCGCACAGAGTTAATCGGCCCGCGGCGCGGCAAGGGAAAACTGGAAAACGGGACGTGAAAGAGGATGCGCTTCAGTCTTCCCGTGTTTCCCGGATCCTTTCGGCAGTAAGAAAACCCCGCATCTGAAAAGTAAGAGGCTGTGCCTGCTTTAAGGTTTGTGAAAATTCCTGTATGGTTAAGTCGTACATGGCCTGTGTAAAGGATTAATTGCATTGAAAGGTTTATGGCAGCGCAATTAATATGGAGCAGCAGGAAAAAAGAGTTTCCAAGCCAACCTATAAAGCACAAGAGGAAAAGCTTCAGCATCTTAAAGTGACAAGGAAAACCAAGTTGGGTTATCTTACTAGAAAGATAAAAGAGATTGAGGAGCTTATGGAAGATGACGGCAATTATGAGGAAGTGTCTGTTAAATTAGCCACTGACTTCTCAAAAATGTATATTGAGTTTTGTGAAAACAACGATGCAGTTAAAAATCACTTGACTGAGTCAGAACTTCTTCATGATCAGACACAGTGGTATGAGCCAAAGGCTAGCTATTTGAGAAGTTTTGTGGAGAAAGTCGAGAGATGGTTAAAAAGAGTGGAAATGCAAGCAGATGAAGCAAGAATGGTTGATGCTGAAGTTGAGCCTGCAGACAGTGCTTCAGCGATATCGTCCAGACGCAGTAAAGCACATCGAAGCAGTCGAACCTCTTCTGTTGTGTCTTCGACCACATATTCTGCCAGGCTAAAGACTGAGGCAGAAAGGGCTGCTCTGGTAGCGCATGCTGAGGCATTAAAGCAAAAGATGGAGATTGACAGACAAGAAGCTGTTCTTAAGGCAAAAAGGGAGGAATGGGAGTTGCAAACAGCTATTGCTGCAGCTAACGCAAAGCTTGAGGTGCTGACTGTGAAGGAGCCAGCCCATAACACTTCTGCTGACTTGGTCAACAAAATGGCTACCTGCCAAAGAGCTCCGGGCCAAAATATTGGGGCCAGTTTTGGTTTGGTTAAGCCAGAACATGGAGATGTCGGTCGAGAATGTGAGTCAGAGGTAATGCAGGGCTCAGAAAGGAGTAGCAGGCTTCCTCATCCATTGAATAAGAAGGATAATAGCCAGTCTATTACTAGTCAAGGCAGGATGGCTGATGTTAAAGACTTATTGGATGTCATGAAGCGACAAAACGAGATTACAGAGCTCCTAGTAAAACAACAGAAAGCATCCACTCTCCCTCCTTTGGATGTTCCAGTATTCAGTGGGGATCCACTGGAGTTTGGGTTTTTTATGAAAGCGTTCGAGCATGGGATTGAGGAAAGGACAGACAACAATAGAGATAGGTTGCGCTTCCTGGAGCAGTTCACCCAAGGGAGACCCAAGGTTCTTGTTCGTAGCTGTTCGCACATGTATCCTGACAGGGGCTACGCTGAAGCTAAGAGGCTTCTGCGCAAGCATTTTGGGGATGAATATACTATTGCCTCAGCCTACATTGAAAGAGCTCTAAAATGGCCTGTAATCAAGCCAGAGGATGGTGATGCACTGACGGAGTTTGCTATGTTCCTCACTAGTTGCTGTAACACAGTAGACAGCATGGAGTACATTGAGGAGATGGATAGCCCTACTAATATGAGAACAGTCATCTCCAAGCTTCCTTTTAAATTAAGGGAAAGGTGGAGGGGTTTCGCCTGTGACATTCAAGAACGTACAGCAATGAGAGCTAGATTCGCTGATCTGGTCAGTTTTGTAGAGAAGCAGGCAAAGATCGCTTCTCACCCATTGTTTGGTAACATTCAGGACACCACTTTGTCTAGAGACAAGGGCAAAGCAAAGGTATGCAAAGAGAATGCTCTGAAATTCAAGGAGAGGGAAAGCATCTTTGCTACTAATATGGCACCTGTGTCAAACAGTGCAGAGCAGACAAAGAGGGAAAGGGAAAATGTAGGCTCTACAGGTGGAAGACAGTGTCTTTTCTGTCATAAGGGAGGACATAACCTCAGTACCTGCAGACTCCTCAAGCAAAAGCCTCACAGAGAAAGGCTTGATTTCCTCAAATCAAAGAGCTTGTGTTTTGGTTGCCTGTCACAGGGGCATCTGAGCAAAGGCTGCCAGCAAAGACACACGTGTGAGACTTGTTCTCAGAAACATCCCACCATTCTGCATAAGGAGCAGTACTCTTCTCTTGATAGTGACAGTAAAAGTATCAGAGAACCAGCAGCAAGTTTTTCTCCAGCAGCAGGCAGTGAAACAAGCGGTTGTACCGGGGCTGGCGAAGCAGTCTGTGCGCTTTCAATTGTGCCTGTGAAGGTCAGATGTTCAAGGAGCAACACAACAGTTGAATCATACGCGTTCTTAGACCCAGGAAGCACTGGAACCTTTTGTACAGATGAGCTGATGAGGGATTTACAGGTCACAGGAAAAAAGTCCAACATTCTGCTCCGCACCATGGGAAAGGAAGCGACAATCAGTACTCATGTCGTTAAGGGTCTCGAGGTCAGTGGTTTGGATGAGGACAACTTTTTGAAGATTCCCCAGGTTTTCACACAGGCAGAGATTCCAGTAACAAAGGAGAACATTCCACAACAAAGCGATGTGGACAGATGGCCTTATTTGAAGGAGGTTCAGCTCAAGCAGATTGATGGAAAAATTGGTATGTTAATAGGGACGAATGTACCAAAGGCGCTTGAGCCCTGGAAGGTTATCAACAGTGAGGGCAACGGCCCATATGCTGTAAAAACTGCGCTAGGCTGGACGATTAATGGACCTCTGCTAAGAGAAGAGGGTATTGCTCAAGGAGTTGTTGAGTGGCCACCAGTGATGGTGAACAGGATATCGGTGACAAAGCTAGAGGAGTTCTCGCAGCAGCAAATGAAGTATGACTTCCCTGAGCATGAGTTATCTGAGAAAATGGAAATGTCAGCCAGAGACAGACAATTTATGGAGTCTGTGTCACTGTCAGTGAAGCAGGTTCACGGTCACTACACCATTGGCCTTCCTTTAAAGAACAAGGGGGCTGCATTTCCAAACAACCGTGTTGTGGCGGTACAAAGAGCAGAAGGCCTGAAACGGAGGCTGTTAAGAGACAGTGAGTTTCATCAAGAGTACACAAAGTTTATGTCAGAGACACTGGAAAGGGGCTATGTCGAAGAAGCTCCCGTGGCAGAAACTTGTAAAAGTGGTAGCAGGATATGGTATCTCCCACATCATGGGGTCTACCACCCAACCAAGCAGAAGTTGAGAGTGGTATTTGACTGTGCATCCACGTATCAAGGCATGTCACTGAACTCACAGCTGTTGCAGGGGCCAGACTTAACCAATTCCCTCATAGGTGTTTTGATGAGGTTCAGGCAGGAACCAGTTGCCTTCATGTCTGATATTGAAGGCATGTTTCATCAAGTCAGGGTTCCCGCTGAAGATGCTGATCTGTTGAGATTCTTGTGGTGGCCACAGGGAGATCTTGGTAAAGGCCTCAAGGAATACAGAATGGTAGTTCACTTGTTCGGTGCAACTTCTTCACCAAGCTGTGCATGCTACGCGCTGCAAAGGTGTGCTGAGGACAATCAGGCGAGGTTCAACCATATTGCAACGAACACTGTTCTAAGGAACTTTTATGTGGATGATTGCCTAAAATCTGTTGGCACTGAAGAGCAGGCAATCTCACTGATTCGGGACCTCAGGGCTTTGTGCGCTGCAGGAGGTTTCAAGCTCACTAAGTGGATTTCCAACAGCAGAGCGGTGCTTGCGTCTATACCTGAGGATGACAGGGCCAAAGAAGTCAAGGAGCTCGATCTTGAAAGGGACTGCCTCCCTATTGAAAGAGCTTTAGGGGTTCAGTGGTGCGTGGAGTCTGACACGCTGAAATTCAGAGTTCTGGTTGAGAGCAAACCACTCACAAGGAGAGGACTGCTTTCGATGGTAAGCACTATATATGACCCACTTGGGATTTTATCCCCTCTGATCTTGCCAGTGAAGCACATCCTGCAAGAGCTAAGCAGAACAAAGCATGCATGGATGATTTCATGCCAGAAGCTCTGTCTCTGCAGTGGCAACAATGGGTCGGCAGTTTGCACCACTTAGCAAGGTTTGAGGTAGACAGATGTGTGAGACCAGTCAACCTTGGCAAGATCTCTTCAGCTCAACTTCATCACTTTGCCGACGCAAGTGAAAGGGGGTATGGCATAGCCACATACCTGGTTTCAAAAAACAATCTGAACCAGCTGCATAGTGCTTTCATTATTGGTAAAGCCAGGGTTACAGCATTGAAGCCAGTGACCATACCACGACTCGAGCTTACTGCTGCAGTGGTGGCAGCAAAGATGGACAGGATGGTAAGAGCCGAACTGGAGTTGGAGTTGGAGGAGTCTGTCTTTTGGACGGACAGCACGTCGGTGATTAAGTACCTCAAGAATGAAACAGCGAGGTTTCGTACGTTTGTTGCCAATCGAGTTGCTGCCATCAAGGATAGATCAGCTGTCTCTCAGTGGAGATATGTGAACACCTCGGCCAATCCTGCAGACTTTGCTTCCAGAGGGCTCAGTGTTGGTGCCTTTCTCAAGGCAAAGACATGGATCACGGGTCCAGATTTCATTTTGAAACCAGAAATGGAGTGGCCAGAAATGCCAGACAGTGTATGCCAGCCAATCTGTAATGACCCAGAAGTCAAAGAAGCATCAGTATATGCTCTTGTGGTTGAAGAAGACGCCACCTCTCAGCTCATTCATCATTACTCAAGCTGGCGTCGGGTTAAAAGAGCCGTTGCATGGGTCCTGAGATTAAAGGGTGTGCTGAAGCTTCTTGCTCAAAAGAGGAAGGATTTAAAAGCGAATCTCTATGATGGAAGGTTGGAGCAGGAGAAGCAAATGACACACTTCAAGGCTAACCTTCCCATCTTGCCACTTTCTGTGAGTGACATGGCTGAGGCGGAAGTGGAGATTGTGCGCTTCAGTCAAGGGCAGCGGTTTGGCGAAGAGATTGCCAAGCTGCAACAAGGAAAGACAGTGTCAAAGTGTAGCCCTCTTTGTCAGTTGTCGCCAGTTGTACAGGATGGCATTCTGAGAGTGGGTGGCAGATTGAGCAGATCTAGCATGCAAGAGGAGTTAAAACACCCTGCAATCTTGGCTAAGGATCAGCATATAGCCACTCTCATTCTCAGATCGACTCACGAGGATCTTGGACATTGTGGCAGGAATCATGTCCTATCAAAGGTACGGCAGAAGTACTGGATACTAAGATCTCATGCTGCTGTCCGGAAGATTTTGTCCCGGTGCGTCGCCTGCAGACGGCATCATGGGAAAGCGGCAAGTCAGATCATGGCAGATCTTCCTACGGAAAGGCTCACGCCCGATGAGCCACCGTTCACAAGTGTCGGTGTGGACTACTTTGGTCCCTTCGAAATCAAAAGGGGTAGGTCCATGATCAAAAGGTATGGCGTAGTTTTTACCTGCTTGACGGTGAGGGCTGTGCATATTGAGCTGGCAAGTTCGTTGGACACGGATTCTTGTATTCATGCCTTGCGGAGGTTCGTTGCTAGGAGGGGACAGGTTCAGTTGATGCGTTCTGACAATGGAACAAACTTTGTAAGTGCAGAGAGGGAGCTGCGGGAAGCAGTGCGTGCTTTGGATAATGTAAAAATTCAAGAAGCCTTGTTGGTTAAAGGCATCACATGGATATTCAACCCCCCAGCTGCCTCGCATTTTGGAGGAGTTTGGGAGCGGCAGATACGGTCCATACGCAAAGTGCTCAGCTCCGTTGTGGAGCAGCAGATCCTTGATGAGGAGGGTCTGCACACACTGCTGTGTGAGGTAGAGGCGATTATCAATAGCCGCCCTATCTCAAGAGTCTCTACCGATCCGAATGACCTGGAGGCCTTGACGCCAAACCATTTGCTTTTGATGAAAGCCAAAACTTCGCTACCTCCTGGAGTATTCAGCAGGAGCGACTTGTACTCGAGGCGTAGATGGCGTCAAGTCCAGTATTTGGCGGATTTGTTTTGGAGACGGTGGATTAAGGAGTATCTGCTGGACTTGCAAAAGAGACAAAAGTGGGCCCTTCCACAAAGAAATATCAGTCAAGGTGATATTGTCCTCATTGTGGATGATTCCGCTCCAAGAAATTCATGGCTAATGGGTCGAGTGATTCAGACGTTTGAGGATCCCAAGGGTCGGGTTCGTCAAGCCAAGGTGAAAACCAGCAAAAACATTCTCCTACGACCTGTGACGAAGCTTTGTGTGCTGCTAGAGTGTGATATGTAGCGCCCCTTCTACATATTACTCAAGAGACAGCGGTAAAGGCTGGTCTCCTACGGTGAGTCATGTGCTTGAACCTCTGACTCCATTCCCTAATCTCCCCAACATACACACATACACGCATCCGTGAAGACATGTTCCAGCTTAAGAAGAGTTCCTGCTGTAACAAGACAAAACGAAGTTTCTGTTGGAATAAGGACATTAATGTGCCATATGAGCAGTTCAAGTACTTTGTATATTTGCCTGTTCGTTATCTGGAAGGTTTGATTTGTTGTTCTGAACAATATATAAATGTATGTATAAGAGTAATTGTTTTGTGGCTCACAAGAACAATTAGGGGCCAGGATGTTGGAGCCAAGTCCAGGCCAATATTTTTACTCAGTTACATCATGCCATATTTAAGTATTTGTCATGATTTTTAAGTTTCTATTATAATCTTGATCATTTTATGTTATAATGTAATAGGTTGTGCTCCATAAATTTATCCTGCTTTGTTAGTCTGTTGTTGTTGTTGTAAAGTGTTGGTAGATGTCGTAAAGGGGGTGTGTATTTGGCCCGCATGCGGAGGGGTGTGGGTAAAAAAGGGTTAGGTAAGCAAGCAGGACGGGGAGCAACAGTTTTCTGACCGTCGCCGTTTTAATGTTATTTTTTGTTGTAACATAAAGGGAATGTAAACGGAGCTCCCACCAGAGGCATTTGTTTTGTACCTTTCGATTTGTATGGAAAATAAATGTTTTGCCCCTTTTTTCCTTCGCCTTGTTTTTTGCTACCGGAAGGCATCCAAGCGACTTAACAAGAGCACGAGTCAGAAACTTTACGTCCTGCAGAAGCGGCAAAGAAGGACCGAAGGTTGCCGCTACAGAAACATTCTCATTTCAACACCCATTTGTTAGCTATTCTGCTGTTTTTCATCATGTCACAGGTGAAATGAAATGATAGTACATTTACTTTGCTTCCTGTAGGAGTGATCATGTCATGTGAGACCGTGTATTACTTATGAGGAAAGCCAACTTTGGGATTCCTAATCAGTCAGCTTTGGAAAAAAAATGTTTGAACTGTGTGTGAACAAAGCTCTTCTTTTTACTCTGGGGATGGTACACACTGCACAGTAGTTTTTAGACAAATGAGGGTAAAATGAGACATTAAAGCCTTAAAAGACAAACCACATTTTCGAAGAAAGCATCTCAGGTTACTATCTCTGTCAGGGCGTGTGTTTTGTCTCTGCGACTGTCGCAAATGCTGATAGGTGCATTTGATTTTGTGATCTCCGCCACAGAGAGTACTGGAAAGCAACTACTGCATTGTTAAAAGTAGAAACGTCGTTTATAAATGAATCGTGTAACTATAACTTTACTACTTTGCAGCTCCTTAGTTTGTGATTGCTATGATATGAACTTAGATGTCCTGTTATTCAAGTTTTTTTGTTTAGTTTGTGTGTCTTTTACTGTTTTTCTTGGTAACTGTTGTTATGTTTACATACACTGCTAAGATGGTGAAGGGTTGCTTTACAAGGGGGACTGAATATGAACATATACTCAGTTACCAGTAGGGGGCTCTGTGACTAATAGTGATAGAAGGATAGAAGAAGTGAAGTGTATTGTGATATGTTTTGAATGGCGAACTAGTGCTGAATACACGTTCCATTATAAACCAAGCCGTCTCCGTTCTTCTGTCGAAACACCACAAATTGGTGACGAGGATGAGTGCATCAGTTCCGAGTCCACCATCTTTTCTTCAACATGTGGGTGAGCCGCCGATTCCATTTACTACATGGCGGAAAATATTCGACAATTACATGCTAGTAATCAATGCCACGGGAGACGCATGGCCGGATGCTAGGAAACGCGCTGTTTTGCTACACTGCTTGGGCCCGGAGGGACAGCGGTTATTCTACACGTTACCGGAGCAAGGTGATACATATGCTGACACCATGAGCGCACTGGAGAAGCACTTTGTGCCGAAAGTGAATGTCGTGGCGTGCCGTCATACATTCAGACAGCGTATTCAACGAGCGGATGAGACTGTTTCTCAGTATGTGGTGGCTCTGAGAGCGTTAGCTTCATCTTGTAACTTTGGACAAATGGAAAGTGAAATGATAAGAGATCAGTTAATCTCCAATGCTCATCTCAGCGCTGTGAAAGACAAACTGTTACTGGAGGACGATCTCACACTGGATAAGGCTCTAACTATTGCAGGCCAGGTGGAAGCAGCAGTCAAAAACGCTACTCTACTCTCCACACCCGGCTCGTTTCCGTCCGCGCCTGTTCAGACAGTCGACGCGGCAAATTCCCACTCTCACCAGAGGAGAGGACCTCGCCCTGCTAAAGGCTGCACTCCAGACCAACGCAAACGGGGAGGTTCAAAGCAGCAGCAGCGGAAATGCTTCAGGTGTGGTTCTCACAAGCACTTAGCTAATGATAAAAACTGCCCGGCTGCTTCTTCAAAATGCAACAACTGCGGGAAAAAGGGACATTTTGCCAAGGTATGTAAGTCGTCAGTCAGTGAAGTGAGAGAAGTAGTGGTTCCAGAATTGGCAGTACTGTGTGTGCAAGATGCTAAAATGATGGCAGCTATTCAAGATAAGCTTACCTGCACTGTCGACATTGAAACTGTACAAGGTGGTTCTAAGACGGTAGAGCTGATAGTAGACACTGGAGCTTCTGTGTCTATTCTGCCAGACACTATCTACAGACAGTATTTTGCAGACTGTTCACTGGTGCGACCTAAAGTCAAACTAGTTACTTATGCTAAAGATGAGTTAGCTGTGATGGGTTGTCTGCCTGCATCAGTTGCACTGCATGCACAGAATGAAAAAGTTCCTGCTTCCTTCTACATTGTCAAAGCTGGTTCCCCGCTATTAGGCCTCGACCTCATTAGAGCACTGAACGTCTGCATCGTCGGAGGCAAAGTGGACCGCATTCAGGATGAAACTGCAGATGAGCCGGATTCTACTAACCGGAAGTCTGCTGTATACAATGTTGATCCTATTCCACCAGCTCAACTTGGATGTGTTAAAGGGTTCATCCATAAAGTACATCAGCACCTTCGGCTTTCCAGAAAATGATGCAAACGGTCCTGAAAGATCTGCCTGGTGTTCGCAACTACTTGGATGACATCATCGTCTACGGAACATCAAAGGAGGTGCATGATACACGCCTGCAAGCTGTTCTCCAACGTCTCAGAGACGTCGGCCTGCAGATTAATGCTGGGAAAAGTTCCTTCTGCCAGTCACACATTACATTCCTGGGCCATGTAATCTCAAAGGAAGGCCTACGTCCAAGCCAACATCACCTTACTGCTATTGCTGAGGCTCCTGCTCCAAAGGATATGGCTGCATTGCGCTCGTTCCTAGGTTTGTCATCCTGGTTCAGTAAATTTATTCCAGATTATGCTACACTGGTGGAGCCACTGCGACAGTTGCTGAAAACAGACATGAAAGTTGAACTCCAGTGGAACGAGGCAGCACGTGAGAGCTTCAGTAACCTGAAAAAACTCCTTCTGGAAAGTCCCGCACTTGCCGTCTATGACCCTGACTTACCTGCTTTTATCACCACAAACGCATCAGACTACGGGCTAGGCGCTGTGTTGACACAGTTACATCCAGATCAAGTGGAGCGGGTTGTGGCGTTCGCCTCCCGAACACTGTCTCCTGCTGAAAGAAAGTACTCCACCACAGAAAAGGAGGCGTTAGCCTGTGTCTGGGCGGTGGAAAGATGGCGTACATATGTATGGGGCCGCAGATTCACGCTTCGTACTGACCACCAAGCTCTTACTACCCTTCTCAGCACCAAAGGTATGAACAGAGCGGGCATGAGAATCGCACGATGGTCTGCAAGGTTGATGTGTTTTCAGTACGATGTGCAGTACCGTCCTGGTGTTCAGAATGTCATCGCAGACTGCCTCTCATGGGTTCCCCTGACGTACTCCAGCACTGACATTGATGCTGAAAAAGACCTTCTCTTGGAGATAGCTGAAGTTTCTCCTCTCTTGACAGCGACACCGTTGACGGATTTTAAAGCTGAATGTGAGGACTGCCCTGACCTTTCTCTGCTGCAACAGGTTATCCGCTCAGGCTGGCCTAAGGTGAAAAGGTCTCTCCCACCTGAGATGCAGCCGTATTTCCTGATGCGACATGAACTTGCTGTGGAATCACCGTTGGTTTTCCGGGGGACACGTCTGGTGGTCCCAAGGTCCCTGCGAGAAAAGGTGATATGCCTCGCACACGAAGGTCACCAGGGCATAGTTCGCACAAAGCAGCGGCTCAGAGAGCTTTACTGGTGGCCATGCATGGATACTCAAGTCCATGCGATTCTGTCATCGTGCTCAGTCTGTCAATTGTGTGACAAAACGGCCAAAACTGCTCCTGCTCCCCTACAGCCGGTTCAGTTTCCAGATGGTCCCTTTCAGCATGTGGCCGTTGACATTGTTGGACCTTTTGACCGTGGGTCGCAGGACTGCAGGTTTGCTATCACACTGGTCGATTACTTCAGCAAATGGCCAGAAGTAGCCTTTACTTCATCAGCTACTACAGACACTGTTATTAGGTTCTTGTCTTCAGTTTTTGCACGGGAGGGAAACCCTTGTGAGCTTACGACAGATAATGGACCACAATTCACTTCATCTGTCTTTGCTGACTTCCTGAAGGAAAGGGGCATCAAGCACATTAGAACAAGTGTGTATCACCCTCAAGCGAACGGGTGTGTTGAAAGATTCAACAGAGTACTGAAGGACTGCGTTCAGGCTGCACAGGTGTCCCAGAAGCCGTGGAAGCCCGCCGTAACAGAGATGCTACAGAATTACCGTGCTACAGCTCATGCAACAACTGGAGCAGCTCCGTTTCAGCTTCTCAGAGGGAGACCAATGAGAACAAAGCTAAATGTCCTGCCATTTCCCAAAGACACAGGACAGTATGACCAATGCAGGGCCAGAGTCTTTCACCAGCAACGTAGGAGTAAACGCTACACTGATGCTAAGAGGGGGGCAAAACCTCCCCAGCTTGTGGTCGGTGACAGGGTGCGGATACGTAAGCCTTTCCAAGTGGGGAAGGGAGAGAGACAGTTCACTGATCCACTGTCAGTGCAGCAACAGACTGGACTGAGCACCTTCATCTTGAGTGATGGAAAGAGATGGAATGCATCCCGTCTCTCACTCTGCCGAGCAGAGAATGCTGAGCCGTTGCAGGCTGGTGAAGAGGTTGAAAACAACACAAGAGAAACTCCTAAAAGACCTTCTGTTCCTAACAGACCGAGACAGTTACCAGCTTGGACCAAGGATTATGTAATGAAATGAGTTTTTAAAAAAAAGTGGGAAAATAACACGCTTGAGCTGTTGGATGCTAATGTTAAGTTCCATACTGCTAATTCTGAGGTCCAAGTATAATAGATGATTGATTTACTGTGATTTATTTGTGAAGTTTTGTGACTTAAGGTTGTTAAGTTACTACAGTAACCTTAACTGTACAAGTATTCATTATAAAGGACAATTTAGGCACCATAACAAGATGGGTATGTTAAGATCACAGGTATAGTTCAAACAACCAGTAATGTTATAAGTGAAATAGGTTCAGCAAGCAGTATTGAAAATGCTGTCTGGTTGCAAAGTTTACTACTGATAATGTTATGTGCAAATAGTAATGTTACCATGCTAAGTAAGTAATACTGAGGTAGTAGAATTCTGTGAGAATGAGGAGAGATGTTATGTTTACATACACTGCTGAGATGGTGAAGGGTTGCTTTACAAGGGGGACTGAATATGAACATATACTCAGTTACCAGTAGGGGGCTCTGTGACTAATAGTGATAGAAGGATAGAAGAAGTGAAGTGTATTGTGATATGTTTTGAATGGCGAACTACTGCTGAATACACGTTCCATTATAAACCAAGCCGTCTCCGTTCTTCTGTCGAAACACCACAACTGTCTGACATTCACCTCTCACACAGTGGATACAATTCTGCCCCTGCAGGAATAAGATAAGATAAGATAAGATAAGATAAGATAAGATAAGATAAGATAACTCTTTATTGTCATTGCACAGTCATACATAGTACAGTAGTACAATGAAATTGGAAAAACTGTCCTACGTCGGCACTACATATAACACAACACGACACGATATGACACATCACAACACAACAAACAACACAACACAGTATATTAACTTAGTATAAAAAAGAAGAATAAGTGTATGTGTTATGCACACTGTTATTATTGCACATTAATTATTATTGCACCTTGTTATAAATATAAATATTATTGTTATTGTTTTAAACATTGTTACCTCCCCCCTAAAAAAGTCCAGGGAGGTATCCAGTCAGGTCAGCTATTTACATTGATCAGGGCTATTGCCCTGTTGTAAAAGCTGTCCTTGAGTCTATTTGTTCGGGACCTCAGCAGCCTGAACCTCCTGCCAGACGGCAGCAGCTTAAACACCCGGTGTCCTGGGTGTGTGCAGTCCCGTAGGATGCTGCGTGCCCTCTTGAGACAGCGAGTGCTGTACAGGTCCTTCAGGGAGGGAAGAGGATGTCCAATTATTTTTTGGGCCATGTTGATGACCCTCTGGAGTGCCTTTCTGTGTGCTGTGGTGCAGCTGGAGAACCACACACCGATGCAATATGTCAGCACACTTTCAATGGAGCAGCGGTAGAAGACGGTCAGCAGCTCCTTCTTCAGGTCCATTTTTCTGAGGATTCTCAGAAAGTGGAGACGCTGTTGGGCCTTCTTTAAGACCGCAGAGGTGTTAGAGCTCCATTGGAGGTCTGTGTCTATGTGCACACCCAGAAACTTGAAACTTTGTGGTTATGAAACTGACCAAGTGTTTGCATAAAATGTCACATGTTCAAAGCCGTCACAGAACCTGGGGTTTTGTATAAGTGCAGCTGTTGGTGGGGAGATAATCTCACTCTTCTATATAAAGAGTCACCAGGCAGCAACTTCCAGATCTTCATTTGCGATCTCCTCCATCATCATTTCTCCACTTATCAGCAGCTATGGCTTCACTTCGCACCCTTCTGGGATTTCTTCCTCTGAAATCCTACCTCAGGCAGACTTTGATTTACAGGCGGTAAGAATCATTGATAATCATTTTTATTTTACCACCCATCTATTTTCATAACCATGTCTCTATCTTAGGGCCATGGAAAGGGGGTACTGGAGGTTATCTAACAGGGATAAGCAGGGACCCCCCCCCCCCTCCAAGACAGTTTAGCAGTCTACACGGGAGGCTAACCTTTGCACAATTTACTTTTATAATGACTTCACCATTTATGTTATGTGGTTATGTTTCACGCTGGATTTTGTGTGATAATACATATTCTGTGTTACAACAAACAGCTCTTGTGCTTCTGTCTAATTCTCAATGCTTTCCATTTGTGTGTCCACAGATGGCAGGTAAGTGGTACCGGACTGGAATTTGCTCTAATGGCCAGTGGTTTGTCAGTCGCAAAGCCAATATGAAGATCGGCACGGCCATCATTATGCCAACTGAAGATGGAGGTCTTGAGTTGTCGTTCTTCAGTCTTACGTGAGTGCGAGAGGACAGACAGAGCAAATATCATTTGAATAGCATTAAAATATTTACACTGGAGATTAATGTGATGTCTTTGCGACAGTAATGATACATGTCAGGAAATGGAGAATTTAGCCAACAAGACCGAGGTGCCTGGAAAATTCACATACAAGAGTCGGCGTGAGTACGCCCACAAAGAGAGGAAACGAATAATTTTCCATCATCATCATCCAGTATTATTTTTTCACATATTCTCTTCTGCTTTTTTCCTTTTTGTCAGACTGGGGGTATGTGAGTGACATGCTTATGGTTGATGTGAAGTATGATGAGTACGCCCTGACCTATTCCTTCAACACCAGAGGGAATGAAACCTTTGTCATTAACAGACTATTTGGTAAAGTTGCATTTAGCTGTGTTCAGTAAACCGTTTAGCAAAGTTACACCCACTGCAGCAGATTTACATCACGTGGTTTCACAGGACGTAGTTTGGACCTCAGCGATGAGGTGCAGGAGAAGTTCAGGCAGTTCTGCTTGCAGACCGGCATCCTTCCTGAAAATACTGTCCTTCTTCCTAAAAGCGGTACTTTTACATTGGTGGTGAAGTTCTATATAAAAACAGCTTGGAATACAGTGATGTTGTGCACTGATCACCTTACACTTTCCATTTTTCCTTCTACAGAGGAGTGTCCACTTGCCTAACCTTCTGTCCCACCGATCATCTCACCAGTACTGCATGAAGATCTTACACCATCTGTTATGGAAATGTGCCTGAGCACCATCTTGAGATGTTTTTAACAATAAAAATGCAAACATCGAGAATATTTTTCTTCATTATTCATCCTTTGTATGAAATAAACTGAAGGACACCCATAACAACACAACCAAAATGTATTTTTCCCCCCATTCACACACTTTATAGTATTCAAGCAAGCAATCAATCAGTTTATTTATAAGCACATTTAAAAACAACAGAGGTTGACCAAAGTGCTATACAAAGCAAAAAGTAAAACAAACACACCTAAAGAGAACAAAACAAAAACTCAGTCACAATTAAAAGCTAGGGAGTAGAAATGTGCTTTCAGATGGGATTTAAAGTGGTGGAGACGTCCTAATTTGAAGAGGCAGACTGTTCCAAAGGGTCAGGCAAACGCTTGGTCTCCTCTGTGCTTTAGGAACAATCAGAAGCAATGTAACAGCTGACTGAAAAGTTCTATTTGCAGTGTTTTTAGTTAAAAGATCAGAGAGCTACGAGGGAGCTAATCCATTTAGAGACTTACAAACAAGCAATAAAATCTTAAAATCAATTCTGGAACATACTGGAAACCAGTGTAAACGAGCCAAGACTGGGGAAATATGGTCACGTTTACGAGTGCCTGTCAAGAGTCGGGCTACAGCATTCTGAACAAGCTGAAGACGAGAGAGCAGAGAGCATTCGATTGTTAAAAACAAACAGTGGTCACATTATAAGTTAAATGCATATTCAAGCTTTTATTTACATCCGTTTACAATTCACTGAGTTTTATTTTATGTGATTAAATGATCTTAGATCATCCACCTGTAGATGAAGGTCAGAATGACTCCTTGTTTTATCTGCCCATATTGTGGTTTTAGTCAACACACTAAAGGCAATATGCTACTGAGTGGTGACGTCAGAGTACCTCATAGCACAACAGTTGCTTATACACACACACACACACACACACACACACACACACACACACACACACAATTTTAACAAGTTGTTTCTGTGCTTAAATTTCTTACATTTTTTTTCTTCCATTGATTAACCCACTATTTGAAATCAGATATTTTTCACTATTCTTCTTGGTTTATACATGAACTCTCCTTTGAGTACATTTCCTTACAACCAGAATATTATGATTGTTGGACAATCATGTAGTCAGACTCGGGTTTCTTTGTTTTCTGGTCTTCATGAAAGCCAAATCAGAACGTTTTTCCTCAGAAGTAGCTATTCCACTTCTGGGGTGAGCAACCTGTGCTCCCAAAATATCATTTTTGAGCATTTTAGTGGCCAAAAAGAATCTATATAGAGCTGCAAAACAAATCTGAATTTTATTTTTTTTTAAAAAAGGTGATACAGCCTGTTAAATATACATGTGTCTTTCAACATTACTAATACTAATACATGAAAAATAATTAATATCTTTTACCACATTTGGCTACTCTACAGTGGGCTATATGATTATTTGGTACTTGGCATGGTGGTAAAGGGCACAAAGATCCACAGCCCATCTGTTCCCTTTTCTTTATGTAGGTTTTCTCTCAGTGCTCTGGTTTCCTTCCACATCCACAGACATATGTGTTAGGTTAACTGGTTATTCTAAACTTGCTCTCTGAGTCAGCCTTGCAGCAGAGCGATCATCCTATCAGGGCGACGTCTCTGCTTTGAAAGGCAGTGCCTCCAACATTCAGCAATAAAAAGAAATTCTGCTGACCATAATGAATCTCAGTTACATCATATTATCAGAAGGCTCAATTTTAGGTGGTCAGGTAGAGAGCATTGAGAGAGTTATACAATTTAACAACTGTCCCAAATTTCTTTATTAACGATTCCAGACATTTTCGCACTTATTTATTGTCAGAAGATTAGACATGTGACCCTCCAGACAGCTGACAACGACCTGGCTTAATAACAACAACACCAGCTGGTTATAAGCTAACATTTTGCCAGCTAATATTATCACTGAGTCTCCTAAGAAAATCACACTTTCCCTCTGGTAAACAGTGTGATACCCGCACATCATTTGAGGATTTATTCTCTAAGCGTCCAACAATGAAAGTTTTACTAACACCAGCTAACAGAGGCTTACAGTGACAAAAACAGCAGCACTTACCAACAAAAGAAGTTCAGGACAAACTCAGCAACTCAGCTCAGTATCGCTGTCATTCGACAGAAATGGCCTTCAGTAACTAACAAAGCTCTATTCAGAGCTCAGGTAAAGAGCAGACTGACAGCCTGCACTCCATATGGATCAACCAGTCACAGTTTTTCGTCCTCCTGCAGCCACCATTGCTAGGATTATGCACTTTAGAGGGGGTAAGACAACAGAACTCAGCTGACTGCAGTCTGTACTCTACTGACATCTAGTGGTGAGATATCACACCAGTGAAAGTTACAACTTTAAACAAAGTTCCAAAAACAAACAAGTGAAACTCTCTCTTGATTGTATACTTTAACAGTAATACACATGTAACCTTCTAAACACTCCAACAAATATCAGCAAACAGACTGCTTCTGTGCAGTTACGGTCACACAGTGTGCCAGCTAGCTGAATGTACATTTGTAGTATTACCGAGGGAGAGAAAAGACTATGAGATAACATCACTCAGAGATGGAGAAGGATGTAGGAAACACAGGACAGGAGAAGAAGAGGAGGGACTATTTTTAAAAGAAAAGGACTGCCCGGTGGGATCTGTTCAACTGGAAATTTAAAGCTTACTTTATTTTTTTTTTTAATTGATAGATGTCGAGTGGATCGACAGATTGATGATTTGTTGTTGTTGTTGTACACTGCACTGCACTCTTGAAGAAGATGTGTTCAGATTTACACAAGCTAACGCGTTTTTTTTGTTGTTGTTTTGTTTGACAAATTATTTCAGAGCTGGGTTACATCAGGGGGAACAGACATCTCATTTAAATTTAATGTCTCATTTTTCCAAGTGTGTAAGGAAAGTCATCCATCTACAATATAATCAGCAAGCACATGGAGCTATTTGAGCTTTGTGAAATCATTAGAATTAGAAGTTTGTATTTCTTGTATTAATATTATTTTAATATCACATTTATATAGCGGATGGAGGTTCAGTTAGTTCTGTACTTTGTACTGCTTCAGAGGAGTGCTCAGCTGCCCAGTCTTCTGTCCCAGTGGTCATGTCACAGAGGACCACTTCCACTCGCATCCATAACCTGCAACAGTTTTCCTTTTAATTCATTATCTGTGGTCTTTCAAACATTAAGAATTAATTAATTAAATGTCCCAAAACAATATTCATCACTTTGCTTCTATCTGCCTGCAATTATAGCCACCTACCATGTACCGGATCTTTATTACAGCTGGCTAATAAAAAGTGTTAAGGATAAAGCATCTGTCTGCACTTTTCCCTCTAAACTGCGCACTGCTGACACGGTCTCCGCGCACACAAAATCTGCACTGCGCACAAAATCTGCACTGCGCACAAAACCCCCCAAAACAAAACAGAAAAAAATCAAACCTGGAATTAAAATAAATACATAACAATTGATTCTGTGCTGTTTTGGAGTGTGAGTCAGTGAGTGACCGGTAACTGGCTGCTCCAGCCAACGATGCCACTCACATTCATATAAACGCTAATCAGTGTCGTTGACGGGTTATGACGGCGTCCTTATGTGCCGACACCAGTGTTTTAGTTAGTAAAGCGGTGTGGCCGATGTGGAGTGGCTGAGTGAAGACACGCTAATGACAACGTGTACAAACATTGGAGATGTGAGCAGGACAGACAGAAAAATTAAGGTGAAGTTTAAGTTCTCAGTCAGATTTGTGCTTATCCAGTGCCATTTATTTCCAATTCTTATTTGTGGATATTGATCATTAAATACTGACACTAGTTTATAAGTAGTGGAAATGCAAATAATCGTGTCATTATCAGTGATGGGAATAACGGCCGTTACTTTTTTCAGTAACTAGTAATCTGATTAATTACTGTTTCTATATTTCTATTGTTACATGGCTATTACTAAGAAGAAAATGCGGTGTGGACTCATTAATATTTTTCAACACACAGATGGTTGAATCTGTCTTCAGTTTACCGGGAGTTGGAGCCGGAGGGCAATCGTACAAGTGCTGCTTAGGTGGATTCACCTCTGTTTGCACCATTTAGTTATGAGCTGTTGCATCTGTGGATGCCAAAGAGAAAACTTCCCACTGGATACTGAGCTGACTATACCTGTCTTCCGTGTGTAGCACAAGCGTTTACTAGTGTAAGGCTGTAGAATTTCAATTTACAAAGTCAGTTACCAAAACTGTTAATACTTCCATGAACCATTGAGCAAGGCATATTACTTGATAGATGCTATTAGGAATGCTTTCAAAAGGCATCAACAGCACAGATACAGTAGATATCATTCACAGAACAATGTTTTCAAGCAGCATGTAAACATTTTTATTTCTGCTGTTAGATTGTTCTAATTTGACATTTTTACATGTTTTAAATGAGACAAAATTACAGGTTCAGACAACAGATGTTTTGGTTAATGCAATTTTTTATTTTCATGGGTAAGATGTTATAATACCCTGGTTCACTCTGTGACTTACTTTGTCTCCTATAAATCTTCTTTAATTCAGTTCAATTCAATTCAACAGTATTTACATACAAATGAATTGAACTGAACTGAATTAAAGAAAAAACCCAACAATCCCCTATGAGCAAGCACTTGGCGACAGTGGGGAGGAAAAACTACCTTTAAAAAGGTAGAAACCTCCGGCAGAACCAGGCTCAGGGAGGGGCGGCCATCTGCCGCGACCGGTTGGGAGGGGTGGAGCCGATGACAAATGTATACACAATTAAATATTAAAGCAAATATGCTTTAAAATTTATGTTTAGGGAGTTGAAGTAACTGTTAATATTTAGTTGTATATAACTTTGATTTTATAGGAGACAGAGTTGAAGTTGTCATCTCAGGCCTCTGGATTTTCTGGTTTGGTAGTACTGGCCTCCTCTTTTTCTTGCTTATTATTTTATCCTCTTGTTGTCTTTTGGTGTGTTTGGTGTGTTTTCAGAGGTTTCACTCAAGGTCATATTGTTCATTTTCTGAACTAGCAGTCGGATAGTGCTTGGCGAACAACTTTTTTGGCTGCTCTGTGTCCCTGCTGCTGGTTCTGGCCTCTTGTTGTCTTTTGGTGCGTTTGGTGTGTTTTCAGAGGTTTCACTCAAGGTCAGATTGTTCATTTTCTTAACTAGGAGTCGGATAGTGCTTGGCGTCCAACTTTTTTGGCTGCTCTGTGTCACTGGTGCTTGTCCTGGCCTCTTGTTGTATTTTGGAGTGTTTTCGAAGGTTTTGGTATCACTCGAGGTCGTAACATCCATTTTCTCAACTTGGTCCTGGATAGACCTTGACAAAGAACTTTTTTGGATGTTCTGTGTCACTGGTGCTTGTCCTGGCCTCTTGTTGTATTTTGGAGTGTTATCGAAGGTTTTGGTATCACTCGAGGTCGTAACATCCATTTTCTCAACTCGGTCCTGGATAGACCTTGACAAAGAACTTTTTTGGATGTTCTGTGTCACTGGTGCTTGTCCTGGCCTCTTGTTGTATTTTGGAGTGTTATCAGAGGTTTTGGTATCACTCGAGGTCGTAACATCCATTTTCTCAACTTGGTCCTGGATAGACCTTGACAAAGAACTTTTTTGGATGTTCTGTGTCACTGGTGCTTGTCCTGGCCTCTTGTTGTATTTTGGAGTGTTATCAGAGGTTTTGGTATCACTCGAGGTCGTAACATCCATTTTCTCAACTTGGTCCTGGATAGACCTTGACAAAGAACTTTTTTGGATGTTCTGTGTCACTGGTGCTTGTCCTGGCCTCTTGTTGTATTTTGGAGTGTTATCAGAGGTTTTGGTATCACTTGAGGTCGTAACATCCATTTTCTCAACTTGGTCCTGGATAGACCTTGACAAAGAACTTTTTTGGATGTTCTGTGTCACTGGTGCTTGTCCTGGTCTCTTGTTGTCTTTTGGAGTATTTTGAGAGTTTTTGGTATTACTCAAGTTCATATTGTTCTTTTTCTGAACTTGGAGTTGGATAGTCCTTGAAGAAGAACTTTTTTGGATGGTCCGAGTCACTGCTGTTTCTTTTTTCTCAGTGTCTACTCTCATCCTCTTTCTCTCTGGAGAGTAGCTCTCAGAGTTGTTTTTGCTGCCTTTGGAAATCTGACTGTATTTTCTTTTCTTTTCTTCACAAATACGTCTTTTTTTCCTTGGTGGAGAGCAGCTGTCGTCACTTCTGCAATTCTGTGCAACAGAATTCGGGCCTCGCTTCCTCTTGAGTGGAAGCTGGAAATGTCTTTCATCAGAGTTTGGCTCTGGATTTTGGTCGTCCATTGTAGTAAAGCCAGCGTAAGCTTGTTGGCTTTTGCTGTCTTTACTCTGAGACATGTCAGAGTGTTGATGAAGTGACTGTCTTAAAGATTCAACTATTTTAAAATTTTTCTCAGGCGGACCTTTGAATGCTGCAATCTCAAATGTTACAAGTAAACTGCATGACAGTTTGGGCTTCTTACCCGGATTTAAGGATTCACAGATCAAAGGCATGTTATGACATCATGATGATGTCATAACATAATGTAACAACAACATTCTTTTTTTTTCTTTTTTTTTAAATTTGGTTCTATTGTCTATTCTATGGGGCTTTGGAACATGATGTCACGGCAGGGGGCGTGGCCGCCGGGGCGCCATTTTAGCAGGCCAAACAAAGGGCTAGTGATGGTAAATTTAATTCTTTTTACTGAATCGAGTTTTAATGAGTCACTCACCAAAGTGAATCGTGTTTGTTGAGTCATTTGATTCACTGAGTCAGTCGACCAGAGAGTGCAAAAAATGTACATTTTCACTCAAACTTAATTTGTTTCTCTTTTCATGTAAATCCTACTGCTAAGACAACCCGTTCTCACCCCCGACACGTAAAATACTGACGATTTGTCACGTCCCTTAACTTCTCATGCTGACGCTAAAGGTACCCTTCCACGTTTTTATGCGACGCTGTGGGTTGTCAATTCATTCCAATATGAACCCGCTTGCGGCGATCAGAGACGCTTCGAGCAGAGGCTCCAGCCGTCCATTTACTCCAATAATAACTCCGTCACAGCGAAACATGACGCTGTGAATCTCAATCTAACTGGAGAACCGGGGACCCTCTCCGCGAACGGTTTTTCTCCCTAATTTAATGCTTTCTTTTAATGACATCGTTAACATTTCTCAACAAAAACACATGAAAGTATCACTGATAATTCAACAATAAAATCGCTTCATGTTGTGGCCATCACACAGTGTTTTCCAAAGTGATTCACGAGCTGAAAGTGCTCAGATTTAACGTACATAATCCTTTGTTAGGTTTATTATTTTCATTTCACACGTAAAACACATTTATAGAGTCATTCACCACTCCTGTTAGTTTTGGACGTGCTCGGCTCCAACCAATCAGACGCAACCTGTGTAAGCAAAGGATGATGGGAGAATGGAGAGACCTATTTATAAGAATAAGAAAATGAGGCGGAACTGATTGATTCTAATGCAGGTATGTAAAAAATACATATATTTAAAGTAATACCTTGATGTGTGTTTCAAAGTTTGTTTTTCATAAAAGCTTCAAACAAACAGAGGTGACTGATCTCGGAAACGGTTTAATGCATTTAAAAATGGCTACAGCTGCTGTCAGCATGCTTGCTAGGTAATGACTACACGTGGCTACTGCAGCATTAGCCATTTAATCCAACGATGATGGATTAAATCTATTACAAACGTTAAAGGACTTGTGTGTTGCAAAATACCCTCACATGGTGCGTAAAGCAGTTTTTGCGCTAAGAGTTCTGCTAGCTCTTTATAAACTGATGATGCTAACGTTAATTGCTAACGTTAACCGGAGCGCCAAGACTGAAAATCATTTGAATTGCGTTAGTTATGTGTTTATGTCACGGAGTTCTGCAAAAATCTCTTTCCTCTTTAGCTTGAAAATGAGTGATTCAGAGGATCCCGAGCTGGAGGAAGAGCTTCAGGCTGCTGACGAACTCCTTCAAGATATGCAGGTAAAATTTTTAGTGGAAACAGTTGTTAAAGAGGGAACACGCTTGTCTAATATTTTGTACGGAGTAAACGTTATATTATTTGAATTTTTTTTAATAAATTTTTATATATGTGTGTATATATAAGTTTATGTCAAATTAAGTTGGTTAACTTAAGATGTTTGATAATCTTTGCTTTAATCATGGACTGTATTTTAGGTGTTCCCTTTTTTCCTTGTTAATTGCATAGAATGATGCACAGAGTGAACCTCAGCCAAGACCAGTGCGCTGGAAAACACGTGACAGACAGGGAGATTTTATTCCTCAGACCATCAACCAGTCGAAGTACTAGTTGCATGCCACGTGGTCAGTGTTCACACAACCATTGATTTTATCTCACAACTTGTTTTCACCAAAGAATTTCAGTAAGTAAATATTCTTCAATCTCTTTTTTTCCCCCCAGTGTTCAGAGATCAGCATCAATGTCCACGTGAAGAACCTAGTTATGTTGCCAGTGTCAACCCAACAAAAGGTACTTTACCTTCTTGTATATATTGTGATTTCTGTTTACTTTTATATTTGTTGTTATAGTTGAGTTATGCAGGACTTTTGTGCAGTCCTAAGAAACATACTGCCTAGAGTGTTTTTCACTTTGTGGAAGAGTTTCTTCCTTTCTTTATTTTTTTTCTGTTAGTGTATGGAACTGAGGTGCTTCATCAGGAGCTCCTTCAGATGTTGGAGGATGGAGAAGAGGACGCAGCCATGGCTTGTGAGACGTCATCTGAATCAGCTGCTACTCACTGGGCGATCAGAAATATGGTGTCCTCGCAAAAGTGGAAAGAGGCCAGGCCTTGTCTTATAGACAATATGTTAGCTACTCTGGATCCACAGTCACACCGTGTGTGTCAGTGTGGCAAACAAGTAGTTGTGAGGTGTCTGGACTGCCTGCCTCTTCCATTCCTTTGTGCTGACTGTGATATTGCAGTTCACACACGCTTTGTCCTGCACAGCAGAGAGGCAGTAACAGGAGGGTTTTTGCAGCCTACATCAGAGTTTCACAAGCCAATAGGTACGGTTTTTAAGTCTTATGCATTTCTTGCTATGTACTATGAGTGGGTGCTGTTATTGTATATTTATTGTGTATCAGTTAATTTCTAATTCTTTTTATATATATTGTGTGTTTTAATGTTAGTTCGGCTGTTGCCTGTGCAAAGGCCAGACCATGTGTGTGACTGCCCAGCAGGTAACGTTGAGGTTTCACCCGGCGCAATTGTGGCTCTTGTAACCATAAATGGTAAGTTGCCCTTTTGTCACACACTACATACACAATAGATGTGTTTGGAGGTTTTATTGCAAATTGTGCATTGCTATCTTGGTTTGAATTACCCTCGGCCCGCAGTATATGTGGGCACCTGTCAAAGGTCATTTGGATTTACCAGACCGATTTGAAAACAACATGAAAAAAATGAATGCTTTGAGCCATGACTGAATTTATCCTTATCCTTTCTAAAGGCCGTTATAACCTTGCACTGCCAGTGGTGAGCTGCACCAGCTGTGGCCTAATGTGGTCCCCCTCAGTTAAGGACATCCTGGGTAGTGGATATTGGCCTGGCACCTTAAATTTCTGCACCCTGTTTTCAATGGATGTCTTTCAGTCTTTCTATGACATTAAGAAGGCTGCACCAGGGATGTCACTTAAGGCATTTGTCAAAGTGCTGGATGAACGAACAGCCCATTTTGGAAGGGTGAGTTTCTAAATTTGCCAAGTTTAAGGAAATTGTGCAAATCAATGTTTATGATGACTGTCCTTGAATATTCTGTTGTATGTCCTCTATGTAAAAGACTGGCCGAATATCAGCTGATGCCTTCAGTAAAAGTTTCTTGGAGTGGAGTGCTGTAAAGTTTGAGGTGGACAGGATGTGCAAGGAGCCATGCTTTAGCTGCCCTGCCTGCACTCCAGACATGCTTGCCGTCTCAGTTGATGGAAACCGCAAGCTTTATCACTTTCAGTCTAATGCAAGGTACGTTATGCATTGTGTACATAAGTCAAATATGGATTTGTAGAAAAATGTATTTTAATGTTTCTTTTCAAACAACTGTCACTGTGTTCGTTCAGCACTTCAGAGCAGGGGAACTTGCTCTGAAGTGCAAGGGGAGTGTATAGGTCCCAGGGAAAGGGTTGTGCGGATCTTCATCTTGGACTGCAGCAAAGGAGTCGTCCAAAAAGTCCACTGGGAAGTTGGATGAAGAGGGCATGGAAATAGCTGTTTGTCGCCACGGAGTCCTCTTAGCTGCATTGAACATGTTTCGAGGGGAGATCTTTGCTTACCCCCTTTTTCTCCAGAGGGAGTTGGCAGCTAACGTCCTGGGACATATTACGTTCCTTTGCTCCGATGTGGCCTGTAAATATTTCCCCTATTTAACCAAGGTGGCTCAGCAGTGCCCTGAGCTGAGGAACCTCTTGTCAATGCTTCCTTTTCTCTCCGTCATGCATGCAAAGGCTCACACTTGGAAATGCGAGGTGTACTGCAGCTTGTAGTTTTGGATTAGTTTGAGACATTTTGTTATAAGGTTGAATGAATTCAGCAGTCATGTATTGTGACCTCCTTTCTATAGATCAAATGGGGAGGTGCGTTTCAGGATGGGGCCGGTTCAACAGTTGGAGAAGAGGTGGAACAAGTAAACAGTTTCCTGTCTAGGGCGGCCATCACAACGAAGTACATGTCTAAAGCAGGTATGTGTCCGTGTCTGAGATTCCACTCAGTCTCCTGCTCATTAATTCTTATTTGTATACTAACTGAAATGCAGGGCGAACAGACATGCTGACCCTCCTGGCTTTGGGCTGGAACAAAAGGAAAGTGGAACAACTGGGCCGCACTTTGAGCCAGAGATATCTAAAGGTGATTTATTTATTTTTTCAAAAACCATTTTAATGTGTGTGGTAATGGGGGAAAACACCAGTACTCTTTTAATGTCAATATGAATGACATTTATTAATGTATTCTTAGATCATAAGGATCCTTAGAGAACAAGTGGAGAGCCTGAATGCGACCAAAAATGAGCTGGGTGTGGATGACGACACACTGCAGCAATGGGTGGCCGATGTGTAGAAATGGGCTGAAGGTGAGTCTCAATATAATGCACTCGTGTATAACAATAGGACCCACCATGGCCTCATTAAAGAACTTAAGGTAGAATTAAGATCTTTCTGACAGTGTCAACAAACAATGAAAAAGAAGCCTTGTAAAAGCAGAATTTATGGCAGAGTTGTTGCGTTTCATCAAATTGGATAGAACCTGGGTTGAAATGATGTCGTACTAGTTGGTTTTATAAACCTGAACACCAACATACTTGTTATCTCATGATAATGCAGCACATGAAGGCTCCAGATGTCTTATAATGAATGTCATCAAGTCAGTGATTACAGAGTCCACTGTAGTTTGGTGACTGTTACTCATCCTGTATTCTGATTAATATTCCTCTCACTTAGAAAGTGATCAAACTGATGGCAGCCTTGGAGCGTTGCAGGCACGAATAGAGGAGCTTGTCGTCGTCATCAGAGTGCGAACACAAAGTCTTTACAGACAAAATGGTACGTCCCAGTTTCTTTGAAATGGACCGTTTGATACTTAGTTTGTACAGCTTGTACAGCTACTTTGTAAACAGAATAAAATCAGATCCAGGTTTGTTTAAGCTGGATGTGATTTGTTCTAGCAAACAAATTGATGAGTGTAGATTAAAATGTAACTATATACATTATGTGAAGGTGTGAATTTTTTATGATTATTTACAGATGGCAACAAGAGGCGACACAGAATTCGCAAGGTCATCTTAGTTGAGAAGAAACGCTTGGCGGCTGCTGTTGACGACTACAACAAGCTCGCTGAACCAACAAAGCAAATCGTATCCAGTGATGCCCTCATGCTGACCGACATTTGGCCCTGGCAGAGCACAAGTGAACGTAAGCTCTTGATTTCTAAATATCCTTTTTAAACAAACTCCCAGTATCTGAGCAGTAGTTGAATGTTTTGTTCTTGAATCATAATATGCTACTATGTTTTCCCATCTGATGTTGTTAAACTGTAGCTGCTGCTGACCTCCGGACAAAGAGAAAGGTCTTTGAGAAGGTGATGGCTGTGAGGCGCCTGAGAGAGGAGGAGATGATCCTTTGCAGGGAGATGCAGCATCACTGGACAGTGTTGCGAATGTGATCTGTGGTGTTGGGGACAATCTCCTCAGACTGTAAGCACATCTTTTATTTATTAATTTTTTGATGAATCGATTGAAAATAAGAGCAGATGCTAAAGTCTTACTGGATCTTTTACCTATATCTAGATTGCTAGCTAACACTGCCTTCTCCCTTTAAAAAAAATGTTTAATTACAGGATCCTAATTCCTTGTGTTTATGAGGTGAGGTTTTTTTTGTTTGTTTTTTTTTTTTACTTATATTTATTTGTTTTGTTCTTTTTACAGCCTCCTTTGTTGGCATGTCGGAGGATGCACAGAAGGGACTCTGTAGCCTGGTTTTTAAAAAAAAAGTGAACTGAAAGCTGAAATGCTCAAAGTAAAGGACGTGTACAAGAGAATCCTCAGCCACCAACCACTCCTGGAAATGGACTCGGAGGAGGAGGAGGACATTCCAGACGATGCCACTGAGAGTGATTTGAGCACTTCTGATGAAGACTGATTGTGTCATCATTGATGTTATGTTTGGTAAAATAAAAAGTTAATCACATCTCTGTTTAATGTGATTTTTCAACAGACATTTTACATTTTGAGAAGAAAAATGGAATTTCCTTGGTGCAGTTGTTTACCCTGAATCATTCTTTCCCATCTAATTTAATGACTAGTGTACATGTTCAGATACGATAACATAATTTAATTTATGGGATGCTTTCTGGGCTGCTCAAATTATCACAAAATTTAAAAGCACCAGGCAGCACACTCACAAGTAAATTTTTTGTTCAGTGTTTTGTCGAAGAAATCAACAAGTACAATTGAGATGTTTGCTGTAGTGGTGTGTTTTTTAAGAAGCATGCCAGCACACTGGTGAACTGACAGTCCCGGAATGCACCCGAGCCAGTGACTCGCCCCAGAGCAAATGAAATTGCTTATCTAGAAAGGCAACCGTCATCAAAGAAGAAGTAAAAGAGTAGGAAACGAATGGTAAGGGAAGGTACTGTGGGGTAGGAAAGAAAGGCCAGAGCTGTGCAAAATGACCTCCAGCAGGCCACAAATGTGCACGTCTGCTCAAACGGTCAGAAACGGACTCCATGAGGGTGTTATGAGGGCCCGACGTCCACAGGTGGGGGTTGTGCTTACAGCCCAACACCATGCCGGATGTTTGGCATTTGCCAGAGAACACAAAGATTGGCAACTTTGCTCCTCACAGATGAAGGCAGGTTCACACTGAGCACTTGTGACAGAGTCTGGAGACGCCGTGGAGAACCTTCTGCTGCCTGCAACATCCTCCAGCATGAGTTTGGCAGTGGGTCAGTTTTGGTGTGGGGTGGCATTTCTTTGGGGAGCTGCACAGCCCTCCATGTGTTCGGCAGAGGTAGCCTGACTGCCATTAGGTACTGAGATGAGATCCTCAGACCCCTTGTGAGACCATATGCTGGTGCGGTTAGCCCCGGGTTCCTCCTAATGCACGACAATCCTAGACCTCATGTGGCTGGAGTGTGTCAGCAGTTCCTGCAAGACGAAGGCATTGATGCTGAGGACTGGCCCGCCCATTCCCCAGACCTGAATCCAATTGAGGACATCTGGGACATCATGTCTCGCTCCATCCACCAACTGCACCACAAAATGTCCAGGAGTGGGCAGATGCTTTAGTCCTGGAGTCTGGGAGGACATCCATCAGGAGAGCATCTGCCACTTCATCAGGAGCATGCCCAGGTGTTGTAGGGAGGTCATACAGGCATATGGAGGCCACACAGACTAGTGAGCCTCATTTTGACATGTTTTAAGGACATTACATAAAACCAGATGAATGATTCTGTATTGCATTGATCAAGGAACCAACCCAATAGGAGCTAAAGGAATCCTCTTGACATTACTTCACTCAGTAAGTTTATGTTATGTTTAATGTGCATTTTCTTCATCAGTTTAGAACATAACATGTTAGCGCTCCCTGGTCCTTTTTGGAGACAGATCCTGAGACAGCAGGCAACTATGGAGAACTCGTGTCAGCTGTGGTAATTAAGGAATACTTTGATTTAATATTGAATTCATGACAACTATCCTCAGGCACATATTCCTGGATATATATAATGACATAAGTAAACTCCCATTTTAGAAACATTGCCTTCTTTGATCTGACTTATTGCCTCAGACTTTGGCCCTGTGTCCCCAAAACTACAGAAAATCCATGACACTGAGTAAGAGGCCTTTATCATGTTATAAGTGAGAGAGTTTGGTGTAACAGTGGTTGAACATGCCAAATCAATCCACAACATACTGCCATTCCCCAGCTGTAACCTGCATATGCATCAAACCAAAATCCAGTATCATAGCCACATGATAGACATAAAGATGAGGTTAAAGGGCTGTGTCATTTTGCCAGATAGCTTCATCCCAAAAAAGATAAACATTCTTCAAAAACAAAAGTTTGTGAATATTTCCAGTATTGCCAGGCCTAAACCAACCTGTTAAACTTATCAAATTATTGTCATAGATACGAACCTATTGATTGAAACAGAATAATCCATTGAAGCCTCCATCATCATCCCAGATCACTGTTACTGTTCAGATTATTTTATCTCTGTTTTCCTCTAGAATGTTTTGAAAATCAGCATTTGATCAACAGACTTTTTAAAAGTTTATTTTGATCCTATTGTTTACGTGTGTAATTGCATTTGTATTGAAATTATGACAGGAAAACCCTTAATCAAATTGTATCTTTGATATCTAATAATAATATTAACAATAATGTTACATATGTAATATGTACACAATAATAATGTGCAAACAAACAAGAAAAATAGCAAAAAATGTCAATTTTTTTCTAATACCCTGTGTATATATATATAAAAACCACATATGACCACAACTCCAAATGTGCAATTGTCACTGCATCTAAACATGACATATTACAAAAAGGTAGAAACATATAATATACAATATGTTCTGAAGCTGGTACTGGTGCAGTTAACTTTGCTTTAGGCTCCCATACACAGTAGGTGTTACTTACTATACGTGCAGTGCAGTATTACTTTAACTTGTAATATGTTATAATAAGCAAGTCACTTCTATATTTATGAGGATGTAGACAATAATGTTGGCTGATATGTAAAACTATGAGATATCGAGTGCAGGGAAGATATTATTGATCGATCAGATTCATGAATGTGTTAGGTACTTAAGCCACAATTAGAGAGTGAAACAGAGACTGACACTGGTTGAAATGTATAGTAAATATTTTATTTTGAACTTTTATGCTGAACTACAAACTGTGAACTGTGCGATCTCTGCGACCTGTGGTGCCTGGTTTACTGTGTGTAAAACTGCGCAGGTTCCCATGTGTCATCCCACACTTTGCCACTGTCAGGAGAAAAACATAACAAACAACAACGACAACCACACACAAAATAGGATAATTTAGGTTGTGACATATGACAATTTTTTAGGATGAAATATCTTCTATATTCATGTCATGCTTTATACACCTTCACTGTAATATAAATCAAGTCAGAGAGTAATAATATATGTAGTAGATGTCAAGCAGGACCACAGCAGCAGCCACGATCCATCGGAACCTGCTGGATGAGAGAGCACAGAAACTCCAGGGAAGAAGTTTAGTTAGTAACATGCATGAACTGCATTACTGAGACATGTATGTTTACAGATGGTGAGGGAGAGGGGGAGAGTTTTCAGTAAAAGGAGACGTGACTGCATCTTCAACCAATACTGAGCCTGCATAACCCTGAAAGAGACAGACAGAGAGAGGGGGGGGACACTAACCCCCAGCAGTCTGGTCCTGTTACAGCATAACTAAGGGCTGAGCTGAACCAGCCCTAACTATAAGCTCTATAAAGAAGTAAAGTCTTATGCCTACTCTTAAAAGTGTTGACCATGTCCACCTCCAAAACTCATAATGGACTTTGGAGGTGGACAGCTATCAAGCTCCTCACAGAAGAGGAGCTCGATAGCTAAAAGCTCCCAATTTACTTTAGTCCAAATACATGAATTCAAATTGAGGTGATAACTATTTATCAACAATATGAATGTCTGTTCCCGTCCAACAAAGTTGTTACTACATACCATGTTGAGCAAGGCTTCCACTTGACTTTAACTTCTTCTTTTTCCTGAAAAACATGATATAAACAAACAATTAATTAAGAAAGACATGCAAGTTGCATACAAAAAGGAGCTTATAAACATTTGTGTACTATTGAATGGCTCAATATATTATACAATTAGTTTACAAAAACATAAGAACCACTACAATGCTTGTACTGCCAGCATCGAGTGCATGTCAGCAAAGCAACACTGCTTACATTGTGGCTCACAAGCAAAACTAACTGAAGCAGATGTTACTGAATGGGAAGGAGCACCTCCACATCAATCACTCCTTCTGAGCATGATGTCAGGAGGACTTTAAAGAACGTAAACATCAGGAAGGCAGCACGACCAGGTCGTATCAGGTGGTATGTTCTTATTTAATGTCCTATTTGGAGCGAAATACAGACTCAGTGGCTGAATTAGTGTAGATTCATCAAATACAAAAGCTTATGGATAGTCAGTCAGGCACAGTTCAAATCCGGGAAGTCCAAAGACGCAAAAAAAATCTGCACAACAGCAGGCTAAATTACTTACATTTACAACTCTCCTGTCTACTATCTCTTCATATTTGAAAATCTTCTGTGTACGGTGTTTTCGGCATTCTGAAAAATAACAAATGAAATATTTACATGAGGTCTGTAAAACTGGAGAAAATGCAAAAATTAAGAAAAAGAAATCTTAACAAACTTAACGAACCTGTCATGTGTTTCGTACATTTACAGTACAGTATGCGACCCATATCCGATCATGGTATGACAGTGTGAATGGCACAAATCCGATATTTTCAAATCCGATCTGGGTCACTTTCGTATGTGGTACTGAATCCGATACATATCTGATGTTTTAGAAAGCGACTGCTGTTTGAATAGTCAAGTCGCATTAAATCCGTCACACGCCAATTATCAGCGCCGGAGAAGCGCCCGATAAGACATCGCGAACGCTTCCTGGCCATCCCATGTAGATGTTAGTGAAACTGTTGGGAAGACAACGTTGGAGAAACGTGAACATTTCATTTATACTGTATAATCTGCAGATTCTGACAGAAATCTGCGACTATCCTTTGAAGCACCGCTCCTCTCTAAAACAGCAATAAGGGTAATTATTAGGCCATATGTAAATAACAAAATAACTTTATAACTTAGAGCAAAATTGGGAAACGTAAAGTCCGAAACAAGTCTTTATATTAAGGGCCATCAGTCAAACAATACTGTTTGGTTTGAGTCTAAACAGAGCGCGTTGTGTGTGACGTCTTCTTTTGCGCATGTGGCCGCTTTGAGCGTTCACACTAGAGTGCGTTTGCTGTCACATTTTATTTGTAGTGTGAACAAGCAGACATAAAAATCGGAATCGAGCATTAAGACCTGCAGTGTGAACGTAGTCTAAGTGTGTGGGTGGCCCGATACTTTTGTCCATATGGTGTAGATGGATATACATGTCTGAATGGGCGCCTGATGCTTGTTACTCCCAGATATTACAAGCTTGTAAAAAAAAATAGTAAAGTATTTGTGTGCTTACTTTGTAGTACAAATAAAAGTGTACATTTACTGTTTTTAGGTGTAATTTGCAATGTGAACCAATCTGACTTTTTTCAAATATTGTATATTAAGATTAGTATTCTTTACCTTCTCTTATTAAATACACTTGAACACTGAGATCAGTTAAAATTTCACGACTTGTTTTTTATCCTTTTTTCCATCTCTAGATCGGACTGCAGCTCACAAGGATGTGTGCTTCACGCGAATTGAGGAGGGCTGGATCTGCAGCGAGCCCCAGAACTGGGTGGTGACGTATTCAGAGTGCTGCTGTCACTTCGGTCGTGGCTGGGGGCCCGAGTGTAACAGCTGCCCTCCCAGAAACTCAGGTGAGCTACTGAAAACTTGCCAGACCTCTTTAGCACTTAATCCATTTATTGAATTAACAAGAATTTTATCTGTTTTACCCAGCAATGTTCAGCCATCTGTGTGGGATGCATCTTGAGACGGAGTCAGACGGGGAACAGGATTTGCAGGCAGCTTTTCCCAATTACAACCCGGGTGACACTCAATGACGGTTTTTGTTAAAAATCAGTGATAGCTGAAACATTCCTGCCCTCAGACAAGGCTTATTTATTTACCTCTTTCTGCCCCCATTTTCTCTTTTCCCCTGGTTCGTTTTGTGAAAAGGTGACAGTTCAGAAGAAGATTCCGACGAATGCAGCTGCGGACATGGCCGCTGTGTCCGTTCCTACCTGGGCACTATGTGTGAATGTAACCCAGGCTTTAGGCTAGACTACTCGCGTGCTCGCTGTATAGGTCTGTCCTACATATACACTACAAAAATGCAAATACACATATTCTTTTAGAGTCCTAGATTCTCTTATTAGTGTATGTACAGCAGCCAATGTGCAGATTATAACTTTGTTCTGTCAACTAATGTTTGGATTTCTGTTTTATGGCTCATTGTCACTAATGAATACTTGTTTTTCTTTGTTCCAGACATTGACGAGTGTGCAGAACCAGATGTCCGTGTTAGTCCATGCAAGAACGCTCGCTGTGTGAACACTTCTGGCTCGTACAAGTGCTTGTGCAAGCAAGGCTTTGTGCACACGCGTAGGCCAAACGTGTGCATCCGTCGCAGAACTCGGTAACCTCTGTGCGTTGCTCTGCGTGCCGCTACGTCTCTCCCCATCTACGCGGCGTGCACAAACAAACCAGCACGTGCAGCTCTTACACTCCTCTCTCATGGTACATACATGGGACTGTGTGAACGCAGTAAACATACAAACATGTTGTCATCGGGAGCCACGTCATAACAATATAAAATGTACAAAACATATCATTGTCAGCCCCTTTTTCATTGGCCAGTCCACATTTTAAAAAAATCTGCAACACAGATAAGGAATATGTTTGTTTATTTGTGCGCTAAAAGTATTTTGTAATTATTTTTTTTTATTTTGAACTGTTTTTGTAGTTTAAATTGTGCATTTTGTGATTTTTGTCATTGACCTCCCAGTTGCTTTTATCTTCTTTTGAATTTTTGATTCAAACAATGAGGACATCCTCTGATGTCTCCTTCCTCAACGAGCTCAACAACTTTTATGCTCGTTTTGAGCGAGGGAACCCCACAACCACAACCAAAGCAGACGTGACGCCAGACCACCAACCTCTGACTCTCTCCCCCACCGATGTAGGAGCGGTGCTGAGCAGGATCAATGTCCACAAGGCTGCAGGCCCTGATGGCATACCCGGGCGTGTTCTCAGAGCGTGTTCTGGGGAGCTTGCAGGAGTGCTGACAGACATATTCAACCTGTCCTTGGCCCACGCTGTGGTACCGGCCTGCTTTAAATCCACCTCCATCGTCCCGATACCCAAAAACTCCAACCCATCTTGCCTCAATGACTACCGCCCAGTAGCACTCACCCCCATCATCACTAAGTGCTTAGAGCAGCTGGTCCTAGCACACTTCAAATCCTGTCTCCCCCCCACCCTGGACCCCCACCAATTCGCATACCGCCAGAACAGGAGCACAGAGGATGCAGTCTCCATCGCACTGCACTCTGTCCTCTCACACCTGGACAACAACAACACCTACGCCAGAATGCTGTTTATAGACTTCAGTTCAGCGTTCAATACAATCCACCCCTCACAACTCATCAGGAAACTGACAGACCTGGGCATCAGTTCCCTCATCTGCAAATGGTTACTGGACTTCCTGACCAACCGCCCCCAACATGTCCGGCTGGATAACCACTGCTCATCTACCATCACAATGAACACCGGTGTACCACAAGGCTGTGTGATGAGCCCCTTCCTCTACTCCCTCTTCACCCACGACTGCAGACCTGCTGATGGTTCCAACACCATCATTAAGTTTGCAGATGACACCACGGTGATTGGCCTCATCAGTGACAACGATGAGGCCGCCTACAGGGAGGAGGTGGATCGTCTGGCTGAGTGGTGCGACACAAACAACCTGCTGCTTAACACCGAGAAGACCAAGGAGCTCATCGTGGACTACAGGAGGAATGCTGACCCACATCCACCCATCCACATTAAGGGGACGGCTGTGGAGCGTGTGAGCAGCTTCAAGTTCCTGGGAGTCCACATCTCCGAGGATCTCACCTGGACGACCAACTGCTCCAAGCTGGTCAAGAAGGCTCACCAGCGCCTCTTCTTCTTGAGGACTCTGAGGAAGAACCACCTGTCCTCAGACATCCTGGTGAACTTCTATCGTTGCACCATCGAGAGCATCCTGACCAACTGTATAACAGTCTGGCACGGGAACTGCTCTGCCTCGGACCGGAAGGCGTTGCAGAGGGTCGTGAAAACTGCCCAGCGCATCGCCGGAGCACCACTTCCTGCCATAAAAGACATCTACAGGAAGCGGTGTCTGAAAAGGGCTGGGAAAATCATCAGAGACCCCAGTCACCCATCACATGGACTCTTCACCCTCCTGCCCTCTGGGAGGCGCTACAGGAGCCTCCGGACTAAGACCACCAGGTACCGGAACAGCTTCTTCCCCACAGCTGTCAGACTCCTGAACTCTGCCTCCTGACATCTGACCCACGTTAACACATGGACTGAACATACACACACCCACAATGGACAACTGTACCCTCAAACACACAATAATAACATGGACTGAACCACCACTCACAACCACTAGCACTTTATATAGATACTGTAGAAATTATCCACATATCTAATTTATCTTAACTGCACTACTGTATAGCTCTGTAAATAATCATTCTGTACATACGATAATTTTTAACCCTACAACTGTTTACAACTTGCATAGTTCCCATTTCTGTATAACTGTATATCTCAGATTTCTGTAAAGTTATTTATTTCATATTCTGTATAGTTTTTCATATTTATATCCTGTTCATAGCCTGTACATAGCTTGTACTCACTACAGCCTGTACATACCTATAGTTATAGAATATTCACAACATACTTCATACCGTGTACATTATAACATACCATAATAGACCCATTTCTGTAATATACTTACATATCTATATTATTGCTAATATATATTGTAATATATCTATATCACTAAAGCACTTCTGGATGGATGCAAACTGCATTTCGTTGCCCTGTACCTGTGCATGTGCAATGACAATAAAGTTGAATTCTATTCTATTCTAAATGAGTTTCAAACATTTCTATGGTATTATAATTGTCTTTAACCTATTCAGTAGTTGTATATTGTAGGAATGCCTTGTGGTATTCCCATTTACATTCCCAGTTGCATCCACATTCTTTCATGTTTAAGTCATCTGGATTTTATTTCCTTGCCACACGTTGTTGACATTGTTTTTTTGTACAGTTTGTTTCGTGGATTGGTCCCTGTCCTCCCCTTCTTTATTTGTTTATGTAAAATATGAGAAACCTGAGGTTTTTGTATAATTTGACATGTGCACCTAAGTGGACTTAAGCTTGATAAAAACATTTCACGCACTTAGCAATAAATATAGTGGAAATATTTGCGAAATATAGCTTATTCTGAAAAAGAAATCAAGCAAGTTTAACACCTATTGCCATTAAACACTGCATTAAAGTATTTAGAAAGCCAAAGATGCTGTTGTGATAAGAAGAATTTGATTTAAAAAAAATGACAACCTTTCATGCATTTGTTTTTCTTCTGTTTGAGGGAAATGTGTTTTTTTCCACACATATGAAGATATGTGGAAAATAGCAATGCTTTAAGTTCAGACAGACACATTCAGGCAGGGAGGCCCAAAGTTCTCCCACAGTCATGTTCAGAAATATGCCGGACTGGACTGTGGATGATTCAGTGTTGCCTTTCAAGCACGCCTAGAAAGCAAATAAACCCAGTGCATGGCAGAGTCTCCCAAGATCTTCCATTAGATTTATGTTCATGTGCTTTTTTTTCCTCCACACACAGTACTGATTTCACATTTTAAAAGGTACAGTCATATCATTTTTGAGTTTATTTAAAAAGAAAAATAGAATGTTGTACTCATAAATGCACCTTAATTAGTGTGTAATTACATCTGCTTATTCTCATGAGCTTAGAAATAATTCATAAAAAAAAAACATAGGAGTGGGCTTGTGGAAGCCATCATGCTGCCCCACCAACTTGAATACAGTTCAATCTAAATGCATTTTATACGTGTGTACAAACCTGCCAATCTTCTTCCTCCTCACCTCAACTGAGCTAAAGTCAGGGATCTAACTGGGGTTTTCCCGATACTAGAATTTCAGACTTGTAAACCAGGAAAATGCTTAATACCATTTTCAATAGCACGAGCAAGATTTTTATTGTATCCTCACACAAAATAAGTATGATGGAGAAGTAACTCCTTGGAATTGGAACAAATGTTCCGAATTATATTTAACAAAATAAGTTTTTAAGTTTAAAGTTTTATATTTTACAAATATTTTGGTAATTTCATTAGCAAGCCATTTTAACTACAACAAAAGCTGGTTATAACCTAAGATTGTTGTTTTTCAATAAGTGTGTGAGTTCAACAATGTCCAGCAGTTTACTAACGACAGCTACCAGTAGCTACCAGGGGCTAATAGCAGCTAACAGAGGCTAACAGCACTTAACTGTAGCAGAAACAGCAGCGCTTAATGACAGACAAGTTCAGGATATCCTCAACAACTCACCTCAGTATGGCTATGAGGCAGAAGTGAGCTTCACTAGCTCCTCGACTTGTATTCTGCACCTTTCACAAAGTTTTACAGTGTCCTCCAGAGTAAATACAGATGAATGGTGGCCAGAGTGTTTGTCCTACGGTGGCCACCATAGCTTGGATTACGAACTTAATTATGCAGTTCAACTGGTAAGTAAGACAGCAGAACTCAGTTGATTGCAATCTGCAATCCTCTCATATTTAGTGGTGAGATTTTAAATACTGTAGGCTTAAACATTCTGCAGCATCAGGAAGTGTTTATAGATAGATTTTGTTATATTCAATAAAAAGGTTTAAAGTAGTAACACAGGACAAATGTAGCCATTCCTCGAAGTGCTGCAAAGGAGGTCCTACAGATGTTGGATATCAAAGCTTGAAAGTCTTGTCCATAATCATTTTCTACAAGTTAATTTTTTATCTAAATCTTAATCTCAAGTTTCAAACACAATCAGTTTAAACTAGGGCTAAACTAGTGGTGAAAATGATATCCTAAACTTAAAAGCCCACAAATGTTATCAGCTACCTAAATAATGGCACCATCTTGTGGTCTCTTTGTGTCACTATAATTCCTTCAGTGTTGTGGACATTATTGCCAGGGGCACCACTAAGGGAAATTTGCTGCTGAAATGTGAAAGCTAAACTGATTTAGCTCTCAGATACAACTGGATTGCACAGAGATTTGCACAGATTTCACAAAGCGTTTTCCCACTATCTGAGCATTAAAACAGTAAAATAGTTATCTATTTGTTTTTATCGGGGTAGGATATTCCAGGCATTAGTTCTAGTGAAACGATATGCAGAAATTGACAAAATTTGTCTATTGGTCAGCTGGCTGTGGGTTGGTATAATGTGTGACCTGTTAAATGAGGAAATCGTCTGTATTTTGAACTCTCTTTTTCCTGAACAACTACAGCACAATGCCATTTCCAACATAATTATTGAGGACAATCCTGAAAATACTGCGGAAGAGGCCGATGAAGAGGGCAGTAATGGTGAGAAGCCAATTTGGAATTAATCTGAAGCTGAACGTGACACTGAAAATGATTCTGAGGTTGATGCCCCGGTGTTAGTGCTCTCTAGCCCGGTACTTGGAAGTGGCCAAAAGAGGATGATGACAATGACCAGATGACCAATAACTGATTCAGGCCCTCCAGTGAACTGTCAGACACCACCTCCAGCAGTGGGAATGACTCTGATGAAGAAGGCATACTGTCAGCACCCTCTACATCAGCAACACACAGGAAGAGAAAGTAGGATGAAGCGAAAGATGGGCGAGAGAATGTCACACACTGCCACATGCTTAGTGTTGAACCTCATCTTCTTAGCCCAGTGTCCTACATCTCTTACATTGAATAACTACTGCATTAGGATATATTTTTTCTAGGATAGCCGACTGCTACTGTGAACCTTTGACAGATCATTATTTTGAGAACACAAGGAACTCATTCTACTCAGTAAATCAAAGAGCACTAACATTTGAACTTCATTTTTCCATGCTGCATAATAAGCTGCCGGACAAATGAACCTGGACAAATTAGACAACACGGCAAAGAACAAATCCTGTGGACATCACACTCCCTTGCAAGTTGTGTTTTCTTTGCTACCACCACACACCCCAGCGCCCAGAGGGACTGAATTTTGGCCACCCCCCTCTAAGATTGTGACCTTGCAGCTAGGGACCCGTTTACCACACTCTTGCCAGTTACCTGTGGAATAATTATGTCCAGCCTAAAAACCAATATGATATCATAAATGAGCCATAATTCTTTTCCTAATTTCTATACCTGCTTTTGACCTAGCAAAGCATCTACAGGAAGGTGTGACTGCTCTCCAAGCCAGAGGTAATGTGGTGAGTCACCTGTCGTTTCATGGGGAGTTCCATTGTGCACATTTAATAGTTCTTGAAAATACTCAGGCCGACAGTGTTTCTTCTCCAGTAGTAAGCCGTGTCGTGATAGGTCGTGAGGCGTCCTGTTAAAACGTTCACACTGTGCGTTACCTTGACGATGATTCAATGTTTTCTTGACCTCATATAACTTGTGCAGCTCCTGAAATACCCCGTTTTCAAAATTTCTGTTTTGAACTGAATGCTCTCAGGCACACAGTACCACTTAAGGTTAACTTAAGTGGAAAAATTAAGGTGAAGTTTAAGTTCTCAGTCAGATTTGTGCTTATCCAGGTCATTTATTTCCAATTCTTATTTGTGGATATTGATCATTAAATACTGACACTAGTTTATAAGTAGTGGAAATGCAAATAATCGTGTCATTATCAGTGATGGAATAACGGCCTTTACTTTTTTCAGTAACTAGTAATCTGATTAATTACCGTTTCTATATTTCTATTGTTACATGGCTATTATTAAGAAGAAAATGCGGTGTGGACTCATTAATATTTTTCAGCACACATATGGTTGAATCTGTCTTCAGTTTACCGGGAGTTGGAGCCGGGGGGCAATCGTACAAGTGCTGCTTAGGTGGATTCACCTCTGTTTGCACCATTTAGTTATGAGCTGTTGCATCTGTGTGTGGTGTCGCGATTGAGGAATAACCCGGGACGGTAACTAAGATATTGACAACGCCACCTGGGGGAGGGCGTTACACCCCAGGAAAGATTTCTCTAGCCAATGTACGTATTGCACTGGCTACCAAAGCCCACAGACTCGTTATTAACGGCAGAGGTGAGACAAAGGAAGTTTACAAATCAAAATTTATTAAGAGGAACTACTAAAAACATAACTATAAAACCAGGAAGGCACCTAGGGTAGCAGGGTTGAGACGGCAAAATAGTTAATTAAAACACTTTATTAACAAACGATGATTAAAATGACCAGACTCCCTACCACGATGCTACCCTAAAACAATCACAGCATGATAAAAGAATAACCAAACAAAATAGTGGAGACCGGCCACTTGAGGAGGCAACCTACACGGAGGAGTGCCCAAGGGTGCCACCAATTACTCACCCGTGTAACTTCACTGCAGACCTCACTGTCACTCACACTAAACTCTAAATGGTGCAATCTACCTATTCCCGGTGTGTACACTCGCATGCAGCGGGAAGGGGATTCCACCTCACGTGCCTAGCCCCTCAGCAAGCGGCCGCACCTCCACTAAAGCAATAAAACAAAGCATAAAACGTTACACACATTAATAAAAGATCTACATAAAACAAATACACCCCAAAGTACTGTTCGTTATAAAAGCATCACATAACAAACAAAACAGCATATGACAAGAGAGCAGCAGTATAGTGCAAACCTGCAACAAAAGAGGGAAACAGTTGTCAAAGTCCACCCTACTATATGCCACATTATGATGAACACAAGAGTCCCACTTACCACTCTCTAAAGGGCAATAATAAACTGAGTAGCTTTCCTTGAGAGATCTGCAGCGCTTAACTGCCTAATGCTCTCAGCCACCTTGGATGGACAAGACTGCCAAATGCCTCCTTCTGGTAGTGAAGCGCAGCTGTTTCTTATAAGCCTGCTAATTATCGGCTGGGAAGGTGTGGATGTCAGTGGTGCGTTTGTGGACATCATGTAAAACCCTACCCCAGAATCTACTTCACTACAATCTACCCCCGGGATTTGGAAAAAGTATTTGGTTTATATTTAGAGAAGCAAAGGCTCTTCATCCTGACAGATGTTCCCTGGTGGATCTCTGTCCTGTGACAGTGGCACAGTATAGTGTATTAGTATAATCAAAGCCACTTCCCTAACCAATTTTTAAAGCTATTTAGCAGATCGACCAAGTGGAAGTAGACTCTGTCTGCTGTGTGCAAAAGGTTATATGATTAACCACACAGCAGATACTGCACTACAATAGTAGCAGCAGCTCACACAAAGTAACACAGGGCTCAGTGTACTGTAATATTAAAACAGTTGACAGTCTCGACCTTAAGATTTCTAAGCTGTTTGCTGTAGACTAAGCAGGGACAATTAACTTGCCAAAGGACCACTAATTAAAGTTTACTCTTAATAACAGTAGCAGTTTATATGAATATATTGTTTATGTGTGTTTTGCCTACTGGTGCAGCAACAGTCCAGTGCTCCTTAGAAAAATGAACTACTCGTGCCTAAGCTAACAATTTCAGTCACACCGATGTCTTTTATTTACAGAGTTAGCTTAGCGACTTAGCTTAGCAAGACTTTATTTGAAAGTTCAGGATTTTTTGTTCACACTGGCAGCACATTCGGCCAATGAGGTTCAGTTTGGTTCAACGCCCTTTTTGACCCATGAAACAGCAGAAAATGAAACTGTTGGAGCCAAGTCCAGGCCAATATTTTACTCAGTTACATCATGTCATATTTAAGTATTTGTCATGATTTTTAAGTTTCTATTATAATCTTGATCATTTTATGTTATAATGTAATAGGCTGTGCTCCATAAATTTATCCTGCTTTGTTAGTCTGTTGTTGTTGTTGTTGTAAAGTGTTGGTAGATGTCGTAAAGGGGGTGTGTATTTGGCCCGCATGCGGAGGGGTGTGGATAAAAAAGGGTTAGGTAAGCAAGCAGGACGGGGAGCAACAGTTTTCTGACCGTCGCCGTTTTAATGTTATTTTTTGTTGTAACATAAAGGGAATGTAAACGGAGCTCCCACCAGAGGCATTTGTTTTGTACCTTTCGATTTGTATGGAAAATAAATGTTTTGCCCCTTTTTTCCTTCGCCTTGTTTTTTGCTACCGGAAGGCATCCAAGCGACTTAACAAGAGCACGAGTCAGAAACTTTACGTCCTGCAGAAGCGGCAAAGAAGGACCGAAGGTTGCCGCTACATTAGTCAGAAAACTGCTCCGAAAGTGAGAGGATTACGCACACGTCACCGGCGCACAGAGTTAATCGGCCCGCGGCGCGGCAAGGGAAAACTGGAAAACGGGACGTGAAAGAGGATGCGCTTCAGTCTTCCCGTGTTTCCCGGATCCTTTCGGCAGTAAGAAAACCCCGCATCTGAAAAGTAAGAGGCTGTGCCTGCTTTAAGGTTTGTGAAAATTCCTGTATGGTTAAGTCGTACATGGCCTGTGTAAAGGATTAATTGCATTGAAAGGTTTATGGCAGCGCAATTAATATGGAGCAGCAGGAAAAAAGAGTTTCCAAGCCAACCTATAAAGCACAAGAGGAAAAGCTTCAGCATCTTAAAGTGACAAGGAAAACCAAGTTGGGTTATCTTACTAGAAAGATAAAAGAGATTGAGGAGCTTATGGAAGATGACGGCAATTATGAGGAAGTGTCTGTTAAATTAGCCACTGACTTCTCAAAAATGTATATTGAGTTTTGCGAAAACAACGATGCAGTTAAAAATCACTTGACTGAGTCAGAACTTCTTCATGATCAGACACAGTGGTATGAGCCAAAGGCTAGCTATTTGAGAAGTTTTGTGGAGAAAGTCGAGAGATGGTTAAAAAGAGTGGAAATGCAAGCAGATGAAGCAAGAATGGTTGATGCTGAAGTTGAGCCTGCAGACAGTGCTTCAGCGATATCGTCCAGACGCAGTAAAGCACATCGAAGCAGTCGAACCTCTTCTGTTGTGTCTTCGACCACATATTCTGCCAGGCTAAAGACTGAGGCAGAAAGGGCTGCTCTGGTAGCGCATGCTGAGGCATTAAAGCAAAAGATGGAGATTGACAGACAAGAAGCTGTTCTTAAGGCAAAAAGGGAGGAATGGGAGTTGCAAACAGCTATTGCTGCAGCTAACGCAAAGCTTGAGGTGCTGACTGTGAAGGAGCCAGCCCATAACACTTCTGCTGACTTGGTCAACAAAATGGCTACCTGCCAAAGAGCTCCGGGCCAAAATATTGGGGCCAGTTTTGGTTTGGTTAAGCCAGAACATGGAGATGTCGGTCGAGAATGTGAGTCAGAGGTAATGCAGGGCTCAGAAAGGAGTAGCAGGCTTCCTCATCCATTGAATAAGAAGGATAATAGCCAGTCTATTACTAGTCAAGGCAGGATGGCTGATGTTAAAGACTTATTGGATGTCATGAAGCGACAAAACGAGATTACAGAGCTCCTAGTAAAACAACAGAAAGCATCCACTCTCCCTCCTTTGGATGTTCCAGTATTCAGTGGGGATCCACTGGAGTTTGGGTTTTTTATGAAAGCGTTCGAGCATGGGATTGAGGAAAGGACAGACAACAATAGAGATAGGTTGCGCTTCCTGGAGCAGTTCACCCAAGGGAGACCCAAGGTTCTTGTTCGTAGCTGTTCGCACATGTATCCTGACAGGGGCTACGCTGAAGCTAAGAGGCTTCTGCGCAAGCATTTTGGGGATGAATATACTATTGCCTCAGCCTACATTGAAAGAGCTCTAAAATGGCCTGTAATCAAGCCAGAGGATGGTGATGCACTGACGGAGTTTGCTATGTTCCTCACTAGTTGCTGTAACACAGTAGACAGCATGGAGTACATTGAGGAGATGGATAGCCCTACTAATATGAGAACAGTCATCTCCAAGCTTCCTTTTAAATTAAGGGAAAGGTGGAGGGGTTTCGCCTGTGACATTCAAGAACGTACAGCAATGAGAGCTAGATTCGCTGATCTGGTCAGTTTTGTAGAGAAGCAGGCAAAGATCGCTTCTCACCCATTGTTTGGTAACATTCAGGACACCACTTTGTCTAGAGACAAGGGCAAAGCAAAGGTATGCAAAGAGAATGCTCTGAAATTCAAGGAGAGGGAAAGCATCTTTGCTACTAATATGGCACCTGTGTCAAACAGTGCAGAGCAGACAAAGAGGGAAAGGGAAAATGTAGGCTCTACAGGTGGAAGACAGTGTCTTTTCTGTCATAAGGGAGGACATAACCTCAGTACCTGCAGACTCCTCAAGCAAAAGCCTCACAGAGAAAGGCTTGATTTCCTCAAATCAAAGAGCTTGTGTTTTGGTTGCCTGTCACAGGGGCATCTGAGCAAAGGCTGCCAGCAAAGACACACGTGTGAGACTTGTTCTCAGAAACATCCCACCATTCTGCATAAGGAGCAGTACTCTTCTCTTGATAGTGACAGTAAAAGTATCAGAGAACCAGCAGCAAGTTTTTCTCCAGCAGCAGGCAGTGAAACAAGCGGTTGTACCGGGGCTGGCGAAGCAGTCTGTGCGCTTTCAATTGTGCCTGTGAAGGTCAGATGTTCAAGGAGCAACACAACAGTTGAATCATACGCGTTCTTAGACCCAGGAAGCACTGGAACCTTTTGTACAGATGAGCTGATGAGGGATTTACAGGTCACAGGAAAAAAGTCCAACATTCTGCTCCGCACCATGGGAAAGGAAGCGACAATCAGTACTCATGTCGTTAAGGGTCTCGAGGTCAGTGGTTTGGATGAGGACAACTTTTTGAAGATTCCCCAGGTTTTCACACAGGCAGAGATTCCAGTAACAAAGGAGAACATTCCACAACAAAGCGATGTGGACAGATGGCCTTATTTGAAGGAGGTTCAGCTCAAGCAGATTGATGGAAAAATTGGTATGTTAATAGGGACGAATGTACCAAAGGCGCTTGAGCCCTGGAAGGTTATCAACAGTGAGGGCAACGGCCCATATGCTGTAAAAACTGCGCTAGGCTGGACGATTAATGGACCTCTGCTAAGAGAAGAGGGTATTGCTCAAGGAGTTGTTGAGTGGCCACCAGTGATGGTGAACAGGATATCGGTGACAAAGCTAGAGGAGTTCTCGCAGCAGCAAATGAAGTATGACTTCCCTGAGCATGAGTTATCTGAGAAAATGGAAATGTCAGCCAGAGACAGACAATTTATGGAGTCTGTGTCACTGTCAGTGAAGCAGGTTCACGGTCACTACACCATTGGCCTTCCTTTAAAGAACAAGGGGGCTGCATTTCCAAACAACCGTGTTGTGGCGGTACAAAGAGCAGAAGGCCTGAAACGGAGGCTGTTAAGAGACAGTGAGTTTCATCAAGAGTACACAAAGTTTATGTCAGAGACACTGGAAAGGGGCTATGTCGAAGAAGCTCCCGTGGCAGAAACTTGTAAAAGTGGTAGCAGGATATGGTATCTCCCACATCATGGGGTCTACCACCCAACCAAGCAGAAGTTGAGAGTGGTATTTGACTGTGCATCCACGTATCAAGGCATGTCACTGAACTCACAGCTGTTGCAGGGGCCAGACTTAACCAATTCCCTCATAGGTGTTTTGATGAGGTTCAGGCAGGAACCAGTTGCCTTCATGTCTGATATTGAAGGCATGTTTCATCAAGTCAGGGTTCCCGCTGAAGATGCTGATCTGTTGAGATTCTTGTGGTGGCCACAGGGAGATCTTGGTAAAGGCCTCAAGGAATACAGAATGGTAGTTCACTTGTTCGGTGCAACTTCTTCACCAAGCTGTGCATGCTACGCGCTGCAAAGGTGTGCTGAGGACAATCAGGCGAGGTTCAACCATATTGCAACGAACACTGTTCTAAGGAACTTTTATGTGGATGATTGCCTAAAATCTGTTGGCACTGAAGAGCAGGCAATCTCACTGATTCGGGACCTCAGGGCTTTGTGCGCTGCAGGAGGTTTCAAGCTCACTAAGTGGATTTCCAACAGCAGAGCGGTGCTTGCGTCTATACCTGAGGATGACAGGGCCAAAGAAGTCAAGGAGCTCGATCTTGAAAGGGACTGCCTCCCTATTGAAAGAGCTTTAGGGGTTCAGTGGTGCGTGGAGTCTGACACGCTGAAATTCAGAGTTCTGGTTGAGAGCAAACCACTCACAAGGAGAGGACTGCTTTCGATGGTAAGCACTATATATGACCCACTTGGGATTTTATCCCCTCTGATCTTGCCAGTGAAGCACATCCTGCAAGAGCTAAGCAGAACAAAGCATGCATGGATGATTTCATGCCAGAAGCTCTGTCTCTGCAGTGGCAACAATGGGTCGGCAGTTTGCACCACTTAGCAAGGTTTGAGGTAGACAGATGTGTGAGACCAGTCAACCTTGGCAAGATCTCTTCAGCTCAACTTCATCACTTTGCCGACGCAAGTGAAAGGGGGTATGGCATAGCCACATACCTGGTTTCAAAAAACAATCTGAACCAGCTGCATAGTGCTTTCATTATTGGTAAAGCCAGGGTTACAGCATTGAAGCCAGTGACCATACCACGACTCGAGCTTACTGCTGCAGTGGTGGCAGCAAAGATGGACAGGATGGTAAGAGCCGAACTGGAGTTGGAGTTGGAGGAGTCTGTCTTTTGGACGGACAGCACGTCGGTGATTAAGTACCTCAAGAATGAAACAGCGAGGTTTCGTACGTTTGTTGCCAATCGAGTTGCTGCCATCAAGGATAGATCAGCTGTCTCTCAGTGGAGATATGTGAACACCTCGGCCAATCCTGCAGACTTTGCTTCCAGAGGGCTCAGTGTTGGTGCCTTTCTCAAGGCAAAGACATGGATCACGGGTCCAGATTTCATTTTGAAACCAGAAATGGAGTGGCCAGAAATGCCAGACAGTGTATGCCAGCCAATCTGTAATGACCCAGAAGTCAAAGAAGCATCAGTATATGCTCTTGTGGTTGAAGAAGACGCCACCTCTCAGCTCATTCATCATTACTCAAGCTGGCGTCGGGTTAAAAGAGCCGTTGCATGGGTCCTGAGATTAAAGGGTGTGCTGAAGCTTCTTGCTCAAAAGAGGAAGGATTTAAAAGCGAATCTCTATGATGGAAGGTTGGAGCAGGAGAAGCAAATGACACACTTCAAGGCTAACCTTCCCATCTTGCCACTTTCTGTGAGTGACATGGCTGAGGCGGAAGTGGAGATTGTGCGCTTCAGTCAAGGGCAGCGGTTTGGCGAAGAGATTGCCAAGCTGCAACAAGGAAAGACAGTGTCAAAGTGTAGCCCTCTTTGTCAGTTGTCGCCAGTTGTACAGGATGGCATTCTGAGAGTGGGTGGCAGATTGAGCAGATCTAGCATGCAAGAGGAGTTAAAACACCCTGCAATCTTGGCTAAGGATCAGCATATAGCCACTCCCATTCTCAGATCGACTCACGAGGATCTTGGACATTGTGGCAGGAATCATGTCCTATCAAAGGTACGGCAGAAGTACTGGATACTAAGATCTCATGCTGCTGTCCGGAAGATTTTGTCCCGGTGCGTCGCCTGCAGACGGCATCATGGGAAAGCGGCAAGTCAGATCATGGCAGATCTTCCTACGGAAAGGCTCACGCCCGATGAGCCACCGTTCACAAGTGTCGGTGTGGACTACTTTGGTCCCTTCGAAATCAAAAGGGGTAGGTCCATGATCAAAAGGTATGGCGTAGTTTTTACCTGCTTGACGGTGAGGGCTGTGCATATTGAGCTGGCAAGTTCGTTGGACACGGATTCTTGTATTCATGCCTTGCGGAGGTTCGTTGCTAGGAGGGGACAGGTTCAGTTGATGCGTTCTGACAATGGAACAAACTTTGTAAGTGCAGAGAGGGAGCTGCGGGAAGCAGTGCGTGCTTTGGATAATGTAAAAATTCAAGAAGCCTTGTTGGTTAAAGGCATCACATGGATATTCAACCCCCCAGCTGCCTCGCATTTTGGAGGAGTTTGGGAGCGGCAGATACGGTCCATACGCAAAGTGCTCAGCTCCGTTGTGGAGCAGCAGATCCTTGATGAGGAGGGTCTGCACACACTGCTGTGTGAGGTAGAGGCGATTATCAATAGCCGCCCTATCTCAAGAGTCTCTACCGATCCGAATGACCTGGAGGCCTTGACGCCAAACCATTTGCTTTTGATGAAAGCCAAAACTTCGCTACCTCCTGGAGTATTCAGCAGGAGCGACTTGTACTCGAGGCGTAGATGGCGTCAAGTCCAGTATTTGGCGGATTTGTTTTGGAGACGGTGGATTAAGGAGTATCTGCTGGACTTGCAAAAGAGACAAAAGTGGGCCCTTCCACAAAGAAATATCAGTCAAGGTGATATTGTCCTCATTGTGGATGATTCCGCTCCAAGAAATTCATGGCTAATGGGTCGAGTGATTCAGACGTTTGAGGATCCCAAGGGTCGGGTTCGTCAAGCCAAGGTGAAAACCAGCAAAAACATTCTCCTACGACCTGTGACGAAGCTTTGTGTGCTGCTAGAGTGTGATATGTAGCGCCCCTTCTACATATTACTCAAGAGACAGCGGTAAAGGCTGGTCTCCTACGGTGAGTCATGTGCTTGAACCTCTGACTCCATTCCCTAATCTCCCCAACATACACACATACACGCATCCGTGAAGACATGTTCCAGCTTAAGAAGAGTTCCTGCTGTAACAAGACAAAACGAAGTTTCTGTTGGAATAAGGACATTAATGTGCCATATGAGCAGTTCAAGTACTTTGTATATTTGCCTGTTCGTTATCTGGAAGGTTTGATTTGTTGTTCTGAACAATATATAAATGTATGTATAAGAGTAATTGTTTTGTGGCTCACAAGAACAATTAGGGGCCAGGATGTTGGAGCCAAGTCCAGGCCAATATTTTTACTCAGTTACATCATGCCATATTTAAGTATTTGTCATGATTTTTAAGTTTCTATTATAATCTTGATCATTTTATGTTATAATGTAATAGGTTGTGCTCCATAAATTTATCCTGCTTTGTTAGTCTGTTGTTGTTGTTGTAAAGTGTTGGTAGATGTCGTAAAGGGGGTGTGTATTTGGCCCGCATGCGGAGGGGTGTGGGTAAAAAAGGGTTAGGTAAGCAAGCAGGACGGGGAGCAACAGTTTTCTGACCGTCGCCGTTTTAATGTTATTTTTTGTTGTAACATAAAGGGAATGTAAACGGAGCTCCCACCAGAGGCATTTGTTTTGTACCTTTCGATTTGTATGGAAAATAAATGTTTTGCCCCTTTTTTCCTTCGCCTTGTTTTTTGCTACCGGAAGGCATCCAAGCGACTTAACAAGAGCACGAGTCAGAAACTTTACGTCCTGCAGAAGCGGCAAAGAAGGACCGAAGGTTGCCGCTACAGAAACATTCTCATTTCAACACCCATTTGTTAGCTATTCTGCTGTTTTTCATCATGTCACAGGTGAAATGAAATGATAGTACATTTACTTTGCTTCCTGTAGGAGTGATCATGTCATGTGAGACCGTGTATTACTTATGAGGAAAGCCAACTTTGGGATTCCTAATCAGTCAGCTTTGGAAAAAAAATGTTTGAACTGTGTGTGAACAAAGCTCTTCTTTTTACTCTGGGGATGGTACACACTGCACAGTAGTTTTTAGACAAATGAGGGTAAAATGAGACATTAAAGCCTTAAAAGACAAACCACATTTTCGAAGAAAGCATCTCAGGTTACTATCTCTGTCAGGGCGTGTGTTTTGTCTCTGCGACTGTCGCAAATGCTGATAGGTGCATTTGATTTTGTGATCTCCGCCACAGAGAGTACTGGAAAGCAACTACTGCATTGTTAAAAGTAGAAACGTCGTTTATAAATGAATCGTGTAACTATAACTTTACTACTTTGCAGCTCCTTAGTTTGTGATTGCTATGATATGAACTTAGATGTCCTGTTATTCAAGTTTTTTTGTTTAGTTTGTGTGTCTTTTACTGTTTTTCTTGGTAACTGTTGTTATGTTTACATACACTGCTAAGATGGTGAAGGGTTGCTTTACAAGGGGGACTGAATATGAACATATACTCAGTTACCAGTAGGGGGCTCTGTGACTAATAGTGATAGAAGGATAGAAGAAGTGAAGTGTATTGTGATATGTTTTGAATGGCGAACTAGTGCTGAATACACGTTCCATTATAAACCAAGCCGTCTCCGTTCTTCTGTCGAAACACCACAAATTGGTGACGAGGATGAGTGCATCAGTTCCGAGTCCACCATCTTTTCTTCAACATGTGGGTGAGCCGCCGATTCCATTTACTACATGGCGGAAAATATTCGACAATTACATGCTAGTAATCAATGCCACGGGAGACGCATGGCCGGATGCTAGGAAACGCGCTGTTTTGCTACACTGCTTGGGCCCGGAGGGACAGCGGTTATTCTACACGTTACCGGAGCAAGGTGATACATATGCTGACACCATGAGCGCACTGGAGAAGCACTTTGTGCCGAAAGTGAATGTCGTGGCGTGCCGTCATACATTCAGACAGCGTATTCAACGAGCGGATGAGACTGTTTCTCAGTATGTGGTGGCTCTGAGAGCGTTAGCTTCATCTTGTAACTTTGGACAAATGGAAAGTGAAATGATAAGAGATCAGTTAATCTCCAATGCTCATCTCAGCGCTGTGAAAGACAAACTGTTACTGGAGGACGATCTCACACTGGATAAGGCTCTAACTATTGCAGGCCAGGTGGAAGCAGCAGTCAAAAACGCTACTCTACTCTCCACACCCGGCTCGTTTCCGTCCGCGCCTGTTCAGACAGTCGACGCGGCAAATTCCCACTCTCACCAGAGGAGAGGACCTCGCCCTGCTAAAGGCTGCACTCCAGACCAACGCAAACGGGGAGGTTCAAAGCAGCAGCAGCGGAAATGCTTCAGGTGTGGTTCTCACAAGCACTTAGCTAATGATAAAAACTGCCCGGCTGCTTCTTCAAAATGCAACAACTGCGGGAAAAAGGGACATTTTGCCAAGGTATGTAAGTCGTCAGTCAGTGAAGTGAGAGAAGTAGTGGTTCCAGAATTGGCAGTACTGTGTGTGCAAGATGCTAAAATGATGGCAGCTATTCAAGATAAGCTTACCTGCACTGTCGACATTGAAACTGTACAAGGTGGTTCTAAGACGGTAGAGCTGATAGTAGACACTGGAGCTTCTGTGTCTATTCTGCCAGACACTATCTACAGACAGTATTTTGCAGACTGTTCACTGGTGCGACCTAAAGTCAAACTAGTTACTTATGCTAAAGATGAGTTAGCTGTGATGGGTTGTCTGCCTGCATCAGTTGCACTGCATGCACAGAATGAAAAAGTTCCTGCTTCCTTCTACATTGTCAAAGCTGGTTCCCCGCTATTAGGCCTCGACCTCATTAGAGCACTGAACGTCTGCATCGTCGGAGGCAAAGTGGACCGCATTCAGGATGAAACTGCAGATGAGCCGGATTCTACTAACCGGAAGTCTGCTGTATACAATGTTGATCCTATTCCACCAGCTCAACTTGGATGTGTTAAAGGGTTCATCCATAAAGTACATCAGCACCTTCGGCTTTCCAGAAAATGATGCAAACGGTCCTGAAAGATCTGCCTGGTGTTCGCAACTACTTGGATGACATCATCGTCTACGGAACATCAAAGGAGGTGCATGATACACGCCTGCAAGCTGTTCTCCAACGTCTCAGAGACGTCGGCCTGCAGATTAATGCTGGGAAAAGTTCCTTCTGCCAGTCACACATTACATTCCTGGGCCATGTAATCTCAAAGGAAGGCCTACGTCCAAGCCAACATCACCTTACTGCTATTGCTGAGGCTCCTGCTCCAAAGGATATGGCTGCATTGCGCTCGTTCCTAGGTTTGTCATCCTGGTTCAGTAAATTTATTCCAGATTATGCTACACTGGTGGAGCCACTGCGACAGTTGCTGAAAACAGACATGAAAGTTGAACTCCAGTGGAACGAGGCAGCACGTGAGAGCTTCAGTAACCTGAAAAAACTCCTTCTGGAAAGTCCCGCACTTGCCGTCTATGACCCTGACTTACCTGCTTTTATCACCACAAACGCATCAGACTACGGGCTAGGCGCTGTGTTGACACAGTTACATCCAGATCAAGTGGAGCGGGTTGTGGCGTTCGCCTCCCGAACACTGTCTCCTGCTGAAAGAAAGTACTCCACCACAGAAAAGGAGGCGTTAGCCTGTGTCTGGGCGGTGGAAAGATGGCGTACATATGTATGGGGCCGCAGATTCACGCTTCGTACTGACCACCAAGCTCTTACTACCCTTCTCAGCACCAAAGGTATGAACAGAGCGGGCATGAGAATCGCACGATGGTCTGCAAGGTTGATGTGTTTTCAGTACGATGTGCAGTACCGTCCTGGTGTTCAGAATGTCATCGCAGACTGCCTCTCATGGGTTCCCCTGACGTACTCCAGCACTGACATTGATGCTGAAAAAGACCTTCTCTTGGAGATAGCTGAAGTTTCTCCTCTCTTGACAGCGACACCGTTGACGGATTTTAAAGCTGAATGTGAGGACTGCCCTGACCTTTCTCTGCTGCAACAGGTTATCCGCTCAGGCTGGCCTAAGGTGAAAAGGTCTCTCCCACCTGAGATGCAGCCGTATTTCCTGATGCGACATGAACTTGCTGTGGAATCACCGTTGGTTTTCCGGGGGACACGTCTGGTGGTCCCAAGGTCCCTGCGAGAAAAGGTGATATGCCTCGCACACGAAGGTCACCAGGGCATAGTTCGCACAAAGCAGCGGCTCAGAGAGCTTTACTGGTGGCCATGCATGGATACTCAAGTCCATGCGATTCTGTCATCGTGCTCAGTCTGTCAATTGTGTGACAAAACGGCCAAAACTGCTCCTGCTCCCCTACAGCCGGTTCAGTTTCCAGATGGTCCCTTTCAGCATGTGGCCGTTGACATTGTTGGACCTTTTGACCGTGGGTCGCAGGACTGCAGGTTTGCTATCACACTGGTCGATTACTTCAGCAAATGGCCAGAAGTAGCCTTTACTTCATCAGCTACTACAGACACTGTTATTAGGTTCTTGTCTTCAGTTTTTGCACGGGAGGGAAACCCTTGTGAGCTTACGACAGATAATGGACCACAATTCACTTCATCTGTCTTTGCTGACTTCCTGAAGGAAAGGGGCATCAAGCACATTAGAACAAGTGTGTATCACCGTCAAGCGAACGGGTGTGTTGAAAGATTCAACAGAGTACTGAAGGACTGCGTTCAGGCTGCACAGGTGTCCCAGAAGCCGTGGAAGCCCGCCGTAACAGAGATGCTACAGAATTACCGTGCTACAGCTCATGCAACAACTGGAGCAGCTCCGTTTCAGCTTCTCAGAGGGAGACCAATGAGAACAAAGCTAAATGTCCTGCCATTTCCCAAAGACACAGGACAGTATGACCAATGCAGGGCCAGAGTCTTTCACCAGCAACGTAGGAGTAAACGCTACACTGATGCTAAGAGGGGGGCAAAACCTCCCCAGCTTGTGGTCGGTGACAGGGTGCGGATACGTAAGCCTTTCCAAGTGGGGAAGGGAGAGAGACAGTTCACTGATCCACTGTCAGTGCAGCAACAGACTGGACTGAGCACCTTCATCTTGAGTGATGGAAAGAGATGGAATGCATCCCGTCTCTCACTCTGCCGAGCAGAGAATGCTGAGCCGTTGCAGGCTGGTGAAGAGGTTGAAAACAACACAAGAGAAACTCCTAAAAGACCTTCTGTTCCTAACAGACCGAGACAGTTACCAGCTTGGACCAAGGATTATGTAATGAAATGAGTTTTAAAAAAAAAGTGGGAAAATAACACGCTTGAGCTGTTGGATGCTAATGTTAAGTTCCATACTGCTAATTCTGAGGTCCAAGTATAATAGATGATTGATTTACTGTGATTTATTTGTGAAGTTTTGTGACTTAAGGTTGTTAAGTTACTACAGTAACCTTAACTGTACAAGTATTCATTATAAAGGACAATTTAGGCACCATAACAAGATGGGTATGTTAAGATCACAGGTATAGTTCAAACAACCAGTAATGTTATAAGTGAAATAGGTTCAGCAAGCAGTATTGAAAATGCTGTCTGGTTGCAAAGTTTACTACTGATAATGTTATGTGCAAATAGTAATGTTACCATGCTAAGTAAGTAATACTGAGGTAGTAGAATTCTGTGAGAATGAGGAGAGATGTTATGTTTACATACACTGCTGAGATGGTGAAGGGTTGCTTTACAAGGGGGACTGAATATGAACATATACTCAGTTACCAGTAGGGGGCTCTGTGACTAATAGTGATAGAAGGATAGAAGAAGTGAAGTGTATTGTGATATGTTTTGAATGGCGAACTACTGCTGAATACACGTTCCATTATAAACCAAGCCGTCTCCGTTCTTCTGTCGAAACACCACAACTGTCTGACATTCACCTCTCACACAGTGGATACAATTCTGCCCCTGCAGGAATAAGATAAGATAAGATAAGATAAGATAAGATAAGATAAGATAACTCTTTATTGTCATTGCACAGTCATACATAGTACAGTAGTACAATGAAATTGGAAAAACTGTCCTACGTCGGCACTACATATAACACAACACGACACGATATGACACATCACAACACAACAAACAACACAACACAGTATATTAACTTAGTATAAAAAAGAAGAATAAGTGTATGTGTTATGCACACTGTTATTATTGCACATTAATTATTATTGCACCTTGTTATAAATATAAATATTATTGTTATTGTTTTAAACATTGTTACCTCCCCCCTAAAAAAGTCCAGGGAGGTATCCAGTCAGGTCAGCTATTTACATTGATCAGGGCTATTGCCCTGTTGTAAAAGCTGTCCTTGAGTCTATTTGTTCGGGACCTCAGCAGCCTGAACCTCCTGCCAGACGGCAGCAGCTTAAACACCCGGTGTCCTGGGTGTGTGCAGTCCCGTAGGATGCTGCGTGCCCTCTTGAGACAGCGAGTGCTGTACAGGTCCTTCAGGGAGGGAAGAGGATGTCCAATGATTTTTTGGGCCATGTTGATGACCCTCTGGAGTGCCTTTCTGTGTGCTGTGGTGCAGCTGGAGAACCACACACCGATGCAATATGTCAGCACACTTTCAATGGAGCAGCGGTAGAAGACGGTCAGCAGCTCCTTCTTCAGGTCCATTTTTCTGAGGATTCTCAGAAAGTGGAGACGCTGTTGGGCCTTCTTTAAGACCGCAGAGGTGTTAGAGCTCCATTGGAGGTCTGTGTCTATGTGCACACCCAGAAACTTGAAACTTTGTGGTTATGAAACTGACCAAGTGTTTGCATAAAATGTCACATGTTCAAAGCCGTCACAGAACCTGGGGTTTTGTATAAGTGCAGCTGTTGGTGGGGAGATAATCTCACTCTTCTATATAAAGAGTCACCAGGCAGCAACTTCCAGATCTTCATTTGCGATCTCCTCCATCATCATTTCTCCACTTATCAGCAGCTATGGCTTCACTTCGCACCCTTCTGGGATTTCTTCCTCTGAAATCCTACCTCAGGCAGACTTTGATTTACAGGCGGTAAGAATCATTGATAATCATTTTTATTTTACCACCCATCTATTTTCATAACCATGTCTCTATCTTAGGGCCATGGAAAGGGGGTACTGGAGGTTATCTAACAGGGATAAGCAGGGACCCCCCCCCCCCCTCCAAGACAGTTTAGCAGTCTACACGGGAGGCTAACCTTTGCACAATTTACTTTTATAATGACTTCACCATTTATGTTATGTGGTTATGTTTCACGCTGGATTTTGTGTGATAATACATATTCTGTGTTACAACAAACAGCTCTTGTGCTTCTGTCTAATTCTCAATGCTTTCCATTTGTGTGTCCACAGATGGCAGGTAAGTGGTACCGGACTGGAATTTGCTCTAATGGCCAGTGGTTTGTCAGTCGCAAAGCCAATATGAAGATCGGCACGGCCATCATTATGCCAACTGAAGATGGAGGTCTTGAGTTGTCGTTCTTCAGTCTTACGTGAGTGCGAGAGGACAGACAGAGCAAATATCATTTGAATAGCATTAAAATATTTACACTGGAGATTAATGTGATGTCTTTGCGACAGTAATGATACATGTCAGGAAATGGAGAATTTAGCCAACAAGACCGAGGTGCCTGGAAAATTCACATACAAGAGTCGGCGTGAGTACGCCCACAAAGAGAGGAAACGAATAATTTTCCATCATCATCATCCAGTATTATTTTTTCACATATTCTCTTCTGCTTTTTTCCTTTTTGTCAGACTGGGGGTATGTGAGTGACATGCTTATGGTTGATGTGAAGTATGATGAGTACGCCCTGACCTATTCCTTCAACACCAGAGGGAATGAAACCTTTGTCATTAACAGACTATTTGGTAAAGTTGCATTTACCTGTGTTCAGTAAACCGTTTAGCAAAGTTACACCCACTGCAGCAGATTTACATCACGTGGTTTCACAGGACGTAGTTTGGACCTCAGCGATGAGGTGCAGGAGAAGTTCAGGCAGTTCTGCTTGCAGACCGGCATCCTTCCTGAAAATACTGTCCTTCTTCCTAAAAGCGGTACTTTTACATTGGTGGTGAAGTTCTATATAAAAACAGCTTGGAATACAGTGATGTTGTGCACTGATCACCTTACACTTTCCATTTTTCCTTCTACAGAGGAGTGTCCACTTGCCTAACCTTCTGTCCCACCGATCATCTCACCAGTACTGCATGAAGATCTTACACCATCTGTTATGGAAATGTGCCTGAGCACCATCTTGAGATGTTTTTAACAATAAAAATGCAAACATCGAGAATATTTTTCTTCATTATTCATCCTTTGTATGAAATAAACTGAAGGACACCCATAACAACACAACCAAAATGTATTTTTCCCCCCATTCACACACTTTATAGTATTCAAGCAAGCAATCAATCAGTTTATTTATAAGCACATTTAAAAACAACAGAGGTTGACCAAAGTGCTATACAAAGCAAAAAGTAAAACAAACACACCTAAAGAGAACAAAACAAAAACTCAGTCACAATTAAAAGCTAGGGAGTAGAAATGTGCTTTCAGATGGGATTTAAAGTGGTGGAGACGTCCTAATTTGAAGAGGCAGACTGTTCCAAAGGGTCAGGCAAACGCTTGGTCTCCTCTGTGCTTTAGGAACAATCAGAAGCAATGTAACAGCTGACTGAAAAGTTCTATTTGCAGTGTTTTTAGTTAAAAGATCAGAGAGCTACGAGGGAGCTAATCCATTTAGAGACTTACAAACAAGCAATAAAATCTTAAAATCAATTCTGGAACATACTGGAAACCAGTGTAAACGAGCCAAGACTGGGGAAATATGGTCACGTTTACGAGTGCCTGTCAAGAGTCGGGCTACAGCATTCTGAACAAGCTGAAGACGAGAGAGCAGAGAGCATTCGATTGTTAAAAACAAACAGTGGTCACATTATAAGTTAAATGCATATTCAAGCTTTTATTTACATCCGTTTACAATTCACTGAGTTTTATTTTATGTGATTAAATGATCTTAGATCATCCACCTGTAGATGAAGGTCAGAATGACTCCTTGTTTTATCTGCCCATATTGTGGTTTTAGTCAACACACTAAAGGCAATATGCTACTGAGTGGTGACGTCAGAGTACCTCATAGCACAACAGTTGCTTATACACACACACACACACACACACACACACACACACACACAATTTTAACAAGTTGTTTCTGTGCTTAAATTTCTTACATTTTTTTTCTTCCATTGATTAACCCACTATTTGAAATCAGATATTTTTCACTATTCTTCTTGGTTTATACATGAACTCTCCTTTGAGTACATTTCCTTACAACCAGAATATTATGATTGTTGGACAATCATGTAGTCAGACTCGGGTTTCTTTGTTTTCTGGTCTTCATGAAAGCCAAATCAGAACGTTTTTCCTCAGAAGTAGCTATTCCACTTCTGGGGTGAGCAACCTGTGCTCCCAAAATATCATTTTTGAGCATTTTAGTGGCCAAAAAGAATCTATATAGAGCTGCAAAACAAATCTGAATTTTATTTTTTTTTTAAAAAGGTGATACAGCCTGTTAAATATACATGTGTCTTTCAACATTACTAATACTAATACATGAAAAATAATTAATATCTTTTACCACATTTGGCTACTCTACAGTGGGCTATATGATTATTTGGTACTTGGCATGGTGGTAAAGGGCACAAAGATCCACAGCCCATCTGTTCCCTTTTCTTTATGTAGGTTTTCTCTCAGTGCTCTGGTTTCCTTCCACATCCACAGACATATGTGTTAGGTTAACTGGTTATTCTAAACTTGCTCTCTGAGTCAGCCTTGCAGCAGAGCGATCATCCTATCAGGGCGACGTCTCTGCTTTGAAAGGCAGTGCCTCCAACATTCAGCAATAAAAAGAAATTCTGCTGACCATAATGAATCTCAGTTACATCATATTATCAGAAGGCTCAATTTTAGGTGGTCAGGTAGAGAGCATTGAGAGAGTTATACAATTTAACAACTGTCCCAAATTTCTTTATTAACGATTCCAGACATTTTCGCACTTATTTATTGTCAGAAGATTAGACATGTGACCCTCCAGACAGCTGACAACGACCTGGCTTAATAACAACAACACCAGCTGGTTATAAGCTAACATTTTGCCAGCTAATATTATCACTGAGTCTCCTAAGAAAATCACACTTTCCCTCTGGTAAACAGTGTGATACCCGCACATCATTTGAGGATTTATTCTCTAAGCGTCCAACAATGAAAGTTTTACTAACACCAGCTAACAGAGGCTTACAGTGACAAAAACAGCAGCACTTACCAACAAAAGAAGTTCAGGACAAACTCAGCAACTCAGCTCAGTATCGCTGTCATTCGACAGAAATGGCCTTCAGTAACTAACAAAGCTCTATTCAGAGCTCAGGTAAAGAGCAGACTGACAGCCTGCACTCCATATGGATCAACCAGTCACAGTTTTTCGTCCTCCTGCAGCCACCATTGCTAGGATTATGCACTTTAGAGGGGGTAAGACAACAGAACTCAGCTGACTGCAGTCTGTACTCTACTGACATCTAGTGGTGAGATATCACACCAGTGAAAGTTACAACTTTAAACAAAGTTCCAAAAACAAACAAGTGAAACTCTCTCTTGATTGTATACTTTAACAGTAATACACATGTAACCTTCTAAACACTCCAACAAATATCAGCAAACAGACTGCTTCTGTGCAGTTACGGTCACACAGTGTGCCAGCTAGCTGAATGTACATTTGTAGTATTACCGAGGGAGAGAAAAGACTATGAGATAACATCACTCAGAGATGGAGAAGGATGTAGGAAACACAGGACAGGAGAAGAAGAGGAGGGACTATTTTTAAAAGAAAAGGACTGCCCGGTGGGATCTGTTCAACTGGAAATTTAAAGCTTACTTTATTTTTTTTTTTAATTGATAGATGTCGAGTGGATCGACAGATTGATGATTTGTTGTTGTTGTTGTACACTGCACTGCACTCTTGAAGAAGATGTGTTCAGATTTACACAAGCTAACGCGTTTTTTTTGTTGTTGTTTTGTTTGACAAATTATTTCAGAGCTGGGTTACATCAGGGGGAACAGACATCTCATTTAAATTTAATGTCTCATTTTTCCAAGTGTGTAAGGAAAGTCATCCATCTACAATATAATCAGCAAGCACATGGAGCTATTTGAGCTTTGTGAAATCATTAGAATTAGAAGTTTGTATTTCTTGTATTAATATTATTTTAATATCACATTTATATAGCGGATGGAGGTTCAGTTAGTTCTGTACTTTGTACTGCTTCAGAGGAGTGCTCAGCTGCCCAGTCTTCTGTCCCAGTGGTCATGTCACAGAGGACCACTTCCACTCGCATCCATAACCTGCAACAGTTTTCCTTTTAATTCATTATCTGTGGTCTTTCAAACATTAAGAATTAATTAATTAAATGTCCCAAAACAATATTCATCACTTTGCTTCTATCTGCCTGCAATTATAGCCACCTACCATGTACCGGATCTTTATTACAGCTGGCTAATAAAAAGTGTTAAGGATAAAGCATCTGTCTGCACTTTTCCCTCTAAACTGCGCACTGCTGACACGGTCTCCGCGCACACAAAATCTGCACTGCGCACAAAATCTGCACTGCGCACAAAACCCCCCAAAACAAAACAGAAAAAATCAAACCTGGAATTAAAATAAATACATAACAATTGATTCTGTGCTGTTTTGGAGTGTGAGTCAGTGAGTGACCGGTAACTGGCTGCTCCAGCCAACGATGCCACTCACATTCATATAAACGCTAATCAGTGTCGTTGACGGGTTATGACGGCGTCCTTATGTGCCGACACCAGTGTTTTAGTTAGTAAAGCGGTGTGGCCGATGTGGAGTGGCTGAGTGAAGACACGCTAATGACAACGTGTACAAACATTGGAGATGTGAGCAGGACAGACAGAAAAATTAAGGTGAAGTTTAAGTTCTCAGTCAGATTTGTGCTTATCCAGTGCCATTTATTTCCAATTCTTATTTGTGGATATTGATCATTAAATACTGACACTAGTTTATAAGTAGTGGAAATGCAAATAATCGTGTCATTATCAGTGATGGGAATAACGGCCGTTACTTTTTTCAGTAACTAGTAATCTGATTAATTACTGTTTCTATATTTCTATTGTTACATGGCTATTACTAAGAAGAAAATGCGGTGTGGACTCATTAATATTTTTCAACACACAGATGGTTGAATCTGTCTTCAGTTTACCGGGAGTTGGAGCCGGAGGGCAATCGTACAAGTGCTGCTTAGGTGGATTCACCTCTGTTTGCACCATTTAGTTATGAGCTGTTGCATCTGTGGATGCCAAAGAGAAAACTTCCCACTGGATACTGAGCTGACTATACCTGTCTTCCGTGTGTAGCACAAGCGTTTACTAGTGTAAGGCTGTAGAATTTCAATTTACAAAGTCAGTTACCAAAACTGTTAATACTTCCATGAACCATTGAGCAAGGCATATTACTTGATAGATGCTATTAGGAATGCTTTCAAAAGGCATCAACAGCACAGATACAGTAGATATCATTCACAGAACAATGTTTTCAAGCAGCATGTAAACATTTTTATTTCTGCTGTTAGATTGTTCTAATTTGACATTTTTACATGTTTTAAATGAGACAAAATTACAGGTTCAGACAACAGATGTTTTGGTTAATGCAATTTTTTATTTTCATGGGTAAGATGTTATAATACCCTGGTTCACTCTGTGACTTACTTTGTCTCCTATAAATCTTCTTTAATTCAGTTCAATTCAATTCAACAGTATTTACATACAAATGAATTGAACTGAACTGAATTAAAGAAAAAACCCAACAATCCCCTATGAGCAAGCACTTGGCGACAGTGGGGAGGAAAAACTACCTTTAAAAAGGTAGAAACCTCCGGCAGAACCAGGCTCAGGGAGGGGCGGCCATCTGCCGCGACCGGTTGGGAGGGGTGGAGCCGATGACAAATGTATACACAATTAAATATTAAAGCAAATATGCTTTAAAATTTATGTTTAGGGAGTTGAAGTAACTGTTAATATTTAGTTGTATATAACTTTGATTTTATAGGAGACAGAGTTGAAGTTGTCATCTCAGGCCTCTGGATTTTCTGGTTTGGTAGTACTGGCCTCCTCTTTTTCTTGCTTATTATTTTATCCTCTTGTTGTCTTTTGGTGTGTTTGGTGTGTTTTCAGAGGTTTCACTCAAGGTCATATTGTTCATTTTCTGAACTAGCAGTCGGATAGTGCTTGGCGAACAACTTTTTTGGCTGCTCTGTGTCCCTGCTGCTGGTTCTGGCCTCTTGTTGTCTTTTGGTGCGTTTGGTGTGTTTTCAGAGGTTTCACTCAAGGTCAGATTGTTAATTTTCTTAACTAGGAGTCGGATAGTGCTTGGCGTCCAACTTTTTTGGCTGCTCTGTGTCACTGGTGCTTGTCCTGGCCTCTTGTTGTATTTTGGAGTGTTTTCGAAGGTTTTGGTATCACTCGAGGTCGTAACATCCATTTTCTCAACTTGGTCCTGGATAGACCTTGACAAAGAACTTTTTTGGATGTTCTGTGTCACTGGTGCTTGTCCTGGCCTCTTGTTGTATTTTGGAGTGTTATCAGAGGTTTTGGTATCACTCGAGGTCGTAACATCCATTTTCTCAACTCGGTCCTGGATAGACCTTGACAAAGAACTTTTTTGGATGTTCTGTGTCACTGGTGCTTGTCCTGGCCTCTTGTTGTATTTTGGAGTGTTATCAGAGGTTTTGGTATTACTCGAGGTCGTAACATCCATTTTCTCAACTCGGTCCTGGATAGACCTTGACAAAGAACTTTTTTGGATGTTCTGTGTCACTGGTGCTTGTCCTGGCCTCTTGTTGTATTTTGGAGTGTTATCAGAGGTTTTGGTATCACTCGAGGTCGTAACATCCATTTTCTCAACTTGGTCCTGGATAGACCTTGACAAAGAACTTTTTTGGATGTTCTGTGTCACTGGTGCTTGTCCTGGCCTCTTGTTGTATTTTGGAGTGTTATCAGAGGTTTTGGTATCACTCGAGGTCGTAACATCCATTTTCTCAACTTGGTCCTGGATAGACCTTGACAAAGAACTTTTTTGGATGTTCTGTGTCACTGGTGCTTGTCCTGGCCTCTTGTTGTATTTTGGAGTGTTATCAGAGGTTTTGGTATCACTTGAGGTCGTAACATCCATTTTCTCAACTTGGTCCTGGATAGACCTTGACAAAGAACTTTTTTGGATGTTCTGTGTCACTGGTGCTTGTCCTGGTCTCTTGTTGTCTTTTGGAGTGTTTTGAGAGTTTTTGGTATTACTCAAGTTCATATTGTTCTTTTTCTGAACTTGGAGTTGGATAGTCCTTGAAGAAGAACTTTTTTGGATGGTCCGAGTCACTGCTGTTTCTTTTTTCTCAGTGTCTACTCTCATCCTCTTTCTCTCTGGAGAGTAGCTCTCAGAGTTGTTTTTGCTGCCTTTGGAAATCTGACTGTATTTTCTTTTCTTTTCTTCACAAATACGTCTTTTTTTCCTTGGTGGAGAGCAGCTGTCGTCACTTCTGCAATTCTGTGCAACAGAATTCGGGCCTCGCTTCCTCTTGAGTGGAAGCTGGAAATGTCTTTCATCAGAGTTTGGCTCTGGATTTTGGTCGTCCATTGTAGTAAAGCCAGCGTAAGCTTGTTGGCTTTTGCTGTCTTTACTCTGAGACATGTCAGAGTGTTGATGAAGTGACTGTCTTAAAGATTCAACTATTTTAAAATTTTTCTCAGGCGGACCTTTGAATGCTGCAATCTCAAATGTTACAAGTAAACTGCATGACAGTTTGGGCTTCTTACCCGGATTTAAGGATTCACAGATCAAAGGCATGTTATGACATCATGATGATGTCATAACATAATGTAACAACAACATTCTTTTTTTTTTCTTTTTTTTTAAATTTGGTTCTATTGTCTATTCTATGGGGCTTTGGAACATGATGTCACGGCAGGGGGCGTGGCCGCCGGGGCGCCATTTTAGCAGGCCAAACAAAGGGCTAGTGATGGTAAATTTAATTCTTTTTACTGAATCGAGTTTTAATGAGTCACTCACCAAAGTGAATCGTGTTTGTTGAGTCATTTGATTCACTGAGTCAGTCGACCAGAGAGTGCAAAAAATGTACATTTTCACTCAAACTTAATTTGTTTCTCTTTTCATGTAAATCCTACTGCTAAGACAACCCGTTCTCACCCCCGACACGTAAAATACTGACGATTTGTCACGTCCCTTAACTTCTCATGCTGACGCTAAAGGTACCCTTCCACGTTTTTATGCGACGCTGTGGGTTGTCAATTCATTCCAATATGAACCCGCTTGCGGCGATCAGAGACGCTTCGAGCAGAGGCTCCAGCCGTCCATTTACTCCAATAATAACTCCGTCACAGCGAAACATGACGCTGTGAATCTCAATCTAACTGGAGAACCGGGGACCCTCTCCGCGAACGGTTTTTCTCCCTAATTTAATGCTTTCTTTTAATGACATCGTTAACATTTCTCAACAAAAACACATGAAAGTATCACTGATAATTCAACAATAAAATCGCTTCATGTTGTGGCCATCACACAGTGTTTTCCAAAGTGATTCACGAGCTGAAAGTGCTCAGATTTAACGTACATAATCCTTTGTTAGGTTTATTATTTTCATTTCACACGTAAAACACATTTATAGAGTCATTCACCACTCCTGTTAGTTTTGGACGTGCTCGGCTCCAACCAATCAGACGCAACCTGTGTAAGCAAAGGATGATGGGAGAATGGAGAGACCTATTTATAAGAATAAGAAAATGAGGCGGAACTGATTGATTCTAATGCAGGTATGTAAAAAATACATATATTTAAAGTAATACCTTGATGTGTGTTTCAAAGTTTGTTTTTCATAAAAGCTTCAAACAAACAGAGGTGACTGATCTCGGAAACGGTTTAATGCATTTAAAAATGGCTACAGCTACTGTCAGCATGCTTGCTAGGTAATGACTACACGTGGCTACTGCAGCATTAGCCATTTAATCCAACGATGATGGATTAAATCTATTACAAACGTTAAAGGACTTGTGTGTTGCAAAATACCCTCACATGGTGCGTAAAGCAGTTTTTGCGCTAAGAGTTCTGCTAGCTCTTTATAAACTGATGATGCTAACGTTAATTGCTAACGTTAACCGGAGCGCCAAGACTGAAAATCATTTGAATTGCGTTAGTTATGTGTTTATGTCACGGAGTTCTGCAAAAATCTCTTTCCTCTTTAGCTTGAAAATGAGTGATTCAGAGGATCCCGAGCTGGAGGAAGAGCTTCAGGCTGCTGACGAACTCCTTCAAGATATGCAGGTAAAATTTTTAGTGGAAACAGTTGTTAAAGAGGGAACACGCTTGTCTAATATTTTGTACGGAGTAAACGTTATATTATTTGAATTTTTTTTAATAAATTTTTATATATGTGTGTATATATAAGTTTATGTCAAATTAAGTTGGTTAACTTAAGATGTTTGATAATCTTTGCTTTAATCATGGACTGTATTTTAGGTGTTCCCTTTTTTCCTTGTTAATTGCATAGAATGATGCACAGAGTGAACCTCAGCCAAGACCAGTGCGCTGGAAAACACGTGACAGACAGGGAGATTTTATTCCTCAGACCATCAACCAGTCGAAGTACTAGTTGCATGCCACGTGGTCAGTGTTCACACAACCATTGATTTTATCTCACAACTTGTTTTCACCAAAGAATTTCAGTAAGTAAATATTCTTCAATCTCTTTTTTTCCCCCCAGTGTCCAGAGATCAGCATCAATGTCCACGTGAAGAACCTAGTTATGTTGCCAGTGTCAACCCAACAAAAGGTACTTTACCTTCTTGTATATATTGTGATTTCTGTTTACTTTTATATTTGTTGTTATAGTTGAGTTATGCAGGACTTTTGTGCAGTCCTAAGAAACATACTGCCTAGAGTGTTTTTCACTTTGTGGAAGAGTTTCTTCCTTTCTTTATTTTTTTTCTGTTAGTGTATGGAACTGAGGTGCTTCATCAGGAGCTCCTTCAGATGTTGGAGGATGGAGAAGAGGACGCAGCCATGGCTTGTGAGACGTCATCTGAATCAGCTGCTACTCACTGGGCGATCAGAAATATGGTGTCCTCGCAAAAGTGGAAAGAGGCCAGGCCTTGTCTTATAGACAATATGTTAGCTACTCTGGATCCACAGTCACACCGTGTGTGTCAGTGTGGCAAACAAGTAGTTGTGAGGTGTCTGGACTGCCTGCCTCTTCCATTCCTTTGTGCTGACTGTGATATTGCAGTTCACACACGCTTTGTCCTGCACAGCAGAGAGGCAGTAACAGGAGGGTTTTTGCAGCCTACATCAGAGTTTCACAAGCCAATAGGTACGGTTTTTAAGTCTTATGCATTTCTTGCTATGTACTATGAGTGGGTGCTGTTATTGTATATTTATTGTGTATCAGTTAATTTCTAATTCTTTTTATATATATTGTGTGTTTTAATGTTAGTTCGGCTGTTGCCTGTGCAAAGGCCAGACCATGTGTGTGACTGCCCAGCAGGTAACGTTGAGGTTTCACCCGGCGCAATTGTGGCTCTTGTAACCATAAATGGTAAGTTGCCCTTTTGTCACACACTACATACACAATAGATGTGTTTGGAGGTTTTATTGCAAATTGTGCATTGCTATCTTGGTTTGAATTACCCTCGGCCCGCAGTATATGTGGGCACCTGTCAAAGGTCATTTGGATTTACCAGACCGATTTGAAAACAACATGAAAAAAATGAATGCTTTGAGCCATGACTGAATTTATCCTTATCCTTTCTAAAGGCCGTTATAACCTTGCACTGCCAGTGGTGAGCTGCACCAGCTGTGGCCTAATGTGGTCCCCCTCAGTTAAGGACATCCTGGGTAGTGGATATTGGCCTGGCACCTTAAATTTCTGCACCCTGTTTTCAATGGATGTCTTTCAGTCTTTCTATGACATTAAGAAGGCTGCACCAGGGATGTCACTTAAGGCATTTGTCAAAGTGCTGGATGAACGAACAGCCCATTTTGGAAGGGTGAGTTTCTAAATTTGCCAAGTTTAAGGAAATTGTGCAAATCAATGTTTATGATGACTGTCCTTGAATATTCTGTTGTATGTCCTCTATGTAAAAGACTGGCCGAATATCAGCTGATGCCTTCAGTAAAAGTTTCTTGGAGTGGAGTGCTGTAAAGTTTGAGGTGGACAGGATGTGCAAGGAGCCATGCTTTAGCTGCCCTGCCTGCACTCCAGACATGCTTGCCGTCTCAGTTGATGGAAACCGCAAGCTTTATCACTTTCAGTCTAATGCAAGGTACGTTATGCATTGTGTACATAAGTCAAATATGGATTTGTAGAAAAATGTATTTTAATGTTTCTTTTCAAACAACTGTCACTGTGTTCGTTCAGCACTTCAGAGCAGGGGAACTTGCTCTGAAGTGCAAGGGGAGTGTATAGGTCCCAGGGAAAGGGTTGTGCGGATCTTCATCTTGGACTGCAGCAAAGGAGTCGTCCAAAAAGTCCACTGGGAAGTTGGATGAAGAGGGCATGGAAATAGCTGTTTGTCGCCACGGAGTCCTCTTAGCTGCATTGAACATGTTTCGAGGGGAGATCTTTGCTTACCCCCTTTTTCTCCAGAGGGAGTTGGCAGCTAACGTCCTGGGACATATTACGTTCCTTTGCTCCGATGTGGCCTGTAAATATTTCCCCTATTTAACCAAGGTGGCTCAGCAGTGCCCTGAGCTGAGGAACCTCTTGTCAATGCTTCCTTTTCTCTCCGTCATGCATGCAAAGGCTCACACTTGGAAATGCGAGGTGTACTGCAGCTTGTAGTTTTGGATTAGTTTGAGACATTTTGTTATAAGGTTGAATGAATTCAGCAGTCATGTATTGTGACCTCCTTTCTATAGATCAAATGGGGAGGTGCGTTTCAGGATGGGGCCGGTTCAACAGTTGGAGAAGAGGTGGAACAAGTAAACAGTTTCCTGTCTAGGGCGGCCATCACAACGAAGTACATGTCTAAAGCAGGTATGTGTCCGTGTCTGAGATTCCACTCAGTCTCCTGCTCATTAATTCTTATTTGTATACTAACTGAAATGCAGGGCGAACAGACATGCTGACCCTCCTGGCTTTGGGCTGGAACAAAAGGAAAGTGGAACAACTGGGCCGCACTTTGAGCCAGAGATATCTAAAGGTGATTTATTTATTTTTTCAAAAACCATTTTAATGTGTGTGGTAATGGGGGAAAACACCAGTACTCTTTTAATGTCAATATGAATGACATTTATTAATGTATTCTTAGATCATAAGGATCCTTAGAGAACAAGTGGAGAGCCTGAATGCGACCAAAAATGAGCTGGGTGTGGATGACGACACACTGCAGCAATGGGTGGCCGATGTGTAGAAATGGGCTGAAGGTGAGTCTCAATATAATGCACTCGTGTATAACAATAGGACCCACCATGGCCTCATTAAAGAACTTAAGGTAGAATTAAGATCTTTCTGACAGTGTCAACAAACAATGAAAAAGAAGCCTTGTAAAAGCAGAATTTATGGCAGAGTTGTTGCGTTTCATCAAATTGGATAGAACCTGGGTTGAAATGATGTCGTACTAGTTGGTTTTATAAACCTGAACACCAACATACTTGTTATCTCATGATAATGCAGCACATGAAGGCTCCAGATGTCTTATAATGAATGTCATCAAGTCAGTGATTACAGAGTCCACTGTAGTTTGGTGACTGTTACTCATCCTGTATTCTGATTAATATTCCTCTCACTTAGAAAGTGATCAAACTGATGGCAGCCTTGGAGCGTTGCAGGCACGAATAGAGGAGCTTGTCGTCGTCATCAGAGTGCGAACACAAAGTCTTTACAGACAAAATGGTACGTCCCAGTTTCTTTGAAATGGACCGTTTGATACTTAGTTTGTACAGCTTGTACAGCTACTTTGTAAACAGAATAAAATCAGATCCAGGTTTGTTTAAGCTGGATGTGATTTGTTCTAGCAAACAAATTGATGAGTGTAGATTAAAATGTAACTATATACATTATGTGAAGGTGTGAATTTTTTATGATTATTTACAGATGGCAACAAGAGGCGACACAGAATTCGCAAGGTCATCTTAGTTGAGAAGAAACGCTTGGCGGCTGCTGTTGACGACTACAACAAGCTCGCTGAACCAACAAAGCAAATCGTATCCAGTGATGCCCTCATGCTGACCGACATTTGGCCCTGGCAGAGCACAAGTGAACGTAAGCTCTTGATTTCTAAATATCCTTTTTAAACAAACTCCCAGTATCTGAGCAGTAGTTGAATGTTTTGTTCTTGAATCATAATATGCTACTATGTTTTCCCATCTGATGTTGTTAAACTGTAGCTGCTGCTGACCTCCGGACAAAGAGAAAGGTCTTGGTGATGGCTGTGAGGCGCCTGAGAGAGGAGGAGATGATCCTTTGCAGGGAGATGCAGCATCACTGGACAGTGTTGCGAATGTGATCTGTGGTGTTGGGGACAATCTCCTCAGACTGTAAGCACATCTTTTATTTATTAATTTTTTGATGAATCGATTGAAAATAAGAGCAGATGCTAAAGTCTTACTGGATCTTTTACCTATATCTAGATTGCTAGCTAACACTGCCTTCTCCCTTTAAAAAAAATGTTTAATTACAGGATCCTAATTCCTTGTGTTTATGAGGTGAGGTTTTTTTTGTTTGTTTTTTTTTTTTTACTTATATTTATTTGTTTTGTTCTTTTTACAGCCTCCTTTGTTGGCATGTCGGAGGATGCACAGAAGGGACTCTGTAGCCTGGTTTTTTAAAAAAAAGTGAACTGAAAGCTGAAATGCTCAAAGTAAAGGACGTGTACAAGAGAATCCTCAGCCACCAACCACTCCTGGAAATGGACTCGGAGGAGGAGGAGGACATTCCAGACGATGCCACTGAGAGTGATTTGAGCACTTCTGATGAAGACTGATTGTGTCATCATTGATGTTATGTTTGGTAAAATAAAAAGTTAATCACATCTCTGTTTAATGTGATTTTTCAACAGACATTTTACATTTTGAGAAGAAAAATGGAATTTCCTTGGTGCAGTTGTTTACCCTGAATCATTCTTTCCCATCTAATTTAATGACTAGTGTACATGTTCAGATACGATAACATAATTTAATTTATGGGATGCTTTCTGGGCTGCTCAAATTATCACAAAATTTAAAAGCACCAGGCAGCACACTCACAAGTAAATTTTTTGTTCAGTGTTTTGTCGAAGAAATCAACAAGTACAATTGAGATGTTTGCTGTAGTGGTGTGTTTTTTAAGAAGCATGCCAGCACACTGGTGAACTGACAGTCCCGGAATGCACCCGAGCCAGTGACTCGCCCCAGAGCAAATGAAATTGCTTATCTAGAAAGGCAACCGTCATCAAAGAAGAAGTAAAAGAGTAGGAAACGAATGGTAAGGGAAGGTACTGTGGGGTAGGAAAGAAAGGCCAGAGCTGTGCAAAATGACCTCCAGCAGGCCACAAATGTGCACGTCTGCTCAAACGGTCAGAAACGGACTCCATGAGGGTGTTATGAGGGCCCGACGTCCACAGGTGGGGGTTGTGCTTACAGCCCAACACCATGCCGGATGTTAGGCATTTGCCAGAGAACACAAAGATTGGCAACTTTGCTCCTCACAGATGAAGGCAGGTTCACACTGAGCACTTGTGACAGAGTCTGGAGACGCCGTGGAGAACCTTCTGCTGCCTGCAACATCCTCCAGCATGAGTTTGGCAGTGGGTCAGTTTTGGTGTGGGGTGGCATTTCTTTGGGGAGCTGCACAGCCCTCCATGTGTTCGGCAGAGGTAGCCTGACTGCCATTAGGTACTGAGATGAGATCCTCAGACCCCTTGTGAGACCATATGCTGGTGCGGTTAGCCCCGGGTTCCTCCTAATGCACGACAATCCTAGACCTCATGCGGCTGGAGTGTGTCAGCAGTTCCTGCAAGACGAAGGCATTGATGCTGAGGACTGGCCCGCCCATTCCCCAGACCTGAATCCAATTGAGGACATCTGGGACATCATGTCTCGCTCCATCCACCAACTGCACCACAAAATGTCCAGGAGTGGGCAGATGCTTTAGTCCTGGAGTCTGGGAGGACATCCATCAGGAGAGCATCTGCCACTTCATCAGGAGCATGCCCAGGTGTTGTAGGGAGGTCATACAGGCATATGGAGGCCACACAGACTAGTGAGCCTCATTTTGACATGTTTTAAGGACATTACATAAAACCAGATGAATGATTCTGTATTGCATTGATCAAGGAACCAACCCAATAGGAGCTAAAGGAATCCTCTTGACATTACTTCACTCAGTAAGTTTATGTTATGTTTAATGTGCATTTTCTTCATCAGTTTAGAACATAACATGTTAGCGCTCCCTGGTCCTTTTTGGAGACAGATCCTGAGACAGCAGGCAACTATGGAGAACTCGTGTCAGCTGTGGTAATTAAGGAATACTTTGATTTAATATTGAATTCATGACAACTATCCTCAGGCACATATTCCTGGATATATATAATGACATAAGTAAACTCCCATTTTAGAAACATTGCCTTCTTTGATCTGACTTATTGCCTCAGACTTTGGCCCTGTGTCCCCAAAACTACAGAAAATCCATGACACTGAGTAAGAGGCCTTTATCATGTTATAAGTGAGAGAGTTTGGTGTAACAGTGGTTGAACATGCCAAATCAATCCACAACATACTGCCATTCCCCAGCTGTAACCTGCATATGCATCAAACCAAAATCCAGTATCATAGCCACATGATAGACATAAAGATGAGGTTAAAGGGCTGTGTCATTTTGCCAGATAGCTTCATCCCAAAAAAGATAAACATTCTTCAAAAACAAAAGTTTGTGAATATTTCCAGTATTGCCAGGCCTAAACCAACCTGTTAAACTTATCAAATTATTGTCATAGATACGAACCTATTGATTGAAACAGAATAATCCATTGAAGCCTCCATCATCATCCCAGATCACTGTTACTGTTCAGATTATTTTATCTCTGTTTTCCTCTAGAATGTTTTGAAAATCAGCATTTGATCAACAGACTTTTTAAAAGTTTATTTTGATCCTATTGTTTACGTGTGTAATTGCATTTGTATTGAAATTATGACAGGAAAACCCTTACTCAAATTGTATCTTTGATATCTAATAATAATATTAACAATAATGTTACATATGTAATATGTACACAATAATAATGTGCAAACAAACAAGAAAAATAGCAAAAAATGTCAATTTTTTTCTAATACCCTGTGTATATATATATAAAAACCACATATGACCACAACTCCAAATGTGCAATTGTCACTGCATCTAAACATGACATATTACAAAAAGGTAGAAACATATAATATACAATATGTTCTGAAGCTGGTACTGGTGCAGTTAACTTTGCTTTAGGCTCCCATACACAGTAGGTGTTACTTACTATACGTGCAGTGCAGTATTACTTTAACTTGTAATATGTTATAATAAGCAAGTCACTTCTATATTTATGAGGATGTAGACAATAATGTTGGCTGATATGTAAAACTATGAGATATCGAGTGCAGGGAAGATATTATTGATCGATCAGATTCATGAATGTGTTAGGTACTTAAGCCACAATTAGAGAGTGAAACAGAGACTGACACTGGTTGAAATGTATAGTAAATATTTTATTTTGAACTTTTATGCTGAACTACAAACTGTGAACTGTGCGATCTCTGCGACCTGTGGTGCCTGGTTTACTGTGTGTAAAACTGCGCAGGTTCCCATGTGTCATCCCACACTTTGCCACTGTCAGGAGAAAAACATAACAAACAACAACGACAACCACACACAAAATAGGATAATTTAGGTTGTGACATATGACAATTTTTTAGGATGAAATATCTTCTATATTCATGTCATGCTTTATACACCTTCACTGTAATATAAATCAAGTCAGAGAGTAATAATATATGTAGTAGATGTCAAGCAGGACCACAGCAGCAGCCACGATCCATCGGAACCTGCTGGATGAGAGAGCACAGAAACTCCAGGGAAGAAGTTTAGTTAGTAACATGCATGAACTGCATTACTGAGACATGTATGTTTACAGATGGTGAGGGAGAGGGGGAGAGTTTTCAGTAAAAGGAGACGTGACTGCATCTTCAACCAATACTGAGCCTGCATAACCCTGAAAGAGACAGACAGAGAGAGGGGGGGGACACTAACCCCCAGCAGTCTGGTCCTGTTACAGCATAACTAAGGGCTGAGCTGAACCAGCCCTAACTATAAGCTCTATAAAGAAGTAAAGTCTTATGCCTACTCTTAAAAGTGTTGACCATGTCCACCTCCAAAACTCATAATGGACTTTGGAGGTGGACAGCTATCAAGCTCCTCACAGAAGAGGAGCTCGATAGCTAAAAGCTCCCAATTTACTTTAGTCCAAATACATGAATTCAAATTGAGGTGATAACTATTTATCAACAATATGAATGTCTGTTCCCGTCCAACAAAGTTGTTACTACATACCATGTTGAGCAAGGCTTCCACTTGACTTTAACTTCTTCTTTTTCCTGAAAAACATGATATAAACAAACAATTAATTAAGAAAGACATGCAAGTTGCATACAAAAAGGAGCTTATAAACATTTGTGTACTATTGAATGGCTCAATATATTATACAATTAGTTTACAAAAACATAAGAACCACTACAATGCTTGTACTGCCAGCATCGAGTGCATGTCAGCAAAGCAACACTGCTTACATTGTGGCTCACAAGAAAAACTAACTGAAGCAGATGTTACTGAATGGGAAGGAGCACCTCCACATCAATCACTCCTTCTGAGCATGATGTCAGGAGGACTTTAAAGAACGTAAACATCAGGAAGGCAGCACGACCAGGTCGTATCAGGTGGTATGTTCTTATTTAATGTCCTATTTGGAGCGAAATACAGACTCAGTGGCTGAATTAGTGTAGATTCATCAAATACAAAAGCTTATGGATAGTCAGTCAGGCACAGTTCAAATCCGGGAAGTCCAAAGACGCAAAAAAAATCTGCACAACAGCAGGCTAAATTACTTACATTTACAACTCTCCTGTCTACTATCTCTTCATATTTGAAAATCTTCTGTGTACGGTGTTTTCGGCATTCTGAAAAATAACAAATGAAATATTTACATGAGGTCTGTAAAACTGGAGAAAATGCAAAAATTAAGAAAAAGAAATCTTAACAAACTTAACGAACCTGTCATGTGTTTCGTACATTTACAGTACAGTATGCGACCCATATCCGATCATGGTATGACAGTGTGAATGGCACAAATCCGATATTTTCAAATCCGATCTGGGTCACTTTCGTATGTGGTACTGAATCCGATACATATCTGATGTTTTAGAAAGCGACTGCTGTTTGAATAGTCAAGTCGCATTAAATCCGTCACACGCCAATTATCAGCGCCGGAGAAGCGCCCGATAAGACATCGCGAACGCTTCCTGGCCATCCCATGTAGATGTTAGTGAAACTGTTGGGAAGACAACGTTGGAGAAACGTGAACATTTCATTTATACTGTATAATCTGCAGATTCTGACAGAAATCTGCGACTATCCTTTGAAGCACCGCTCCTCTCTAAAACAGCAATAAGGGTAATTATTAGGCCATATGTAAATAACAAAATAACTTTATAACTTAGAGCAAAATTGGGAAACGTAAAGTCCGAAACAAGTCTTTATATTAAGGGCCATCAGTCAAACAATACTGTTTGGTTTGAGTCTAAACAGAGCGCGTTGTGTGTGACGTCTTCTTTTGCGCATGTGGCCGCTTTGAGCGTTCACACTAGAGTGCGTTTGCTGTCACATTTTATTTGTAGTGTGAACAAGCAGACATAAAAATCGGAATCGAGCATTAAGACCTGCAGTGTGAACGTAGTCTAAGTGTGTGGGTGGCCCGATACTTTTGTCCATATGGTGTAGATGGATATACATGTCTGAATGGGCGCCTGATGCTTGTTACTCCCAGATATTACAAGCTTGTAAAAAAAAATAGTAAAGTATTTGTGTGCTTACTTTGTAGTACAAATAAAAGTGTACATTTACTGTTTTTAGGTGTAATTTGCAATGTGAACCAATCTGACTTTTTTCAAATATTGTATATTAAGATTAGTATTCTTTACCTTCTCTTATTAAATACACTTGAACACTGAGATCAGTTAAAATTTCACGACTTGTTTTTTATCCTTTTTTCCATCTCTAGATCGGACTGCAGCTCACAAGGATGTGTGCTTCACGCAAATTGAGGAGGGCTGGATCTGCAGCGAGCCCCAGAACCGGGTGGTGACGTATTCAGAGTGCTGCTGTCACTTCGGTCGTGGCTGGGGGCCCGAGTGTAACAGCTGCCCTCCCAGAAACTCAGGTGAGCTACTGAAAACTTGCCAGACCTCTTTAGCACTTAATCCATTTATTGAATTAACAAGAATTTTATCTGTTTTACCCAGCAATGTTCAGCCATCTGTGTGGGATGCATCTTGAGACGGAGTCAGACGGGGAACAGGATTTGCAGGCAGCTTTTCCCAATTACAACCCGGGTGACACTCAATGACGGTTTTTGTTAAAAATCAGTGATAGCTGAAACATTCCTGCCCTCAGACAAGGCTTATTTATTTACCTCTTTCTGCCCCCATTTTCTCTTTTCCCCTGGTTCGTTTTGTGAAAAGGTGACAGTTCAGAAGAAGATTCCGACGAATGCAGCTGCGGACATGGCCGCTGTGTCCGTTCCTACCTGGGCACTATGTGTGAATGTAACCCAGGCTTTAGGCTAGACTACTCGCGTGCTCGCTGTATAGGTCTGTCCTACATATACACTACAAAAATGCAAATACACATATTCTTTTAGAGTCCTAGATTCTCTTATTAGTGTATGTACAGCAGCCAATGTGCAGATTATAACTTTGTTCTGTCAACTAATGTTTGGATTTCTGTTTTATGGCTCATTGTCACTAATGAATACTTGTTTTTCTTTGTTCCAGACATTGACGAGTGTGCAGAACCAGATGTCCGTGTTAGTCCATGCAAGAACGCTCGCTGTGTGAACACTTCTGGCTCGTACAAGTGCTTGTGCAAGCAAGGCTTTGTGCACACGCGTAGGCCAAACGTGTGCATCCGTCGCAGAACTCGGTAACCTCTGTGCGTTGCTCTGCGTGCCGCTACGTCTCTCCCCATCTACGCGGCGTGCACAAACAAACCAGCACGTGCAGCTCTTACACTCCTCTCTCATGGTACATACATGGGACTGTGTGAACGCAGTAAACATACAAACATGTTGTCATCGGGAGCCACGTCATAACAATATAAAATGTACAAAACATATCATTGTCAGCCCCTTTTTCATTGGCCAGTCCACATTTTAAAAAAATCTGCAACACAGATAAGGAATATGTTTGTTTATTTGTGCGCTAAAAGTATTTTGTAATTATTTTTTTTTATTTTGAACTGTTTTTGTAGTTTAAATTGTGCATTTTGTGATTTTTGTCATTGACCTCCCAGTTGCTTTTATCTTCTTTTGAATTTTTGATTCAAACAATGAGGACATCCTCTGATGTCTCCTTCCTCAACGAGCTCAACAACTTTTATGCTCGTTTTGAGCGAGGGAACCCCACAACCACAACCAAAGCAGACGTGACGCCAGACCACCAACCTCTGACTCTCTCCCCCACCGATGTAGGAGCGGTGCTGAGCAGGATCAATGTCCACAAGGCTGCAGGCCCTGATGGCATACCCGGGCGTGTTCTCAGAGCGTGTTCTGGGGAGCTTGCAGGAGTGCTGACAGACATATTCAACCTGTCCTTGGCCCACGCTGTGGTACCGGCCTGCTTTAAATCCACCTCCATCGTCCCGATACCCAAAAACTCCAACCCATCTTGCCTCAATGACTACCGCCCAGTAGCACTCACCCCCATCATCACTAAGTGCTTAGAGCAGCTGGTCCTAGCACACTTCAAATCCTGTCTCCCCCCCACCCTGGACCCCCACCAATTCGCATACCGCCAGAACAGGAGCACAGAGGATGCAGTCTCCATCGCACTGCACTCTGTCCTCTCACACCTGGACAACAACAACACCTACGCCAGAATGCTGTTTATAGACTTCAGTTCAGCGTTCAATACAATCCACCCCTCACAACTCATCAGGAAACTGACAGACCTGGGCATCAGTTCCCTCATCTGCAAATGGTTACTGGACTTCCTGACCAACCGCCCCCAACATGTCCGGCTGGATAACCACTGCTCATCTACCATCACAATGAACACCGGTGTACCACAAGGCTGTGTGATGAGCCCCTTCCTCTACTCCCTCTTCACCCACGACTGCAGACCTGCTGATGGTTCCAACACCATCATTAAGTTTGCAGATGACACCACGGTGATTGGCCTCATCAGTGACAACGATGAGGCCGCCTACAGGGAGGAGGTGGATCGTCTGGCTGAGTGGTGCGACACAAACAACCTGCTGCTTAACACCGAGAAGACCAAGGAGCTCATCGTGGACTACAGGAGGAATGCTGACCCACATCCACCCATCCACATTAAGGGGACGGCTGTGGAGCGTGTGAGCAGCTTCAAGTTCCTGGGAGTCCACATCTCCGAGGATCTCACCTGGACGACCAACTGCTCCAAGCTGGTCAAGAAGGCTCACCAGCGCCTCTTCTTCTTGAGGACTCTGAGGAAGAACCACCTGTCCTCAGACATCCTGGTGAACTTCTATCGTTGCACCATCGAGAGCATCCTGACCAACTGTATAACAGTCTGGCACGGGAACTGCTCTGCCTCGGACCGGAAGGCGTTGCAGAGGGTCGTGAAAACTGCCCAGCGCATCGCCGGAGCACCACTTCCTGCCATAAAAGACATCTACAGGAAGCGGTGTCTGAAAAGGGCTGGGAAAATCATCAGAGACCCCAGTCACCCATTACATGGACTCTTCACCCTCCTGCCCTCTGGGAGGCGCTACAGGAGCCTCCGGACTAAGACCACCAGGTACCGGAACAGCTTCTTCCCCACAGCTGTCAGACTCCTGAACTCTGCCTCCTGACATCTGACCCACGTTAACACATGGACTGAACATACACACACCCACAATGGACAACTGTACCCTCAAACACACAATAATAACATGGACTGAACCACCACTCACAACCACTAGCACTTTATATAGATACTGTAGAAATTATCCACATATCTAATTTATCTTAACTGCACTACTGTATAGCTCTGTAAATAATCATTCTGTACATACGATAATTTTTAACCCTACAACTGTTTACAACTTGCATAGTTCCCATTTCTGTATAACTGTATATCTCAGATTTCTGTAAAGTTATTTATTTCATATTCTGTATAGTTTTTCATATTTATATCCTGTTCATAGCCTGTACATAGCTTGTACTCACTACAGCCTGTACATACCTATAGTTATAGAATATTCACAACATACTTCATACCGTGTACATTATAACATACCATAATAGACCCATTTCTGTAATATACTTACATATCTATATTATTGCTAATATATATTGTAATATATCTATATCACTAAAGCACTTCTGGATGGATGCAAACTGCATTTCGTTGCCCTGTACCTGTGCATGTGCAATGACAATAAAGTTGAATTCTATTCTATTCTATTCTAAATGAGTTTCAAACATTTCTATGGTATTATAATTGTCTTTAACCTATTCAGTAGTTGTATATTGTAGGAATGCCTTGTGGTATTCCCATTTACATTCCCAGTTGCATCCACATTCTTTCATGTTTAAGTCATCTGGATTTTATTTCCTTGCCACACGTTGTTGACATTGTTTTTTTGTACAGTTTGTTTCGTGGATTGGTCCCTGTCCTCCCCTTCTTTATTTGTTTATGTAAAATATGAGAAACCTGAGGTTTTTGTATAATTTGACATGTGCACCTAAGTGGACTTAAGCTTGATAAAAACATTTCACGCACTTAGCAATAAATATAGTGGAAATATTTGCGAAATATAGCTTATTCTGAAAAAGAAATCAAGCAAGTTTAACACCTATTGCCATTAAACACTGCATTAAAGTATTTAGAAAGCCAAAGATGCTGTTGTGATAAGAAGAATTTGATTTAAAAAAAATGACAACCTTTCATGCATTTGTTTTTCTTCTGTTTGAGGGAAATGTGTTTTTTTCCCACACATATGAAGATATGTGGAAAATAGCAATGCTTTAAGTTCAGACAGACACATTCAGGCAGGGAGGCCCAAAGTTCTCCCACAGTCATGTTCAGAAATATGCCGGACTGGACTGTGGATGATTCAGTGTTGCCTTTCAAGCACGCCTAGAAAGCAAATAAACCCAGTGCATGGCAGAGTCTCCCAAGATCTTCCATTAGATTTATGTTCATGTGCTTTTTTTTCCTCCACACACAGTACTGATTTCACATTTTAAAAGGTACAGTCATATCATTTTTGAGTTTATTTAAAAAGAAAAATAGAATGTTGTACTCATAAATGCACCTTAATTATTGTGTAATTACATCTGCTTATTCTCATGAGCTTAGAAATAATTCATAAAAAAAAAAACATAGGAGTGGGCTTGTGGAAGCCATCATGCTGCCCCACCAACTTGAATACAGTTCAATCTAAATGCATTTTATATGTGTGTACAAACCTGCCAATCTTCTTCCTCCTCACCTCAACTGAGCTAAAGTCAGGGATCTAACTGGGGTTTTCCCGATACTAGAATTTCAGACTTGTAAACCAGGAAAATGCTTAATACCATTTTCAATAGCACGAGCAAGATTTTTATTGTATCCTCACACAAAATAAGTATGATGGAGAAGTAACTCCTTGGAATTGGAACAAATGTTCCGAATTATATTTAACAAAATAAGTTTTTAAGTTTAAAGTTTTATATTTTACAAATATTTTGGTAATTTCATTAGCAAGCCATTTTAACTACAACAAAAGCTGGTTATAACCTAAGATTGTTGTTTTTCAATAAGTGTGTGAGTTCAACAATGTCCAGCAGTTTACTAACGACAGCTACCAGTAGCTACCAGGGGCTAATAGCAGCTAACAGAGGCTAACAGCACTTAACTGTAGCAGAAACAGCAGCGCTTAATGACAGACAAGTTCAGGATATCCTCAACAACTCACCTCAGTATGGCTATGAGGCAGAAGTGAGCTTCACTAGCTCCTCGACTTGTATCCTGCACCTTTCACAAAGTTTTACAGTGTCCTCCAGAGTAAATACAGATGAATGGTGGCCAGAGTGTTTGTCCTACGGTGGCCACCATAGCTTGGATTACGAACTTAATTATGCAGTTCAACTGGTAAGTAAGACAGCAGAACTCAGTTGATTGCAATCTGCAATCCTCTCATATTTAGTGGTGAGATTTTAAATACTGTAGGCTTAAACATTCTGCAGCATCAGGAAGTGTTTATAGATAGATTTTGTTATATTCAATAAAAAGGTTTAAAGTAGTAACACAGGACAAATGTAGCCATTCCTCGAAGTGCTGCAAAGGAGGTCCTACAGATGTTGGATATCAAAGCTTGAAAGTCTTGTCCATAATCATTTTCTACAAGTTAATTTTTTATCTAAATCTTAATCTCAAGTTTCAAACACAATCAGTTTAAACTAGGGCTAAACTAGTGGTGAAAATGATATCCTAAACTTAAAAGCCCACAAATGTTATCAGCTACCTAAATAATGGCACCATCTTGTGGTCTCTTTGTGTCACTATAATTCCTTCAGTGTTGTGGACATTATTGCCAGGGGCACCACTAAGGGAAATTTGCTGCTGAAATGTGAAAGCTAAACTGATTTAGCTCTCAGATACAACTGGATTGCACAGAGATTTGCACAGATTTCACAAAGCGTTTTCCCACTATCTGAGCATTAAAACAGTAAAATAGTTATCTATTTGTTTTTATAGGGGTAGGATATTCCAGGCATTAGTTCTAGTGAAACGATATGCAGAAATTGACAAAATTTGTCTATTGGTCAGCTGGCTGTGGGTTGGTATAATGTGTGACCTGTTAAATGAGGAAATCGTCTGTATTTTGAACTCTCTTTTTCCTGAACAACTACAGCACAATGCCATTTCCAACATAATTATTGAGGACAATCCTGAAAATACTGCGGAAGAGGCCGATGAAGAGGGCAGTAATGGTGAGAAGCCAATTTGGAATTAATCTGAAGCTGAACGTGACACTGAAAATGATTCTGAGGTTGATGCCCCGGTGTTAGTGCTCTCTAGCCCGGTACTTGGAAGTGGCCAAAAGAGGATGATGACAATGACCAGATGACCAATAACTGATTCAGGCCCTCCAGTGAACTGTCAGACACCACCTCCAGCAGTGGGAATGACTCTGATGAAGAAGGCATACTGTCAGCACCCTCTACATCAGCAACACACAGGAAGAGAAAGTAGGATGAAGCGAAAGATGGGCGAGAGAATGTCACACACTGCCACATGCTTAGTGTTGAACCTCATCTTCTTAGCCCAGTGTCCTACATCTCTTACATTGAATAACTACTGCATTAGGATATATTTTTTCTAGGATAGCCGACTGCTACTGTGAACCTTTGACAGATCATTATTTTGAGAACACAAGGAACTCATTCTACTCAGTAAATCAAAGAGCACTAACATTTGAACTTCATTTTTCCATGCTGCATAATAAGCTGCCGGACAAATGAACCTGGACAAATTAGACAACACGGCAAAGAACAAATCCTGTGGACATCACACTCCCTTGCAAGTTGTGTTTTCTTTGCTACCACCACACACCCCAGCGCCCAGAGGGACTGAATTTTGGCCACCCCCCTCTAAGATTGTGACCTTGCAGCTAGGGACCCGTTTACCACACTCTTGTCAGTTACCTGTGGAATAATTATGTCCAGCCTAAAAACCAATATGATATCATAAATGAGCCATAATTCTTTTCCTAATTTCTATACCTGCTTTTGACCTAGCAAAGCATCTACAGGAAGGTGTGACTGCTCTCCAAGCCAGAGGTAATGTGGTGAGTCACCTGTCGTTTCATGGGGAGTTCCATTGTGCACATTTAATAGTTCTTGAAAATACTCAGGCCGACAGTGTTTCTTCTCCAGTAGTAAGCCGTGTCGTGATAGGTCGTGAGGCGTCCTGTTAAAACGTTCACACTGTGCGTTACCTTGACGATGATTCAATGTTTTCTTGACCTCATATAACTTGTGCAGCTCCTGAAATACCCCGTTTTCAAAATTTCTGTTTTGAACTGAATGCTCTCAGGCACACAGTACCACTTAAGGTTAACTTAAGTGGAAAAATTAAGGTGAAGTTTAAGTTCTCAGTCAGATTTGTGCTTATCCAGGTCATTTATTTCCAATTCTTATTTGTGGATATTGATCATTAAATACTGACACTAGTTTATAAGTAGTGGAAATGCAAATAATCGTGTCATTATCAGTGATGGAATAACGGCCTTTACTTTTTTCAGTAACTAGTAATCTGATTAATTACCGTTTCTATATTTCTATTGTTACATGGCTATTATTAAGAAGAAAATGCGGTGTGGACTCATTAATATTTTTCAGCACACATATGGTTGAATCTGTCTTCAGTTTACCGGGAGTTGGAGCCGGGGGGCAATCGTACAAGTGCTGCTTAGGTGGATTCACCTCTGTTTGCACCATTTAGTTATGAGCTGTTGCATCTGTGTGTGGTGTCGCGATTGAGGAATAACCCGGGACGGTAACTAAGATATTGACAACGCCACCTGGGGGAGGGCGTTACACCCCAGGAAAGATTTCTCTAGCCAATGTACGTATTGCACTGGCTACCAAAGCCCACAGACTCGTTATTAACGGCAGAGGTGAGACAAAGGAAGTTTACAAATCAAAATTTATTAAGAGGAACTACTAAAAACATAACTATAAAACCAGGAAGGCACCTAGGGTAGCAGGGTTGAGACGGCAAAATAGTTAATTAAAACACTTTATTAACAAACGATGATTAAAATGACCAGACTCCCTACCACGATGCTACCCTAAAACAATCACAGCATGATAAAAGAATAACCAAACAAAATAGTGGAGACCGGCCACTTGAGGAGGCAACCTACACGGAGGAGTGCCCAAGGGTGCCACCAATTACTCACCCGTGTAACTTCACTGCAGACCTCACTGTCACTCACACTAAACTCTAAATGGTGCAATCTACCTATTCCCGGTGTGTACACTCGCATGCAGCGGGAAGGGGATTCCACCTCACGTGCCTAGCCCCTCAGCAAGCGGCCGCACCTCCACTAAAGCAATAAAACAAAGCATAAAACGTTACACACATTAATAAAAGATCTACATAAAACAAATACACCCCAAAGTACTGTTCGTTATAAAAGCATCACATAACAAACAAAACAGCATATGACAAGAGAGCAGCAGTATAGTGCAAACCTGCAACAAAAGAGGGAAACAGTTGTCAAAGTCCACCCTACTATATGCCACATTATGATGAACACAAGAGTCCCACTTACCACTCTCTAAAGGGCAATAATAAACTGAGTAGCTTTCCTTGAGAGATCTGCAGCGCTTAACTGCCTAATGCTCTCAGCCACCTTGGATGGACAAGACTGCCAAATGCCTCCTTCTGGTAGTGAAGCGCAGCTGTTTCTTATAAGCCTGCTAATTATCGGCTGGGAAGGTGTGGATGTCAGTGGTGCGTTTGTGGACATCATGTAAAACCCTACCCCAGAATCTACTTCACTACAATCTACCCCCGGGATTTGGAAAAAGTATTTGGTTTATATTTAGAGAAGCAAAGGCTCTTCATCCTGACAGATGTTCCCTGGTGGATCTCTGTCCTGTGACAGTGGCACAGTATAGTGTATTAGTATAATCAAAGCCACTTCCCTAACCAATTTTTAAAGCTATTTAGCAGATCGACCAAGTGGAAGTAGACTCTGTCTGCTGTGTGCAAAAGGTTATATGATTAACCACACAGCAGATACTGCACTACAATAGTAGCAGCAGCTCACACAAAGTAACACAGGGCTCAGTGTACTGTAATATTAAAACAGTTGACAGTCTCGACCTTAAGATTTCTAAGCTGTTTGCTGTAGACTAAGCAGGGACAATTAACTTGCCAAAGGACCACTAATTAAAGTTTACTCTTAATAACAGTAGCAGTTTATATGAATATATTGTTTATGTGTGTTTTGCCTACTGGTGCAGCAACAGTCCAGTGCTCCTTAGAAAAATGAACTACTCGTGCCTAAGCTAACAATTTCAGTCACACCGATGTCTTTTATTTACAGAGTTAGCTTAGCGACTTAGCTTAGCAAGACTTTATTTGAAAGTTCAGGATTTTTTGTTCACACTGGCAGCACATTCGGCCAATGAGGTTCAGTTTGGTTCAACGCCCTTTTTGACCCATGAAACAGCAGAAAATGAAACTGTTGGAGCCAAGTCCAGGCCAATATTTTACTCAGTTACATCATGTCATATTTAAGTATTTGTCATGATTTTTAAGTTTCTATTATAATCTTGATCATTTTATGTTATAATGTAATAGGCTGTGCTCCATAAATTTATCCTGCTTTGTTAGTCTGTTGTTGTTGTTGTTGTAAAGTGTTGGTAGATGTCGTAAAGGGGGTGTGTATTTGGCCCGCATGCGGAGGGGTGTGGATAAAAAAGGGTTAGGTAAGCAAGCAGGACGGGGAGCAACAGTTTTCTGACCGTCGCCGTTTTAATGTTATTTTTTGTTGTAACATAAAGGGAATGTAAACGGAGCTCCCACCAGAGGCATTTGTTTTGTACCTTTCGATTTGTATGGAAAATAAATGTTTTGCCCCTTTTTTCCTTCGCCTTGTTTTTTGCTACCGGAAGGCATCCAAGCGACTTAACAAGAGCACGAGTCAGAAACTTTACGTCCTGCAGAAGCGGCAAAGAAGGACCGAAGGTTGCCGCTACATTAGTCAGAAAACTGCTCCGAAAGTGAGAGGATTACGCACACGTCACCGGCGCACAGAGTTAATCGGCCCGCGGCGCGGCAAGGGAAAACTGGAAAACGGGACGTGAAAGAGGATGCGCTTCAGTCTTCCCGTGTTTCCCGGATCCTTTCGGCAGTAAGAAAACCCCGCATCTGAAAAGTAAGAGGCTGTGCCTGCTTTAAGGTTTGTGAAAATTCCTGTATGGTTAAGTCGTACATGGCCTGTGTAAAGGATTAATTGCATTGAAAGGTTTATGGCAGCGCAATTAATATGGAGCAGCAGGAAAAAAGAGTTTCCAAGCCAACCTATAAAGCACAAGAGGAAAAGCTTCAGCATCTTAAAGTGACAAGGAAAACCAAGTTGGGTTATCTTACTAGAAAGATAAAAGAGATTGAGGAGCTTATGGAAGATGACGGCAATTATGAGGAAGTGTCTGTTAAATTAGCCACTGACTTCTCAAAAATGTATATTGAGTTTTGTGAAAACAACGATGCAGTTAAAAATCACTTGACTGAGTCAGAACTTCTTCATGATCAGACACAGTGGTATGAGCCAAAGGCTAGCTATTTGAGAAGTTTTGTGGAGAAAGTCGAGAGATGGTTAAAAAGAGTGGAAATGCAAGCAGATGAAGCAAGAATGGTTGATGCTGAAGTTGAGCCTGCAGACAGTGCTTCAGCGATATCGTCCAGACGCAGTAAAGCACATCGAAGCAGTCGAACCTCTTCTGTTGTGTCTTCGACCACATATTCTGCCAGGCTAAAGACTGAGGCAGAAAGGGCTGCTCTGGTAGCGCATGCTGAGGCATTAAAGCAAAAGATGGAGATTGACAGACAAGAAGCTGTTCTTAAGGCAAAAAGGGAGGAATGGGAGTTGCAAACAGCTATTGCTGCAGCTAACGCAAAGCTTGAGGTGCTGACTGTGAAGGAGCCAGCCCATAACACTTCTGCTGACTTGGTCAACAAAATGGCTACCTGCCAAAGAGCTCCGGGCCAAAATATTGGGGCCAGTTTTGGTTTGGTTAAGCCAGAACATGGAGATGTCGGTCGAGAATGTGAGTCAGAGGTAATGCAGGGCTCAGAAAGGAGTAGCAGGCTTCCTCATCCATTGAATAAGAAGGATAATAGCCAATAGTGGCAGCAAAGATGGACAGGATGGTAAGAGCCGAACTGGAGTTGGAGTTGGAGGAGTCTGTCTTTTGGACGGACAGCACGTCGGTGATTAAGTACCTCAAGAATGAAACAGCGAGGTTTCGTACGTTTGTTGCCAATCGAGTTGCTGCCATCAAGGATAGATCAGCTGTCTCTCAGTGGAGATATGTGAACACCTCGGCCAATCCTGCAGACTTTGCTTCCAGAGGGCTCAGTGTTGGTGCCTTTCTCAAGGCAAAGACATGGATCACGGGTCCAGATTTCATTTTGAAACCAGAAATGGAGTGGCCAGAAATGCCAGACAGTGTATGCCAGCCAATCTGTAATGACCCAGAAGTCAAAGAAGCATCAGTATATGCTCTTGTGGTTGAAGAAGACGCCACCTCTCAGCTCATTCATCATTACTCAAGCTGGCGTCGGGTTAAAAGAGCCGTTGTAGGGGTCCTGAGATTAAAGGGTGTGCTGAAGCTTCTTGCTCAAAAGAGGAAGGATTTAAAAGCGAATCTCTATGATGGAAGGTTGGAGCAGGAGAAGCAAATGACACACTTCAATGCTAACCTTCCCATCTTGCCACTTTCTGTGAGTGACATGGCTGAGGCGGAAGTGGAGATTGTGCGCTTCAGTCAAGGGCAGCGGTTTGGCGAAGAGATTGCCAAGCTGCAACAAGGAAAGACAGTGTCAAAGTGTAGCCCTCTTTGTCAGTTGTTGCCAGTTGTACAGGATGGCATTCTGAGAGTGGGTGGCAGATTGAGCAGATCTAGCATGCAAGAGGAGTTAAAACACCCTGCAATCTTGGCTAAGGATCAGCATATAGCCACTCTCATTCTCAGATCGACTCACGAGGATCTTGGACATTGTGGCAGGAATCATGTCGTATCAAAGGTACGGCAGAAGTACTGGATACTAAGATCTCATGCTGCTGTCCGGAAGATTTTGTCCCGGTGCGTCGCCTGCAGACGGCATCATGGGAAAGCGGCAAGTCAGATCATGGCAGATCTTCCTACGGAAAGGCTCACGCCCGATGAGCCACCGTTCACAAGTGTCGGTGTGGACTACTTTGGTCCCTTCGAAATCAAAAGGGGTAGGTCCATGATCAAAAGGTATGGCGTAGTTTTTACCTGCTTGACGGTGAGGGCTGTGCATATTGAGCTGGCAAGTTCGTTGGACACGGACTCTTGTATTCATGCCTTGCGGAGGTTCGTTGCTAGGAGGGGACAGGTTCAGTTGATGCGTTCTGACAATGGAACAAACTTTGTAAGTGCAGAGAGGGAGCTGCGGGAAGCAGTGCGTGCTTTGGATAATGTAAAAATTCAAGAAGCCTTGTTGGTTAAAGGCATCACATGGATATTCAACCCCCCAGCTGCCTCGCATTTTGGAGGAGTTTGGGAGCGGCAGATACGGTCCATACGCAAAGTGCTCAGCTCCGTTGTGGAGCAGCAGATCCTTGATGAGGAGGGTCTGCACACACTGCTGTGTGAGGTAGAGGCGATTATCAATAGCCGCCCTATCTCAAGAGTCTCTACCGATCCGAATGACCTGGAGGCCTTGACGCCAAATCATTTGCTTTTGATGAAAGCCAAAACTTCGCTACCTCCTGGAGTATTCAGCAGGAGCGACTTGTACTCGAGGCGTAGATGGCGTCAAGTCCAGTATTTGGCGGATTTGTTTTGGAGACGGTGGATTAAGGAGTATCTACTGGACTTGCAAAAGAGACAAAAGTGGGCCCTTCCACAAAGAAATATCAGTCAAGGTGATATTGTCCTCATTGTGGATGATTCCGCTCCAAGAAATTCATGGCTAATGGGTCGAGTGATTCAGACGTTTGAGGATCCCAAGGGTCGGGTTCGTCAAGCCAAGGTGAAAACCAGCAAAAACATTCTCCTACGACCTGTGGCGAAGCTTTGTGTGCTGCTAGAGTGTGATATGTAGCGCCCCTTCTACATATTACTCAAGAGACAGCGGTAAAGGCTGGTCTCCTACGGTGAGTCATGTGCTTGAACCTCTGACTCCATTCCCTAATCTCCCCAACATACACACATACACGCATCCGTGAAGACATGTTCCAGCTTAAGAAGAGTTCCTGCTGTAACAAGACAAAACGAAGTTTCTGTTGGAATAAGGACATTAATGTGCCATATGAGCAGTTCAAGTACTTTGTATATTTGCCTGTTCGTTATCTGGAAGGTTTGATTTGTTGTTCTGAACAATATATAAATGTATGTATAAGAGTAATTGTTTTGTGGCTCACAAGAACAATTAGGGGCCAGGATGTTGGAGCCAAGTCCAGGCCAATATTTTACTCAGTTACATCATGCCATATTTAAGTATTTGTCATGATTTTTAAGTTTCTATTATAATCTTGATCATTTTATGTTATAATGTAATAGGCTGTGCTCCATAAATTTATCCTGCTTTGTTAGTCTGTTGTTGTTGTTGTAAAGTGTTGGTAGATGTCGTAAAGGGGGTGTGTATTTGGCCCGCATGCGGAGGGGTGTGGGTAAAAAAGGGTTAGGTAAGCAAGCAGGACGGGGAGCAACAGTTTTCTGACCGTCGCCGTTTTAATGTTATTTTTTGTTGTAACATAAAGGGAATGTAAACGGAGCTCCCACCAGAGGCATTTGTTTTGTACCTTTCGATTTGTATGGAAAATAAATGTTTTGCCCCTTTTTTCCTTCGCCTTGTTTTTTGCTACCGGAAGGCATCCAAGCGACTTAACAAGAGCACGAGTCAGAAACTTTACGTCCTGCAGAAGCGGCAAAGAAGGACCGAAGGTTGCCGCTACAGAAACATTCTCATTTCAACACCCATTTGTTAGCTATTCTGCTGTTTGTCATCATGTCACAGGTGAAATGAAATGATAGTACATTTACTTTGCTTCCTGTAGGAGTGATCATGTCATGTGAGACCGTGTATTACTTATGAGGAAAGCCAACTTTGGGATTCCTAATCAGTCAGCTTTGGAAAAAAAATGTTTGAACTGTGTGTGAACAAAGCTCTTCTTTTTACTCTGGGGATGGTACACACTGCACAGTAGTTTTTAGACAAATGAGGGTAAAATGAGACATTAAAGCCTTAAAAGACAAACCACATTTTCGAAGAAAGCATCTCAGGTTACTATCTCTGTCAGGGCGTGTGTTTTGTCTCTGCGACTGTCGCAAATGCTGATAGGTGCATTTGATTTTGTGATCTCCGCCACAGAGAGTACTGGAAAGCAACTACTGCGTTGTTAAAAGTAGAAACATCGTTTATAAATGAATCGTGTAACTATAACTTTACTACTTTGCAGCTCCTTAGTTTGTGATTGCTATGATATGAACTTAGATGTCCTGTTATTCAAGTTTTTTTGTTTAGTTTGTGTGTCTTTTACTGTTTTTCTTGGTAACTGCCATGTAGTAAATGGAATCGGCGGCTCACCCACATACACAACTGTCTGACATTCACCTCTCACACAGTGGATACAATTCTGCCCCTGCAGGAATAAGATAAGATAAGATAAGATAAGATAAGATAAGATAACTCTTTATTGTCATTGCACAGTCATACATAGTACAGTAGTACAATGAAATTGGAAAAACTGTCCTACGTCGGCACTACATATAACACAACACGACACGATATGACACATCACAACACAACAAACAACACAACACAGTATATTAACTTAGTATAAAAAAGAAGAATAAGTGTATGTGTTATGCACACTGTTATTATTGCACATTAATTATTATTGCACCTTGTTATAAATATAAATATTATTGTTATTGTTTTAAACATTGTTACCTCCCCCCTAAAAAAGTCCAGGGAGGTATCCAGTCAGGTCAGCTATTTACATTGATCAGGGCTATTGCCCTGTTGTAAAAGCTGTCCTTGAGTCTATTTGTTCGGGACCTCAGCAGCCTGAACCTCCTGCCAGACGGCAGCAGCTTAAACACCCGGTGTCCTGGGTGTGTGCAGTCCCGTAGGATGCTGCGTGCCCTCTTGAGACAGCGAGTGCTGTACAGGTCCTTCAGGGAGGGAAGAGGATGTCCAATGATTTTTTGGGCCATGTTGATGACCCTCTGGAGTGCCTTTCTGTGTGCTGTGGTGCAGCTGGAGAACCACACACCGATGCAATATGTCAGCACACTTTCAATGGAGCAGCGGTAGAAGACGGTCAGCAGCTCCTTCTTCAGGTCCATTTTTCTGAGGATTCTCAGAAAGTGGAGACGCTGTTGGGCCTTCTTTAAGACCGCAGAGGTGTTAGAGCTCCATTGGAGGTCTGTGTCTATGTGCACACCCAGAAACTTGAAACTTTGTGGTTATGAAACTGACCAAGTGTTTGCATAAAATGTCACATGTTCAAAGCCGTCACAGAACCTGGGGTTTTGTATAAGTGCAGCTGTTGGTGGGGAGATAATCTCACTCTTCTATATAAAGAGTCACCAGGCAGCAACTTCCAGATCTTCATTTGCGATCTCCTCCATCATCATTTCTCCACTTATCAGCAGCTATGGCTTCACTTCGCACCCTTCTGGGATTTCTTCCTCTGAAATCCTACCTCAGGCAGACTTTGATTTACAGGCGGTAAGAATCATTGATAATCATTTTTATTTTACCACCCATCTATTTTCATAACCATGTCTCTATCTTAGGGCCATGGAAAGGGGGTACTGGAGGTTATCTAACAGGGATAAGCAGGGACCCCCCCCCCCCTCCAAGACAGTTTAGCAGTCTACACGGGAGGCTAACCTTTGCACAATTTACTTTTATAATGACTTCACCATTTATGTTATGTGGTTATGTTTCACGCTGGATTTTGTGTGATAATACATATTCTGTGTTACAACAAACAGCTCTTGTGCTTCTGTCTAATTCTCAATGCTTTCCATTTGTGTGTCCACAGATGGCAGGTAAGTGGTACCGGACTGGAATTTGCTCTAATGGCCAGTGGTTTGTCAGTCGCAAAGCCAATATGAAGATCGGCACGGCCATCATTATGCCAACTGAAGATGGAGGTCTTGAGTTGTCGTTCTTCAGTCTTACGTGAGTGCGAGAGGACAGACAGAGCAAATATCATTTGAATAGCATTAAAATATTTACACTGGAGATTAATGTGATGTCTTTGCGACAGTAATGATACATGTCAGGAAATGGAGAATTTAGCCAACAAGACCGAGGTGCCTGGAAAATTCACATACAAGAGTCGGCGTGAGTACGCCCACAAAGAGAGGAAACGAATAATTTTCCATCATCATCATCCAGTATTATTTTTTCACATATTCTCTTCTGCTTTTTTCCTTTTTGTCAGACTGGGGGTATGTGAGTGACATGCTTATGGTTGATGTGAAGTATGATGAGTACGCCCTGACCTATTCCTTCAACACCAGAGGGAATGAAACCTTTGTCATTAACAGACTATTTGGTAAAGTTGCATTTAGCTGTGTTCAGTAAACCGTTTAGCAAAGTTACACCCACTGCAGCAGATTTACATCACGTGGTTTCACAGGACGTAGTTTGGACCTCAGCGATGAGGTGCAGGAGAAGTTCAGGCAGTTCTGCTTGCAGACCGGCATCCTTCCTGAAAATACTGTCCTTCTTCCTAAAAGCGGTACTTTTACATTGGTGGTGAAGTTCTATATAAAAACAGCTTGGAATACAGTGATGTTGTGCACTGATCACCTTACACTTTCCATTTTTCCTTCTACAGAGGAGTGTCCACTTGCCTAACCTTCTGTCCCACCGATCATCTCACCAGTACTGCATGAAGATCTTACACCATCTGTTATGGAAATGTGCCTGAGCACCATCTTGAGATGTTTTTAACAATAAAAATGCAAACATCGAGAATATTTTTCTTCATTATTCATCCTTTGTATGAAATAAACTGAAGGACACCCATAACAACACAACCAAAATGTATTTTTCCCCCCATTCACACACTTTATAGTATTCAAGCAAGCAATCAATCAGTTTATTTATAAGCACATTTAAAAACAACAGAGGTTGACCAAAGTGCTATACAAAGCAAAAAGTAAAACAAACACACCTAAAGAGAACAAAACAAAAACTCAGTCACAATTAAAAGCTAGGGAGTAGAAATGTGCTTTCAGATGGGATTTAAAGTGGTGGAGACGTCCTAATTTGAAGAGGCAGACTGTTCCAAAGGGTCAGGCAAACGCTTGGTCTCCTCTGTGCTTTAGGAACAATCAGAAGCAATGTAACAGCTGACTGAAAAGTTCTATTTGCAGTGTTTTTAGTTAAAAGATCAGAGAGCTACGAGGGAGCTAATCCATTTAGAGACTTACAAACAAGCAATAAAATCTTAAAATCAATTCTGGAACATACTGGAAACCAGTGTAAACGAGCCAAGACTGGGGAAATATGGTCACGTTTACGAGTGCCTGTCAAGAGTCGGGCTACAGCATTCTGAACAAGCTGAAGACGAGAGAGCAGAGAGCATTCGATTGTTAAAAACAAACAGTGGTCACATTATAAGTTAAATGCATATTCAAGCTTTTATTTACATCCGTTTACAATTCACTGAGTTTTATTTTATGTGATTAAATGATCTTAGATCATCCACCTGTAGATGAAGGTCAGAATGACTCCTTGTTTTATCTGCCCATATTGTGGTTTTAGTCAACACACTAAAGGCAATATGCTACTGAGTGGTGACGTCAGAGTACCTCATAGCACAACAGTTGCTTATACACACACACACACACACACACACACACACACACACACAATTTTAACAAGTTGTTTCTGTGCTTAAATTTCTTACATTTTTTTTCTTCCATTGATTAACCCACTATTTGAAATCAGATATTTTTCACTATTCTTCTTGGTTTATACATGAACTCTCCTTTGAGTACATTTCCTTACAACCAGAATATTATGATTGTTGGACAATCATGTAGTCAGACTCGGGTTTCTTTGTTTTCTGGTCTTCATGAAAGCCAAATCAGAACGTTTTTCCTCAGAAGTAGCTATTCCACTTCTGGGGTGAGCAACCTGTGCTCCCAAAATATCATTTTTGAGCATTTTAGTGGCCAAAAAGAATCTATATAGAGCTGCAAAACAAATCTGAATTTTATTTTTTTTTTAAAAAGGTGATACAGCCTGTTAAATATACATGTGTCTTTCAACATTACTAATACTAATACATGAAAAATAATTAATATCTTTTACCACATTTGGCTACTCTACAGTGGGCTATATGATTATTTGGTACTTGGCATGGTGGTAAAGGGCACAAAGATCCACAGCCCATCTGTTCCCTTTTCTTTATGTAGGTTTTCTCTCAGTGCTCTGGTTTCCTTCCACATCCACAGACATATGTGTTAGGTTAACTGGTTATTCTAAACTTGCTCTCTGAGTCAGCCTTGCAGCAGAGCGATCATCCTATCAGGGCGACGTCTCTGCTTTGAAAGGCAGTGCCTCCAACATTCAGCAATAAAAAGAAATTCTGCTGACCATAATGAATCTCAGTTACATCATATTATCAGAAGGCTCAATTTTAGGTGGTCAGGTAGAGAGCATTGAGAGAGTTATACAATTTAACAACTGTCCCAAATTTCTTTATTAACGATTCCAGACATTTTCGCACTTATTTATTGTCAGAAGATTAGACATGTGACCCTCCAGACAGCTGACAACGACCTGGCTTAATAACAACAACACCAGCTGGTTATAAGCTAACATTTTGCCAGCTAATATTATCACTGAGTCTCCTAAGAAAATCACACTTTCCCTCTGGTAAACAGTGTGATACCCGCACATCATTTGAGGATTTATTCTCTAAGCGTCCAACAATGAAAGTTTTACTAACACCAGCTAACAGAGGCTTACAGTGACAAAAACAGCAGCACTTACCAACAAAAGAAGTTCAGGACAAACTCAGCAACTCAGCTCAGTATCGCTGTCATTCGACAGAAATGGCCTTCAGTAACTAACAAAGCTCTATTCAGAGCTCAGGTAAAGAGCAGACTGACAGCCTGCACTCCATATGGATCAACCAGTCACAGTTTTTCGTCCTCCTGCAGCCACCATTGCTAGGATTATGCACTTTAGAGGGGGTAAGACAACAGAACTCAGCTGACTGCAGTCTGTACTCTACTGACATCTAGTGGTGAGATATCACACCAGTGAAAGTTACAACTTTAAACAAAGTTCCAAAAACAAACAAGTGAAACTCTCTCTTGATTGTATACTTTAACAGTAATACACATGTAACCTTCTAAACACTCCAACAAATATCAGCAAACAGACTGCTTCTTTGCAGTTACGGTCACACAGTGTGCCAGCTAGCTGAATGTACATTTGTAGTATTACCGAGGGAGAGAAAAGACTATGAGATAACATCACTCAGAGATGGAGAAGGATGTAGGAAACACAGGACAGGAGAAGAAGAGGAGGGACTATTTTTAAAAGAAAAGGACTGCCCGGTGGGATCTGTTCAACTGGAAATTTAAAGCTTACTTTATTTTTTTTTTTAATTGATAGATGTCGAGTGGATCGACAGATTGATGATTTGTTGTTGTTGTTGTACACTGCACTGCACTCTTGAAGAAGATGTGTTCAGATTTACACAAGCTAACGCGTTTTTTTTGTTGTTGTTTTGTTTGACAAATTATTTCAGAGCTGGGTTACATCAGGGGGAACAGACATCTCATTTAAATTTAATGTCTCATTTTTCCAAGTGTGTAAGGAAAGTCATCCATCTACAATATAATCAGCAAGCACATGGAGCTATTTGAGCTTTGTGAAATCATTAGAATTAGAAGTTTGTATTTCTTGTATTAATATTATTTTAATATCACATTTATATAGCGGATGGAGGTTCAGTTAGTTCTGTACTTTGTACTGCTTCAGAGGAGTGCTCAGCTGCCCAGTCTTCTGTCCCAGTGGTCATGTCACAGAGGACCACTTCCACTCGCATCCATAACCTGCAACAGTTTTCCTTTTAATTCATTATCTGTGGTCTTTCAAACATTAAGAATTAATTAATTAAATGTCCCAAAACAATATTCATCACTTTGCTTCTATCTGCCTGCAATTATAGCCACCTACCATGTACCGGATCTTTATTACAGCTGGCTAATAAAAAGTGTTAAGGATAAAGCATCTGTCTGCACTTTTCCCTCTAAACTGCGCACTGCTGACACGGTCTCCGCGCACACAAAATCTGCACTGCGCACAAAATCTGCACTGCGCACAAAACCCCCCAAAACAAAACAGAAAAAATCAAACCTGGAATTAAAATAAATACATAACAATTGATTCTGTGCTGTTTTGGAGTGTGAGTCAGTGAGTGACCGGTAACTGGCTGCTCCAGCCAACGATGCCACTCACATTCATATAAACGCTAATCAGTGTCGTTGACGGGTTATGACGGCGTCCTTATGTGCCGACACCAGTGTTTTAGTTAGTAAAGCGGTGTGGCCGATGTGGAGTGGCTGAGTGAAGACACGCTAATGACAACGTGTACAAACATTGGAGATGTGAGCAGGACAGACAGAAAAATTAAGGTGAAGTTTAAGTTCTCAGTCAGATTTGTGCTTATCCAGTGCCATTTATTTCCAATTCTTATTTGTGGATATTGATCATTAAATACTGACACTAGTTTATAAGTAGTGGAAATGCAAATAATCGTGTCATTATCAGTGATGGGAATAACGGCCGTTACTTTTTTCAGTAACTAGTAATCTGATTAATTACTGTTTCTATATTTCTATTGTTACATGGCTATTACTAAGAAGAAAATGCGGTGTGGACTCATTAATATTTTTCAACACACAGATGGTTGAATCTGTCTTCAGTTTACCGGGAGTTGGAGCCGGAGGGCAATCGTACAAGTGCTGCTTAGGTGGATTCACCTCTGTTTGCACCATTTAGTTATGAGCTGTTGCATCTGTGGATGCCAAAGAGAAAACTTCCCACTGGATACTGAGCTGACTATACCTGTCTTCCGTGTGTAGCACAAGCGTTTACTAGTGTAAGGCTGTAGAATTTCAATTTACAAAGTCAGTTACCAAAACTGTTAATACTTCCATGAACCATTGAGCAAGGCATATTACTTGATAGATGCTATTAGGAATGCTTTCAAAAGGCATCAACAGCACAGATACAGTAGATATCATTCACAGAACAATGTTTTCAAGCAGCATGTAAACATTTTTATTTCTGCTGTTAGATTGTTCTAATTTGACATTTTTACATGTTTTAAATGAGACAAAATTACAGGTTCAGACAACAGATGTTTTGGTTAATGCAATTTTTTATTTTCATGGGTAAGATGTTATAATACCCTGGTTCACTCTGTGACTTACTTTGTCTCCTATAAATCTTCTTTAATTCAGTTCAATTCAATTCAACAGTATTTACATACAAATGAATTGAACTGAACTGAATTAAAGAAAAAACCCAACAATCCCCTATGAGCAAGCACTTGGCGACAGTGGGGAGGAAAAACTACCTTTAAAAAGGTAGAAACCTCCGGCAGAACCAGGCTCAGGGAGGGGCGGCCATCTGCCGCGACCGGTTGGGAGGGGTGGAGCCGATGACAAATGTATACACAATTAAATATTAAAGCAAATATGCTTTAAAATTTATGTTTAGGGAGTTGAAGTAACTGTTAATATTTAGTTGTATATAACTTTGATTTTATAGGAGACAGAGTTGAAGTTGTCATCTCAGGCCTCTGGATTTTCTGGTTTGGTAGTACTGGCCTCCTCTTTTTCTTGCTTATTATTTTATCCTCTTGTTGTCTTTTGGTGTGTTTGGTGTGTTTTCAGAGGTTTCACTCAAGGTCATATTGTTCATTTTCTGAACTAGCAGTCGGATAGTGCTTGGCGAACAACTTTTTTGGCTGCTCTGTGTCCCTGCTGCTGGTTCTGGCCTCTTGTTGTCTTTTGGTGCGTTTGGTGTGTTTTCAGAGGTTTCACTCAAGGTCAGATTGTTCATTTTCTTAACTAGGAGTCGGATAGTGCTTGGCGTCCAACTTTTTTGGCTGCTCTGTGTCACTGGTGCTTGTCCTGGCCTCTTGTTGTATTTTGGAGTGTTTTCGAAGGTTTTGGTATCACTCGAGGTCGTAACATCCATTTTCTCAACTTGGTCCTGGATAGACCTTGACAAAGAACTTTTTTGGATGTTCTGTGTCACTGGTGCTTGTCCTGGCCTCTTGTTGTATTTTGGAGTGTTATCAGAGGTTTTGGTATCACTCGAGGTCGTAACATCCATTTTCTCAACTCGGTCCTGGATAGACCTTGACAAAGAACTTTTTTGGATGTTCTGTGTCACTGGTGCTTGTCCTGGCCTCTTGTTGTATTTTGGAGTGTTATCAGAGGTTTTGGTATCACTTGAGGTCGTAACATCCATTTTCTCAACTCGGTCCTGGATAGACCTTGACAAAGAACTTTTTTGGATGTTCTGTGTCACTGGTGCTTGTCCTGGCCTCTTGTTGTATTTTGGAGTGTTATCAGAGGTTTTGGTATCACTCGAGGTCGTAACATCCATTTTCTCAACTTGGTCCTGGATAGACCTTGACAAAGAACTTTTTTGGATGTTCTGTGTCACTGGTGCTTGTCCTGGCCTCTTGTTGTATTTTGGAGTGTTATCAGAGGTTTTGGTATCACTCGAGGTCGTAACATCCATTTTCTCAACTTGGTCCTGGATAGACCTTGACAAAGAACTTTTTTGGATGTTCTGTGTCACTGGTGCTTGTCCTGGCCTCTTGTTGTATTTTGGAGTGTTATCAGAGGTTTTGGTATCACTTGAGGTCGTAACATCCATTTTCTCAACTTGGTCCTGGATAGACCTTGACAAAGAACTGTTTTGGATGTTCTGTGTCACTGGTGCTTGTCCTGGTCTCTTGTTGTCTTTTGGAGTGTTTTGAGAGTTTTTGGTATTACTCAAGTTCATATTGTTCTTTTTCTGAACTTGGAGTTGGATAGTCCTTGAAGAAGAACTTTTTTGGATGGTCCGAGTCACTGCTGTTTCTTTTTTCTCAGTGTCTACTCTCATCCTCTTTCTCTCTGGAGAGTAGCTCTCAGAGTTGTTTTTGCTGCCTTTGGAAATCTGACTGTATTTTCTTTTCTTTTCTTCACAAATACGTCTTTTTTTCCTTGGTGGAGAGCAGCTGTCGTCACTTCTGCAATTCTGTGCAACAGAATTCGGGCCTCGCTTCCTCTTGAGTGGAAGCTGGAAATGTCTTTCATCAGAGTTTGGCTCTGGATTTTGGTCGTCCATTGTAGTAAAGCCAGCGTAAGCTTGTTGGCTTTTGCTGTCTTTACTCTGAGACATGTCAGAGTGTTGATGAAGTGACTGTCTTAAAGATTCAACTATTTTAAAATTTTTCTCAGGCGGACCTTTGAATGCTGCAATCTCAAGTGTTACAAGTAAACTGCATGACAGTTTGGGCTTCTTACCCGGATTTAAGGATTCACAGATCAAAGGCATGTTATGACATCATGATGATGTCATAACATAATGTAACAACAACATTCTTTTTTTTTTCTTTTTTTTTAAATTTGGTTCTATTGTCTATTCTATGGGGCTTTGGAACATGATGTCACGGCAGGGGGCGTGGCCGCCGGGGCGCCATTTTAGCAGGCCAAACAAAGGGCTAGTGATGGTAAATTTAATTCTTTTTACTGAATCGAGTTTTAATGAGTCACTCACCAAAGTGAATCGTGTTTGTTGAGTCATTTGATTCACTGAGTCAGTCGACCAGAGAGTGCAAAAAATGTACATTTTCACTCAAACTTAATTTGTTTCTCTTTTCATGTAAATCCTACTGCTAAGACAACCCGTTCTCACCCCCGACACGTAAAATACTGACGATTTGTCACGTCCCTTAACTTCTCATGCTGACGCTAAAGGTACCCTTCCACGTTTTTATGCGACGCTGTGGGTTGTCAATTCATTCCAATATGAACCCGCTTGCGGCGATCAGAGACGCTTCGAGCAGAGGCTCCAGCCGTCCATTTACTCCAATAATAACTCCGTCACAGCGAAACATGACGCTGTGAATCTCAATCTAACTGGAGAACCGGGGACCCTCTCCGCGAACGGTTTTTCTCCCTAATTTAATGCTTTCTTTTAATGACATCGTTAACATTTCTCAACAAAAACACATGAAAGTATCACTGATAATTCAACAATAAAATCGCTTCATGTTGTGGCCATCACACAGTGATTTCCAAAGTGATTCACGAGCTGAAAGTGCTCAGATTTAACGTACATAATCCTTTGTTAGGTTTATTATTTTCATTTCACACGTAAAACACATTTATAGAGTCATTCACCACTCCTGTTAGTTTTGGACGTGCTCGGCTCCAACCAATCAGACGCAACCTGTGTAAGCAAAGGATGATGGGAGAATGGAGAGACCCATTTATAAGAATAAGAAAATGAGGCGGAACTGATTGATTCTAATGCAGGTATGTAAAAAATACATATATTTAAAGTAATACCTTGATGTGTGTTTCAAAGTTTGTTTTTCATAAAAGCTTCAAACAAACAGAGGTGACTGATCTCGGAAACGGTTTAATGCATTTAAAAATGGCTACAGCTACTGTCAGCATGCTTGCTAGGTAATGACTACACGTGGCTACTGCAGCATTAGCCATTTAATCCAACGATGATGGATTAAATCTATTACAAACGTTAAAGGACTTGTGTGTTGCAAAATACCCTCACATGGTGCGTAAAGCAGTTTTTGCGCTAAGAGTTCTGCTAGCTCTTTATAAACTGATGATGCTAACGTTAATTGCTAACGTTAACCGGAGCGCCAAGACTGAAAATCATTTGAATTGCGTTAGTTATGTGTTTATGTCACGGAGTTCTGCAAAAATCTCTTTCCTCTTTAGCTTGAAAATGAGTGATTCAGAGGATCCCGAGCTGGAGGAAGAGCTTCAGGCTGCTGACGAACTCCTTCAAGATATGCAGGTAAAATTTTTAGTGGAAACAGTTGTTAAAGAGGGAACACGCTTGTCTAATATTTTGTACGGAGTAAACGTTATATTATTTGAATTTTTTTTAATAAATTTTTATATATGTGTGTATATATAAGTTTATGTCAAATTAAGTTGGTTAACTTAAGATGTTTGATAATCTTTGCTTTAATCATGGACTGTATTTTAGGTGTTCCCTTTTTTCCTTGTTAATTGCATAGAATGATGCACAGAGTGAACCTCAGCCAAGACCAGTGCGCTGGAAAACACGTGACAGACAGGGAGATTTTATTCCTCAGACCATCAACCAGTCGAAGTACTAGTTGCATGCCACGTGGTCAGTGTTCACACAACCATTGATTTTATCTCACAACTTGTTTTCACCAAAGAATTTCAGTAAGTAAATATTCTTCAATCTCTTTTTTTCCCCCCAGTGTCCAGAGATCAGCATCAATGTCCACGTGAAGAACCTAGTTATGTTGCCAGTGTCAACCCAACAAAAGGTACTTTACCTTCTTGTATATATTGTGATTTCTGTTTACTTTTATATTTGTTGTTATAGTTGAGTTATGCAGGACTTTTGTGCAGTCCTAAGAAACATACTGCCTAGAGTGTTTTTCACTTTGTGGAAGAGTTTCTTCCTTTCTTTATTTTTTTTCTGTTAGTGTATGGAACTGAGGTGCTTCATCAGGAGCTCCTTCAGATGTTGGAGGATGGAGAAGAGGACGCAGCCATGGCTTGTGAGACGTCATCTGAATCAGCTGCTACTCACTGGGCGATCAGAAATATGGTGTCCTCGCAAAAGTGGAAAGAGGCCAGGCCTTGTCTTATAGACAATATGTTAGCTACTCTGGATCCACAGTCACACCGTGTGTGTCAGTGTGGCAAACAAGTAGTTGTGAGGTGTCTGGACTGCCTGCCTCTTCCATTCCTTTGTGCTGACTGTGATATTGCAGTTCACACACGCTTTGTCCTGCACAGCAGAGAGGCAGTAACAGGAGGGTTTTTGCAGCCTACATCAGAGTTTCACAAGCCAATAGGTACGGTTTTTAAGTCTTATGCATTTCTTGCTATGTACTATGAGTGGGTGCTGTTATTGTATATTTATTGTGTATCAGTTAATTTCTAATTCTTTTTATATATATTGTGTGTTTTAATGTTAGTTCGGCTGTTGCCTGTGCAAAGGCCAGACCATGTGTGTGACTGCCCAGCAGGTAACGTTGAGGTTTCACCCGGCGCAATTGTGGCTCTTGTAACCATAAATGGTAAGTTGCCCTTTTGTCACACACTACATACACAATAGATGTGTTTGGAGGTTTTATTGCAAATTGTGCATTGCTATCTTGGTTTGAATTACCCTCGGCCCGCAGTATATGTGGGCACCTGTCAAAGGTCATTTGGATTTACCAGACCGATTTGAAAACAACATGAAAAAAATGAATGCTTTGAGCCATGACTGAATTTATCCTTATCCTTTCTAAAGGCCGTTATAACCTTGCACTGCCAGTGGTGAGCTGCACCAGCTGTGGCCTAATGTGGTCCCCCTCAGTTAAGGACATCCTGGGTAGTGGATATTGGCCTGGCACCTTAAATTTCTGCACCCTGTTTTCAATGGATGTCTTTCAGTCTTTCTATGACATTAAGAAGGCTGCACCAGGGATGTCACTTAAGGCATTTGTCAAAGTGCTGGATGAACGAACAGCCCATTTTGGAAGGGTGAGTTTCTAAATTTGCCAAGTTTAAGGAAATTGTGCAAATCAATGTTTATGATGACTGTCCTTGAATATTCTGTTGTATGTCCTCTATGTAAAAGACTGGCCGAATATCAGCTGATGCCTTCAGTAAAAGTTTCTTGGAGTGGAGTGCTGTAAAGTTTGAGGTGGACAGGATGTGCAAGGAGCCATGCTTTAGCTGCCCTGCCTGCACTCCAGACATGCTTGCCGTCTCAGTTGATGGAAACCGCAAGCTTTATCACTTTCAGTCTAATGCAAGGTACGTTATGCATTGTGTACATAAGTCAAATATGGATTTGTAGAAAAATGTATTTTAATGTTTCTTTTCAAACAACTGTCACTGTGTTCGTTCAGCACTTCAGAGCAGGGGAACTTGCTCTGAAGTGCAAGGGGAGTGTATAGGTCCCAGGGAAAGGGTTGTGCGGATCTTCATCTTGGACTGCAGCAAAGGAGTCGTCCAAAAAGTCCACTGGGAAGTTGGATGAAGAGGGCATGGAAATAGCTGTTTGTCGCCACGGAGTCCTCTTAGCTGCATTGAACATGTTTCGAGGGGAGATCTTTGCTTACCCCCTTTTTCTCCAGAGGGAGTTGGCAGCTAACGTCCTGGGACATATTACGTTCCTTTGCTCCGATGTGGCCTGTAAATATTTCCCCTATTTAACCAAGGTGGCTCAGCAGTGCCCTGAGCTGAGGAACCTCTTGTCAATGCTTCCTTTTCTCTCCGTCATGCATGCAAAGGCTCACACTTGGAAATGCGAGGTGTACTGCAGCTTGTAGTTTTGGATTAGTTTGAGACATTTTGTTATAAGGTTGAATGAATTCAGCAGTCATGTATTGTGACCTCCTTTCTATAGATCAAATGGGGAGGTGCGTTTCAGGATGGGGCCGGTTCAACAGTTGGAGAAGAGGTGGAACAAGTAAACAGTTTCCTGTCTAGGGCGGCCATCACAACGAAGTACATGTCTAAAGCAGGTATGTGTCCGTGTCTGAGATTCCACTCAGTCTCCTGCTCATTAATTCTTATTTGTATACTAACTGAAATGCAGGGCGAACAGACATGCTGACCCTCCTGGCTTTGGGCTGGAACAAAAGGAAAGTGGAACAACTGGGCCGCACTTTGAGCCAGAGATATCTAAAGGTGATTTATTTATTTTTTCAAAAACCATTTTAATGTGTGTGGTAATGGGGGAAAACACCAGTACTCTTTTAATGTCAATATGAATGACATTTATTAATGTATTCTTAGATCATAAGGATCCTTAGAGAACAAGTGGAGAGCCTGAATGCGACCAAAAATGAGCTGGGTGTGGATGACGACACACTGCAGCAATGGGTGGCCGATGTGTAGAAATGGGCTGAAGGTGAGTCTCAATATAATGCACTCGTGTATAACAATAGGACCCACCATGGCCTCATTAAAGAACTTAAGGTAGAATTAAGATCTTTCTGACAGTGTCAACAAACAATGAAAAAGAAGCCTTGTAAAAGCAGAATTTATGGCAGAGTTGTTGCGTTTCATCAAATTGGATAGAACCTGGGTTGAAATGATGTCGTACTAGTTGGTTTTATAAACCTGAACACCAACATACTTGTTATCTCATGATAATGCAGCACATGAAGGCTCCAGATGTCTTATAATGAATGTCATCAAGTCAGTGATTACAGAGTCCACTGTAGTTTGGTGACTGTTACTCATCCTGTATTCTGATTAATATTCCTCTCACTTAGAAAGTGATCAAACTGATGGCAGCCTTGGAGCGTTGCAGGCACGAATAGAGGAGCTTGTCGTCGTCATCAGAGTGCGAACACAAAGTCTTTACAGACAAAATGGTACGTCCCAGTTTCTTTGAAATGGACCGTTTGATACTTAGTTTGTACAGCTTGTACAGCTACTTTGTAAACAGAATAAAATCAGATCCAGGTTTGTTTAAGCTGGATGTGATTTGTTCTAGCAAACAAATTGATGAGTGTAGATTAAAATGTAACTATATACATTATGTGAAGGTGTGAATTTTTTATGATTATTTACAGATGGCAACAAGAGGCGACACAGAATTCGCAAGGTCATCTTAGTTGAGAAGAAACGCTTGGCGGCTGCTGTTGACGACTACAACAAGCTCGCTGAACCAACAAAGCAAATCGTATCCAGTGATGCCCTCATGCTGACCGACATTTGGCCCTGGCAGAGCACAAGTGAACGTAAGCTCTTGATTTCTAAATATCCTTTTTAAACAAACTCCCAGTATCTGAGCAGTAGTTGAATGTTTTGTTCTTGAATCATAATATGCTACTATGTTTTCCCATCTGATGTTGTTAAACTGTAGCTGCTGCTGACCTCCGGACAAAGAGAAAGGTCTTTGAGAAGGTGATGGCTGTGAGGCGCCTGAGAGAGGAGGAGATGATCCTTTGCAGGGAGATGCAGCATCACTGGACAGTGTTGCGAATGTGATCTGTGGTGTTGGGGACAATCTCCTCAGACTGTAAGCACATCTTTTATTTATTAATTTTTTGATGAATCGATTGAAAATAAGAGCAGATGCTAAAGTCTTACTGGATCTTTTACCTATATCTAGATTGCTAGCTAACACTGCCTTCTCCCTTTAAAAAAAATGTTTAATTACAGGATCCTAATTCCTTGTGTTTATGAGGTGAGGTTTTTTTTGTTTGTTTTTTTTTTTTACTTATATTTATTTGTTTTGTTCTTTTTACAGCCTCCTTTGTTGGCATGTCGGAGGATGCACAGAAGGGACTCTGTAGCCTGGTTTTTAAAAAAAAAGTGAACTGAAAGCTGAAATGCTCAAAGTAAAGGACGTGTACAAGAGAATCCTCAGCCACCAACCACTCCTGGAAATGGACTCGGAGGAGGAGGAGGACATTCCAGACGATGCCACTGAGAGTGATTTGAGCACTTCTGATGAAGACTGATTGTGTCATCATTGATGTTATGTTTGGTAAAATAAAAAGTTAATCACATCTCTGTTTAATGTGATTTTTCAACAGACATTTTACATTTTGAGAAGAAAAATGGAATTTCCTTGGTGCAGTTGTTTACCCTGAATCATTCTTTCCCATCTAATTTAATGACTAGTGTACATGTTCAGATACGATAACATAATTTAATTTATGGGATGCTTTCTGGGCTGCTCAAATTATCACAAAATTTAAAAGCACCAGGCAGCACACTCACAAGTAAAGTTTTTGTTCAGTGTTTTGTCGAAGAAATCAACAAGTACAATTGAGATGTTTGCTGTAGTGGTGTGTTTTTTAAGAAGCATGCCAGCACACTGGTGAACTGACAGTCCCGGAATGCACCCGAGCCAGTGACTCGCCCCAGAGCAAATGAAATTGCTTATCTAGAAAGGCAACCGTCATCAAAGAAGAAGTAAAAGAGTAGGAAACGAATGGTAAGGGAAGGTACTGTGGGGTAGGAAAGAAAGGCCAGAGCTGTGCAAAATGACCTCCAGCAGGCCACAAATGTGCACGTCTGCTCAAACGGTCAGAAACGGACTCCATGAGGGTGTTATGAGGGCCCGACGTCCACAGGTGGGGGTTGTGCTTACAGCCCAACACCATGCCGGATGTTTGGCATTTGCCAGAGAACACAAAGATTGGCAACTTTGCTCCTCACAGATGAAGGCAGGTTCACACTGAGCACTTGTGACAGAGTCTGGAGACGCCGTGGAGAACCTTCTGCTGCCTGCAACATCCTCCAGCATGAGTTTGGCAGTGGGTCAGTTTTGGTGTGGGGTGGCATTTCTTTGGGGAGCTGCACAGCCCTCCATGTGTTCGGCAGAGGTAGCCTGACTGCCATTAGGTACTGAGATGAGATCCTCAGACCCCTTGTGAGACCATATGCTGGTGCGGTTGGCCCCGGGTTCCTCCTAATGCACGACAATCCTAGACCTCATGTGGCTGGAGTGTGTCAGCAGTTCCTGCAAGACGAAGGCATTGATGCTGAGGACTGGCCCGCCCATTCCCCAGACCTGAATCCAATTGAGGACATCTGGGACATCATGTCTCGCTCCATCCACCAACTGCACCACAAAATGTCCAGGAGTGGGCAGATGCTTTAGTCCTGGAGTCTGGGAGGACATCCATCAGGAGAGCATCTGCCACTTCATCAGGAGCATGCCCAGGTGTTGTAGGGAGGTCATACAGGCATATGGAGGCCACACAGACTAGTGAGCCTCATTTTGACATGTTTTAAGGACATTACATAAAACCAGATGAATGATTCTGTATTGCATTGATCAAGGAACCAACCCAATAGGAGCTAAAGGAATCCTCTTGACATTACTTCACTCAGTAAGTTTATGTTATGTTTAATGTGCATTTTCTTCATCAGTTTAGAACATAACATGTTAGCGCTCCCTGGTCCTTTTTGGAGACAGATCCTGAGACAGCAGGCAACTATGGAGAACTCGTGTCAGCTGTGGTAATTAAGGAATACTTTGATTTAATATTGAATTCATGACAACTATCCTCAGGCACATATTCCTGGATATATATAATGACATAAGTAAACTCCCATTTTAGAAACATTGCCTTCTTTGATCTGACTTATTGCCTCAGACTTTGGCCCTGTGTCCCCAAAACTACAGAAAATCCATGACACTGAGTAAGAGGCCTTTATCATGTTATAAGTGAGAGAGTTTGGTGTAACAGTGGTTGAACATGCCAAATCAATCCACAACATACTGCCATTCCCCAGCTGTAACCTGCATATGCATCAAACCAAAATCCAGTATCATAGCCACATGATAGACATAAAGATGAGGTTAAAGGGCTGTGTCATTTTGCCAGATAGCTTCATCCCAAAAAAGATAAACATTCTTCAAAAACAAAAGTTTGTGAATATTTCCAGTATTGCCAGGCCTAAACCAACCTGTTAAACTTATCAAATTATTGTCATAGATACGAACCTATTGATTGAAACAGAATAATCCATTGAAGCCTCCATCATCATCCCAGATCACTGTTACTGTTCAGATTATTTTATCTCTGTTTTCCTCTAGAATGTTTTGAAAATCAGCATTTGATCAACAGACTTTTTAAAAGTTTATTTTGATCCTATTGTTTACGTGTGTAATTGCATTTGTATTGAAATTATGACAGGAAAACCCTTAATCAAATTGTATCTTTGATATCTAATAATAATATTAACAATAATGTTACATATGTAATATGTACACAATAATAATGTGCAAACAAACAAGAAAAATAGCAAAAAATGTCAATTTTTTTCTAATACCCTGTGTATATATATATAAAAACCACATATGACCACAACTCCAAATGTGCAATTGTCACTGCATCTAAACATGACATATTACAAAAAGGTAGAAACATATAATATACAATATGTTCTGAAGCTGGTACTGGTGCAGTTAACTTTGCTTTAGGCTCCCATACACAGTAGGTGTTACTTACTATACGTGCAGTGCAGTATTACTTTAACTTGTAATATGTTATAATAAGCAAGTCACTTCTATATTTATGAGGATGTAGACAATAATGTTGGCTGATATGTAAAACTATGAGATATCGAGTGCAGGGAAGATATTATTGATCGATCAGATTCATGAATGTGTTAGGTACTTAAGCCACAATTAGAGAGTGAAACAGAGACTGACACTGGTTGAAATGTATAGTAAATATTTTATTTTGAACTTTTATGCTGAACTACAAACTGTGAACTGTGCGATCTCTGCGACCTGTGGTGCCTGGTTTACTGTGTGTAAAACTGCGCAGGTTCCCATGTGTCATCCCACACTTTGCCACTGTCAGGAGAAAAACATAACAAACAACAACGACAACCACACACAAAATAGGATAATTTAGGTTGTGACATATGACAATTTTTTAGGATGAAATATCTTCTATATTCATGTCATGCTTTATACACCTTCACTGTAATATAAATCAAGTCAGAGAGTAATAATATATGTAGTAGATGTCAAGCAGGACCACAGCAGCAGCCACGATCCATCGGAACCTGCTGGATGAGAGAGCACAGAAACTCCAGGGAAGAAGTTTAGTTAGTAACATGCATGAACTGCATTACTGAGACATGTATGTTTACAGATGGTGAGGGAGAGGGGGAGAGTTTTCAGTAAAAGGAGACGTGACTGCATCTTCAACCAATACTGAGCCTGCATAACCCTGAAAGAGACAGACAGAGAGAGGGGGGGGACACTAACCCCCAGCAGTCTGGTCCTGTTACAGCATAACTAAGGGCTGAGCTGAACCAGCCCTAACTATAAGCTCTATAAAGAAGTAAAGTCTTATGCCTACTCTTAAAAGTGTTGACCATGTCCACCTCCAAAACTCATAATGGACTTTGGAGGTGGACAGCTATCAAGCTCCTCACAGAAGAGGAGCTCGATAGCTAAAAGCTCCCAATTTACTTTAGTCCAAATACATGAATTCAAATTGAGGTGATAACTATTTATCAACAATATGAATGTCTGTTCCCGTCCAACAAAGTTGTTACTACATACCATGTTGAGCAAGGCTTCCACTTGACTTTAACTTCTTCTTTTTCCTGAAAAACATGATATAAACAAACAATTAATTAAGAAAGACATGCAAGTTGCATACAAAAAGGAGCTTATAAACATTTGTGTACTATTGAATGGCTCAATATATTATACAATTAGTTTACAAAAACATAAGAACCACTACAATGCTTGTACTGCCAGCATCGAGTGCATGTCAGCAAAGCAACACTGCTTACATTGTGGCTCACAAGCAAAACTAACTGAAGCAGATGTTACTGAATGGGAAGGAGCACCTCCACATCAATCACTCCTTCTGAGCATGATGTCAGGAGGACTTTAAAGAACGTAAACATCAGGAAGGCAGCACGACCAGGTCGTATCAGGTGGTATGTTCTTATTTAATGTCCTATTTGGAGCGAAATACAGACTCAGTGGCTGAATTAGTGTAGATTCATCAAATACAAAAGCTTATGGATAGTCAGTCAGGCACAGTTCAAATCCGGGAAGTCCAAAGACGCAAAAAAAATCTGCACAACAGCAGGCTAAATTACTTACATTTACAACTCTCCTGTCTACTATCTCTTCATATTTGAAAATCTTCTGTGTACGGTGTTTTCGGCATTCTGAAAAATAACAAATGAAATATTTACATGAGGTCTGTAAAACTGGAGAAAATGCAAAAATTAAGAAAAAGAAATCTTAACAAACTTAACGAACCTGTCATGTGTTTCGTACATTTACAGTACAGTATGCGACCCATATCCGATCATGGTATGACAGTGTGAATGGCACAAATCCGATATTTTCAAATCCGATCTGGGTCACTTTCGTATGTGGTACTGAATCCGATACATATCTGATGTTTTAGAAAGCGACTGCTGTTTGAATAGTCAAGTCGCATTAAATCCGTCACACGCCAATTATCAGCGCCGGAGAAGCGCCCGATAAGACATCGCGAACGCTTCCTGGCCATCCCATGTAGATGTTAGTGAAACTGTTGGGAAGACAACGTTGGAGAAACGTGAACATTTCATTTATACTGTATAATCTGCAGATTCTGACAGAAATCTGCGACTATCCTTTGAAGCACCGCTCCTCTCTAAAACAGCAATAAGGGTAATTATTAGGCCATATGTAAATAACAAAATAACTTTATAACTTAGAGCAAAATTGGGAAACGTAAAGTCCGAAACAAGTCTTTATATTAAGGGCCATCAGTCAAACAATACTGTTTGGTTTGAGTCTAAACAGAGCGCGTTGTGTGTGACGTCTTCTTTTGCGCATGTGGCCGCTTTGAGCGTTCACACTAGAGTGCGTTTGCTGTCACATTTTATTTGTAGTGTGAACAAGCAGACATAAAAATCGGAATCGAGCATTAAGACCTGCAGTGTGAACGTAGTCTAAGTGTGTGGGTGGCCCGATACTTTTGTCCATATGGTGTAGATGGATATACATGTCTGAATGGGCGCCTGATGCTTGTTACTCCCAGATATTACAAGCTTGTAAAAAAAAATAGTAAAGTATTTGTGTGCTTACTTTGTAGTACAAATAAAAGTGTACATTTACTGTTTTTAGGTGTAATTTGCAATGTGAACCAATCTGACTTTTTTCAAATATTGTATATTAAGATTAGTATTCTTTACCTTCTCTTATTAAATACACTTGAACACTGAGATCAGTTAAAATTTCACGACTTGTTTTTTATCCTTTTTTCCATCTCTAGATCGGACTGCAGCTCACAAGGATGTGTGCTTCACGCGAATTGAGGAGGGCTGGATCTGCAGCGAGCCCCAGAACTGGGTGGTGACGTATTCAGAGTGCTGCTGTCACTTCGGTCGTGGCTGGGGGCCCGAGTGTAACAGCTGCCCTCCCAGAAACTCAGGTGAGCTACTGAAAACTTGCCAGACCTCTTTAGCACTTAATCCATTTATTGAATTAACAAGAATTTTATCTGTTTTACCCAGCAATGTTCAGCCATCTGTGTGGGATGCATCTTGAGACGGAGTCAGACGGGGAACAGGATTTGCAGGCAGCTTTTCCCAATTACAACCCGGGTGACACTCAATGACGGTTTTTGTTAAAAATCAGTGATAGCTGAAACATTCCTGCCCTCAGACAAGGCTTATTTATTTACCTCTTTCTGCCCCCATTTTCTCTTTTCCCCTGGTTCGTTTTGTGAAAAGGTGACAGTTCAGAAGAAGATTCCGACGAATGCAGCTGCGGACATGGCCGCTGTGTCCGTTCCTACCTGGGCACTATGTGTGAATGTAACCCAGGCTTTAGGCTAGACTACTCGCGTGCTCGCTGTATAGGTCTGTCCTACATATACACTACAAAAATGCAAATACACATATTCTTTTAGAGTCCTAGATTCTCTTATTAGTGTATGTACAGCAGCCAATGTGCAGATTATAACTTTGTTCTGTCAACTAATGTTTGGATTTCTGTTTTATGGCTCATTGTCACTAATGAATACTTGTTTTTCTTTGTTCCAGACATTGACGAGTGTGCAGAACCAGATGTCCGTGTTAGTCCATGCAAGAACGCTCGCTGTGTGAACACTTCTGGCTCGTACAAGTGCTTGTGCAAGCAAGGCTTTGTGCACACGCGTAGGCCAAACGTGTGCATCCGTCGCAGAACTCGGTAACCTCTGTGCGTTGCTCTGCGTGCCGCTACGTCTCTCCCCATCTACGCGGCGTGCACAAACAAACCAGCACGTGCAGCTCTTACACTCCTCTCTCATGGTACATACATGGGACTGTGTGAACGCAGTAAACATACAAACATGTTGTCATCGGGAGCCACGTCATAACAATATAAAATGTACAAAACATATCATTGTCAGCCCCTTTTTCATTGGCCAGTCCACATTTTAAAAAAATCTGCAACACAGATAAGGAATATGTTTGTTTATTTGTGCGCTAAAAGTATTTTGTAATTATTTTTTTTTATTTTGAACTGTTTTTGTAGTTTAAATTGTGCATTTTGTGATTTTTGTCATTGACCTCCCAGTTGCTTTTATCTTCTTTTGAATTTTTGATTCAAACAATGAGGACATCCTCTGATGTCTCCTTCCTCAACGAGCTCAACAACTTTTATGCTCGTTTTGAGCGAGGGAACCCCACAACCACAACCAAAGCAGACGTGACGCCAGACCACCAACCTCTGACTCTCTCCCCCACCGATGTAGGAGCGGTGCTGAGCAGGATCAATGTCCACAAGGCTGCAGGCCCTGATGGCATACCCGGGCGTGTTCTCAGAGCGTGTTCTGGGGAGCTTGCAGGAGTGCTGACAGACATATTCAACCTGTCCTTGGCCCACGCTGTGGTACCGGCCTGCTTTAAATCCACCTCCATCGTCCCGATACCCAAAAACTCCAACCCATCTTGCCTCAATGACTACCGCCCAGTAGCACTCACCCCCATCATCACTAAGTGCTTAGAGCAGCTGGTCCTAGCACACTTCAAATCCTGTCTCCCCCCCACCCTGGACCCCCACCAATTCGCATACCGCCAGAACAGGAGCACAGAGGATGCAGTCTCCATCGCACTGCACTCTGTCCTCTCACACCTGGACAACAACAACACCTACGCCAGAATGCTGTTTATAGACTTCAGTTCAGCGTTCAATACAATCCACCCCTCACAACTCATCAGGAAACTGACAGACCTGGGCATCAGTTCCCTCATCTGCAAATGGTTACTGGACTTCCTGACCAACCGCCCCCAACATGTCCGGCTGGATAACCACTGCTCATCTACCATCACAATGAACACCGGTGTACCACAAGGCTGTGTGATGAGCCCCTTCCTCTACTCCCTCTTCACCCACGACTGCAGACCTGCTGATGGTTCCAACACCATCATTAAGTTTGCAGATGACACCACGGTGATTGGCCTCATCAGTGACAACGATGAGGCCGCCTACAGGGAGGAGGTGGATCGTCTGGCTGAGTGGTGCGACACAAACAACCTGCTGCTTAACACCGAGAAGACCAAGGAGCTCATCGTGGACTACAGGAGGAATGCTGACCCACATCCACCCATCCACATTAAGGGGACGGCTGTGGAGCGTGTGAGCAGCTTCAAGTTCCTGGGAGTCCACATCTCCGAGGATCTCACCTGGACGACCAACTGCTCCAAGCTGGTCAAGAAGGCTCACCAGCGCCTCTTCTTCTTGAGGACTCTGAGGAAGAACCACCTGTCCTCAGACATCCTGGTGAACTTCTATCGTTGCACCATCGAGAGCATCCTGACCAACTGTATAACAGTCTGGCACGGGAACTGCTCTGCCTCGGACCGGAAGGCGTTGCAGAGGGTCGTGAAAACTGCCCAGCGCATCGCCGGAGCACCACTTCCTGCCATAAAAGACATCTACAGGAAGCGGTGTCTGAAAAGGGCTGGGAAAATCATCAGAGACCCCAGTCACCCATCACATGGACTCTTCACCCTCCTGCCCTCTGGGAGGCGCTACAGGAGCCTCCGGACTAAGACCACCAGGTACCGGAACAGCTTCTTCCCCACAGCTGTCAGACTCCTGAACTCTGCCTCCTGACATCTGACCCACGTTAACACATGGACTGAACATACACACACCCACAATGGACAACTGTACCCTCAAACACACAATAATAACATGGACTGAACCACCACTCACAACCACTAGCACTTTATATAGATACTGTAGAAATTATCCACATATCTAATTTATCTTAACTGCACTACTGTATAGCTCTGTAAATAATCATTCTGTACATACGATAATTTTTAACCCTACAACTGTTTACAACTTGCATAGTTCCCATTTCTGTATAACTGTATATCTCAGATTTCTGTAAAGTTATTTATTTCATATTCTGTATAGTTTTTCATATTTATATCCTGTTCATAGCCTGTACATAGCTTGTACTCACTACAGCCTGTACATACCTATAGTTATAGAATATTCACAACATACTTCATACCGTGTACATTATAACATACCATAATAGACCCATTTCTGTAATATACTTACATATCTATATTATTGCTAATATATATTGTAATATATCTATATCACTAAAGCACTTCTGGATGGATGCAAACTGCATTTCGTTGCCCTGTACCTGTGCATGTGCAATGACAATAAAGTTGAATTCTATTCTATTCTATTCTAAATGAGTTTCAAACATTTCTATGGTATTATAATTGTCTTTAACCTATTCAGTAGTTGTATATTGTAGGAATGCCTTGTGGTATTCCCATTTACATTCCCAGTTGCATCCACATTCTTTCATGTTTAAGTCATCTGGATTTTATTTCCTTGCCACACGTTGTTGACATTGTTTTTTTGTACAGTTTGTTTCGTGGATTGGTCCCTGTCCTCCCCTTCTTTATTTGTTTATGTAAAATATGAGAAACCTGAGGTTTTTGTATAATTTGACATGTGCACCTAAGTGGACTTAAGCTTGATAAAAACATTTCACGCACTTAGCAATAAATATAGTGGAAATATTTGCGAAATATAGCTTATTCTGAAAAAGAAATCAAGCAAGTTTAACACCTATTGCCATTAAACACTGCATTAAAGTATTTAGAAAGCCAAAGATGCTGTTGTGATAAGAAGAATTTGATTTAAAAAAAATGACAACCTTTCATGCATTTGTTTTTCTTCTGTTTGAGGGAAATGTGTTTTTTTCCCACACATATGAAGATATGTGGAAAATAGCAATGCTTTAAGTTCAGACAGACACATTCAGGCAGGGAGGCCCAAAGTTCTCCCACAGTCATGTTCAGAAATATGCCGGACTGGACTGTGGATGATTCAGTGTTGCCTTTCAAGCACGCCTAGAAAGCAAATAAACCCAGTGCATGGCAGAGTCTCCCAAGATCTTCCATTAGATTTATGTTCATGTGCTTTTTTTTCCTCCACACACAGTACTGATTTCACATTTTAAAAGGTACAGTCATATCATTTTTGAGTTTATTTAAAAAGAAAAATAGAATGTTGTACTCATAAATGCACCTTAATTAGTGTGTAATTACATCTGCTTATTCTCATGAGCTTAGAAATAATTCATAAAAAAAAAACATAGGAGTGGGCTTGTGGAAGCCATCATGCTGCCCCACCAACTTGAATACAGTTCAATCTAAATGCATTTTATATGTGTGTACAAACCTGCCAATCTTCTTCCTCCTCACCTCAACTGAGCTAAAGTCAGGGATCTAACTGGGGTTTTCCCGATACTAGAATTTCAGACTTGTAAACCAGGAAAATGCTTAATACCATTTTCAATAGCACGAGCAAGATTTTTATTGTATCCTCACACAAAATAAGTATGATGGAGAAGTAACTCCTTGGAATTGGAACAAATGTTCCGAATTATATTTAACAAAATAAGTTTTTAAGTTTAAAGTTTTATATTTTACAAATATTTTGGTAATTTCATTAGCAAGCCATTTTAACTACAACAAAAGCTGGTTATAACCTAAGATTGTTGTTTTTCAATAAGTGTGTGAGTTCAACAATGTCCAGCAGTTTACTAACGACAGCTACCAGTAGCTACCAGGGGCTAATAGCAGCTAACAGAGGCTAACAGCACTTAACTGTAGCAGAAACAGCAGCGCTTAATGACAGACAAGTTCAGGATATCCTCAACAACTCACCTCAGTATGGCTATGAGGCAGAAGTGAGCTTCACTAGCTCCTCGACTTGTATCCTGCACCTTTCACAAAGTTTTACAGTGTCCTCCAGAGTAAATACAGATGAATGGTGGCCAGAGTGTTTGTCCTACGGTGGCCACCATAGCTTGGATTACGAACTTAATTATGCAGTTCAACTGGTAAGTAAGACAGCAGAACTCAGTTGATTGCAATCTGCAATCCTCTCATATTTAGTGGTGAGATTTTAAATACTGTAGGCTTAAACATTCTGCAGCATCAGGAAGTGTTTATAGATAGATTTTGTTATATTCAATAAAAAGGTTTAAAGTAGTAACACAGGACAAATGTAGCCATTCCTCGAAGTGCTGCAAAGGAGGTCCTACAGATGTTGGATATCAAAGCTTGAAAGTCTTGTCCATAATCATTTTCTACAAGTTAATTTTTTATCTAAATCTTAATCTCAAGTTTCAAACACAATCAGTTTAAACTAGGGCTAAACTAGTGGTGAAAATGATATCCTAAACTTAAAAGCCCACAAATGTTATCAGCTACCTAAATAATGGCACCATCTTGTGGTCTCTTTGTGTCACTATAATTCCTTCAGTGTTGTGGACATTATTGCCAGGGGCACCACTAAGGGAAATTTGCTGCTGAAATGTGAAAGCTAAACTGATTTAGCTCTCAGATACAACTGGATTGCACAGAGATTTGCACAGATTTCACAAAGCGTTTTCCCACTATCTGAGCATTAAAACAGTAAAATAGTTATCTATTTGTTTTTATAGGGGTAGGATATTCCAGGCATTAGTTCTAGTGAAACGATATGCAGAAATTGACAAAATTTGTCTATTGGTCAGCTGGCTGTGGGTTGGTATAATGTGTGACCTGTTAAATGAGGAAATCGTCTGTATTTTGAACTCTCTTTTTCCTGAACAACTACAGCACAATGCCATTTCCAACATAATTATTGAGGACAATCCTGAAAATACTGCGGAAGAGGCCGATGAAGAGGGCAGTAATGGTGAGAAGCCAATTTGGAATTAATCTGAAGCTGAACGTGACACTGAAAATGATTCTGAGGTTGATGCCCCGGTGTTAGTGCTCTCTAGCCCGGTACTTGGAAGTGGCCAAAAGAGGATGATGACAATGACCAGATGACCAATAACTGATTCAGGCCCTCCAGTGAACTGTCAGACACCACCTCCAGCAGTGGGAATGACTCTGATGAAGAAGGCATACTGTCAGCACCCTCTACATCAGCAACACACAGGAAGAGAAAGTAGGATGAAGCGAAAGATGGGCGAGAGAATGTCACACACTGCCACATGCTTAGTGTTGAACCTCATCTTCTTAGCCCAGTGTCCTACATCTCTTACATTGAATAACTACTGCATTAGGATATATTTTTTCTAGGATAGCCGACTGCTACTGTGAACCTTTGACAGATCATTATTTTGAGAACACAAGGAACTCATTCTACTCAGTAAATCAAAGAGCACTAACATTTGAACTTCATTTTTCCATGCTGCATAATAAGCTGCCGGACAAATGAACCTGGACAAATTAGACAACACGGCAAAGAACAAATCCTGTGGACATCACACTCCCTTGCAAGTTGTGTTTTCTTTGCTACCACCACACACCCCAGCGCCCAGAGGGACTGAATTTTGGCCACCCCCCTCTAAGATTGTGACCTTGCAGCTAGGGACCCGTTTACCACACTCTTGCCAGTTACCTGTGGAATAATTATGTCCAGCCTAAAAACCAATATGATATCATAAATGAGCCATAATTCTTTTCCTAATTTCTATACCTGCTTTTGACCTAGCAAAGCATCTACAGGAAGGTGTGACTGCTCTCCAAGCCAGAGGTAATGTGGTGAGTCACCTGTCGTTTCATGGGGAGTTCCATTGTGCACATTTAATAGTTCTTGAAAATACTCAGGCCGACAGTGTTTCTTCTCCAGTAGTAAGCCGTGTCGTGATAGGTCGTGAGGCGTCCTGTTAAAACGTTCACACTGTGCGTTACCTTGACGATGATTCAATGTTTTCTTGACCTCATATAACTTGTGCAGCTCCTGAAATACCCCGTTTTCAAAATTTCTGTTTTGAACTGAATGCTCTCAGGCACACAGTACCACTTAAGGTTAACTTAAGTGGAAAAATTAAGGTGAAGTTTAAGTTCTCAGTCAGATTTGTGCTTATCCAGGTCATTTATTTCCAATTCTTATTTGTGGATATTGATCATTAAATACTGACACTAGTTTATAAGTAGTGGAAATGCAAATAATCGTGTCATTATCAGTGATGGAATAACGGCCTTTACTTTTTTCAGTAACTAGTAATCTGATTAATTACCGTTTCTATATTTCTATTGTTACATGGCTATTATTAAGAAGAAAATGCGGTGTGGACTCATTAATATTTTTCAGCACACATATGGTTGAATCTGTCTTCAGTTTACCGGGAGTTGGAGCCGGGGGGCAATCGTACAAGTGCTGCTTAGGTGGATTCACCTCTGTTTGCACCATTTAGTTATGAGCTGTTGCATCTGTGTGTGGTGTCGCGATTGAGGAATAACCCGGGACGGTAACTAAGATATTGACAACGCCACCTGGGGGAGGGCGTTACACCCCAGGAAAGATTTCTCTAGCCAATGTACGTATTGCACTGGCTACCAAAGCCCACAGACTCGTTATTAACGGCAGAGGTGAGACAAAGGAAGTTTACAAATCAAAATTTATTAAGAGGAACTACTAAAAACATAACTATAAAACCAGGAAGGCACCTAGGGTAGCAGGGTTGAGACGGCAAAATAGTTAATTAAAACACTTTATTAACAAACGATGATTAAAATGACCAGACTCCCTACCACGATGCTACCCTAAAACAATCACAGCATGATAAAAGAATAACCAAACAAAATAGTGGAGACCGGCCACTTGAGGAGGCAACCTACACGGAGGAGTGCCCAAGGGTGCCACCAATTACTCACCCGTGTAACTTCACTGCAGACCTCACTGTCACTCACACTAAACTCTAAATGGTGCAATCTACCTATTCCCGGTGTGTACACTCGCATGCAGCGGGAAGGGGATTCCACCTCACGTGCCTAGCCCCTCAGCAAGCGGCCGCACCTCCACTAAAGCAATAAAACAAAGCATAAAACGTTACACACATTAATAAAAGATCTACATAAAACAAATACACCCCAAAGTACTGTTCGTTATAAAAGCATCACATAACAAACAAAACAGCATATGACAAGAGAGCAGCAGTATAGTGCAAACCTGCAACAAAAGAGGGAAACAGTTGTCAAAGTCCACCCTACTATATGCCACATTATGATGAACACAAGAGTCCCACTTACCACTCTCTAAAGGGCAATAATAAACTGAGTAGCTTTCCTTGAGAGATCTGCAGCGCTTAACTGCCTAATGCTCTCAGCCACCTTGGATGGACAAGACTGCCAAATGCCTCCTTCTGGTAGTGAAGCGCAGCTGTTTCTTATAAGCCTGCTAATTATCGGCTGGGAAGGTGTGGATGTCAGTGGTGCGTTTGTGGACATCATGTAAAACCCTACCCCAGAATCTACTTCACTACAATCTACCCCCGGGATTTGGAAAAAGTATTTGGTTTATATTTAGAGAAGCAAAGGCTCTTCATCCTGACAGATGTTCCCTGGTGGATCTCTGTCCTGTGACAGTGGCACAGTATAGTGTATTAGTATAATCAAAGCCACTTCCCTAACCAATTTTTAAAGCTATTTAGCAGATCGACCAAGTGGAAGTAGACTCTGTCTGCTGTGTGCAAAAGGTTATATGATTAACCACACAGCAGATACTGCACTACAATAGTAGCAGCAGCTCACACAAAGTAACACAGGGCTCAGTGTACTGTAATATTAAAACAGTTGACAGTCTCGACCTTAAGATTTCTAAGCTGTTTGCTGTAGACTAAGCAGGGACAATTAACTTGCCAAAGGACCACTAATTAAAGTTTACTCTTAATAACAGTAGCAGTTTATATGAATATATTGTTTATGTGTGTTTTGCCTACTGGTGCAGCAACAGTCCAGTGCTCCTTAGAAAAATGAACTACTCGTGCCTAAGCTAACAATTTCAGTCACACCGATGTCTTTTATTTACAGAGTTAGCTTAGCGACTTAGCTTAGCAAGACTTTATTTGAAAGTTCAGGATTTTTTGTTCACACTGGCAGCACATTCGGCCAATGAGGTTCAGTTTGGTTCAACGCCCTTTTTGACCCATGAAACAGCAGAAAATGAAACTGTTGGAGCCAAGTCCAGGCCAATATTTTACTCAGTTACATCATGTCATATTTAAGTATTTGTCATGATTTTTAAGTTTCTATTATAATCTTGATCATTTTATGTTATAACGTAATAGGCTGTGCTCCATAAATTTATCCTGCTTTGTTAGTCTGTTGTTGTTGTTGTTGTAAAGTGTTGGTAGATGTCGTAAAGGGGGTGTGTATTTGGCCCGCATGCGGAGGGGTGTGGATAAAAAAGGGTTAGGTAAGCAAGCAGGACGGGGAGCAACAGTTTTCTGACCGTCGCCGTTTTAATGTTATTTTTTGTTGTAACATAAAGGGAATGTAAACGGAGCTCCCACCAGAGGCATTTGTTTTGTACCTTTCGATTTGTATGGAAAATAAATGTTTTGCCCCTTTTTTCCTTCGCCTTGTTTTTTGCTACCGGAAGGCATCCAAGCGACTTAACAAGAGCACGAGTCAGAAACTTTACGTCCTGCAGAAGCGGCAAAGAAGGACCGAAGGTTGCCGCTACATTAGTCAGAAAACTGCTCCGAAAGTGAGAGGATTACGCACACGTCACCGGCGCACAGAGTTAATCGGCCCGCAGCGCGGCAAGGGAAAACTGGAAAACGGGACGTGAAAGAGGATGCGCTTCAGTCTTCCCGTGTTTCCCGGATCCTTTCGGCAGTAAGAAAACCCCGCATCTGAAAAGTAAGAGGCTGTGCCTGCTTTAAGGTTTGTGAAAATTCCTGTATGGTTAAGTCGTACATGGCCTGTGTAAAGGATTAATTGCATTGAAAGGTTTATGGCAGCGCAATTAATATGGAGCAGCAGGAAAAAAGAGTTTCCAAGCCAACCTATAAAGCACAAGAGGAAAAGCTTCAGCATCTTAAAGTGACAAGGAAAACCAAGTTGGGTTATCTTACTAGAAAGATAAAAGAGATTGAGGAGCTTATGGAAGATGACGGCAATTATGAGGAAGTGTCTGTTAAATTAGCCACTGACTTCTCAAAAATGTATATTGAGTTTTGTGAAAACAACGATGCAGTTAAAAATCACTTGACTGAGTCAGAACTTCTTCATGATCAGACACAGTGGTATGAGCCAAAGGCTAGCTATTTGAGAAGTTTTGTGGAGAAAGTCGAGAGATGGTTAAAAAGAGTGGAAATGCAAGCAGATGAAGCAAGAATGGTTGATGCTGAAGTTGAGCCTGCAGACAGTGCTTCAGCGATATCGTCCAGACGCAGTAAAGCACATCGAAGCAGTCGAACCTCTTCTGTTGTGTCTTCGACCACATATTCTGCCAGGCTAAAGACTGAGGCAGAAAGGGCTGCTCTGGTAGCGCATGCTGAGGCATTAAAGCAAAAGATGGAGATTGACAGACAAGAAGCTGTTCTTAAGGCAAAAAGGGAGGAATGGGAGTTGCAAACAGCTATTGCTGCAGCTAACGCAAAGCTTGAGGTGCTGACTGTGAAGGAGCCAGCCCATAACACTTCTGCTGACTTGGTCAACAAAATGGCTACCTGCCAAAGAGCTCCGGGCCAAAATATTGGGGCCAGTTTTGGTTTGGTTAAGCCAGAACATGGAGATGTCGGTCGAGAATGTGAGTCAGAGGTAATGCAGGGCTCAGAAAGGAGTAGCAGGCTTCCTCATCCATTGAATAAGAAGGATAATAGCCAGTCCATTACTAGTCAAGGCAGGATGGCTGATGTTAAAGACTTATTGGATGTCATGAAGCGACAAAACGAGATTACAGAGCTCCTAGTAAAACAACAGAAAGCATCCACTCTCCCTCCTTTGGATGTTCTAGTATTCAGTGGGGATCCACTGGAGTTTGGGTTTTTTATGAAAGCGTTCGAGCATGGGATTGAGGAAAGGACAGACAACAATAGAGATAGGTTGCGCTTCCTGGAGCAGTTCACCCAAGGGAGACCCAAGGTTCTTGTTCGTAGCTGTTCGCACATGTATCCTGACAGGGGCTACGCTGAAGCTAAGAGGCTTCTGCGCAAGCATTTTGGGGATGAATATACTATTGCCTCAGCCTACATTGAAAGAGCTCTAAAATGGCCTGTAATCAAGCCAGAGGATGGTGATGCACTGACGGAGTTTGCTATGTTCCTCACTAGTTGCTGTAACACAGTAGACAGCATGGAGTACATTGAGGAGATGGATAGCCCTACTAATATGAGAACAGTCATCTCCAAGCTTCCTTTTAAATTAAGGGAAAGGTGGAGGGGTTTCGCCTGTGACATTCAAGAACGTACAGCAATGAGAGCTAGATTCGCTGATCTGGTCAGTTTTGTAGAGAAGCAGGCAAAGATCGCTTCTCACCCATTGTTTGGTAACATTCAGGACACCACTTTGTCTAGAGACAAGGGCAAAGCAAAGGTATGCAAAGAGAATGCTCTGAAATTCAAGGAGAGGGAAAGCATCTTTGCTACTAATATGGCACCTGTGTCAAACAGTGCAGAGCAGACAAAGAGGGAAAGGGAAAATGTAGGCTCTACAGGTGGAAGACAGTGTCTTTTCTGTCATAAGGGAGGACATAACCTCAGTACCTGCAGACTCCTCAAGCAAAAGCCTCACAGAGAAAGGCTTGATTTCCTCAAATCAAAGAGCTTGTGTTTTGGTTGCCTGTCACAGGGGCATCTGAGCAAAGGCTGCCAGCAAAGACACACGTGTGAGACTTGTTCTCAGAAACATCCCACCATTCTGCATAAGGAGCAGTACTCTTCTCTTGATAGTGACAGTAAAAGTATCAGAGAACCAGCAGCAAGTTTTTCTCCAGCAGCAGGCAGTGAAACAAGCGGTTGTACCGGGGCTGGCGAAGCAGTCTGTGCGCTTTCAATTGTGCCTGTGAAGGTCAGATGTTCAAGGAGCAACACAACAGTTGAATCATACGCGTTCTTAGACCCAGGAAGCACTGGAACCTTTTGTACAGATGAGCTGATGAGGGATTTACAGGTCACAGGAAAAAAGTCCAACATTCTGCTCCGCACCATGGGAAAGGAAGCGACAATCAGTACTCATGTCGTTAAGGGTCTCGAGGTCAGTGGTTTGGATGAGGACAACTTTTTGAAGATTCCCCAGGTTTTCACACAGGCAGAGATTCCAGTAACAAAGGAGAACATTCCACAACAAAGCGATGTGGACAGATGGCCTTATTTGAAGGAGGTTCAGCTCAAGCAGATTGATGGAAAAATTGGTATGTTAATAGGGACGAATGTACCAAAGGCGCTTGAGCCCTGGAAGGTTATCAACAGTGAGGGCAACGGCCCATATGCTGTAAAAACTGCGCTAGGCTGGACGATTAATGGACCTCTGCTAAGAGAAGAGGGTATTGCTCAAGGAGTTGTTGAGTGGCCACCAGTGATGGTGAACAGGATATCGGTGACAAAGCTAGAGGAGTTCTCGCAGCAGCAAATGAAGTATGACTTCCCTGAGCATGAGTTATCTGAGAAAATGGAAATGTCAGCCAGAGACAGACAATTTATGGAGTCTGTGTCACTGTCAGTGAAGCAGGTTCACGGTCACTACACCATTGGCCTTCCTTTAAAGAACAAGGGGGCTGCATTTCCAAACAACCGTGTTGTGGCGGTACAAAGAGCAGAAGGCCTGAAACGGAGGCTGTTAAGAGACAGTGAGTTTCATCAAGAGTACACAAAGTTTATGTCAGAGACACTGGAAAGGGGCTATGTCGAAGAAGCTCCCGTGGCAGAAACTTGTAAAAGTGGTAGCAGGATATGGTATCTCCCACATCATGGGGTCTACCACCCAACCAAGCAGAAGTTGAGAGTGGTATTTGACTGTGCATCCACGTATCAAGGCATGTCACTGAACTCACAGCTGTTGCAGGGGCCAGACTTAACCAATTCCCTCATAGGTGTTTTGATGAGGTTCAGGCAGGAACCAGTTGCCTTCATGTCTGATATTGAAGGCATGTTTCATCAAGTCAGGGTTCCCGCTGAAGATGCTGATCTGTTGAGATTCTTGTGGTGGCCACAGGGAGATCTTGGTAAAGGCCTCAAGGAATACAGAATGGTAGTTCACTTGTTCGGTGCAACTTCTTCACCAAGCTGTGCATGCTACGCGCTGCAAAGGTGTGCTGAGGACAATCAGGCGAGGTTCAACCATATTGCAACGAACACTGTTCTAAGGAACTTTTATGTGGATGATTGCCTAAAATCTGTTGGCACTGAAGAGCAGGCAATCTCACTGATTCGGGACCTCAGGGCTTTGTGCGCTGCAGGAGGTTTCAAGCTCACTAAGTGGATTTCCAACAGCAGAGCGGTGCTTGCGTCTATACCTGAGGATGACAGGGCCAAAGAAGTCAAGGAGCTCGATCTTGAAAGGGACTGCCTCCCTATTGAAAGAGCTTTAGGGGTTCAGTGGTGCGTGGAGTCTGACACGCTGAAATTCAGAGTTCTGGTTGAGAGCAAACCACTCACAAGGAGAGGACTGCTTTCGATGGTAAGCACTATATATGACCCACTTGGGATTTTATCCCCTCTGATCTTGCCAGTGAAGCACATCCTGCAAGAGCTAAGCAGAACAAAGCATGCATGGATGATTTCATGCCAGAAGCTCTGTCTCTGCAGTGGCAACAATGGGTCGGCAGTTTGCACCACTTAGCAAGGTTTGAGGTAGACAGATGTGTGAGACCAGTCAACCTTGGCAAGATCTCTTCAGCTCAACTTCATCACTTTGCCGACGCAAGTGAAAGGGGGTATGGCATAGCCACATACCTGGTTTCAAAAAACAATCTGAACCAGCTGCATAGTGCTTTCATTATTGGTAAAGCCAGGGTTACACCATTGAAGCCAGTGACCATACCACGACTCGAGCTTACTGCTGCAGTGGTGGCAGCAAAGATGGACAGGATGGTAAGAGCCGAACTGGAGTTGGAGTTGGAGGAGTCTGTCTTTTGGACGGACAGCACGTCGGTGATTAAGTACCTCAAGAATGAAACAGCGAGGTTTCGTACGTTTGTTGCCAATCGAGTTGCTGCCATCAAGGATAGATCAGCTGTCTCTCAGTGGAGATATGTGAACACCTCGGCCAATCCTGCAGACTTTGCTTCCAGAGGGCTCAGTGTTGGTGCCTTTCTCAAGGCAAAGACATGGATCACGGGTCCAGATTTCATTTTGAAACCAGAAATGGAGTGGCCAGAAATGCCAGACAGTGTATGCCAGCCAATCTGTAATGACCCAGAAGTCAAAGAAGCATCAGTATATGCTCTTGTGGTTGAAGAAGACGCCACCTCTCAGCTCATTCATCATTACTCAAGCTGGCGTCGGGTTAAAAGAGCCGTTGCATGGGTCCTGAGATTAAAGGGTGTGCTGAAGCTTCTTGCTCAAAAGAGGAAGGATTTAAAAGCGAATCTCTATGATGGAAGGTTGGAGCAGGAGAAGCAAATGACACACTTCAAGGCTAACCTTCCCATCTTGCCACTTTCTGTGAGTGACATGGCTGAGGCGGAAGTGGAGATTGTGCGCTTCAGTCAAGGGCAGCGGTTTGGCGAAGAGATTGCCAAGCTGCAACAAGGAAAGACAGTGTCAAAGTGTAGCCCTCTTTGTCAGTTGTCGCCAGTTGTACAGGATGGCATTCTGAGAGTGGGTGGCAGATTGAGCAGATCTAGCATGCAAGAGGAGTTAAAACACCCTGCAATCTTGGCTAAGGATCAGCATATAGCCACTCTCATTCTCAGATCGACTCACGAGGATCTTGGACATTGTGGCAGGAATCATGTCCTATCAAAGGTACGGCAGAAGTACTGGATACTAAGATCTCATGCTGCTGTCCGGAAGATTTTGTCCCGGTGCGTCGCCTGCAGACGGCATCATGGGAAAGCGGCAAGTCAGATCATGGCAGATCTTCCTACGGAAAGGCTCACGCCCGATGAGCCACCGTTCACAAGTGTCGGTGTGGACTACTTTGGTCCCTTCGAAATCAAAAGGGGTAGGTCCATGATCAAAAGGTATGGCGTAGTTTTTACCTGCTTGACGGTGAGGGCTGTGCATATTGAGCTGGCAAGTTCGTTGGACACGGATTCTTGTATTCATGCCTTGCGGAGGTTCGTTGCTAGGAGGGGACAGGTTCAGTTGATGCGTTCTGACAATGGAACAAACTTTGTAAGTGCAGAGAGGGAGCTGCGGGAAGCAGTGCGTGCTTTGGATAATGTAAAAATTCAAGAAGCCTTGTTGGTTAAAGGCATCACATGGATATTCAACCCCCCAGCTGCCTCGCATTTTGGAGGAGTTTGGGAGCGGCAGATACGGTCCATACGCAAAGTGCTCAGCTCCGTTGTGGAGCAGCAGATCCTTGATGAGGAGGGTCTGCACACACTGCTGTGTGAGGTAGAGGCGATTATCAATAGCCGCCCTATCTCAAGAGTCTCTACCAATCCGAATGACCTGGAGGCCTTGACGCCAAACCATTTGCTTTTGATGAAAGCCAAAACTTCGCTACCTCCTGGAGTATTCAGCAGGAGCGACTTGTACTCGAGGCGTAGATGGCGTCAAGTCCAGTATTTGGCGGATTTGTTTTGGAGACGGTGGATTAAGGAGTATCTGCTGGACTTGCAAAAGAGACAAAAGTGGGCCCTTCCACAAAGAAATATCAGTCAAGGTGATATTGTCCTCATTGTGGATGATTCCGCTCCAAGAAATTCATGGCTAATGGGTCGAGTGATTCAGACGTTTGAGGATCCCAAGGGTCGGGTTCGTCAAGCCAAGGTGAAAACCAGCAAAAACATTCTCCTACGACCTGTGACGAAGCTTTGTGTGCTGCTAGAGTGTGATATGTAGCGCCCCTTCTACATATTACTCAAGAGACAGCGGTAAAGGCTGGTCTCCTACGGTGAGTCATGTGCTTGAACCTCTGACTCCATTCCCTAATCTCCCCAACATACACACATACACGCATCCGTGAAGACATGTTCCAGCTTAAGAAGAGTTCCTGCTGTAACAAGACAAAACGAAGTTTCTGTTGGAATAAGGACATTAATGTGCCATATGAGCAGTTCAAGTACTTTGTATATTTGCCTGTTCGTTATCTGGAAGGTTTGATTTGTTGTTCTGAACAATATATAAATGTATGTATAAGAGTAATTGTTTTGTGGCTCACAAGAACAATTAGGGGCCAGGATGTTGGAGCCAAGTCCAGGCCAATATTTTTACTCAGTTACATCATGCCATATTTAAGTATTTGTCATGATTTTTAAGTTTCTATTATAATCTTGATCATTTTATGTTATAATGTAATAGGTTGTGCTCCATAAATTTATCCTGCTTTGTTAGTCTGTTGTTGTTGTTGTAAAGTGTTGGTAGATGTCGTAAAGGGGGTGTGTATTTGGCCCGCATGCGGAGGGGTGTGGGTAAAAAAGGGTTAGGTAAGCAAGCAGGACGGGGAGCAACAGTTTTCTGACCGTCGCCGTTTTAATGTTATTTTTTGTTGTAACATAAAGGGAATGTAAACGGAGCTCCCACCAGAGGCATTTGTTTTGTACCTTTCGATTTGTATGGAAAATAAATGTTTTGCCCCTTTTTTCCTTCGCCTTGTTTTTTGCTACCGGAAGGCATCCAAGCGACTTAACAAGAGCACGAGTCAGAAACTTTACGTCCTGCAGAAGCGGCAAAGAAGGACCGAAGGTTGCCGCTACAGAAACATTCTCATTTCAACACCCATTTGTTAGCTATTCTGCTGTTTTTCATCATGTCACAGGTGAAATGAAATGATAGTACATTTACTTTGCTTCCTGTAGGAGTGATCATGTCATGTGAGACCGTGTATTACTTATGAGGAAAGCCAACTTTGGGATTCCTAATCAGTCAGCTTTGGAAAAAAAATGTTGGAACTGTGTGTGAACAAAGCTCTTCTTTTTACTCTGGGGATGGTACACACTGCACAGTAGTTTTTAGACAAATGAGGGTAAAATGAGACATTAAAGCCTTAAAAGACAAACCACATTTTCGAAGAAAGCATCTCAGGTTACTATCTCTGTCAGGGCGTGTGTTTTGTCTCTGCGACTGTCGCAAATGCTGATAGGTGCATTTGATTTTGTGATCTCCGCCACAGAGAGTACTGGAAAGCAACTACTGCATTGTTAAAAGTAGAAACGTCGTTTATAAATGAATCGTGTAACTATAACTTTACTACTTTGCAGCTCCTTAGTTTGTGATTGCTATGATATGAACTTAGATGTCCTGTTATTCAAGTTTTTTTGTTTAGTTTGTGTGTCTTTTACTGTTTTTCTTGGTAACTGTTGTTATGTTTACATACACTGCTAAGATGGTGAAGGGTTGCTTTACAAGGGGGACTGAATATGAACATATACTCAGTTACCAGTAGGGGGCTCTGTGACTAATAGTGATAGAAGGATAGAAGAAGTGAAGTGTATTGTGATATGTTTTGAATGGCGAACTAGTGCTGAATACACGTTCCATTATAAACCAAGCCGTCTCCGTTCTTCTGTCGAAACACCACAAATTGGTGACGAGGATGAGTGCATCAGTTCCGAGTCCACCATCTTTTCTTCAACATGTGGGTGAGCCGCCGATTCCATTTACTACATGGCGGAAAATATTCGACAATTACATGCTAGTAATCAATGCCACGGGAGACGCATGGCCGGATGCTAGGAAACGCGCTGTTTTGCTACACTGCTTGGGCCCGGAGGGACAGCGGTTATTCTACACGTTACCGGAGCAAGGTGATACATATGCTGACACCATGAGCGCACTGGAGAAGCACTTTGTGCCGAAAGTGAATGTCGTGGCGTGCCGTCATACATTCAGACAGCGTATTCAACGAGCGGATGAGACTGTTTCTCAGTATGTGGTGGCTCTGAGAGCGTTAGCTTCATCTTGTAACTTTGGACAAATGGAAAGTGAAATGATAAGAGATCAGTTAATCTCCAATGCTCATCTCAGCGCTGTGAAAGACAAACTGTTACTGGAGGACGATCTCACACTGGATAAGGCTCTAACTATTGCAGGCCAGGTGGAAGCAGCAGTCAAAAACGCTACTCTACTCTCCACACCCGGCTCGTTTCCGTCCGCGCCTGTTCAGACAGTCGACGCGGCAAATTCCCACTCTCACCAGAGGAGAGGACCTCGCCCTGCTAAAGGCTGCACTCCAGACCAACGCAAACGGGGAGGTTCAAAGCAGCAGCAGCGGAAATGCTTCAGGTGTGGTTCTCACAAGCACTTAGCTAATGATAAAAACTGCCCGGCTGCTTCTTCAAAATGCAACAACTGCGGGAAAAAGGGACATTTTGCCAAGGTATGTAAGTCGTCAGTCAGTGAAGTGAGAGAAGTAGTGGTTCCAGAATTGGCAGTACTGTGTGTGCAAGATGCTAAAATGATGGCAGCTATTCAAGATAAGCTTACCTGCACTGTCGACATTGAAACTGTACAAGGTGGTTCTAAGACGGTAGAGCTGATAGTAGACACTGGAGCTTCTGTGTCTATTCTGCCAGACACTATCTACAGACAGTATTTTGCAGACTGTTCACTGGTGCGACCTAAAGTCAAACTAGTTACTTATGCTAAAGATGAGTTAGCTGTGATGGGTTGTCTGCCTGCATCAGTTGCACTGCATGCACAGAATGAAAAAGTTCCTGCTTCCTTCTACATTGTCAAAGCTGGTTCCCCGCTATTAGGCCTCGACCTCATTAGAGCACTGAACGTCTGCATCGTCGGAGGCAAAGTGGACCGCATTCAGGATGAAACTGCAGATGAGCCGGATTCTACTAACCGGAAGTCTGCTGTATACAATGTTGATCCTATTCCACCAGCTCAACTTGGATGTGTTAAAGGGTTCATCCATAAAGTACATCAGCACCTTCGGCTTTCCAGAAAATGATGCAAACGGTCCTGAAAGATCTGCCTGGTGTTCGCAACTACTTGGATGACATCATCGTCTACGGAACATCAAAGGAGGTGCATGATACACGCCTGCAAGCTGTTCTCCAACGTCTCAGAGACGTCGGCCTGCAGATTAATGCTGGGAAAAGTTCCTTCTGCCAGTCACACATTACATTCCTGGGCCATGTAATCTCAAAGGAAGGCCTACGTCCAAGCCAACATCACCTTACTGCTATTGCTGAGGCTCCTGCTCCAAAGGATATGGCTGCATTGCGCTCGTTCCTAGGTTTGTCATCCTGGTTCAGTAAATTTATTCCAGATTATGCTACACTGGTGGAGCCACTGCGACAGTTGCTGAAAACAGACATGAAAGTTGAACTCCAGTGGAACGAGGCAGCACGTGAGAGCTTCAGTAACCTGAAAAAACTCCTTCTGGAAAGTCCCGCACTTGCCGTCTATGACCCTGACTTACCTGCTTTTATCACCACAAACGCATCAGACTACGGGCTAGGCGCTGTGTTGACACAGTTACATCCAGATCAAGTGGAGCGGGTTGTGGCGTTCGCCTCCCGAACACTGTCTCCTGCTGAAAGAAAGTACTCCACCACAGAAAAGGAGGCGTTAGCCTGTGTCTGGGCGGTGGAAAGATGGCGTACATATGTATGGGGCCGCAGATTCACGCTTCGTACTGACCACCAAGCTCTTACTACCCTTCTCAGCACCAAAGGTATGAACAGAGCGGGCATGAGAATCGCACGATGGTCTGCAAGGTTGATGTGTTTTCAGTACGATGTGCAGTACCGTCCTGGTGTTCAGAATGTCATCGCAGACTGCCTCTCATGGGTTCCCCTGACGTACTCCAGCACTGACATTGATGCTGAAAAAGACCTTCTCTTGGAGATAGCTGAAGTTTCTCCTCTCTTGACAGCGACACCGTTGACGGATTTTAAAGCTGAATGTGAGGACTGCCCTGACCTTTCTCTGCTGCAACAGGTTATCCGCTCAGGCTGGCCTAAGGTGAAAAGGTCTCTCCCACCTGAGATGCAGCCGTATTTCCTGATGCGACATGAACTTGCTGTGGAATCACCGTTGGTTTTCCGGGGGACACGTCTGGTGGTCCCAAGGTCCCTGCGAGAAAAGGTGATATGCCTCGCACACGAAGGTCACCAGGGCATAGTTCGCACAAAGCAGCGGCTCAGAGAGCTTTACTGGTGGCCATGCATGGATACTCAAGTCCATGCGATTCTGTCATCGTGCTCAGTCTGTCAATTGTGTGACAAAACGGCCAAAACTGCTCCTGCTCCCCTACAGCCGGTTCAGTTTCCAGATGGTCCCTTTCAGCATGTGGCCGTTGACATTGTTGGACCTTTTGACCGTGGGTCGCAGGACTGCAGGTTTGCTATCACACTGGTCGATTACTTCAGCAAATGGCCAGAAGTAGCCTTTACTTCATCAGCTACTACAGACACTGTTATTAGGTTCTTGTCTTCAGTTTTTGCACGGGAGGGAAACCCTTGTGAGCTTACGACAGATAATGGACCACAATTCACTTCATCTGTCTTTGCTGACTTCCTGAAGGAAAGGGGCATCAAGCACATTAGAACAAGTGTGTATCACCCTCAAGCGAACGGGTGTGTTGAAAGATTCAACAGAGTACTGAAGGACTGCGTTCAGGCTGCACAGGTGTCCCAGAAGCCGTGGAAGCCCGCCGTAACAGAGATGCTACAGAATTACCGTGCTACAGCTCATGCAACAACTGGAGCAGCTCCGTTTCAGCTTCTCAGAGGGAGACCAATGAGAACAAAGCTAAATGTCCTGCCATTTCCCAAAGACACAGGACAGTATGACCAATGCAGGGCCAGAGTCTTTCACCAGCAACGTAGGAGTAAACGCTACACTGATGCTAAGAGGGGGGCAAAACCTCCCCAGCTTGTGGTCGGTGACAGGGTGCGGATACGTAAGCCTTTCCAAGTGGGGAAGGGAGAGAGACAGTTCACTGATCCACTGTCAGTGCAGCAACAGACTGGACTGAGCACCTTCATCTTGAGTGATGGAAAGAGATGGAATGCATCCCGTCTCTCACTCTGCCGAGCAGAGAATGCTGAGCCGTTGCAGGCTGGTGAAGAGGTTGAAAACAACACAAGAGAAACTCCTAAAAGACCTTCTGTTCCTAACAGACCGAGACAGTTACCAGCTTGGACCAAGGATTATGTAATGAAATGAGTTTTAAAAAAAAAGTGGGAAAATAACACGCTTGAGCTGTTGGATGCTAATGTTAAGTTCCATACTGCTAATTCTGAGGTCCAAGTATAATAGATGATTGATTTACTGTGATTTATTTGTGAAGTTTTGTGACTTAAGGTTGTTAAGTTACTACAGTAACCTTAACTGTACAAGTATTCATTATAAAGGACAATTTAGGCACCATAACAAGATGGGTATGTTAAGATCACAGGTATAGTTCAAACAACCAGTAATGTTATAAGTGAAATAGGTTCAGCAAGCAGTATTGAAAATGCTGTCTGGTTGCAAAGTTTACTACTGATAATGTTATGTGCAAATAGTAATGTTACCATGCTAAGTAAGTAATACTGAGGTAGTAGAATTCTGTGAGAATGAGGAGAGATGTTATGTTTACATACACTGCTAAGATGGTGAAGGGTTGCTTTACAAGGGGGACTGAATATGAACATATACTCAGTTACCAGTAGGGGGCTCTGTGACTAATAGTGATAGAAGGATAGAAGAAGTGAAGTGTATTGTGATATGTTTTGAATGGCGAACTACTGCTGAATACACGTTCCATTATAAACCAAGCCGTCTCCGTTCTTCTGTCGAAACACCACAACTGTCTGACATTCACCTCTCACACAGTGGATACAATTCTGCCCCTGCAGGAATAAGATAAGATAAGATAAGATAAGATAAGATAAGATAAGATAAGATAAGATAAGATAAGATAAGATAAGATAACTCTTTATTGTCATTGCACAGTCATACATAGTACAGTAGTACAATGAAATTGGAAAAACTGTCCTACGTCGGCACTACATATAACACAACACGACACGATATGACACATCACAACACAACAAACAACACAACACAGTATATTAACTTAGTATAAAAAAGAAGAATAAGTGTATGTGTTATGCACACTGTTATTATTGCACATTAATTATTATTGCACCTTGTTATAAATATAAATATTATTGTTATTGTTTTAAACATTGTTACCTCCCCCCTAAAAAAGTCCAGGGAGGTATCCAGTCAGGTCAGCTATTTACATTGATCAGGGCTATTGCCCTGTTGTAAAAGCTGTCCTTGAGTCTATTTGTTCGGGACCTCAGCAGCCTGAACCTCCTGCCAGACGGCAGCAGCTTAAACACCCGGTGTCCTGGGTGTGTGCAGTCCCGTAGGATGCTGCGTGCCCTCTTGAGACAGCGAGTGCTGTACAGGTCCTTCAGGGAGGGAAGAGGATGTCCAATGATTTTTTGGGCCATGTTGATGACCCTCTGGAGTGCCTTTCTGTGTGCTGTGGTGCAGCTGGAGAACCACACACCGATGCAATATGTCAGCACACTTTCAATGGAGCAGCGGTAGAAGACGGTCAGCAGCTCCTTCTTCAGGTCCATTTTTCTGAGGATTCTCAGAAAGTGGAGACGCTGTTGGGCCTTCTTTAAGACCGCAGAGGTGTTAGAGCTCCATTGGAGTTCTGTGTCTATGTGCACACCCAGAAACTTGAAACTTTGTGGTTATGAAACTGACCAAGTGTTTGCATAAAATGTCACATGTTCAAAGCCGTCACAGAACCTGGGGTTTTGTATAAGTGCAGCTGTTGGTGGGGAGATAATCTCACTCTTCTATATAAAGAGTCACCAGGCAGCAACTTCCAGATCTTCATTTGCGATCTCCTCCATCATCATTTCTCCACTTATCAGCAGCTATGGCTTCACTTCGCACCCTTCTGGGATTTCTTCCTCTGAAATCCTACCTCAGGCAGACTTTGATTTACAGGCGGTAAGAATCATTGATAATCATTTTTATTTTACCACCCATCTATTTTCATAACCATGTCTCTATCTTAGGGCCATGGAAAGGGGGTACTGGAGGTTATCTAACAGGGATAAGCAGGGACCCCCCCCCCCCCCTCCAAGACAGTTTAGCAGTCTACACGGGAGGCTAACCTTTGCACAATTTACTTTTATAATGACTTCACCATTTATGTTATGTGGTTATGTTTCACGCTGGATTTTGTGTGATAATACATATTCTGTGTTACAACAAACAGCTCTTGTGCTTCTGTCTAATTCTCAATGCTTTCCATTTGTGTGTCCACAGATGGCAGGTAAGTGGTACCGGACTGGAATTTGCTCTAATGGCCAGTGGTTTGTCAGTCGCAAAGCCAATATGAAGATCGGCACGGCCATCATTATGCCAACTGAAGATGGAGGTCTTGAGTTGTCGTTCTTCAGTCTTACGTGAGTGCGAGAGGACAGACAGAGCAAATATCATTTGAATAGCATTAAAATATTTACACTGGAGATTAATGTGATGTCTTTGCGACAGTAATGATACATGTCAGGAAATGGAGAATTTAGCCAACAAGACCGAGGTGCCTGGAAAATTCACATACAAGAGTCGGCGTGAGTACGCCCACAAAGAGAGGAAACGAATAATTTTCCATCATCATCATCCAGTATTATTTTTTCACATATTCTCTTCTGCTTTTTTCCTTTTTGTCAGACTGGGGGTATGTGAGTGACATGCTTATGGTTGATGTGAAGTATGATGAGTACGCCCTGACCTATTCCTTCAACACCAGAGGGAATGAAACCTTTGTCATTAACAGACTATTTGGTAAAGTTGCATTTAGCTGTGTTCAGTAAACCGTTTAGCAAAGTTACACCCACTGCAGCAGATTTACATCACGTGGTTTCACAGGACGTAGTTTGGACCTCAGCGATGAGGTGCAGGAGAAGTTCAGGCAGTTCTGCTTGCAGACCGGCATCCTTCCTGAAAATACTGTCCTTCTTCCTAAAAGCGGTACTTTTACATTGGTGGTGAAGTTCTATATAAAAACAGCTTGGAATACAGTGATGTTGTGCACTGATCACCTTACACTTTCCATTTTTCCTTCTACAGAGGAGTGTCCACTTGCCTAACCTTCTGTCCCACCGATCATCTCACCAGTACTGCATGAAGATCTTACACCATCTGTTATGGAAATGTGCCTGAGCACCATCTTGAGATGTTTTTAACAATAAAAATGCAAACATCGAGAATATTTTTCTTCATTATTCATCCTTTGTATGAAATAAACTGAAGGACACCCATAACAACACAACCAAAATGTATTTTTCCCCCCATTCACACACTTTATAGTATTCAAGCAAGCAATCAATCAGTTTATTTATAAGCACATTTAAAAACAACAGAGGTTGACCAAAGTGCTATACAAAGCAAAAAGTAAAACAAACACACCTAAAGAGAACAAAACAAAAACTCAGTCACAATTAAAAGCTAGGGAGTAGAAATGTGCTTTCAGATGGGATTTAAAGTGGTGGAGACGTCCTAATTTGAAGAGGCAGACTGTTCCAAAGGGTCAGGCAAACGCTTGGTCTCCTCTGTGCTTTAGGAACAATCAGAAGCAATGTAACAGCTGACTGAAAAGTTCTATTTGCAGTGTTTTTAGTTAAAAGATCAGAGAGCTACGAGGGAGCTAATCCATTTAGAGACTTACAAACAAGCAATAAAATCTTAAAATCAATTCTGGAACATACTGGAAACCAGTGTAAACGAGCCAAGACTGGGGAAATATGGTCACGTTTACGAGTGCCTGTCAAGAGTCGGGCTACAGCATTCTGAACAAGCTGAAGACGAGAGAGCAGAGAGCATTCGATTGTTAAAAACAAACAGTGGTCACATTATAAGTTAAATGCATATTCAAGCTTTTATTTACATCCGTTTACAATTCACTGAGTTTTATTTTATGTGATTAAATGATCTTAGATCATCCACCTGTAGATGAAGGTCAGAATGACTCCTTGTTTTATCTGCCCATATTGTGGTTTTAGTCAACACACTAAAGGCAATATGCTACTGAGTGGTGACGTCAGAGTACCTCATAGCACAACAGTTGCTTATACACACACACACACACACACACACACACACACACACACACAATTTTAACAAGTTGTTTCTGTGCTTAAATTTCTTACATTTTTTTTCTTCCATTGATTAACCCACTATTTGAAATCAGATATTTTTCACTATTCTTCTTGGTTTATACATGAACTCTCCTTTGAGTACATTTCCTTACAACCAGAATATTATGATTGTTGGACAATCATGTAGTCAGACTCGGGTTTCTTTGTTTTCTGGTCTTCATGAAAGCCAAATCAGAACGTTTTTCCTCAGAAGTAGCTATTCCACTTCTGGGGTGAGCAACCTGTGCTCCCAAAATATCATTTTTGAGCATTTTAGTGGCCAAAAAGAATCTATATAGAGCTGCAAAACAAATCTGAATTTTATTTTTTTTTTAAAAAGGTGATACAGCCTGTTAAATATACATGTGTCTTTCAACATTACTAATACTAATACATGAAAAATAATTAATATCTTTTACCACATTTGGCTACTCTACAGTGGGCTATATGATTATTTGGTACTTGGCATGGTGGTAAAGGGCACAAAGATCCACAGCCCATCTGTTCCCTTTTCTTTATGTAGGTTTTCTCTCAGTGCTCTGGTTTCCTTCCACATCCACAGACATATGTGTTAGGTTAACTGGTTATTCTAAACTTGCTCTCTGAGTCAGCCTTGCAGCAGAGCGATCATCCTATCAGGGCGACGTCTCTGCTTTGAAAGGCAGTGCCTCCAACATTCAGCAATAAAAAGAAATTCTGCTGACCATAATGAATCTCAGTTACATCATATTATCAGAAGGCTCAATTTTAGGTGGTCAGGTAGAGAGCATTGAGAGAGTTATACAATTTAACAACTGTCCCAAATTTCTTTATTAACGATTCCAGACATTTTCGCACTTATTTATTGTCAGAAGATTAGACATGTGACCCTCCAGACAGCTGACAACGACCTGGCTTAATAACAACAACACCAGCTGGTTATAAGCTAACATTTTGCCAGCTAATATTATCACTGAGTCTCCTAAGAAAATCACACTTTCCCTCTGGTAAACAGTGTGATACCCGCACATCATTTGAGGATTTATTCTCTAAGCGTCCAACAATGAAAGTTTTACTAACACCAGCTAACAGAGGCTTACAGTGACAAAAACAGCAGCACTTACCAACAAAAGAAGTTCAGGACAAACTCAGCAACTCAGCTCAGTATCGCTGTCATTCGACAGAAATGGCCTTCAGTAACTAACAAAGCTCTATTCAGAGCTCAGGTAAAGAGCAGACTGACAGCCTGCACTTCATATGGATCAACCAGTCACAGTTTTTCGTCCTCCTGCAGCCACCATTGCTAGGATTATGCACTTTAGAGGGGGTAAGACAACAGAACTCAGCTGACTGCAGTCTGTACTCTACTGACATCTAGTGGTGAGATATCACACCAGTGAAAGTTACAACTTTAAACAAAGTTCCAAAAACAAACAAGTGAAACTCTCTCTTGATTGTATACTTTAACAGTAATACACATGTAACCTTCTAAACACTCCAACAAATATCAGCAAACAGACTGCTTCTGTGCAGTTACGGTCACACAGTGTGCCAGCTAGCTGAATGTACATTTGTAGTATTACCGAGGGAGAGAAAAGACTATGAGATAACATCACTCAGAGATGGAGAAGGATGTAGGAAACACAGGACAGGAGAAGAAGAGGAGGGACTATTTTTAAAAGAAAAGGACTGCCCGGTGGGATCTGTTCAACTGGAAATTTAAAGCTTACTTTATTTTTTTTTTTAATTGATAGATGTCGAGTGGATCGACAGATTGATGATTTGTTGTTGTTGTTGTACACTGCACTGCACTCTTGAAGAAGATGTGTTCAGATTTACACAAGCTAACGCGTTTTTTTTGTTGTTGTTTTGTTTGACAAATTATTTCAGAGCTGGGTTACATCAGGGGGAACAGACATCTCATTTAAATTTAATGTCTCATTTTTCCAAGTGTGTAAGGAAAGTCATCCATCTACAATATAATCAGCAAGCACATGGAGCTATTTGAGCTTTGTGAAATCATTAGAATTAGAAGTTTGTATTTCTTGTATTAATATTATTTTAATATCACATTTATATAGCGGATGGAGGTTCAGTTAGTTCTGTACTTTGTACTGCTTCAGAGGAGTGCTCAGCTGCCCAGTCTTCTGTCCCAGTGGTCATGTCACAGAGGACCACTTCCACTCGCATCCATAACCTGCAACAGTTTTCCTTTTAATTCATTATCTGTGGTCTTTCAAACATTAAGAATTAATTAATTAAATGTCCCAAAACAATATTCATCACTTTGCTTCTATCTGCCTGCAATTATAGCCACCTACCATGTACCGGATCTTTATTACAGCTGGCTAATAAAAAGTGTTAAGGATAAAGCATCTGTCTGCACTTTTCCCTCTAAACTGCGCACTGCTGACACGGTCTCCGCGCACACAAAATCTGCACTGCGCACAAAATCTGCACTGCGCACAAAACCCCCCAAAACAAAACAGAAAAAATCAAACCTGGAATTAAAATAAATACATAACAATTGATTCTGTGCTGTTTTGGAGTGTGAGTCAGTGAGTGACCGGTAACTGGCTGCTCCAGCCAACGATGCCACTCACATTCATATAAACGCTAATCAGTGTCGTTGACGGGTTATGACGGCGTCCTTATGTGCCGACACCAGTGTTTTAGTTAGTAAAGCGGTGTGGCCGATGTGGAGTGGCTGAGTGAAGACACGCTAATGACAACGTGTACAAACATTGGAGATGTGAGCAGGACAGACAGAAAAATTAAGGTGAAGTTTAAGTTCTCAGTCAGATTTGTGCTTATCCAGTGCCATTTATTTCCAATTCTTATTTGTGGATATTGATCATTAAATACTGACACTAGTTTATAAGTAGTGGAAATGCAAATAATCGTGTCATTATCAGTGATGGGAATAACGGCCGTTACTTTTTTCAGTAACTAGTAATCTGATTAATTACTGTTTCTATATTTCTATTGTTACATGGCTATTACTAAGAAGAAAATGCGGTGTGGACTCATTAATATTTTTCAACACACAGATGGTTGAATCTGTCTTCAGTTTACCGGGAGTTGGAGCCGGGGGGCAATCGTACAAGTGCTGCTTAGGTGGATTCACCTCTGTTTGCACCATTTAGTTATGAGCTGTTGCATCTGTGGATGCCAAAGAGAAAACTTCCCACTGGATACTGAGCTGACTATACCTGTCTTCCGTGTGTAGCACAAGCGTTTACTAGTGTAAGGCTGTAGAATTTCAATTTACAAAGTCAGTTACCAAAACTGTTAATACTTCCATGAACCATTGAGCAAGGCATATTACTTGATAGATGCTATTAGGAATGCTTTCAAAAGGCATCAACAGCACAGATACAGTAGATATCATTCACAGAACAATGTTTTCAAGCAGCATGTAAACATTTTTATTTCTGCTGTTAGATTGTTCTAATTTGACATTTTTACATGTTTTAAATGAGACAAAATTACAGGTTCAGACAACAGATGTTTTGGTTAATGCAATTTTTTATTTTCATGGGTAAGATGTTATAATACCCTGGTTCACTCTGTGACTTACTTTGTCTCCTATAAATCTTCTTTAATTCAGTTCAATTCAATTCAACAGTATTTACATACAAATGAATTGAACTGAACTGAATTAAAGAAAAAACCCAACAATCCCCTATGAGCAAGCACTTGGCGACAGTGGGGAGGAAAAACTACCTTTAAAAAGGTAGAAACCTCCGGCAGAACCAGGCTCAGGGAGGGGCGGCCATCTGCCGCGACCGGTTGGGAGGGGTGGAGCCGATGACAAATGTATACACAATTAAATATTAAAGCAAATATGCTTTAAAATTTATGTTTAGGGAGTTGAAGTAACTGTTAATATTTAGTTGTATATAACTTTGATTTTATAGGAGACAGAGTTGAAGTTGTCATCTCAGGCCTCTGGATTTTCTGGTTTGGTAGTACTGGCCTCCTCTTTTTCTTGCTTATTATTTTATCCTCTTGTTGTCTTTTGGTGTGTTTGGTGTGTTTTCAGAGGTTTCACTCAAGGTCATATTGTTCATTTTCTGAACTAGCAGTCGGATAGTGCTTGGCGAACAACTTTTTTGGCTGCTCTGTGTCCCTGCTGCTGGTTCTGGCCTCTTGTTGTCTTTTGGTGCGTTTGGTGTGTTTTCAGAGGTTTCACTCAAGGTCAGATTGTTCATTTTCTTAAATAGGAGTCGGATAGTGCTTGGCATCCAACTTTTTTGGCTGCTCTGTGTCACTGGTGCTTGTCCTGGCCTCTTGTTGTATTTTGGAGTGTTTTCGAAGGTTTTGGTATCACTCGAGGTCGTAACATCCATTTTCTCAACTTGGTCCTGGATAGACCTTGACAAAGAACTTTTTTGGATGTTCTGTGTCACTGGTGCTTGTCCTGGCCTCTTGTTGTATTTTGGAGTGTTATCAGAGGTTTTGGTATCACTCGAGGTCGTAACATCCATTTTCTCAACTCGGTCCTGGATAGACCTTGACAAAGAACTTTTTTGGATGTTCTGTGTCACTGGTGCTTGTCCTGGCCTCTTGTTGTATTTTGGAGTGTTATCAGAGGTTTTGGTATCACTCGAGGTCGTAACATCCATTTTCTCAACTCGGTCCTGGATAGACCTTGACAAAGAACTTTTTTGGATGTTCTGTGTCACTGGTGCTTGTCCTGGCCTCTTGTTGTATTTTGGAGTGTTATCAGAGGTTTTGGTATCACTCGAGGTCGTAACATCCATTTTCTCAACTTGGTCCTGGATAGACCTTGACAAAGAACTTTTTTGGATGTTCTGTGTCACTGGTGCTTGTCCTGGCCTCTTGTTGTATTTTGGAGTGTTATCAGAGGTTTTGGTATCACTCGAGGTCGTAACATCCATTTTCTCAACTTGGTCCTGGATAGACCTTGACAAAGAACTTTTTTGGATGTTCTGTGTCACTGGTGCTTGTCCTGGCCTCTTGTTGTATTTTGGAGTGTTATCAGAGGTTTTGGTATCACTTGAGGTCGTAACATCCATTTTCTCAACTTGGTCCTGGATAGTCCTTGAAGAAGAACTTTTTTGGATGGTCCGAGTCACTGCTGTTTCTTTTTTCTCAGTGTCTACTCTCATCCTCTTTCTCTCTGGAGAGTAGCTCTCAGAGTTGTTTTTGCTGCCTTTGGAAATCTGACTGTATTTTCTTTTCTTTTCTTCACAAATACGTCTTTTTTTCCTTGGTGGAGAGCAGCTGTCGTCACTTCTGCAATTCTGTGCAACAGAATTCGGGCCTCGCTTCCTCTTGAGTGGAAGCTGGAAATGTCTTTCATCAGAGTTTGGCTCTGGATTTTGGTCGTCCATTGTAGTAAAGCCAGCGTAAGCTTGTTGGCTTTTGCTGTCTTTACTCTGAGACATGTCAGAGTGTTGATGAAGTGACTGTCTTAAAGATTCAACTATTTTAAAATTTTTCTCAGGCGGACCTTTGAATGCTGCAATCTCAAATGTTACAAGTAAACTGCATGACAGTTTGGGCTTCTTACCCGGATTTAAGGATTCACAGATCAAAGGCATGTTATGACATCATGATGATGTCATAACATAATGTAACAACAACATTCTTTTTTTTTTCTTTTTTTTTAAATTTGGTTCTATTGTCTATTCTATGGGGCTTTGGAACATGATGTCACGGCAGGGGGCGTGGCCGCCGGGGCGCCATTTTAGCAGGCCAAACAAAGGGCTAGTGATGGTAAATTTAATTCTTTTTACTGAATCGAGTTTTAATGAGTCACTCACCAAAGTGAATCGTGTTTGTTGAGTCATTTGATTCACTGAGTCAGTCGACCAGAGAGTGCAAAAAATGTACATTTTCACTCAAACTTAATTTGTTTCTCTTTTCATGTAAATCCTACTGCTAAGACAACCCGTTCTCACCCCCGACACGTAAAATACTGACGATTTGTCACGTCCCTTAACTTCTCATGCTGACGCTAAAGGTACCCTTCCACGTTTTTATGCGACGCTGTGGGTTGTCAATTCATTCCAATATGAACCCGCTTGCGGCGATCAGAGACGCTTCGAGCAGAGGCTCCAGCCGTCCATTTACTCCAATAATAACTCCGTCACAGCGAAACATGACGCTGTGAATCTCAATCTAACTGGAGAACCGGGGACCCTCTCCGCGAACGGTTTTTCTCCCTAATTTAATGCTTTCTTTTAATGACATCGTTAACATTTCTCAACAAAAACACATGAAAGTATCACTGATAATTCAACAATAAAATCGCTTCATGTTGTGGCCATCACACAGTGTTTTCCAAAGTGATTCACGAGCTGAAAGTGCTCAGATTTAACGTACATAATCCTTTGTTAGGTTTATTATTTTCATTTCACACGTAAAACACATTTATAGAGTCATTCACCACTCCTGTTAGTTTTGGACGTGCTCGGCTCCAACCAATCAGATGCAACCTGTGTAAGCAAAGGATGATGGGAGAATGGAGAGACCTATTTATAAGAATAAGAAAATGAGGCGGAACTGATTGATTCTAATGCAGGTATGTAAAAAATACATATATTTAAAGTAATACCTTGATGTGTGTTTCAAAGTTTGTTTTTCATAAAAGCTTCAAACAAACAGAGGTGACTGATCTCGGAAACGGTTTAATGCATTTAAAAATGGCTACAGCTACTGTCAGCATGCTTGCTAGGTAATGACTACACGTGGCTACTGCAGCATTAGCCATTTAATCCAACGATGATGGATTAAATCTATTACAAACGTTAAAGGACTTGTGTGTTGCAAAATACCCTCACATGGTGCGTAAAGCAGTTTTTGCGCTAAGAGTTCTGCTAGCTCTTTATAAACTGATGATGCTAACGTTAATTGCTAACGTTAACCGGAGCGCCAAGACTGAAAATCATTTGAATTGCGTTAGTTATGTGTTTATGTCACGGAGTTCTGCAAAAATCTCTTTCCTCTTTAGCTTGAAAATGAGTGATTCAGAGGATCCCGAGCTGGAGGAAGAGCTTCAGGCTGCTGACGAACTCCTTCAAGATATGCAGGTAAAATTTTTAGTGGAAACAGTTGTTAAAGAGGGAACACGCTTGTCTAATATTTTGTACGGAGTAAACGTTATATTATTTGAATTTTTTTTAATAAATTTTTATATATGTGTGTATATATAAGTTTATGTCAAATTAAGTTGGTTAACTTAAGATGTTTGATAATCTTTGCTTTAATCATGGACTGTATTTTAGGTGTTCCCTTTTTTCCTTGTTAATTGCATAGAATGATGCACAGAGTGAACCTCAGCCAAGACCAGTGCGCTGGAAAACACGTGACAGACAGGGAGATTTTATTCCTCAGACCATCAACCAGTCGAAGTACTAGTTGCATGCCACGTGGTCAGTGTTCACACAACCATTGATTTTATCTCACAACTTGTTTTCACCAAAGAATTTCAGTAAGTAAATATTCTTCAATCTCTTTTTTTCCCCCCAGTGTCCAGAGATCAGCATCAATGTCCACGTGAAGAACCTAGTTATGTTGCCAGTGTCAACCCAACAAAAGGTACTTTACCTTCTTGTATATATTGTGATTTCTGTTTACTTTTATATTTGTTGTTATAGTTGAGTTATGCAGGGCTTTTGTGCAGTCCTAAGAAACATACTGCCTAGAGTGTTTTTCACTTTGTGGAAGAGTTTCTTCCTTTCTTTATTTTTTTTCTGTTAGTGTATGGAACTGAGGTGCTTCATCAGGAGCTCCTTCAGATGTTGGAGGATGGAGAAGAGGACGCAGCCATGGCTTGTGAGACGTCATCTGAATCAGCTGCTACTCACTGGGCGATCAGAAATATGGTGTCCTCGCAAAAGTGGAAAGAGGCCAGGCCTTGTCTTATAGACAATATGTTAGCTACTCTGGATCCACAGTCACACCGTGTGTGTCAGTGTGGCAAACAAGTAGTTGTGAGGTGTCTGGACTGCCTGCCTCTTCCATTCCTTTGTGCTGACTGTGATATTGCAGTTCACACACGCTTTGTCCTGCACAGCAGAGAGGCAGTAACAGGAGGGTTTTTGCAGCCTACATCAGAGTTTCACAAGCCAATAGGTACGGTTTTTAAGTCTTATGCATTTCTTGCTATGTACTATGAGTGGGTGCTGTTATTGTATATTTATTGTGTATCAGTTAATTTCTAATTCTTTTTATATATATTGTGTGTTTTAATGTTAGTTCGGCTGTTGCCTGTGCAAAGGCCAGACCATGTGTGTGACTGCCCAGCAGGTAACGTTGAGGTTTCACCCGGCGCAATTGTGGCTCTTGTAACCATAAATGGTAAGTTGCCCTTTTGTCACACACTACATACACAATAGATGTGTTTGGAGGTTTTATTGCAAATTGTGCATTGCTATCTTGGTTTGAATTACCCTCGGCCCGCAGTATATGTGGGCACCTGTCAAAGGTCATTTGGATTTACCAGACCGACTTGAAAACAACATGAAAAAAATGAATGCTTTGAGCCATGACTGAATTTATCCTTATCCTTTCTAAAGGCCGTTATAACCTTGCACTGCCAGTGGTGAGCTGCACCAGCTGTGGCCTAATGTGGTCCCCCTCAGTTAAGGACATCCTGGGTAGTGGATATTGGCCTGGCACCTTAAATTTCTGCACCCTGTTTTCAATGGATGTCTTTCAGTCTTTCTATGACATTAAGAAGGCTGCACCAGGGATGTCACTTAAGGCATTTGTCAAAGTGCTGGATGAACGAACAGCCCATTTTGGAAGGGTGAGTTTCTAAATTTGCCAAGTTTAAGGAAATTGTGCAAATCAATGTTTATGATGACTGTCCTTGAATATTCTGTTGTATGTCCTCTATGTAAAAGACTGGCCGAATATCAGCTGATGCCTTCAGTAAAAGTTTCTTGGAGTGGAGTGCTGTAAAGTTTGAGGTGGACAGGATGTGCAAGGAGCCATGCTTTAGCTGCCCTGCCTGCACTCCAGACATGCTTGCCGTCTCAGTTGATGGAAACCGCAAGCTTTATCACTTTCAGTCTAATGCAAGGTACGTTATGCATTGTGTACATAAGTCAAATATGGATTTGTAGAAAAATGTATTTTAATGTTTCTTTTCAAACAACTGTCACTGTGTTCGTTCAGCACTTCAGAGCAGGGGAACTTGCTCTGAAGTGCAAGGGGAGTGTATAGGTCCCAGGGAAAGGGTTGTGCGGATCTTCATCTTGGACTGCAGCAAAGGAGTCGTCCAAAAAGTCCACTGGGAAGTTGGATGAAGAGGGCATGGAAATAGCTGTTTGTCGCCACGGAGTCCTCTTAGCTGCATTGAACATGTTTCGAGGGGAGATCTTTGCTTACCCCCTTTTTCTCCAGAGGGAGTTGGCAGCTAACGTCCTGGGACATATTACGTTCCTTTGCTCCGATGTGGCCTGTAAATATTTCCCCTATTTAACCAAGGTGGCTCAGCAGTGCCCTGAGCTGAGGAACCTCTTGTCAATGCTTCCTTTTCTCTCCGTCATGCATGCAAAGGCTCACACTTGGAAATGCGAGGTGTACTGCAGCTTGTAGTTTTGGATTAGTTTGAGACATTTTGTTATAAGGTTGAATGAATTCAGCAGTCATGTATTGTGACCTCCTTTCTATAGATCAAATGGGGAGGTGCGTTTCAGGATGGGGCCGGTTCAACAGTTGGAGAAGAGGTGGAACAAGTAAACAGTTTCCTGTCTAGGGCGGCCATCACAACGAAGTACATGTCTAAAGCAGGTATGTGTCCGTGTCTGAGATTCCACTCAGTCTCCTGCTCATTAATTCTTATTTGTATACTAACTGAAATGCAGGGCGAACAGACATGCTGACCCTCCTGGCTTTGGGCTGGAACAAAAGGAAAGTGGAACAACTGGGCCGCACTTTGAGCCAGAGATATCTAAAGGTGATTTATTTATTTTTTCAAAAACCATTTTAATGTGTGTGGTAATGGGGGAAAACACCAGTACTCTTTTAATGTCAATATGAATGACATTTATTAATGTATTCTTAGATCATAAGGATCCTTAGAGAACAAGTGGAGAGCCTGAATGCGACCAAAAATGAGCTGGGTGTGGATGACGACACACTGCAGCAATGGGTGGCCGATGTGTAGAAATGGGCTGAAGGTGAGTCTCAATATAATGCACTCGTGTATAACAATAGGACCCACCATGGCCTCATTAAAGAACTTAAGGTAGAATTAAGATCTTTCTGACAGTGTCAACAAACAATGAAAAAGAAGCCTTGTAAAAGCAGAATTTATGGCAGAGTTGTTGCGTTTCATCAAATTGGATAGAACCTGGGTTGAAATGATGTCGTACTAGTTGGTTTTATAAACCTGAACACCAACATACTTGTTATCTCATGATAATGCAGCACATGAAGGCTCCAGATGTCTTATAATGAATGTCATCAAGTCAGTGATTACAGAGTCCACTGTAGTTTGGTGACTGTTACTCATCCTGTATTCTGATTAATATTCCTCTCACTTAGAAAGTGATCAAACTGATGGCAGCCTTGGAGCGTTGCAGGCACGAATAGAGGAGCTTGTCGTCGTCATCAGAGTGCGAACACAAAGTCTTTACAGACAAAATGGTACGTCCCAGTTTCTTTGAAATGGACCGTTTGATACTTAGTTTGTACAGCTTGTACAGCTACTTTGTAAACAGAATAAAATCAGATCCAGGTTTGTTTAAGCTGGATGTGATTTGTTCTAGCAAACAAATTGATGAGTGTAGATTAAAATGTAACTATATACATTATGTGAAGGTGTGAATTTTTTATGATTATTTACAGATGGCAACAAGAGGCGACACAGAATTCGCAAGGTCATCTTAGTTGAGAAGAAACGCTTGGCGGCTGCTGTTGACGACTACAACAAGCTCGCTGAACCAACAAAGCAAATCGTATCCAGTGATGCCCTCATGCTGACCGACATTTGGCCCTGGCAGAGCACAAGTGAACGTAAGCTCTTGATTTCTAAATATCCTTTTTAAACAAACTCCCAGTATCTGAGCAGTAGTTGAATGTTTTGTTCTTGAATCATAATATGCTACTATGTTTTCCCATCTGATGTTGTTAAACTGTAGCTGCTGCTGACCTCCGGACAAAGAGAAAGGTCTTGGTGATGGCTGTGAGGCGCCTGAGAGAGGAGGAGATGATCCTTTGCAGGGAGATGCAGCATCACTGGACAGTGTTGCGAATGTGATCTGTGGTGTTGGGGACAATCTCCTCAGACTGTAAGCACATCTTTTATTTATTAATTTTTTGATGAATCGATTGAAAATAAGAGCAGATGCTAAAGTCTTACTGGATCTTTTACCTATATCTAGATTGCTAGCTAACACTGCCTTCTCCCTTTAAAAAAAATGTTTAATTACAGGATCCTAATTCCTTGTGTTTATGAGGTGAGGTTTTTTTTGTTTGTTTTTTTTTTTTACTTATATTTATTTGTTTTGTTCTTTTTACAGCCTCCTTTGTTGGCATGTCGGAGGATGCACAGAAGGGACTCTGTAGCCTGGTTTTTAAAAAAAAAGTGAACTGAAAGCTGAAATGCTCAAAGTAAAGGACGTGTACAAGAGAATCCTCAGCCACCAACCACTCCTGGAAATGGACTCGGAGGAGGAGGAGGACATTCCAGACGATGCCACTGAGAGTGATTTGAGCACTTCTGATGAAGACTGATTGTGTCATCATTGATGTTATGTTTGGTAAAATAAAAAGTTAATCACATCTCTGTTTAATGTGATTTTTCAACAGACATTTTACATTTTGAGAAGAAAAATGGAATTTCCTTGGTGCAGTTGTTTACCCTGAATCATTCTTTCCCATCTAATTTAATGACTAGTGTACATGTTCAGATACGATAACATAATTTAATTTATGGGATGCTTTCTGGGCTGCTCAAATTATCACAAAATTTAAAAGCACCAGGCAGCACACTCACAAGTAAATTTTTTGTTCAGTGTTTTGTCGAAGAAATCAACAAGTACAATTGAGATGTTTGCTGTAGTGGTGTGTTTTTTAAGAAGCATGCCAGCACACTGGTGAACTGACAGTCCCGGAATGCACCCGAGCCAGTGACTCGCCCCAGAGCAAATGAAATTGCTTATCTAGAAAGGCAACCGTCATCAAAGAAGAAGTAAAAGAGTAGGAAACGAATGGTAAGGGAAGGTACTGTGGGGTAGGAAAGAAAGGCCAGAGCTGTGCAAAATGACCTCCAGCAGGCCACAAATGTGCACGTCTGCTCAAACGGTCAGAAACGGACTCCATGAGGGTGTTATGAGGGCCAGACGTCCACAGGTGGGGGTTGTGCTTACAGCCCAACACCATGCCGGATGTTTGGCATTTGCCAGAGAACACAAAGATTGGCAACTTTGCTCCTCACAGATGAAGGCAGGTTCACACTGAGCACTTGTGACAGAGTCTGGAGACGCCGTGGAGAACCTTCTGCTGCCTGCAACATCCTCCAGCATGAGTTTGGCAGTGGGTCAGTTTTGGTGTGGGGTGGCATTTCTTTGGGGAGCTGCACAGCCCTCCATGTGTTCGGCAGAGGTAGCCTGACTGCCATTAGGTACTGAGATGAGATCCTCAGACCCCTTGTGAGACCATATGCTGGTGCGGTTGGCCCCGGGTTCCTCCTAATGCACGACAATCCTAGACCTCATGTGGCTGGAGTGTGTCAGCAGTTCCTGCAAGACGAAGGCATTGATGCTGAGGACTGGCCCGCCCATTCCCCAGACCTGAATCCAATTGAGGACATCTGGGACATCATGTCTCGCTCCATCCACCAACTGCACCACAAAATGTCCAGGAGTGGGCAGATGCTTTAGTCCTGGAGTCTGGGAGGACATCCATCAGGAGAGCATCTGCCACTTCATCAGGAGCATGCCCAGGTGTTGTAGGGAGGTCATACAGGCATATGGAGGCCACACAGACTAGTGAGCCTCATTTTGACATGTTTTAAGGACATTACATAAAACCAGATGAATGATTCTGTATTGCATTGATCAAGGAACCAACCCAATAGGAGCTAAAGGAATCCTCTTGACATTACTTCACTCAGTAAGTTTATGTTATGTTTAATGTGCATTTTCTTCATCAGTTTAGAACATAACATGTTAGCGCTCCCTGGTCCTTTTTGGAGACAGATCCTGAGACAGCAGGCAACTATGGAGAACTCGTGTCAGCTGTGGTAATTAAGGAATACTTTGATTTAATATTGAATTCATGACAACTATCCTCAGGCACATATTCCTGGATATATATAATGACATAAGTAAACTCCCATTTTAGAAACATTGCCTTCTTTGATCTGACTTATTGCCTCAGACTTTGGCCCTGTGTCCCCAAAACTACAGAAAATCCATGACACTGAGTAAGAGGCCTTTATCATGTTATAAGTGAGAGAGTTTGGTGTAACAGTGGTTGAACATGCCAAATCAATCCACAACATACTGCCATTCCCCAGCTGTAACCTGCATATGCATCAAACCAAAATCCAGTATCATAGCCACATGATAGACATAAAGATGAGGTTAAAGGGCTGTGTCATTTTGCCAGATAGCTTCATCCCAAAAAAGATAAACATTCTTCAAAAACAAAAGTTTGTGAATATTTCCAGTATTGCCAGGCCTAAACCAACCTGTTAAACTTATCAAATTATTGTCATAGATACGAACCTATTGATTGAAACAGAATAATCCATTGAAGCCTCCATCATCATCCCAGATCACTGTTACTGTTCAGATTATTTTATCTCTGTTTTCCTCTAGAATGTTTTGAAAATCAGCATTTGATCAACAGACTTTTTAAAAGTTTATTTTGATCCTATTGTTTACGTGTGTAATTGCATTTGTATTGAAATTATGACAGGAAAACCCTTAATCAAATTGTATCTTTGATATCTAATAATAATATTAACAATAATGTTACATATGTAATATGTACACAATAATAATGTGCAAACAAACAAGAAAAATAGCAAAAAATGTCAATTTTTTTCTAATACCCTGTGTATATATATATAAAAACCACATATGACCACAACTCCAAATGTGCAATTGTCACTGCATCTAAACATGACATATTACAAAAAGGTAGAAACATATAATATACAATATGTTCTGAAGCTGGTACTGGTGCAGTTAACTTTGCTTTAGGCTCCCATACACAGTAGGTGTTACTTACTATACGTGCAGTGCAGTATTACTTTAACTTGTAATATGTTATAATAAGCAAGTCACTTCTATATTTATGAGGATGTAGACAATAATGTTGGCTGATATGTAAAACTATGAGATATCGAGTGCAGGGAAGATATTATTGATCGATCAGATTCATGAATGTGTTAGGTACTTAAGCCACAATTAGAGAGTGAAACAGAGACTGACACTGGTTGAAATGTATAGTAAATATTTTATTTTGAACTTTTATGCTGAACTACAAACTGTGAACTGTGCGATCTCTGCGACCTGTGGTGCCTGGTTTACTGTGTGTAAAACTGCGCAGGTTCCCATGTGTCATCCCACACTTTGCCACTGTCAGGAGAAAAACATAACAAACAACAACGACAACCACACACAAAATAGGATAATTTAGGTTGTGACATATGACAATTTTTTAGGATGAAATATCTTCTATATTCATGTCATGCTTTATACACCTTCACTGTAATATAAATCAAGTCAGAGAGTAATAATATATGTAGTAGATGTCAAGCAGGACCACAGCAGCAGCCACGATCCATCGGAACCTGCTGGATGAGAGAGCACAGAAACTCCAGGGAAGAAGTTTAGTTAGTAACATGCATGAACTGCATTACTGAGACATGTATGTTTACAGATGGTGAGGGAGAGGGGGAGAGTTTTCAGTAAAAGGAGACGTGACTGCATCTTCAACCAATACTGAGCCTGCATAACCCTGAAAGAGACAGACAGAGAGAGGGGGGGGACACTAACCCCCAGCAGTCTGGTCCTGTTACAGCATAACTAAGGGCTGAGCTGAACCAGCCCTAACTATAAGCTCTATAAAGAAGTAAAGTCTTATGCCTACTCTTAAAAGTGTTGACCATGTCCACCTCCAAAACTCATAATGGACTTTGGAGGTGGACAGCTATCAAGCTCCTCACAGAAGAGGAGCTCGATAGCTAAAAGCTCCCAATTTACTTTAGTCCAAATACATGAATTCAAATTGAGGTGATAACTATTTATCAACAATATGAATGTCTGTTCCCGTCCAACAAAGTTGTTACTACATACCATGTTGAGCAAGGCTTCCACTTGACTTTAACTTCTTCTTTTTCCTGAAAAACATGATATAAACAAACAATTAATTAAGAAAGACATGCAAGTTGCATACAAAAAGGAGCTTATAAACATTTGTGTACTATTGAATGGCTCAATATATTATACAATTAGTTTACAAAAACATAAGAACCACTACAATGCTTGTACTGCCAGCATCGAGTGCATGTCAGCAAAGCAACACTGCTTACATTGTGGCTCACAAGCAAAACTAACTGAAGCAGATGTTACTGAATGGGAAGGAGCACCTCCACATCAATCACTCCTTCTGAGCATGATGTCAGGAGGACTTTAAAGAACGTAAACATCAGGAAGGCAGCACGACCAGGTCGTATCAGGTGGTATGTTCTTATTTAATGTCCTATTTGGAGCGAAATACAGACTCAGTGGCTGAATTAGTGTAGATTCATCAAATACAAAAGCTTATGGATAGTCAGTCAGGCACAGTTCAAATCCGGGAAGTCCAAAGACGCAAAAAAAATCTGCACAACAGCAGGCTAAATTACTTACATTTACAACTCTCCTGTCTACTATCTCTTCATATTTGAAAATCTTCTGTGTACGGTGTTTTCGGCATTCTGAAAAATAACAAATGAAATATTTACATGAGGTCTGTAAAACTGGAGAAAATGCAAAAATTAAGAAAAAGAAATCTTAACAAACTTAACGAACCTGTCATGTGTTTCGTACATTTACAGTACAGTATGCGACCCATATCCGATCATGGTATGACAGTGTGAATGGCACAAATCCGATATTTTCAAATCCGATCTGGGTCACTTTCGTATGTGGTACTGAATCCGATACATATCTGATGTTTTAGAAAGCGACTGCTGTTTGAATAGTCAAGTCGCATTAAATCCGTCACACGCCAATTATCAGCGCCGGAGAAGCGCCCGATAAGACATCGCGAACGCTTCCTGGCCATCCCATGTAGATGTTAGTGAAACTGTTGGGAAGACAACGTTGGAGAAACGTGAACATTTCATTTATACTGTATAATCTGCAGATTCTGACAGAAATCTGCGACTATCCTTTGAAGCACCGCTCCTCTCTAAAACAGCAATAAGGGTAATTATTAGGCCATATGTAAATAACAAAATAACTTTATAACTTAGAGCAAAATTGGGAAACGTAAAGTCCGAAACAAGTCTTTATATTAAGGGCCATCAGTCAAACAATACTGTTTGGTTTGAGTCTAAACAGAGCGCGTTGTGTGTGACGTCTTCTTTTGCGCATGTGGCCGCTTTGAGCGTTCACACTAGAGTGCGTTTGCTGTCACATTTTATTTGTAGTGTGAACAAGCAGACATAAAAATCGGAATCGAGCATTAAGACCTGCAGTGTGAACGTAGTCTAAGTGTGTGGGTGGCCCGATACTTTTGTCCATATGGTGTAGATGGATATACATGTCTGAATGGGCGCCTGATGCTTGTTACTCCCAGATATTACAAGCTTGTAAAAAAAAATAGTAAAGTATTTGTGTGCTTACTTTGTAGTACAAATAAAAGTGTACATTTACTGTTTTTAGGTGTAATTTGCAATGTGAACCAATCTGACTTTTTTCAAATATTGTATATTAAGATTAGTATTCTTTACCTTCTCTTATTAAATACACTTGAACACTGAGATCAGTTAAAATTTCACGACTTGTTTTTTATCCTTTTTTCCATCTCTAGATCGGACTGCAGCTCACAAGGATGTGTGCTTCACGCGAATTGAGGAGGGCTGGATCTGCAGCGAGCCCCAGAACCGGGTGGTGACGTATTCAGAGTGCTGCTGTCACTTCGGTCGTGGCTGGGGGCCCGAGTGTAACAGCTGCCCTCCCAGAAACTCAGGTGAGCTACTGAAAACTTGCCAGACCTCTTTAGCACTTAATCCATTTATTGAATTAACAAGAATTTTATCTGTTTTACCCAGCAATGTTCAGCCATCTGTGTGGGATGCATCTTGAGACGGAGTCAGACGGGGAACAGGATTTGCAGGCAGCTTTTCCCAATTACAACCCGGGTGACACTCAATGACGGTTTTTGTTAAAAATCAGTGATAGCTGAAACATTCCTGCCCTCAGACAAGGCTTATTTATTTACCTCTTTCTGCCCCCATTTTCTCTTTTCCCCTGGTTCGTTTTGTGAAAAGGTGACAGTTCAGAAGAAGATTCCGACGAATGCAGCTGCGGACATGGCCGCTGTGTCCGTTCCTACCTGGGCACTATGTGTGAATGTAACCCAGGCTTTAGGCTAGACTACTCGCGTGCTCGCTGTATAGGTCTGTCCTACATATACACTACAAAAATGCAAATACACATATTCTTTTAGAGTCCTAGATTCTCTTATTAGTGTATGTACAGCAGCCAATGTGCAGATTATAACTTTGTTCTGTCAACTAATGTTTGGATTTCTGTTTTATGGCTCATTGTCACTAATGAATACTTGTTTTTCTTTGTTCCAGACATTGACGAGTGTGCAGAACCAGATGTCCGTGTTAGTCCATGCAAGAACGCTCGCTGTGTGAACACTTCTGGCTCGTACAAGTGCTTGTGCAAGCAAGGCTTTGTGCACACGCGTAGGCCAAACGTGTGCATCCGTCGCAGAACTCGGTAACCTCTGTGCGTTGCTCTGCGTGCCGCTACGTCTCTCCCCATCTACGCGGCGTGCACAAACAAACCAGCACGTGCAGCTCTTACACTCCTCTCTCATGGTACATACATGGGACTGTGTGAACGCAGTAAACATACAAACATGTTGTCATCGGGAGCCACGTCATAACAATATAAAATGTACAAAACATATCATTGTCAGCCCCTTTTTCATTGGCCAGTCCACATTTTAAAAAAATCTGCAACACAGATAAGGAATATGTTTGTTTATTTGTGCGCTAAAAGTATTTTGTAATTATTTTTTTTTATTTTGAACTGTTTTTGTAGTTTAAATTGTGCATTTTGTGATTTTTGTCATTGACCTCCCAGTTGCTTTTATCTTCTTTTGAATTTTTGATTCAAACAATGAGGACATCCTCTGATGTCTCCTTCCTCAACGAGCTCAACAACTTTTATGCTCGTTTTGAGCGAGGGAACCCCACAACCACAACCAAAGCAGACGTGACGCCAGACCACCAACCTCTGACTCTCTCCCCCACCGATGTAGGAGCGGTGCTGAGCAGGATCAATGTCCACAAGGCTGCAGGCCCTGATGGCATACCCGGGCGTGTTCTCAGAGCGTGTTCTGGGGAGCTTGCAGGAGTGCTGACAGACATATTCAACCTGTCCTTGGCCCACGCTGTGGTACCGGCCTGCTTTAAATCCACCTCCATCGTCCCGATACCCAAAAACTCCAACCCATCTTGCCTCAATGACTACCGCCCAGTAGCACTCACCCCCATCATCACTAAGTGCTTAGAGCAGCTGGTCCTAGCACACTTCAAATCCTGTCTCCCCCCCACCCTGGACCCCCACCAATTCGCATACCGCCAGAACAGGAGCACAGAGGATGCAGTCTCCATCGCACTGCACTCTGTCCTCTCACACCTGGACAACAACAACACCTACGCCAGAATGCTGTTTATAGACTTCAGTTCAGCGTTCAATACAATCCACCCCTCACAACTCATCAGGAAACTGACAGACCTGGGCATCAGTTCCCTCATCTGCAAATGGTTACTGGACTTCCTGACCAACCGCCCCCAACATGTCCGGCTGGATAACCACTGCTCATCTACCATCACAATGAACACCGGTGTACCACAAGGCTGTGTGATGAGCCCCTTCCTCTACTCCCTCTTCACCCACGACTGCAGACCTGCTGATGGTTCCAACACCATCATTAAGTTTGCAGATGACACCACGGTGATTGGCCTCATCAGTGACAACGATGAGGCCGCCTACAGGGAGGAGGTGGATCGTCTGGCTGAGTGGTGCGACACAAACAACCTGCTGCTTAACACCGAGAAGACCAAGGAGCTCATCGTGGACTACAGGAGGAATGCTGACCCACATCCACCCATCCACATTAAGGGGACGGCTGTGGAGCGTGTGAGCAGCTTCAAGTTCCTGGGAGTCCACATCTCCGAGGATCTCACCTGGACGACCAACTGCTCCAAGCTGGTCAAGAAGGCTCACCAGCGCCTCTTCTTCTTGAGGACTCTGAGGAAGAACCACCTGTCCTCAGACATCCTGGTGAACTTCTATCGTTGCACCATCGAGAGCATCCTGACCAACTGTATAACAGTCTGGCACGGGAACTGCTCTGCCTCGGACCGGAAGGCGTTGCAGAGGGTCGTGAAAACTGCCCAGCGCATCGCCGGAGCACCACTTCCTGCCATAAAAGACATCTACAGGAAGCGGTGTCTGAAAAGGGCTGGGAAAATCATCAGAGACCCCAGTCACCCATCACATGGACTCTTCACCCTCCTGCCCTCTGGGAGGCGCTACAGGAGCCTCCGGACTAAGACCACCAGGTACCGGAACAGCTTCTTCCCCACAGCTGTCAGACTCCTGAACTCTGCCTCCTGACATCTGACCCACGTTAACACATGGACTGAACATACACACACCCACAATGGACAACTGTACCCTCAAACACACAATAATAACATGGACTGAACCACCACTCACAACCACTAGCACTTTATATAGATACTGTAGAAATTATCCACATATCTAATTTATCTTAACTGCACTACTGTATAGCTCTGTAAATAATCATTCTGTACATACGATAATTTTTAACCCTACAACTGTTTACAACTTGCATAGTTCCCATTTCTGTATAACTGTATATCTCAGATTTCTGTAAAGTTATTTATTTCATATTCTGTATAGTTTTTCATATTTATATCCTGTTCATAGCCTGTACATAGCTTGTACTCACTACAGCCTGTACATACCTATAGTTATAGAATATTCACAACATACTTCATACCGTGTACATTATAACATACCATAATAGACCCATTTCTGTAATATACTTACATATCTATATTATTGCTAATATATATTGTAATATATCTATATCACTAAAGCACTTCTGGATGGATGCAAACTGCATTTCGTTGCCCTGTACCTGTGCATGTGCAATGACAATAAAGTTGAATTCTATTCTATTCTAAATGAGTTTCAAACATTTCTATGGTATTATAATTGTCTTTAACCTATTCAGTAGTTGTATATTGTAGGAATGCCTTGTGGTATTCCCATTTACATTCCCAGTTGCATCCACATTCTTTCATGTTTAAGTCATCTGGATTTTATTTCCTTGCCACACGTTGTTGACATTGTTTTTTTGTACAGTTTGTTTCGTGGATTGGTCCCTGTCCTCCCCTTCTTTATTTGTTTATGTAAAATATGAGAAACCTGAGGTTTTTGTATAATTTGACATGTGCACCTAAGTGGACTTAAGCTTGATAAAAACATTTCACGCACTTAGCAATAAATATAGTGGAAATATTTGCGAAATATAGCTTATTCTGAAAAAGAAATCAAGCAAGTTTAACACCTATTGCCATTAAACACTGCATTAAAGTATTTAGAAAGCCAAAGATGCTGTTGTGATAAGAAGAATTTGATTTAAAAAAAATGACAACCTTTCATGCATTTGTTTTTCTTCTGTTTGAGGGAAATGTGTTTTTTTCCACACATATGAAGATATGTGGAAAATAGCAATGCTTTAAGTTCAGACAGACACATTCAGGCAGGGAGGCCCAAAGTTCTCCCACAGTCATGTTCAGAAATATGCCGGACTGGACTGTGGATGATTCAGTGTTGCCTTTCAAGCACGCCTAGAAAGCAAATAAACCCAGTGCATGGCAGAGTCTCCCAAGATCTTCCATTAGATTTATGTTCATGTGCTTTTTTTTCCTCCACACACAGTACTGATTTCACATTTTAAAAGGTACAGTCATATCATTTTTGAGTTTATTTAAAAAGAAAAATAGAATGTTGTACTCATAAATGCACCTTAATTAGTGTGTAATTACATCTGCTTATTCTCATGAGCTTAGAAATAATTCATAAAAAAAAAACATAGGAGTGGGCTTGTGGAAGCCATCATGCTGCCCCACCAACTTGAATACAGTTCAATCTAAATGCATTTTATATGTGTGTACAAACCTGCCAATCTTCTTCCTCCTCACCTCAACTGAGCTAAAGTCAGGGATCTAACTGGGGTTTTCCCGATACTAGAATTTCAGACTTGTAAACCAGGAAAATGCTTAATACCATTTTCAATAGCACGAGCAAGATTTTTATTGTATCCTCACACAAAATAAGTATGATGGAGAAGTAACTCCTTGGAATTGGAACAAATGTTCCGAATTATATTTAACAAAATAAGTTTTTAAGTTTAAAGTTTTATATTTTACAAATATTTTGGTAATTTCATTAGCAAGCCATTTTAACTACAACAAAAGCTGGTTATAACCTAAGATTGTTGTTTTTCAATAAGTGTGTGAGTTCAACAATGTCCAGCAGTTTACTAACGACAGCTACCAGTAGCTACCAGGGGCTAATAGCAGCTAACAGAGGCTAACAGCACTTAACTGTAGCAGAAACAGCAGCGCTTAATGACAGACAAGTTCAGGATATCCTCAACAACTCACCTCAGTATGGCTATGAGGCAGAAGTGAGCTTCACTAGCTCCTCGACTTGTATCCTGCACCTTTCACAAAGTTTTACAGTGTCCTCCAGAGTAAATACAGATGAATGGTGGCCAGAGTGTTTGTCCTACGGTGGCCACCATAGCTTGGATTACGAACTTAATTATGCAGTTCAACTGGTAAGTAAGACAGCAGAACTCAGTTGATTGCAATCTGCAATCCTCTCATATTTAGTGGTGAGATTTTAAATACTGTAGGCTTAAACATTCTGCAGCATCAGGAAGTGTTTATAGATAGATTTTGTTATATTCAATAAAAAGGTTTAAAGTAGTAACACAGGACAAATGTAGCCATTCCTCGAAGTGCTGCAAAGGAGGTCCTACAAATGTTGGATATCAAAGCTTGAAAGTCTTGTCCATAATCATTTTCTACAAGTTAATTTTTTATCTAAATCTTAATCTCAAGTTTCAAACACAATCAGTTTAAACTAGGGCTAAACTAGTGGTGAAAATGATATCCTAAACTTAAAAGCCCACAAATGTTATCAGCTACCTAAATAATGGCACCATCTTGTGGTCTCTTTGTGTCACTATAATTCCTTCAGTGTTGTGGACATTATTGCCAGGGGCACCACTAAGGGAAATTTGCTGCTGAAATGTGAAAGCTAAACTGATTTAGCTCTCAGATACAACTGGATTGCACAGAGATTTGCACAGATTTCACAAAGCGTTTTCCCACTATCTGAGCATTAAAACAGTAAAATAGTTATCTATTTGTTTTTATAGGGGTAGGATATTCCAGGCATTAGTTCTAGTGAAACGATATGCAGAAATTGACAAAATTTGTCTATTGGTCAGCTGGCTGTGGGTTGGTATAATGTGTGACCTGTTAAATGAGGAAATCGTCTGTATTTTGAACTCTCTTTTTCCTGAACAACTACAGCACAATGCCATTTCCAACATAATTATTGAGGACAATCCTGAAAATACTGCGGAAGAGGCCGATGAAGAGGGCAGTAATGGTGAGAAGCCAATTTGGAATTAATCTGAAGCTGAACGTGACACTGAAAATGATTCTGAGGTTGATGCCCCGGTGTTAGTGCTCTCTAGCCCGGTACTTGGAAGTGGCCAAAAGAGGATGATGACAATGACCAGATGACCAATAACTGATTCAGGCCCTCCAGTGAACTGTCAGACACCACCTCCAGCAGTGGGAATGACTCTGATGAAGAAGGCATACTGTCAGCACCCTCTACATCAGCAACACACAGGAAGAGAAAGTAGGATGAAGCGAAAGATGGGCGAGAGAATGTCACACACTGCCACATGCTTAGTGTTGAACCTCATCTTCTTAGCCCAGTGTCCTACATCTCTTACATTGAATAACTACTGCATTAGGATATATTTTTTCTAGGATAGCCGACTGCTACTGTGAACCTTTGACAGATCATTATTTTGAGAACACAAGGAACTCATTCTACTCAGTAAATCAAAGAGCACTAACATTTGAACTTCATTTTTCCATGCTGCATAATAAGCTGCCGGACAAATGAACCTGGACAAATTAGACAACACGGCAAAGAACAAATCCTGTGGACATCACACTCCCTTGCAAGTTGTGTTTTCTTTGCTACCACCACACACCCCAGCGCCCAGAGGGACTGAATTTTGGCCACCCCCCTCTAAGATTGTGACCTTGCAGCTAGGGACCCGTTTACCACACTCTTGTCAGTTACCTGTGGAATAATTATGTCCAGCCTAAAAACCAATATGATATCATAAATGAGCCATAATTCTTTTCCTAATTTCTATACCTGCTTTTGACCTAGCAAAGCATCTACAGGAAGGTGTGACTGCTCTCCAAGCCAGAGGTAATGTGGTGAGTCACCTGTCGTTTCATGGGGAGTTCCATTGTGCACATTTAATAGTTCTTGAAAATACTCAGGCCGACAGTGTTTCTTCTCCAGTAGTAAGCCGTGTCGTGATAGGTCGTGAGGCGTCCTGTTAAAACGTTCACACTGTGCGTTACCTTGACGATGATTCAATATTTTCTTGACCTCATATAACTTGTGCAGCTCCTGAAATACCCCGTTTTCAAAATTTCTGTTTTGAACTGAATGCTCTCAGGCACACAGTACCACTTAAGGTTAACTTAAGTGGAAAAATTAAGGTGAAGTTTAAGTTCTCAGTCAGATTTGTGCTTATCCAGGTCATTTATTTCCAATTCTTATTTGTGGATATTGATCATTAAATACTGACACTAGTTTATAAGTAGTGGAAATGCAAATAATCGTGTCATTATCAGTGATGGAATAACGGCCTTTACTTTTTTCAGTAACTAGTAATCTGATTAATTACCGTTTCTATATTTCTATTGTTACATGGCTATTATTAAGAAGAAAATGCGGTGTGGACTCATTAATATTTTTCAGCACACATATGGTTGAATCTGTCTTCAGTTTACCGGGAGTTGGAGCCGGGGGGCAATCGTACAAGTGCTGCTTAGGTGGATTCCCCTCTGTTTGCACCATTTAGTTATGAGCTGTTGCATCTGTGTGTGGTGTCGCGATTGAGGAATAACCCGGGACGGTAACTAAGATATTGACAACGCCACCTGGGGGAGGGCGTTACACCCCAGGAAAGATTTCTCTAGCCAATGTACGTATTGCACTGGCTACCAAAGCCCACAGACTCGTTATTAACGGCAGAGGTGAGACAAAGGAAGTTTACAAATCAAAATTTATTAAGAGGAACTACTAAAAACATAACTATAAAACCAGGAAGGCACCTAGGGTAGCAGGGTTGAGACGGCAAAATAGTTAATTAAAACACTTTATTAACAAACGATGATTAAAATGACCAGACTCCCTACCACGATGCTACCCTAAAACAATCACAGCATGATAAAAGAATAACCAAACAAAATAGTGGAGACCGGCCACTTGAGGAGGCAACCTACACGGAGGAGTGCCCAAGGGTGCCACCAATTACTCACCCGTGTAACTTCACTGCAGACCTCACTGTCACTCACACTAAACTCTAAATGGTGCAATCTACCTATTCCCGGTGTGTACACTCGCATGCAGCGGGAAGGGGATTCCACCTCACGTGCCTAGCCCCTCAGCAAGCGGCCGCACCTCCACTAAAGCAATAAAACAAAGCATAAAACGTTACACACATTAATAAAAGATCTACATAAAACAAATACACCCCAAAGTACTGTTCGTTATAAAAGCATCACATAACAAACAAAACAGCATATGACAAGAGAGCAGCAGTATAGTGCAAACCTGCAACAAAAGAGGGAAACAGTTGTCAAAGTCCACCCTACTATATGCCACATTATGATGAACACAAGAGTCCCACTTACCACTCTCTAAAGGGCAATAATAAACTGAGTAGCTTTCCTTGAGAGATCTGCAGCGCTTAACTGCCTAATGCTCTCAGCCACCTTGGATGGACAAGACTGCCAAATGCCTCCTTCTGGTAGTGAAGCGCAGCTGTTTCTTATAAGCCTGCTAATTATCGGCTGGGAAGGTGTGGATGTCAGTGGTGCGTTTGTGGACATCATGTAAAACCCTACCCCAGAATCTACTTCACTACAATCTACCCCCGGGATTTGGAAAAAGTATTTGGTTTATATTTAGAGAAGCAAAGGCTCTTCATCCTGACAGATGTTCCCTGGTGGATCTCTGTCCTGTGACAGTGGCACAGTATAGTGTATTAGTATAATCAAAGCCACTTCCCTAACCAATTTTTAAAGCTATTTAGCAGATCGACCAAGTGGAAGTAGACTCTGTCTGCTGTGTGCAAAAGGTTATATGATTAACCACACAGCAGATACTGCACTACAATAGTAGCAGCAGCTCACACAAAGTAACACAGGGCTCAGTGTACTGTAATATTAAAACAGTTGACAGTCTCGACCTTAAGATTTCTAAGCTGTTTGCTGTAGACTAAGCAGGGACAATTAACTTGCCAAAGGACCACTAATTAAAGTTTACTCTTAATAACAGTAGCAGTTTATATGAATATATTGTTTATGTGTGTTTTGCCTACTGGTGCAGCAACAGTCCAGTGCTCCTTAGAAAAATGAACTACTCGTGCCTAAGCTAACAATTTCAGTCACACCGATGTCTTTTATTTACAGAGTTAGCTTAGCGACTTAGCTTAGCAAGACTTTATTTGAAAGTTCAGGATTTTTTGTTCACACTGGCAGCACATTCGGCCAATGAGGTTCAGTTTGGTTCAACGCCCTTTTTGACCCATGAAACAGCAGAAAATGAAACTGTTGGAGCCAAGTCCAGGCCAATATTTTACTCAGTTACATCATGTCATATTTAAGTATTTGTCATGATTTTTAAGTTTCTATTATAATCTTGATCATTTTATGTTATAACGTAATAGGCTGTGCTCCATAAATTTATCCTGCTTTGTTAGTCTGTTGTTGTTGTTGTTGTAAAGTGTTGGTAGATGTCGTAAAGGGGGTGTGTATTTGGCCCGCATGCGGAGGGGTGTGGATAAAAAAGGGTTAGGTAAGCAAGCAGGACGGGGAGCAACAGTTTTCTGACCGTCGCCGTTTTAATGTTATTTTTTGTTGTAACATAAAGGGAATGTAAACGGAGCTCCCACCAGAGGCATTTGTTTTGTACCTTTCGATTTGTATGGAAAATAAATGTTTTGCCCCTTTTTTCCTTCGCCTTGTTTTTTGCTACCGGAAGGCATCCAAGCGACTTAACAAGAGCACGAGTCAGAAACTTTACGTCCTGCAGAAGCGGCAAAGAAGGACCGAAGGTTGCCGCTACATTAGTCAGAAAACTGCTCCGAAAGTGAGAGGATTACGCACACGTCACCGGCGCACAGAGTTAATCGGCCCGCGGCGCGGCAAGGGAAAACTGGAAAACGGGACGTGAAAGAGGATGCGCTTCAGTCTTCCCGTGTTTCCCGGATCCTTTCGGCAGTAAGAAAACCCCGCATCTGAAAAGTAAGAGGCTGTGCCTGCTTTAAGGTTTGTGAAAATTCCTGTATGGTTAAGTCGTACATGGCCTGTGTAAAGGATTAATTGCATTGAAAGGTTTATGGCAGCGCAATTAATATGGAGCAGCAGGAAAAAAGAGTTTCCAAGCCAACCTATAAAGCACAAGAGGAAAAGCTTCAGCATCTTAAAGTGACAAGGAAAACCAAGTTGGGTTATCTTACTAGAAAGATAAAAGAGATTGAGGAGCTTATGGAAGATGACGGCAATTATGAGGAAGTGTCTGTTAAATTAGCCACTGACTTCTCAAAAATGTATATTGAGTTTTGTGAAAACAACGATGCAGTTAAAAATCACTTGACTGAGTCAGAACTTCTTCATGATCAGACACAGTGGTATGAGCCAAAGGCTAGCTATTTGAGAAGTTTTGTGGAGAAAGTCGAGAGATGGTTAAAAAGAGTGGAAATGCAAGCAGATGAAGCAAGAATGGTTGATGCTGAAGTTGAGCCTGCAGACAGTGCTTCAGCGATATCGTCCAGACGCAGTAAAGCACATCGAAGCAGTCGAACCTCTTCTGTTGTGTCTTCGACCACATATTCTGCTAGGCTAAAGACTGAGGCAGAAAGGGCTGCTCTGGTAGCGCATGCTGAGGCATTAAAGCAAAAGATGGAGATTGACAGACAAGAAGCTGTTCTTAAGGCAAAAAGGGAGGAATGGGAGTTGCAAACAGCTATTGCTGCAGCTAACGCAAAGCTTGAGGTGCTGACTGTGAAGGAGCCAGCCCATAACACTTCTGCTGACTTGGTCAACAAAATGGCTACCTGCCAAAGAGCTCCGGGCCAAAATATTGGGGCCAGTTTTGGTTTGGTTAAGCCAGAACATGGAGATGTCGGTCGAGAATGTGAGTCAGAGGTAATGCAGGGTTCAGAAAGGAGTAGCAGGCTTCCTCATCCATTGAATAAGAAGGATAATAGCCAATAGTGGCAGCAAAGATGGACAGGATGGTAAGAGCCGAACTGGAGTTGGAGTTGGAGGAGTCTGTCTTTTGGACGGACAGCACGTCGGTGATTAAGTACCTCAAGAATGAAACAGCGAGGTTTCGTACGTTTGTTGCCAATCGAGTTGCTGCCATCAAGGATAGATCAGCTGTCTCTCAGTGGAGATATGTGAACACCTCGGCCAATCCTGCAGACTTTGCTTCCAGAGGGCTCAGTGTTGGTGCCTTTCTCAAGGCAAAGACATGGATCACGGGTCCAGATTTCATTTTGAAACCAGAAATGGAGTGGCCAGAAATGCCAGACAGTGTATGCCAGCCAATCTGTAATGACCCAGAAGTCAAAGAAGCATCAGTATATGCTCTTGTGGTTGAAGAAGACGCCACCTCTCAGCTCATTCATCATTACTCAAGCTGGCGTCGGGTTAAAAGAGCCGTTGTATGGGTCCTGAGATTAAAGGGTGTGCTGAAGCTTCTTGCTCAAAAGAGGAAGGATTTAAAAGCGAATCTCTATGATGGAAGGTTGGAGCAGGAGAAGCAAATGACACACTTCAATGCTAACCTTCCCATCTTGCCACTTTCTGTGAGTGACATGGCTGAGGCGGAAGTGGAGATTGTGCGCTTCAGTCAAGGGCAGCGGTTTGGCGAAGAGATTGCCAAGCTGCAACAAGGAAAGACAGTGTCAAAGTGTAGCCCTCTTTGTCAGTTGTTGCCAGTTGTACAGGATGGCATTCTGAGAGTGGGTGGCAGATTGAGCAGATCTAGCATGCAAGAGGAGTTAAAACACCCTGCAATCTTGGCTAAGGATCAGCATATAGCCACTCTCATTCTCAGATCGACTCACGAGGATCTTGGACATTGTGGCAGGAATCATGTCGTATCAAAGGTACGGCAGAAGTACTGGATACTAAGATCTCATGCTGCTGTCCGGAAGATTTTGTCCCGGTGCGTCGCCTGCAGACGGCATCATGGGAAAGCGGCAAGTCAGATCATGGCAGATCTTCCTACGGAAAGGCTCACGCCCGATGAGCCACCGTTCACAAGTGTCGGTGTGGACTACTTTGGTCCCTTCGAAATCAAAAGGGGTAGGTCCATGATCAAAAGGTATGGTGTAGTTTTTACCTGCTTGACGGTGAGGGCTGTGCATATTGAGCTGGCAAGTTCGTTGGACACGGACTCTTGTATTCATGCCTTGCGGAGGTTCGTTGCTAGGAGGGGACAGGTTCAGTTGATGCGTTCTGACAATGGAACAAACTTTGTAAGTGCAGAGAGGGAGCTGCGGGAAGCAGTGCGTGCTTTGGATAATGTAAAAATTCAAGAAGCCTTGTTGGTTAAAGGCATCACATGGATATTCAACCCCCCAGCTGCCTCGCATTTTGGAGGAGTTTGGGAGCGGCAGATACGGTCCATACGCAAAGTGCTCAGCTCCGTTGTGGAGCAGCAGATCCTTGATGAGGAGGGTCTGCACACACTGCTGTGTGAGGTAGAGGCGATTATCAATAGCCGCCCTATCTCAAGAGTCTCTACCGATCCGAATGACCTGGAGGCCTTGACGCCAAACCATTTGCTTTTGATGAAAGCCAAAACTTCGCTACCTCCTGGAGTATTCAGCAGGAGCGACTTGTACTCGAGGCGTAGATGGCGTCAAGTCCAGTATTTGGCGGATTTGTTTTGGAGACGGTGGATTAAGGAGTATCTGCTGGACTTGCAAAAGAGACAAAAGTGGGCCCTTCCACAAAGAAATATCAGTCAAGGTGATATTGTCCTCATTGTGGATGATTCCGCTCCAAGAAATTCATGGCTAATGGGTCGAGTGATTCAGATGTTTGAGGATCCCAAGGGTCGGGTTCGTCAAGCCAAGGTGAAAACCAGCAAAAACATTCTCCTACGACCTGTGGCGAAGCTTTGTGTGCTGCTAGAGTGTGATATGTAGCGCCCCTTCTACATATTACTCAAGAGACAGCGGTAAAGGCTGGTCTCCTACGGTGAGTCATGTGCTTGAACCTCTGACTCCATTCCCTAATCTCCCCAACATACACACATACACGCATCCGTGAAGACATGTTCCAGCTTAAGAAGAGTTCCTGCTGTAACAAGACAAAACGAAGTTTCTGTTGGAATAAGGACATTAATGTGCCATATGAGCAGTTCAAGTACTTTGTATATTTGCCTGTTCGTTATCTGGAAGGTTTGATTTGTTGTTCTGAACAATATATAAATGTATGTATAAGAGTAATTGTTTTGTGGCTCACAAGAACAATTAGGGGCCAGGATGTTGGAGCCAAGTCCAGGCCAATATTTTACTCAGTTACATCATGCCATATTTAAGTATTTGTCATGATTTTTAAGTTTCTATTATAATCTTGATCATTTTATGTTATAATGTAATAGGCTGTGCTCCATAAATTTATCCTGCTTTGTTAGTCTGTTGTTGTTGTTGTAAAGTGTTGGTAGATGTCGTAAAGGGGGTGTGTATTTGGCCCGCATGCGGAGGGGTGTGGGTAAAAAAGGGTTAGGTAAGCAAGCAGGACGGGGAGCAACAGTTTTCTGACCGTCGCCGTTTTAATGTTATTTTTTGTTGTAACATAAAGGGAATGTAAACGGAGCTCCCACCAGAGGCATTTGTTTTGTACCTTTCGATTTGTATGGAAAATAAATGTTTTGCCCCTTTTTTCCTTCGCCTTGTTTTTTGCTACCGGAAGGCATCCAAGCGACTTAACAAGAGCACGAGTCAGAAACTTTACGTCCTGCAGAAGCGGCAAAGAAGGACCGAAGGTTGCCGCTACAGAAACATTCTCATTTCAACACCCATTTGTTAGCTATTCTGCTGTTTGTCATCATGTCACAGGTGAAATGAAATGATAGTACATTTACTTTGCTTCCTGTAGGAGTGATCATGTCATGTGAGACCGTGTATTACTTATGAGGAAAGCCAACTTTGGGATTCCTAATCAGTCAGCTTTGGAAAAAAAAATGTTTGAACTGTGTGTGAACAAAGCTCTTCTTTTTACTCTGGGGATGGTACACACTGCACAGTAGTTTTTAGACAAATGAGGGTAAAATGAGACATTAAAGCCTTAAAAGACAAACCACATTTTCGAAGAAAGCATCTCAGGTTACTATCTCTGTCAGGGCGTGTGTTTTGTCTCTGCGACTGTCGCAAATGCTGATAGGTGCATTTGATTTTGTGATCTCCGCCACAGAGAGTACTGGAAAGCAACTACTGCGTTGTTAAAAGTAGAAACGTCGTTTATAAATGAATCGTGTAACTATAACTTTACTACTTTGCAGCTCCTTAGTTTGTGATTGCTATGATATGAACTTAGATGTCCTGTTATTCAAGTTTTTTTGTTTAGTTTGTGTGTCTTTTACTGTTTTTCTTGGTAACTGCCATGTAGTAAATGGAATCGGCGGCTCACCCACATACACAACTGTCTGACATTCACCTCTCACACAGTGGATACAATTCTGCCCCTGCAGGAATAAGATAAGATAAGATAAGATAAGATAACTCTTTATTGTCATTGCACAGTCATACATAGTACAGTAGTACAATGAAATTGGAAAAACTGTCCTACGTCGGCACTACATATAACACAACACGACACGATATGACACATCACAACACAACAAACAACACAACACAGTATATTAACTTAGTATAAAAAAGAAGAATAAGTGTATGTGTTATGCACACTGTTATTATTGCACATTAATTATTATTGCACCTTGTTATAAATATAAATATTATTGTTATTGTTTTAAACATTGTTACCTCCCCCCTAAAAAAGTCCAGGGAGGTATCCAGTCAGGTCAGCTATTTACATTGATCAGGGCTATTGCCCTGTTGTAAAAGCTGTCCTTGAGTCTATTTGTTCGGGACCTCAGCAGCCTGAACCTCCTGCCAGACGGCAGCAGCTTAAACACCCGGTGTCCTGGGTGTGTGCAGTCCCGTAGGATGCTGCGTGCCCTCTTGAGACAGCGAGTGCTGTACAGGTCCTTCAGGGAGGGAAGAGGATGTCCAATGATTTTTTGGGCCATGTTGATGACCCTCTGGAGTGCCTTTCTGTGTGCTGTGGTGCAGCTGGAGAACCACACACCGATGCAATATGTCAGCACACTTTCAATGGAGCAGCGGTAGAAGACGGTCAGCAGCTCCTTCTTCAGGTCCATTTTTCTGAGGATTCTCAGAAAGTGGAGACGCTGTTGGGCCTTCTTTAAGACCGCAGAGGTGTTAGAGCTCCATTGGAGGTCTGTGTCTATGTGCACACCCAGAAACTTGAAACTTTGTGGTTATGAAACTGACCAAGTGTTTGCATAAAATGTCACATGTTCAAAGCCGTCACAGAACCTGGGGTTTTGTATAAGTGCAGCTGTTGGTGGGGAGATAATCTCACTCTTCTATATAAAGAGTCACCAGGCAGCAACTTCCAGATCTTCATTTGCGATCTCCTCCATCATCATTTCTCCACTTATCAGCAGCTATGGCTTCACTTCGCACCCTTCTGGGATTTCTTCCTCTGAAATCCTACCTCAGGCAGACTTTGATTTACAGGCGGTAAGAATCATTGATAATCATTTTTATTTTACCACCCATCTATTTTCATAACCATGTCTCTATCTTAGGGCCATGGAAAGGGGGTACTGGAGGTTATCTAACAGGGATAAGCAGGGACCCCCCCCCCCCCCCCTCCAAGACAGTTTAGCAGTCTACACGGGAGGCTAACCTTTGCACAATTTACTTTTATAATGACTTCACCATTTATGTTATGTGGTTATGTTTCACGCTGGATTTTGTGTGATAATACATATTCTGTGTTACAACAAACAGCTCTTGTGCTTCTGTCTAATTCTCAATGCTTTCCATTTGTGTGTCCACAGATGGCAGGTAAGTGGTACCGGACTGGAATTTGCTCTAATGGCCAGTGGTTTGTCAGTCGCAAAGCCAATATGAAGATCGGCACGGCCATCATTACGCCAACTGAAGATGGAGGTCTTGAGTTGTCGTTCTTCAGTCTTACGTGAGTGCGAGAGGACAGACAGAGCAAATATCATTTGAATAGCATTAAAATATTTACACTGGAGATTAATGTGATGTCTTTGCGACAGTAATGATACATGTCAGGAAATGGAGAATTTAGCCAACAAGACCGAGGTGCCTGGAAAATTCACATACAAGAGTCGGCGTGAGTACGCCCACAAAGAGAGGAAACGAATAATTTTCCATCATCATCATCCAGTATTATTTTTTCACATATTCTCTTCTGCTTTTTTCCTTTTTGTCAGACTGGGGGTATGTGAGTGACATGCTTATGGTTGATGTGAAGTATGATGAGTACGCCCTGACCTATTCCTTCAACACCAGAGGGAATGAAACCTTTGTCATTAACAGACTATTTGGTAAAGTTGCATTTAGCTGTGTTCAGTAAACCGTTTAGCAAAGTTACACCCACTGCAGCAGATTTACATCACGTGGTTTCACAGGACGTAGTTTGGACCTCAGCGATGAGGTGCAGGAGAAGTTCAGGCAGTTCTGCTTGCAGACCGGCATCCTTCCTGAAAATACTGTCCTTCTTCCTAAAAGCGGTACTTTTACATTGGTGGTGAAGTTCTATATAAAAACAGCTTGGAATACAGTGATGTTGTGCACTGATCACCTTACACTTTCCATTTTTCCTTCTACAGAGGAGTGTCCACTTGCCTAACCTTCTGTCCCACCGATCATCTCACCAGTACTGCATGAAGATCTTACACCATCTGTTATGGAAATGTGCCTGAGCACCATCTTGAGATGTTTTTAACAATAAAAATGCAAACATCGAGAATATTTTTCTTCATTATTCATCCTTTGTATGAAATAAACTGAAGGACACCCATAACAACACAACCAAAATGTATTTTTCCCCCCATTCACACACTTTATAGTATTCAAGCAAGCAATCAATCAGTTTATTTATAAGCACATTTAAAAACAACAGAGGTTGGCCAAAGTGCTATACAAAGCAAAAAGTAAAACAAACACACCTAAAGAGAACAAAACAAAAACTCAGTCACAATTAAAAGCTAGGGAGTAGAAATGTGCTTTCAGATGGGATTTAAAGTGGTGGAGACGTCCTAATTTGAAGAGGCAGACTGTTCCAAAGGGTCAGGCAAACGCTTGGTCTCCTCTGTGCTTTAGGAACAATCAGAAGCAATGTAACAGCTGACTGAAAAGTTCTATTTGCAGTGTTTTTAGTTAAAAGATCAGAGAGCTACGAGGGAGCTAATCCATTTAGAGACTTACAAACAAGCAATAAAATCTTAAAATCAATTCTGGAACATACTGGAAACCAGTGTAAACGAGCCAAGACTGGGGAAATATGGTCACGTTTACGAGTGCCTGTCAAGAGTCGGGCTACAGCATTCTGAACAAGCTGAAGACGAGAGAGCAGAGAGCATTCGATTGTTAAAAACAAACAGTGGTCACATTATAAGTTAAATGCATATTCAAGCTTTTATTTACATCCGTTTACAATTCACTGAGTTTTATTTTACGTGATTAAATGATCTTAGATCATCCACCTGTAGATGAAGGTCAGAATGACTCCTTGTTTTATCTGCCCATATTGTGGTTTTAGTCAACACACTAAAGGCAATATGCTACTGAGTGGTGACGTCAGAGTACCTCATAGCACAACAGTTGCTTATACACACACACACACACACACACACACACACACACACACACACACACAATTTTAACAAGTTGTTTCTGTGCTTAAATTTCTTACATTTTTTTCTTCCATTGATTAACCCACTATTTGAAATCAGATATTTTTCACTATTCTTCTTGGTTTATACATGAACTCTCCTTTGAGTACATTTCCTTACAACCAGAATATTATGATTGTTGGACAATCATGTAGTCAGACTCGGGTTTCTTTGTTTTCTGGTCTTCATGAAAGCCAAATCAGAACGTTTTTCCTCAGAAGTAGCTATTCCACTTCTGGGGTGAGCAACCTGTGCTCCCAAAATATCATTTTTGAGCATTTTAGTGGCCAAAAAGAATCTATATAGAGCTGCAAAACAAATCTGAATTTTATTTTTTTTTTAAAAAAGGTGATACAGCCTGTTAAATATACATGTGTCTTTCAACATTACTAATACTAATACATGAAAAATAATTAATATCTTTTACCACATTTGGCTACTCTACAGTGGGCTATATGATTATTTGGTACTTGGCATGGTGGTAAAGGGCACAAAGATCCACAGCCCATCTGTTCCCTTTTCTTTATGTAGGTTTTCTCTCAGTGCTCTGGTTTCCTTCCACATCCACAGACATATGTGTTAGGTTAACTGGTTATTCTAAACTTGCTCTCTGAGTCAGCCTTGCAGCAGAGCGATCATCCTATCAGGGCGACGTCTCTGCTTTGAAAGGCAGTGCCTCCAACATTCAGCAATAAAAAGAAATTCTGCTGACCATAATGAATCTCAGTTACATCATATTATCAGAAGGCTCAATTTTAGGTGGTCAGGTAGAGAGCATTGAGAGAGTTATACAATTTAACAACTGTCCCAAATTTCTTTATTAACGATTCCAGACATTTTCGCACTTATTTATTGTCAGAAGATTAGACATGTGACCCTCCAGACAGCTGACAACGACCTGGCTTAATAACAACAACACCAGCTGGTTATAAGCTAACATTTTGCCAGCTAATATTATCACTGAGTCTCCTAAGAAAATCACACTTTCCCTCTGGTAAACAGTGTGATACCCGCACATCATTTGAGGATTTATTCTCTAAGCGTCCAACAATGAAAGTTTTACTAACACCAGCTAACAGAGGCTTACAGTGACAAAAACAGCAGCACTTACCAACAAAAGAAGTTCAGGACAAACTCAGCAACTCAGCTCAGTATCGCTGTCATTCGACAGAAATGGCCTTCAGTAACTAACAAAGCTCTATTCAGAGCTCAGGTAAAGAGCAGACTGACAGCCTGCACTCCATATGGATCAACCAGTCACAGTTTTTCGTCCTCCTGCAGCCACCATTGCTAGGATTATGCACTTTAGAGGGGGTAAGACAACAGAACTCAGCTGACTGCAGTCTGTACTCTACTGACATCTAGTGGTGAGATATCACACCAGTGAAAGTTACAACTTTAAACAAAGTTCCAAAAACAAACAAGTGAAACTCTCTCTTGATTGTATACTTTAACAGTAATACACATGTAACCTTCTAAACACTCCAACAAATATCAGCAAACAGACTGCTTCTGTGCAGTTACGGTCACACAGTGTGCCAGCTAGCTGAATGTACATTTGTAGTATTACCGAGGGAGAGAAAAGACTATGAGATAACATCACTCAGAGATGGAGAAGGATGTAGGAAACACAGGACAGGAGAAGAAGAGGAGGGACTATTTTTAAAAGAAAAGGACTGCCCGGTGGGATCTGTTCAACTGGAAATTTAAAGCTTACTTTATTTTTTTTTTTAATTGATAGATGTCGAGTGGATCGACAGATTGATGATTTGTTGTTGTTGTTGTACACTGCACTGCACTCTTGAAGAAGATGTGTTCAGATTTACACAAGCTAACGCGTTTTTTTTGTTGTTGTTTTGTTTGACAAATTATTTCAGAGCTGGGTTACATCAGGGGGAACAGACATCTCATTTAAATTTAATGTCTCATTTTTCCAAGTGTGTAAGGAAAGTCATCCATCTACAATATAATCAGCAAGCACATGGAGCTATTTGAGCTTTGTGAAATCATTAGAATTAGAAGTTTGTATTTCTTGTATTAATATTATTTTAATATCACATTTATATAGCGGATGGAGGTTCAGTTAGTTCTGTACTTTGTACTGCTTCAGAGGAGTGCTCAGCTGCCCAGTCTTCTGTCCCAGTGGTCATGTCACAGAGGACCACTTCCACTCGCATCCATAACCTGCAACAGTTTTCCTTTTAATTCATTATCTGTGGTCTTTCAAACATTAAGAATTAATTAATTAAATGTCCCAAAACAATATTCATCACTTTGCTTCTATCTGCCTGCAATTATAGCCACCTACCATGTACCGGATCTTTATTACAGCTGGCTAATAAAAAGTGTTAAGGATAAAGCATCTGTCTGCACTTTTCCCTCTAAACTGCGCACTGCTGACACGGTCTCCGCGCACACAAAATCTGCACTGCGCACAAAATCTGCACTGCGCACAAAACCTGCACTGCGCACAAAACCCCCCAAAACAAAACAGAAAAAATCAAACCTGGAATTAAAATAAATACATAACAATTGATTCTGTGCTGTTTTGGAGTGTGAGTCAGTGAGTGACCGGTAACTGGCTGCTCCAGCCAACGATGCCACTCACATTCATATAAACGCTAATCAGTGTCGTTGACGGGTTATGACGGCGTCCTTATGTGCCGACACCAGTGTTTTAGTTAGTAAAGCGGTGTGGCCGATGTGGAGTGGCTGAGTGAAGACACGCTAATGACAACGTGTACAAACATTGGAGATGTGAGCAGGACAGACAGAAAAATTAAGGTGAAGTTTAAGTTCTCAGTCAGATTTGTGCTTATCCAGTGCCATTTATTTCCAATTCTTATTTGTGGACATTGATCATTAAATACTGACACTAGTTTATAAGTAGTGGAAATGCAAATAATCGTGTCATTATCAGTGATGGGAATAACGGCCGTTACTTTTTTCAGTAACTAGTAATCTGATTAATTACTGTTTCTATATTTCTATTGTTACATGGCTATTACTAAGAAGAAAATGCGGTGTGGACTCATTAATATTTTTCAACACACAGATGGTTGAATCTGTCTTCAGTTTACCGGGAGTTGGAGCCGGGGGGCAATCGTACAAGTGCTGCTTAGGTGGATTCACCTCTGTTTGCACCATTTAGTTATGAGCTGTTGCATCTGTGGATGCCAAAGAGAAAACTTCCCACTGGATACTGAGCTGACTATACCTGTCTTCCGTGTGTAGCACAAGCGTTTACTAGTGTAAGGCTGTAGAATTTCAATTTACAAAGTCAGTTACCAAAACTGTTAATACTTCCATGAACCATTGAGCAAGGCATATTACTTGATAGATGCTATTAGGAATGCTTTCAAAAGGCATCAACAGCACAGATACAGTAGATATCATTCACAGAACAATGTTTTCAAGCAGCATGTAAACATTTTTATTTCTGCTGTTAGATTGTTCTAATTTGACATTTTTACATGTTTTAAATGAGACAAAATTACAGGTTCAGACAACAGATGTTTTGGTTAATGCAATTTTTTATTTTCATGGGTAAGATGTTATAATACCCTGGTTCACTCTGTGACTTACTTTGTCTCCTATAAATCTTCTTTAATTCAGTTCAATTCAATTCAACAGTATTTACATACAAATGAATTGAACTGAACTGAATTAAAGAAAAAACCCAACAATCCCCTATGAGCAAGCACTTGGCGACAGTGGGGAGGAAAAACTACCTTTAAAAAGGTAGAAACCTCCGGCAGAACCAGGCTCAGGGAGGGGCGGCCATCTGCCGCGACCGGTTGGGAGGGGTGGAGCCGATGACAAATGTATACACAACTAAATATTAAAGCAAATATGCTTTAAAATTTATGTTTAGGGAGTTGAAGTAACTGTTAATATTTAGTTGTATATAACTTTGATTTTATAGGAGACAGAGTTGAAGTGGCTTAAGTGAACAGTCTCAGAAACCAGATGCGCTTCTTTTTCTTTTTTGGCTTTTCTCTCTGCATGTTGTCATCTCGGGCCTCTGGATTTTCTGGTTTGGTAGTACTGGCCTCCTCTTTTTCTTGCTTATTATTTTATCCTCTTGTTGTCTTTTGGTGTGTTTGGTGTGTTTTCAGAGGTTTCACTCAAGGTCATATTGTTCATTTTCTGAACTAGCAGTCGGATAGTGCTTGGTGAACAACGTTTTTGGCTGCTCTGTGTCCCTGCTGCTGGTTCTGGCCTCTTGTTGTCTTTTGGTGCGTTTGGTGTGTTTTCAGAGGTTTCACTCAAGGTCAGATTGTTCATTTTCTTAACTAGGAGTCGGATAGTGCTTGGCGTCCAACTTTTTTGGCTGCTCTGTGTCACTGGTGCTTGTCCTGGCCTCTTGTTGTATTTTGGAGTGTTTTCGAAGGTTTTGGTATCACTCGAGGTCGTAACATCCATTTTCTCAACTTGGTCCTGGATAGACCTTGACAAAGAACTTTTTTGGATGTTCTGTGTCACTGGTGCTTGTCCTGGCCTCTTGTTGTATTTTGGAGTGTTATCAGAGGTTTTGGTATCACTCGAGGTCGTAACATCCATTTTCTCAACTCGGTCCTGGATAGACCTTGACAAAGAACTTTTTTGGATGTTCTGTGTCACTGGTGCTTGTCCTGGCCTCTTGTTGTATTTTGGAGTGTTATCAGAGGTTTTGGTATCACTCGAGGTCGTAACATCCATTTTCTCAACTCGGTCCTGGATAGACCTTGACAAAGAACTTTTTTGGATGTTCTGTGTCACTGGTGCTTGTCCTGGCCTCTTGTTGTATTTTGGAGTGTTATCAGAGGTTTTGGTATCACTCGAGGTCGTAACATCCATTTTCTCAACTTGGTCCTGGATAGACCTTGACAAAGAACTTTTTTGGATGTTCTGTGTCACTGGTGCTTGTCCTGGCCTCTTGTTGTATTTTGGAGTGTTATCAGAGGTTTTGGTATCACTCGAGGTCGTAACATCCATTTTCTCAACTTGGTCCTGGATAGACCTTGACAAAGAACTTTTTTGGATGTTCTGTGTCACTGGTGCTTGTCCTGGCCTCTTGTTGTATTTTGGAGTGTTATCAGAGGTTTTGGTATCACTCGAGGTCGTAACATCCATTTTCTCAACTTGGTCCTGGATAGACCTTGACAAAGAACTTTTTTGGATGTTCTGTGTCACTGGTGCTTGTCCTGGTCTCTTGTTGTCTTTTGGTGTGTTTTGAGAGTTTTTGGTATTACTCAAGTTCATATTGTTCTTTTTCTGAACTTGGAGTTGGATAGTCCTTGAAGAAGAACTTTTTTGGATGGTCCGAGTCACTGCTGTTTCTTTTTTCTCAGTGTCTACTCTCATCCTCTTTCTCTCTGGAGAGTAGCTCTCAGAGTTGTTTTTGCTGCCTTTGGAAATCTGACTGTATTTTCTTTTCTTTTCTTCACAAATACGTCTTTTTTTCCTTGGTGGAGAGCAGCTGTCGTCACTTCTGCAATTCTGTGCAACAGAATTCGGGCCTCGCTTCCTCTTGAGTGGAAGCTGGAAATGTCTTTCATCAGAGTTTGGCTCTGGATTTTGGTCGTCCATTGTAGTAAAGCCAGCGTAAGCTTGTTGGCTTTTGCTGTCTTTACTCTGAGACATGTCAGAGTGTTGATGAAGTGACTGTCTTAAAGATTCAACTATTTTAAAATTTTTCTCAGGCGGACCTTTGAATGCTGCAATCTCAAGTGTTACAAGTAAACTGCATGACAGTTTGGGCTTCTTACCCGGATTTAAGGATTCACAGATCAAAGGCATGTTATGACATCATGATGATGTCATAACATAATGTAACAACAACATTCTTTTTTTTTTCTTTTTTTTTAAATTTGGTTCTATTGTCTATTCTATGGGGCTTTGGAACATGATGTCACGGCAGGGGGCGTGGCCGCCGGGGCGCCATTTTAGCAGGCCAAACAAAGGGCTAGTGATGGTAAATTTAATTCTTTTTACTGAATCGAGTTTTAATGAGTCACTCACCAAAGTGAATCGTGTTTGTTGAGTCATTTGATTCACTGAGTCAGTCGACCAGAGAGTGCAAAAAATGTACATTTTCACTCAAACTTAATTTGTTTCTCTTTTCATGTAAATCCTACTGCTAAGACAACCCGTTCTCACCCCCGACACGTAAAATACTGACGATTTGTCACGTCCCTTAACTTCTCATGCTGACGCTAAAGGTACCCTTCCACGTTTTTATGCGACGCTGTGGGTTGTCAATTCATTCCAATATGAACCCGCTTGCGGCGATCAGAGACGCTTCGAGCAGAGGCTCCAGCCGTCCATTTACTCCAATAATAACTCCGTCACAGCGAAACATGACGCTGTGAATCTCAATCTAACTGGAGAACCGGGGACCCTCTCCGCGAACGGTTTTTCTCCCTAATTTAATGCTTTCTTTTAATGACATCGTTAACATTTCTCAACAAAAACACATGAAAGTATCACTGATAATTCAACAATAAAATCGCTTCATGTTGTGGCCATCACACAGTGTTTTCCAAAGTGATTCACGAGCTGAAAGTGCTCAGATTTAACGTACATAATCCTTTGTTAGGTTTATTATTTTCATTTCACACGTAAAACACATTTATAGAGTCATTCACCACTCCTGTTAGTTTTGGACGTGCTCGGCTCCAACCAATCAGACGCAACCTGTGTAAGCAAAGGATGATGGGAGAATGGAGAGACCTATTTATAAGAATAAGAAAATGAGGCGGAACTGATTGATTCTAATGCAGGTATGTAAAAAATACATATATTTAAAGTAATACCTTGATGTGTGTTTCAAAGTTTGTTTTTCATAAAAGCTTCAAACAAACAGAGGTGACTGATCTCGGAAACGGTTTAATGCATTTAAAAATGGCTACAGCTACTGTCAGCATGCTTGCTAGGTAATGACTACACGTGGCTACTGCAGCATTAGCCATTTAATCCAACGATGATGGATTAAATCTATTACAAACGTTAAAGGACTTGTGTGTTGCAAAATACCCTCACATGGTGCGTAAAGCAGTTTTTGCGCTAAGAGTTCTGCTAGCTCTTTATAAACTGATGATGCTAACGTTAATTGCTAACGTTAAACGGAGCGCCAAGACTGAAAATCATTTGAATTGCGTTAGTTATGTGTTTATGTCACGGAGTTCTGCAAAAATCTCTTTCCTCTTTAGCTTGAAAATGAGTGATTCAGAGGATCCCGAGCTGGAGGAAGAGCTTCAGGCTGCTGACGAACTCCTTCAAGATATGCAGGTAACATTTTTAGTGGAAACAGTTGTTAAAGAGGGAACACGCTTGTCTAATATTTTGTACGGAGTAAACGTTATATTATTTGAATTTTTTTTAATAAATTTTTATATATGTGTGTATATATAAGTTTATGTCAAATTAAGTTGGTTAACTTAAGATGTTTGATAATCTTTGCTTTAATCATGGACTGTATTTTAGGTGTTCCCTTTTTTCCTTGTTAATTGCGTAGAATGATGCACAGAGTGAACCTCAGCCAAGACCAGTGCGCTGGAAAACACGTGACAGACAGGGAGATTTTATTCCTCAGACCATCAACCAGTCGAAGTACTAGTTGCATGCCACGTGGTCAGTGTTCACACAACCATTGATTTTATCTCACAACTTGTTTTCACCAAAGAATTTCAGTAAGTAAATATTCTTCAATCTCTTTTTTTCCCCCCAGTGTCCAGAGATCAGCATCAATGTCCACGTGAAGAACCTAGTTATGTTGCCAGTGTCAACCCAACAAAAGGTACTTTACCTTCTTGTATATATTGTGATTTCTGTTTACTTTTATATTTGTTGTTATAGTTGAGTTATGCAGGGCTTTTGTGCAGTCCTAAGAAACATACTGCCTAGAGTGTTTTTCACTTTGTGGAAGAGTTTCTTCCTTTCTTTATTTTTTTTCTGTTAGTGTATGGAACTGAGGTGCTTCATCAGGAGCTCCTTCAGATGTTGGAGGATGGAGAAGAGGACGCAGCCATGGCTTGTGAGACGTCATCTGAATCAGCTGCTACTCACTGGGCGATCAGAAATATGGTGTCCTCGCAAAAGTGGAAAGAGGCCAGGCCTTGTCTTATAGACAATATGTTAGCTACTCTGGATCCACAGTCACACCGTGTGTGTCAGTGTGGCAAACAAGTAGTTGTGAGGTGTCTGGACTGCCTGCCTCTTCCATTCCTTTGTGCTGACTGTGATATTGCAGTTCACACACGCTTTGTCCTGCACAGCAGAGAGGCAGTAACAGGAGGGTTTTTGCAGCCTACATCAGAGTTTCACAAGCCAATAGGTACGGTTTTTAAGTCTTATGCATTTCTTGCTATGTACTATGAGTGGGTGCTGTTATTGTATATTTATTGTGTATCAGTTAATTTCTAATTCTTTTTATATATATTGTGTGTTTTAATGTTAGTTCGGCTGTTGCCTGTGCAAAGGCCAGACCATGTGTGTGACTGCCCAGCAGGTAACGTTGAGGTTTCACCCGGCGCAATTGTGGCTCTTGTAACCATAAATGGTAAGTTGCCCTTTTGTCACACACTACATACACAATAGATGTGTTTGGAGGTTTTATTGCAAATTGTGCATTGCTATCTTGGTTTGAATTACCCTCGGCCCGCAGTATATGTGGGCACCTGTCAAAGGTCATTTGGATTTACCAGACCGATTTGAAAACAACATGAAAAAAATGAATGCTTTGAGCCATGACTGAATTTATCCTTATCCTTTCTAAAGGCCGTTATAACCTTGCACTGCCAGTGGTGAGCTGCACCAGCTGTGGCCTAATGTGGTCCCCCTCAGTTAAGGACATCCTGGGTAGTGGATATTGGCCTGGCACCTTAAATTTCTGCACCCTGTTTTCAATGGATGTCTTTCAGTCTTTCTATGACATTAAGAAGGCTGCACCAGGGATGTCACTTAAGGCATTTGTCAAAGTGCTGGATGAACGAACAGCCCATTTTGGAAGGGTGAGTTTCTAAATTTGCCAAGTTTAAGGAAATTGTGCAAATCAATGTTTATGATGACTGTCCTTGAATATTCTGTTGTATGTCCTCTATGTAAAAGACTGGCCGAATATCAGCTGATGCCTTCAGTAAAAGTTTCTTGGAGTGGAGTGCTGTAAAGTTTGAGGTGGACAGGATGTGCAAGGAGCCATGCTTTAGCTGCCCTGCCTGCACTCCAGACATGCTTGCCGTCTCAGTTGATGGAAACCGCAAGCTTTATCACTTTCAGTCTAATGCAAGGTACGTTATGCATTGTGTACATAAGTCAAATATGGATTTGTAGAAAAATGTATTTTAATGTTTCTTTTCAAACAACTGTCACTGTGTTCGTTCAGCACTTCAGAGCAGGGGAACTTGCTCTGAAGTGCAAGGGGAGTGTATAGGTCCCAGGGAAAGGGTTGTGCGGATCTTCATCTTGGACTGCAGCAAAGGAGTCGTCCAAAAAGTCCACTGGGAAGTTGGATGAAGAGGGCATGGAAATAGCTGTTTGTCGCCACGGAGTCCTCTTAGCTGCATTGAACATGTTTCGAGGGGAGATCTTTGCTTACCCCCTTTTTCTCCAGAGGGAGTTGGCAGCTAACGTCCTGGGACATATTACGTTCCTTTGCTCCGATGTGGCCTGTAAATATTTCCCCTATTTAACCAAGGTGGCTCAGCAGTGCCCTGAGCTGAGGAACCTCTTGTCAATGCTTCCTTTTCTCTCCGTCATGCATGCAAAGGCTCACACTTGGAAATGCGAGGTATACTGCAGCTTGTAGTTTTGGATTAGTTTGAGACATTTTGTTATAAGGTTGAATGAATTCAGCAGTCATGTATTGTGACCTCCTTTCTATAGATCAAATGGGGAGGTGCGTTTCAGGATGGGGCCGGTTCAACAGTTGGAGAAGAGGTGGAACAAGTAAACAGTTTCCTGTCTAGGGCGGCCATCACAACGAAGTACATGTCTAAAGCAGGTATGTGTCCGTGTCTGAGATTCCACTCAGTCTCCTGCTCATTAATTCTTATTTGTATACTAACTGAAATGCAGGGCGAACAGACATGCTGACCCTCCTGGCTTTGGGCTGGAACAAAAGGAAAGTGGAACAACTGGGCCGCACTTTGAGCCAGAGATATCTAAAGGTGATTTATTTATTTTTTCAAAAACCATTTTAATGTGTGTGGTAATGGGGGAAAACACCAGTACTCTTTTAATGTCAATATGAATGACATTTATTAATGTATTCTTAGATCATAAGGATCCTTAGAGAACAAGTGGAGAGCCTGAATGCGACCAAAAATGAGCTGGGTGTGGATGACGACACACTGCAGCAATGGGTGGCCGATGTGTAGAAATGGGCTGAAGGTGAGTCTCAATATAATGCACTCGTGTATAACAATAGGACCCACCATGGCCTCATTAAAGAACTTAAGGTAGAATTAAGATCTTTCTGACAGTGTCAACAAACAATGAAAAAGAAGCCTTGTAAAAGCAGAATTTATGGCAGAGTTGTTGCGTTTCATCAAATTGGATAGAACCTGGGTTGAAATGATGTCGTACTAGTTGGTTTTATAAACCTGAACACCAACATACTTGTTATCTCATGATAATGCAGCACATGAAGGCTCCAGATGTCTTATAATGAATGTCATCAAGTCAGTGATTACAGAGTCCACTGTAGTTTGGTGACTGTTACTCATCCTGTATTCTGATTAATATTCCTCTCACTTAGAAAGTGATCAAACTGATGGCAGCCTTGGAGCGTTGCAGGCACGAATAGAGGAGCTTGTCGTCGTCATCAGAGTGCGAACACAAAGTCTTTACAGACAAAATGGTACGTCCCAGTTTCTTTGAAATGGACCGTTTGATACTTAGTTTGTACAGCTTGTACAGCTACTTTGTAAACAGAATAAAATCAGATCCAGGTTTGTTTAAGCTGGATGTGATTTGTTCTAGCAAACAAATTGATGAGTGTAGATTAAAATGTAACTATATACATTATGTGAAGGTGTGAATTTTTTATGATTATTTACAGATGGCAACAAGAGGCGACACAGAATTCGCAAGGTCATCTTAGTTGAGAAGAAACGCTTGGCGGCTGCTGTTGACGACTACAACAAGCTCGCTGAACCAACAAAGCAAATCGTATCCAGTGATGCCCTCATGCTGACCGACATTTGGCCCTGGCAGAGCACAAGTGAACGTAAGCTCTTGATTTCTAAATATCCTTTTTAAACAAACTCCCAGTATCTGAGCAGTAGTTGAATGTTTTGTTCTTGAATCATAATATGCTACTATGTTTTCCCATCTGATGTTGTTAAACTGTAGCTGCTGCTGACCTCCGGACAAAGAGAAAGGTCTTGGTGATGGCTGTGAGGCGCCTGAGAGAGGAGGAGATGATCCTTTGCAGGGAGATGCAGCATCACTGGACAGTGTTGCGAATGTGATCTGTGGTGTTGGGGACAATCTCCTCAGACTGTAAGCACATCTTTTATTTATTAATTTTTTGATGAATCGATTGAAAATAAGAGCAGATGCTAAAGTCTTACTGGATCTTTTACCTATATCTAGATTGCTAGCTAACACTGCCTTCTCCCTTTAAAAAAAATGTTTAATTACAGGATCCTAATTCCTTGTGTTTATGAGGTGAGGTTTTTTTTGTTTGTTTTTTTTTTTTACTTATATTTATTTGTTTTGTTCTTTTTACAGCCTCCTTTGTTGGCATGTCGGAGGATGCACAGAAGGGACTCTGTAGCCTGGTTTTTAAAAAAAAAGTGAACTGAAAGCTGAAATGCTCAAAGTAAAGGACGTGTACAAGAGAATCCTCAGCCACCAACCACTCCTGGAAATGGACTCGGAGGAGGAGGAGGACATTCCAGACGATGCCACTGAGAGTGATTTGAGCACTTCTGATGAAGACTGATTGTGTCATCATTGATGTTATGTTTGGTAAAATAAAAAGTTAATCACATCTCTGTTTAATGTGATTTTTCAACAGACATTTTACATTTTGAGAAGAAAAATGGAATTTCCTTGGTGCAGTTGTTTACCCTGAATCATTCTTTCCCATCTAATTTAATGACTAGTGTACATGTTCAGATACGATAACATAATTTAATTTATGGGATGCTTTCTGGGCTGCTCAAATTATCACAAAATTTAAAAGCACCAGGCAGCACACTCACAAGTAAATTTTTTGTTCAGTGTTTTGTCGAAGAAATCAACAAGTACAATTGAGATGTTTGCTGTAGTGGTGTGTTTTTTAAGAAGCATGCCAGCACACTGGTGAACTGACAGTCCCGGAATGCACCCGAGCCAGTGACTCGCCCCAGAGCAAATGAAATTGCTTATCTAGAAAGGCAACCGTCATCAAAGAAGAAGTAAAAGAGTAGGAAACGAATGGTAAGGGAAGGTACTGTGGGGTAGGAAAGAAAGGCCAGAGCTGTGCAAAATGACCTCCAGCAGGCCACAAATGTGCACGTCTGCTCAAACGGTCAGAAACGGACTCCATGAGGGTGTTATGAGGGCCCGACGTCCACAGGTGGGGGTTGTGCTTACAGCCCAACACCATGCCGGATGTTTGGCATTTGCCAGAGAACACAAAGATTGGCAACTTTGCTCCTCACAGATGAAGGCAGGTTCACACTGAGCACTTGTGACAGAGTCTGGAGACGCCGTGGAGAACCTTCTGCTGCCTGCAACATCCTCCAGCATGAGTTTGGCAGTGGGTCAGTTTTGGTGTGGGGTGGCATTTCTTTGGGGAGCTGCACAGCCCTCCATGTGTTCGGCAGAGGTAGCCTGACTGCCATTAGGTACTGAGATGAGATCCTCAGACCCCTTGTGAGACCATATGCTGGTGCGGTTAGCCCCGGGTTCCTCCTAATGCACGACAATCCTAGACCTCATGTGGCTGGAGTGTGTCAGCAGTTCCTGCAAGACGAAGGCATTGATGCTGAGGACTGGCCCGCCCATTCCCCAGACCTGAATCCAATTGAGGACATCTGGGACATCATGTCTCGCTCCATCCACCAACTGCACCACAAAATGTCCAGGAGTGGGCAGATGCTTTAGTCCTGGAGTCTGGGAGGACATCCATCAGGAGAGCATCTGCCACTTCATCAGGAGCATGCCCAGGTGTTGTAGGGAGGTCATACAGGCATATGGAGGCCACACAGACTAGTGAGCCTCATTTTGACATGTTTTAAGGACATTACATAAAACCAGATGAATGATTCTGTATTGCATTGATCAAGGAACCAACCCAATAGGAGCTAAAGGAATCCTCTTGACATTACTTCACTCAGTAAGTTTATGTTATGTTTAATGTGCATTTTCTTCATCAGTTTAGAACATAACATGTTAGCGCTCCCTGGTCCTTTTTGGAGACAGATCCTGAGACAGCAGGCAACTATGGAGAACTCGTGTCAGCTGTGGTAATTAAGGAATACTTTGATTTAATATTGAATTCATGACAACTATCCTCAGGCACATATTCCTGGATATATATAATGACATAAGTAAACTCCCATTTTAGAAACATTGCCTTCTTTGATCTGACTTATTGCCTCAGACTTTGGCCCTGTGTCCCCAAAACTACAGAAAATCCATGACACTGAGTAAGAGGCCTTTATCATGTTATAAGTGAGAGAGTTTGGTGTAACAGTGGTTGAACATGCCAAATCAATCCACAACATACTGCCATTCCCCAGCTGTAACCTGCATATGCATCAAACCAAAATCCAGTATCATAGCCACATGATAGACATAAAGATGAGGTTAAAGGGCTGTGTCATTTTGCCAGATAGCTTCATCCCAAAAAAGATAAACATTCTTCAAAAACAAAAGTTTGTGAATATTTCCAGTATTGCCAGGCCTAAACCAACCTGTTAAACTTATCAAATTATTGTCATAGATACGAACCTATTGATTGAAACAGAATAATCCATTGAAGCCTCCATCATCATCCCAGATCACTGTTACTGTTCAGATTATTTTATCTCTGTTTTCCTCTAGAATGTTTTGAAAATCAGCATTTGATCAACAGACTTTTTAAAAGTTTATTTTGATCCTATTGTTTACGTGTGTAATTGCATTTGTATTGAAATTATGACAGGAAAACCCTTAATCAAATTGTATCTTTGATATCTAATAATAATATTAACAATAATGTTACATATGTAATATGTACACAATAATAATGTGCAAACAAACAAGAAAAATAGCAAAAAATGTCAATTTTTTTCTAATACCCTGTGTATATATATATAAAAACCACATATGACCACAACTCCAAATGTGCAATTGTCACTGCATCTAAACATGACATATTACAAAAAGGTAGAAACATATAATATACAATATGTTCTGAAGCTGGTACTGGTGCAGTTAACTTTGCTTTAGGCTCCCATACACAGTAGGTGTTACTTACTATACGTGCAGTGCAGTATTACTTTAACTTGTAATATGTTATAATAAGCAAGTCACTTCTATATTTATGAGGATGTAGACAATAATGTTGGCTGATATGTAAAACTATGAGATATCGAGTGCAGGGAAGATATTATTGATCGATCAGATTCATGAATGTGTTAGGTACTTAAGCCACAATTAGAGAGTGAAACAGAGACTGACACTGGTTGAAATGTATAGTAAATATTTTATTTTGAACTTTTATGCTGAACTACAAACTGTGAACTGTGCGATCTCTGCGACCTGTGGTGCCTGGTTTACTGTGTGTAAAACTGCGCAGGTTCCCATGTGTCATCCCACACTTTGCCACTGTCAGGAGAAAAACATAACAAACAACAACGACAACCACACACAAAATAGGATAATTTAGGTTGTGACATATGACAATTTTTTAGGATGAAATATCTTCTATATTCATGTCATGCTTTATACACCTTCACTGTAATATAAATCAAGTCAGAGAGTAATAATATATGTAGTAGATGTCAAGCAGGACCACAGCAGCAGCCACGATCCATCGGAACCTGCTGGATGAGAGAGCACAGAAACTCCAGGGAAGAAGTTTAGTTAGTAACATGCATGAACTGCATTACTGAGACATGTATGTTTACAGATGGTGAGGGAGAGGGGGAGAGTTTTCAGTAAAAGGAGACGTGACTGCATCTTCAACCAATACTGAGCCTGCATAACCCTGAAAGAGACAGACAGAGAGAGGGGGGGGACACTAACCCCCAGCAGTCTGGTCCTGTTACAGCATAACTAAGGGCTGAGCTGAACCAGCCCTAACTATAAGCTCTATAAAGAAGTAAAGTCTTATGCCTACTCTTAAAAGTGTTGACCATGTCCACCTCCAAAACTCATAATGGACTTTGGAGGTGGACAGCTATCAAGCTCCTCACAGAAGAGGAGCTCGATAGCTAAAAGCTCCCAATTTACTTTAGTCCAAATACATGAATTCAAATTGAGGTGATAACTATTTATCAACAATATGAATGTCTGTTCCCGTCCAACAAAGTTGTTACTACATACCATGTTGAGCAAGGCTTCCACTTGACTTTAACTTCTTCTTTTTCCTGAAAAACATGATATAAACAAACAATTAATTAAGAAAGACATGCAAGTTGCATACAAAAAGGAGCTTATAAACATTTGTGTACTATTGAATGGCTCAATATATTATACAATTAGTTTACAAAAACATAAGAACCACTACAATGCTTGTACTGCCAGCATCGAGTGCATGTCAGCAAAGCAACACTGCTTACATTGTGGCTCACAAGCAAAACTAACTGAAGCAGATGTTACTGAATGGGAAGGAGCACCTCCACATCAATCACTCCTTCTGAGCATGATGTCAGGAGGACTTTAAAGAACGTAAACATCAGGAAGGCAGCACGACCAGGTCGTATCAGGTGGTATGTTCTTATTTAATGTCCTATTTGGAGCGAAATACAGACTCAGTGGCTGAATTAGTGTAGATTCATCAAATACAAAAGCTTATGGATAGTCAGTCAGGCACAGTTCAAATCCGGGAAGTCCAAAGACGCAAAAAAAATCTGCACAACAGCAGGCTAAATTACTTACATTTACAACTCTCCTGTCTACTATCTCTTCATATTTGAAAATCTTCTGTGTACGGTGTTTTCGGCATTCTGAAAAATAACAAATGAAATATTTACATGAGGTCTGTAAAACTGGAGAAAATGCAAAAATTAAGAAAAAGAAATCTTAACAAACTTAACGAACCTGTCATGTGTTTCGTACATTTACAGTACAGTATGCGACCCATATCCGATCATGGTATGACAGTGTGAATGGCACAAATCCGATATTTTCAAATCCGATCTGGGTCACTTTCGTATGTGGTACTGAATCCGATACATATCTGATGTTTTAGAAAGCGACTGCTGTTTGAATAGTCAAGTCGCATTAAATCCGTCACACGCCAATTATCAGCGCCGGAGAAGCGCCCGATAAGACATCGCGAACGCTTCCTGGCCATCCCATGTAGATGTTAGTGAAACTGTTGGGAAGACAACGTTGGAGAAACGTGAACATTTCATTTATACTGTATAATCTGCAGATTCTGACAGAAATCTGCGACTATCCTTTGAAGCACCGCTCCTCTCTAAAACAGCAATAAGGGTAATTATTAGGCCATATGTAAATAACAAAATAACTTTATAACTTAGAGCAAAATTGGGAAACGTAAAGTCCGAAACAAGTCTTTATATTAAGGGCCATCAGTCAAACAATACTGTTTGGTTTGAGTCTAAACAGAGCGCGTTGTGTGTGACGTCTTCTTTTGCGCATGTGGCCGCTTTGAGCGTTCACACTAGAGTGCGTTTGCTGTCACATTTTATTTGTAGTGTGAACAAGCAGACATAAAAATCGGAATCGAGCATTAAGACCTGCAGTGTGAACGTAGTCTAAGTGTGTGGGTGGCCCGATACTTTTGTCCATATGGTGTAGATGGATATACATGTCTGAATGGGCGCCTGATGCTTGTTACTCCCAGATATTACAAGCTTGTAAAAAAAAATAGTAAAGTATTTGTGTGCTTACTTTGTAGTACAAATAAAAGTGTACATTTACTGTTTTTAGGTGTAATTTGCAATGTGAACCAATCTGACTTTTTTCAAATATTGTATATTAAGATTAGTATTCTTTACCTTCTCTTATTAAATACACTTGAACACTGAGATCAGTTAAAATTTCACGACTTGTTTTTTATCCTTTTTTCCATCTCTAGATCGGACTGCAGCTCACAAGGATGTGTGCTTCACGCGAATTGAGGAGGGCTGGATCTGCAGCGAGCCCCAGAACTGGGTGGTGACGTATTCAGAGTGCTGCTGTCACTTCGGTCGTGGCTGGGGGCCCGAGTGTAACAGCTGCCCTCCCAGAAACTCAGGTGAGCTACTGAAAACTTGCCAGACCTCTTTAGCACTTAATCCATTTATTGAATTAACAAGAATTTTATCTGTTTTACCCAGCAATGTTCAGCCATCTGTGTGGGATGCATCTTGAGACGGAGTCAGACGGGGAACAGGATTTGCAGGCAGCTTTTCCCAATTACAACCCGGGTGACACTCAATGACGGTTTTTGTTAAAAATCAGTGATAGCTGAAACATTCCTGCCCTCAGACAAGGCTTATTTATTTACCTCTTTCTGCCCCCATTTTCTCTTTTCCCCTGGTTCGTTTTGTGAAAAGGTGACAGTTCAGAAGAAGATTCCGACGAATGCAGCTGCGGACATGGCCGCTGTGTCCGTTCCTACCTGGGCACTATGTGTGAATGTAACCCAGGCTTTAGGCTAGACTACTCGCGTGCTCGCTGTATAGGTCTGTCCTACATATACACTACAAAAATGCAAATACACATATTCTTTTAGAGTCCTAGATTCTCTTATTAGTGTATGTACAGCAGCCAATGTGCAGATTATAACTTTGTTCTGTCAACTAATGTTTGGATTTCTGTTTTATGGCTCATTGTCACTAATGAATACTTGTTTTTCTTTGTTCCAGACATTGACGAGTGTGCAGAACCAGATGTCCGTGTTAGTCCATGCAAGAACGCTCGCTGTGTGAACACTTCTGGCTCGTACAAGTGCTTGTGCAAGCAAGGCTTTGTGCACACGCGTAGGCCAAACGTGTGCATCCGTCGCAGAACTCGGTAACCTCTGTGCGTTGCTCTGCGTGCCGCTACGTCTCTCCCCATCTACGCGGCGTGCACAAACAAACCAGCACGTGCAGCTCTTACACTCCTCTCTCATGGTACATACATGGGACTGTGTGAACGCAGTAAACATACAAACATGTTGTCATCGGGAGCCACGTCATAACAATATAAAATGTACAAAACATATCATTGTCAGCCCCTTTTTCATTGGCCAGTCCACATTTTAAAAAAATCTGCAACACAGATAAGGAATATGTTTGTTTATTTGTGCGCTAAAAGTATTTTGTAATTATTTTTTTTTATTTTGAACTGTTTTTGTAGTTTAAATTGTGCATTTTGTGATTTTTGTCATTGACCTCCCAGTTGCTTTTATCTTCTTTTGAATTTTTGATTCAAACAATGAGGACATCCTCTGATGTCTCCTTCCTCAACGAGCTCAACAACTTTTATGCTCGTTTTGAGCGAGGGAACCCCACAACCACAACCAAAGCAGACGTGACGCCAGACCACCAACCTCTGACTCTCTCCCCCACCGATGTAGGAGCGGTGCTGAGCAGGATCAATGTCCACAAGGCTGCAGGCCCTGATGGCATACCCGGGCGTGTTCTCAGAGCGTGTTCTGGGGAGCTTGCAGGAGTGCTGACAGACATATTCAACCTGTCCTTGGCCCACGCTGTGGTACCGGCCTGCTTCAAATCCACCTCCATCGTCCCGATACTCAAAAACTCCAACCCATCTTGCCTCAATGACTACCGCCCAGTAGCACTCACCCCCATCATCACTAAGTGCTTAGAGCAGCTGGTCCTAGCACACTTCAAATCCTGTCTCCCCCCCACCCTGGACCCCCACCAATTCGCATACCGCCAGAACAGGAGCACAGAGGATGCAGTCTCCATCGCACTGCACTCTGTCCTCTCACACCTGGACAACAACAACACCTACGCCAGAATGCTGTTTATAGACTTCAGTTCAGCGTTCAATACAATCCACCCCTCACAACTCATCAGGAAACTGACAGACCTGGGCATCAGTTCCCTCATCTGCAAATGGTTACTGGACTTCCTGACCAACCGCCCCCAACATGTCCGGCTGGATAACCACTGCTCATCTACCATCACAATGAACACCGGTGTACCACAAGGCTGTGTGATGAGCCCCTTCCTCTACTCCCTCTTCACCCACGACTGCAGACCTGCTGATGGTTCCAACACCATCATTAAGTTTGCAGATGACACCACGGTGATTGGCCTCATCAGTGACAACGATGAGGCCGCCTACAGGGAGGAGGTGGATCGTCTGGCTGAGTGGTGCGACACAAACAACCTGCTGCTTAACACCGAGAAGACCAAGGAGCTCATCGTGGACTACAGGAGGAATGCTGACCCACATCCACCCATCCACATTAAGGGGACGGCTGTGGAGCGTGTGAGCAGCTTCAAGTTCCTGGGAGTCCACATCTCCGAGGATCTCACCTGGACGACCAACTGCTCCAAGCTGGTCAAGAAGGCTCACCAGCGCCTCTTCTTCTTGAGGACTCTGAGGAAGAACCACCTGTCCTCAGACATCCTGGTGAACTTCTATCGTTGCACCATCGAGAGCATCCTGACCAACTGTATAACAGTCTGGCACGGGAACTGCTCTGCCTCGGACCGGAAGGCGTTGCAGAGGGTCGTGAAAACTGCCCAGCGCATCGCCGGAGCACCACTTCCTGCCATAAAAGACATCTACAGGAAGCGGTGTCTGAAAAGGGCTGGGAAAATCATCAGAGACCCCAGTCACCCATCACATGGACTCTTCACCCTCCTGCCCTCTGGGAGGCGCTACAGGAGCCTCCGGACTAAGACCACCAGGTACCGGAACAGCTTCTTCCCCACAGCTGTCAGACTCCTGAACTCTGCCTCCTGACATCTGACCCACGTTAACACATGGACTGAACATACACACACCCACAATGGACAACTGTACCCTCAAACACACAATAATAACATGGACTGAACCACCACTCACAACCACTAGCACTTTATATAGATACTGTAGAAATTATCCACATATCTAATTTATCTTAACTGCACTACTGTATAGCTCTGTAAATAATCATTCTGTACATACGATAATTTTTAACCCTACAACTGTTTACAACTTGCATAGTTCCCATTTCTGTATAACTGTATATCTCAGATTTCTGTAAAGTTATTTATTTCATATTCTGTATAGTTTTTCATATTTATATCCTGTTCATAGCCTGTACATAGCTTGTACTCACTACAGCCTGTACATACCTATAGTTATAGAATATTCACAACATACTTCATACCGTGTACATTATAACATACCATAATAGACCCATTTCTGTAATATACTTACATATCTATATTATTGCTAATATATATTGTAATATATCTATATCACTAAAGCACTTCTGGATGGATGCAAACTGCATTTCGTTGCCCTGTACCTGTGCATGTGCAATGACAATAAAGTTGAATTCTATTCTATTCTATTCTAAATGAGTTTCAAACATTTCTATGGTATTATAATTGTCTTTAACCTATTCAGTAGTTGTATATTGTAGGAATGCCTTGTGGTATTCCCATTTACATTCCCAGTTGCATCCACATTCTTTCATGTTTAAGTCATCTGGATTTTATTTCCTTGCCACACGTTGTTGACATTGTTTTTTTGTACAGTTTGTTTCGTGGATTGGTCCCTGTCCTCCCCTTCTTTATTTGTTTATGTAAAATATGAGAAACCTGAGGTTTTTGTATAATTTGACATGTGCACCTAAGTGGACTTAAGCTTGATAAAAACATTTCACGCACTTAGCAATAAATATAGTGGAAATATTTGCGAAATATAGCTTATTCTGAAAAAGAAATCAAGCAAGTTTAACACCTATTGCCATTAAACACTGCATTAAAGTATTTAGAAAGCCAAAGATGCTGTTGTGATAAGAAGAATTTGATTTAAAAAAAATGACAACCTTTCATGCATTTGTTTTTCTTCTGTTTGAGGGAAATGTGTTTTTTTCCACACATATGAAGATATGTGGAAAATAGCAATGCTTTAAGTTCAGACAGACACATTCAGGCAGGGAGGCCCAAAGTTCTCCCACAGTCATGTTCAGAAATATGCCGGACTGGACTGTGGATGATTCAGTGTTGCCTTTCAAGCACGCCTAGAAAGCAAATAAACCCAGTGCATGGCAGAGTCTCCCAAGATCTTCCATTAGATTTATGTTCATGTGCTTTTTTTTCCTCCACACACAGTACTGATTTCACATTTTAAAAGGTACAGTCATATCATTTTTGAGTTTATTTAAAAAGAAAAATAGAATGTTGTACTCATAAATGCACCTTAATTATTGTGTAATTACATCTGCTTATTCTCATGAGCTTAGAAATAATTCATAAAAAAAAAACATAGGAGTGGGCTTGTGGAAGCCATCATGCTGCCCCACCAACTTGAATACAGTTCAATCTAAATGCATTTTATATGTGTGTACAAACCTGCCAATCTTCTTCCTCCTCACCTCAACTGAGCTAAAGTCAGGGATCTAACTGGGGTTTTCCCGATACTAGAATTTCAGACTTGTAAACCAGGAAAATGCTTAATACCATTTTCAATAGCACGAGCAAGATTTTTATTGTATCCTCACACAAAATAAGTATGATGGAGAAGTAACTCCTTGGAATTGGAACAAATGTTCCGAATTATATTTAACAAAATAAGTTTTTAAGTTTAAAGTTTTATATTTTACAAATATTTTGGTAATTTCATTAGCAAGCCATTTTAACTACAACAAAAGCTGGTTATAACCTAAGATTGTTGTTTTTCAATAAGTGTGTGAGTTCAACAATGTCCAGCAGTTTACTAACGACAGCTACCAGTAGCTACCAGGGGCTAATAGCAGCTAACAGAGGCTAACAGCACTTAACTGTAGCAGAAACAGCAGCGCTTAATGACAGACAAGTTCAGGATATCCTCAACAACTCACCTCAGTATGGCTATGAGGCAGAAGTGAGCTTCACTAGCTCCTCGACTTGTATCCTGCACCTTTCACAAAGTTTTACAGTGTCCTCCAGAGTAAATACAGATGAATGGTGGCCAGAGTGTTTGTCCTACGGTGGCCACCATAGCTTGGATTACGAACTTAATTATGCAGTTCAACTGGTAAGTAAGACAGCAGAACTCAGTTGATTGCAATCTGCAATCCTCTCATATTTAGTGGTGAGATTTTAAATACTGTAGGCTTAAACATTCTGCAGCATCAGGAAGTGTTTATAGATAGATTTTGTTATATTCAATAAAAAGGTTTAAAGTAGTAACACAGGACAAATGTAGCCATTCCTCGAAGTGCTGCAAAGGAGGTCCTACAGATGTTGGATATCAAAGCTTGAAAGTCTTGTCCATAATCATTTTCTACAAGTTAATTTTTTATCTAAATCTTAATCTCAAGTTTCAAACACAATCAGTTTAAACTAGGGCTAAACTAGTGGTGAAAATGATATCCTAAACTTAAAAGCCCACAAATGTTATCAGCTACCTAAATAATGGCACCATCTTGTGGTCTCTTTGTGTCACTATAATTCCTTCAGTGTTGTGGACATTATTGCCAGGGGCACCACTAAGGGAAATTTGCTGCTGAAATGTGAAAGCTAAACTGATTTAGCTCTCAGATACAACTGGATTGCACAGAGATTTGCACAGATTTCACAAAGCGTTTTCCCACTATCTGAGCATTAAAACAGTAAAATAGTTATCTATTTGTTTTTATAGGGGTAGGATATTCCAGGCATTAGTTCTAGTGAAACGATATGCAGAAATTGACAAAATTTGTCTATTGGTCAGCTGGCTGTGGGTTGGTATAATGTGTGACCTGTTAAATGAGGAAATCGTCTGTATTTTGAACTCTCTTTTTCCTGAACAACTACAGCACAATGCCATTTCCAACATAATTATTGAGGACAATCCTGAAAATACTGCGGAAGAGGCCGATGAAGAGGGCAGTAATGGTGAGAAGCCAATTTGGAATTAATCTGAAGCTGAACGTGACACTGAAAATGATTCTGAGGTTGATGCCCCGGTGTTAGTGCTCTCTAGCCCGGTACTTGGAAGTGGCCAAAAGAGGATGATGACGACAATGACCAGATGACCAATAACTGATTCAGGCCCTCCAGTGAACTGTCAGACACCACCTCCAGCAGTGGGAATGACTCTGATGAAGAAGGCATACTGTCAGCACCCTCTACATCAGCAACACACAGGAAGAGAAAGTAGGATGAAGCGAAAGATGGGCGAGAGAATGTCACACACTGCCACATGCTTAGTGTTGAACCTCATCTTCTTAGCCCAGTGTCCTACATCTCTTACATTGAATAACTACTGCATTAGGATATATTTTTTCTAGGATAGCCGACTGCTACTGTGAACCTTTGACAGATCATTATTTTGAGAACACAAGGAACTCATTCTACTCAGTAAATCAAAGAGCACTAACATTTGAACTTCATTTTTCCATGCTGCATAATAAGCTGCCGGACAAATGAACCTGGACAAATTAGACAACACGGCAAAGAACAAATCCTGTGGACATCACACTCCCTTGCAAGTTGTGTTTTCTTTGCTACCACCACACACCCCAGCGCCCAGAGGGACTGAATTTTGGCCACCCCCCTTTAAGATTGTGACCTTGCAGCTAGGGACCCGTTTACCACACTCTTGTCAGTTACCTGTGGAATAATTATGTCCAGCCTAAAAACCAATATGATATCATAAATGAGCCATAATTCTTTTCCTAATTTCTATACCTGCTTTTGACCTAGCAAAGCATCTACAGGAAGGTGTGACTGCTCTCCAAGCCAGAGGTAATGTGGTGAGTCACCTGTCGTTTCATGGGGAGTTCCATTGTGCACATTTAATAGTTCTTGAAAATACTCAGGCCGACAGTGTTTCTTCTCCAGTAGTAAGCCGTGTCGTGATAGGTCGTGAGGCGTCCTGTTAAAACGTTCACACTGTGCGTTACCTTGACGATGATTCAATGTTTTCTTGACCTCATATAACTTGTGCAGCTCCTGAAATACCCCGTTTTCAAAATTTCTGTTTTGAACTGAATGCTCTCAGGCACACAGTACCACTTAAGGTTAACTTAAGTGGAAAAATTAAGGTGAAGTTTAAGTTCTCAGTCAGATTTGTGCTTATCCAGGTCATTTATTTCCAATTCTTATTTGTGGATATTGATCATTAAATACTGACACTAGTTTATAAGTAGTGGAAATGCAAATAATCGTGTCATTATCAGTGATGGAATAACGGCCTTTACTTTTTTCAGTAACTAGTAATCTGATTAATTACCGTTTCTATATTTCTATTGTTACATGGCTATTATTAAGAAGAAAATGCGGTGTGGACTCATTAATATTTTTCAGCACACATATGGTTGAATCTGTCTTCAGTTTACCGGGAGTTGGAGCCGGGGGGCAATCGTACAAGTGCTGCTTAGGTGGATTCACCTCTGTTTGCACCATTTAGTTATGAGCTGTTGCATCTGTGTGTGGTGTCGCGATTGAGGAATAACCCGGGACGGTAACTAAGATATTGACAACGCCACCTGGGGGAGGGCGTTACACCCCAGGAAAGATTTCTCTAGCCAATGTACGTATTGCACTGGCTACCAAAGCCCACAGACTCGTTATCAACGGCAGAGGTGAGACAAAGGAAGTTTACAAATCAAAATTTATTAAGAGGAACTACTAAAAACATAACTATAAAACCAGGAAGGCACCTAGGGTAGCAGGGTTGAGACGGCAAAATAGTTAATTAAAACACTTTATTAACAAACGATGATTAAAATGACCAGACTCCCTACCACGATGCTACCCTAAAACAATCACAGCATGATAAAAGAATAACCAAACAAAATAGTGGAGACCGGCCACTTGAGGAGGCAACCTACACGGAGGAGTGCCCAAGGGTGCCACCAATTACTCACCCGTGTAACTTCACTGCAGACCTCACTGTCACTCACACTAAACTCTAAATGGTGCAATCTACCTATTCCCGGTGTGTACACTCGCATGCAGCGGGAAGGGGATTCCACCTCACGTGCCTAGCCCCTCAGCAAGCGGCCGCACCTCCACTAAAGCAATAAAACAAAGCATAAAACGTTACACACATTAATAAAAGATCTACATAAAACAAATACACCCCAAAGTACTGTTCGTTATAAAAGCATCACATAACAAACAAAACAGCATATGACAAGAGAGCAGCAGTATAGTGCAAACCTGCAACAAAAGAGGGAAACAGTTGTCAAAGTCCACCCTACTATATGCCACATTATGATGAACACAAGAGTCCCACTTACCACTCTCTAAAGGGCAATAATAAACTGAGTAGCTTTCCTTGAGAGATCTGCAGCGCTTAACTGCCTAATGCTCTCAGCCACCTTGGATGGACAAGACTGCCAAATGCCTCCTTCTGGTAGTGAAGCGCAGCTGTTTCTTATAAGCCTGCTAATTATCGGCTGGGAAGGTGTGGATGTCAGTGGTGCGTTTGTGGACATCATGTAAAACCCTACCCCAGAATCTACTTCACTACAATCTACCCCCGGGATTTGGAAAAAGTATTTGGTTTATATTTAGAGAAGCAAAGGCTCTTCATCCTGACAGATGTTCCCTGGTGGATCTCTGTCCTGTGACAGTGGCACAGTATAGTGTATTAGTATAATCAAAGCCACTTCCCTAACCAATTTTTAAAGCTATTTAGCAGATCGACCAAGTGGAAGTAGACTCTGTCTGCTGTGTGCAAAAGGTTATATGATTAACCACACAGCAGATACTGCACTACAATAGTAGCAGCAGCTCACACAAAGTAACACAGGGCTCAGTGTACTGTAATATTAAAACAGTTGACAGTCTCGACCTTAAGATTTCTAAGCTGTTTGCTGTAGACTAAGCAGGGACAATTAACTTGCCAAAGGACCACTAATTAAAGTTTACTCTTAATAACAGTAGCAGTTTATATGAATATATTGTTTATGTGTGTTTTGCCTACTGGTGCAGCAACAGTCCAGTGCTCCTTAGAAAAATGAACTACTCGTGCCTAAGCTAACAATTTCAGTCACACCGATGTCTTTTATTTACAGAGTTAGCTTAGTGACTTAGCTTAGCAAGACTTTATTTGAAAGTTCAGGATTTTTTGTTCACACTGGCAGCACATTCGGCCAATGAGGTTCAGTTTGGTTCAACGCCCTTTTTGACCCATGAAACAGCAGAAAATGAAACTGTTGGAGCCAAGTCCAGGCCAATATTTTACTCAGTTACATCATGTCATATTTAAGTATTTGTCATGATTTTTAAGTTTCTATTATAATCTTGATCATTTTATGTTATAATGTAATAGGCTGTGCTCCATAAATTTATCCTGCTTTGTTAGTCTGTTGTTGTTGTTGTTGTAAAGTGTTGGTAGATGTCGTAAAGGGGGTGTGTATTTGGCCCGCATGCGGAGGGGTGTGGATAAAAAAGGGTTAGGTAAGCAAGCAGGACGGGGAGCAACAGTTTTCTGACCGTCGCCGTTTTAATGTTATTTTTTGTTGTAACATAAAGGGAATGTAAACGGAGCTCCCACCAGAGGCATTTGTTTTGTACCTTTCGATTTGTATGGAAAATAAATGTTTTGCCCCTTTTTTCCTTCGCCTTGTTTTTTGCTACCGGAAGGCATCCAAGCGACTTAACAAGAGCACGAGTCAGAAACTTTACGTCCTGCAGAAGCGGCAAAGAAGGACCGAAGGTTGCCGCTACATTAGTCAGAAAACTGCTCCGAAAGTGAGAGGATTACGCACACGTCACCGGCGCACAGAGTTAATCGGCCCGCGGCGCGGCAAGGGAAAACTGGAAAACGGGACGTGAAAGAGGATGCGCTTCAGTCTTCCCGTGTTTCCCGGATCCTTTCGGCAGTAAGAAAACCCCGCATCTGAAAAGTAAGAGGCTGTGCCTGCTTTAAGGTTTGTGAAAATTCCTGTATGGTTAAGTCGTACATGGCCTGTGTAAAGGATTAATTGCATTGAAAGGTTTATGGCAGCGCAATTAATATGGAGCAGCAGGAAAAAAGAGTTTCCAAGCCAACCTATAAAGCACAAGAGGAAAAGCTTCAGCATCTTAAAGTGACAAGGAAAACCAAGTTGGGTTATCTTACTAGAAAGATAAAAGAGATTGAGGAGCTTATGGAAGATGACGGCAATTATGAGGAAGTGTCTGTTAAATTAGCCACTGACTTCTCAAAAATGTATATTGAGTTTTGTGAAAACAACGATGCAGTTAAAAATCACTTGACTGAGTCAGAACTTCTTCATGATCAGACACAGTGGTATGAGCCAAAGGCTAGCTATTTGAGAAGTTTTGTGGAGAAAGTCGAGAGATGGTTAAAAAGAGTGGAAATGCAAGCAGATGAAGCAAGAATGGTTGATGCTGAAGTTGAGCCTGCAGACAGTGCTTCAGCGATATCGTCCAGACGCAGTAAAGCACATCGAAGCAGTCGAACCTCTTCTGTTGTGTCTTCGACCACATATTCTGCCAGGCTAAAGACTGAGGCAGAAAGGGCTGCTCTGGTAGCGCATGCTGAGGCATTAAAGCAAAAGATGGAGATTGACAGACAAGAAGCTGTTCTTAAGGCAAAAAGGGAGGAATGGGAGTTGCAAACAGCTATTGCTGCAGCTAACGCAAAGCTTGAGGTGCTGACTGTGAAGGAGCCAGCCCATAACACTTCTGCTGACTTGGTCAACAAAATGGCTACCTGCCAAAGAGCTCCGGGCCAAAATATTGGGGCCAGTTTTGGTTTGGTTAAGCCAGAACATGGAGATGTCGGTCGAGAATGTGAGTCAGAGGTAATGCAGGGCTCAGAAAGGAGTAGCAGGCTTCCTCATCCATTGAATAAGAAGGATAATAGCCAGTCTATTACTAGTCAAGGCAGGATGGCTGATGTTAAAGACTTATTGGATGTCATGAAGCGACAAAACGAGATTACAGAGCTCCTAGTAAAACAACAGAAAGCATCCACTCTCCCTCCTTTGGATGTTCCAGTATTCAGTGGGGATCCACTGGAGTTTGGGTTTTTTATGAAAGCGTTCGAGCATGGGATTGAGGAAAGGACAGACAACAATAGAGATAGGTTGCGCTTCCTGGAGCAGTTCACCCAAGGGAGACCCAAGGTTCTTGTTCGTAGCTGTTCGCACATGTATCCTGACAGGGGCTACGCTGAAGCTAAGAGGCTTCTGCGCAAGCATTTTGGGGATGAATATACTATTGCCTCAGCCTACATTGAAAGAGCTCTAAAATGGCCTGTAATCAAGCCAGAGGATGGTGATGCACTGACGGAGTTTGCTATGTTCCTCACTAGTTGCTGTAACACAGTAGACAGCATGGAGTACATTGAGGAGATGGATAGCCCTACTAATATGAGAACAGTCATCTCCAAGCTTCCTTTTAAATTAAGGGAAAGGTGGAGGGGTTTCGCCTGTGACATTCAAGAACGTACAGCAATGAGAGCTAGATTCGCTGATCTGGTCAGTTTTGTAGAGAAGCAGGCAAAGATCGCTTCTCACCCATTGTTTGGTAACATTCAGGACACCACTTTGTCTAGAGACAAGGGCAAAGCAAAGGTATGCAAAGAGAATGCTCTGAAATTCAAGGAGAGGGAAAGCATCTTTGCTACTAATATGGCACCTGTGTCAAACAGTGCAGAGCAGACAAAGAGGGAAAGGGAAAATGTAGGCTCTACAGGTGGAAGACAGTGTCTTTTCTGTCATAAGGGAGGACATAACCTCAGTACCTGCAGACTCCTCAAGCAAAAGCCTCACAGAGAAAGGCTTGATTTCCTCAAATCAAAGAGCTTGTGTTTTGGTTGCCTGTCACAGGGGCATCTGAGCAAAGGCTGCCAGCAAAGACACACGTGTGAGACTTGTTCTCAGAAACATCCCACCATTCTGCATAAGGAGCAGTACTCTTCTCTTGATAGTGACAGTAAAAGTATCAGAGAACCAGCAGCAAGTTTTTCTCCAGCAGCAGGCAGTGAAACAAGCGGTTGTACCGGGGCTGGCGAAGCAGTCTGTGCGCTTTCAATTGTGCCTGTGAAGGTCAGATGTTCAAGGAGCAACACAACAGTTGAATCATACGCGTTCTTAGACCCAGGAAGCACTGGAACCTTTTGTACAGATGAGCTGATGAGGGATTTACAGGTCACAGGAAAAAAGTCCAACATTCTGCTCCGCACCATGGGAAAGGAAGCGACAATCAGTACTCATGTCGTTAAGGGTCTCGAGGTCAGTGGTTTGGATGAGGACAACTTTTTGAAGATTCCCCAGGTTTTCACACAGGCAGAGATTCCAGTAACAAAGGAGAACATTCCACAACAAAGCGATGTGGACAGATGGCCTTATTTGAAGGAGGTTCAGCTCAAGCAGATTGATGGAAAAATTGGTATGTTAATAGGGACGAATGTACCAAAGGCGCTTGAGCCCTGGAAGGTTATCAACAGTGAGGGCAACGGCCCATATGCTGTAAAAACTGCGCTAGGCTGGACGATTAATGGACCTCTGCTAAGAGAAGAGGGTATTGCTCAAGGAGTTGTTGAGTGGCCACCAGTGATGGTGAACAGGATATCGGTGACAAAGCTAGAGGAGTTCTCGCAGCAGCAAATGAAGTATGACTTCCCTGAGCATGAGTTATCTGAGAAAATGGAAATGTCAGCCAGAGACAGACAATTTATGGAGTCTGTGTCACTGTCAGTGAAGCAGGTTCACGGTCACTACACCATTGGCCTTCCTTTAAAGAACAAGGGGGCTGCATTTCCAAACAACCGTGTTGTGGCGGTACAAAGAGCAGAAGGCCTGAAACGGAGGCTGTTAAGAGACAGTGAGTTTCATCAAGAGTACACAAAGTTTATGTCAGAGACACTGGAAAGGGGCTATGTCGAAGAAGCTCCCGTGGCAGAAACTTGTAAAAGTGGTAGCAGGATATGGTATCTCCCACATCATGGGGTCTACCACCCAACCAAGCAGAAGTTGAGAGTGGTATTTGACTGTGCATCCACGTATCAAGGCATGTCACTGAACTCACAGCTGTTGCAGGGGCCAGACTTAACCAATTCCCTCATAGGTGTTTTGATGAGGTTCAGGCAGGAACCAGTTGCCTTCATGTCTGATATTGAAGGCATGTTTCATCAAGTCAGGGTTCCCGCTGAAGATGCTGATCTGTTGAGATTCTTGTGGTGGCCACAGGGAGATCTTGGTAAAGGCCTCAAGGAATACAGAATGGTAGTTCACTTGTTCGGTGCAACTTCTTCACCAAGCTGTGCATGCTACGCGCTGCAAAGGTGTGCTGAGGACAATCAGGCGAGGTTCAACCATATTGCAACGAACACTGTTCTAAGGAACTTTTATGTGGATGATTGCCTAAAATCTGTTGGCACTGAAGAGCAGGCAATCTCACTGATTCGGGACCTCAGGGCTTTGTGCGCTGCAGGAGGTTTCAAGCTCACTAAGTGGATTTCCAACAGCAGAGCGGTGCTTGCGTCTATACCTGAGGATGACAGGGCCAAAGAAGTCAAGGAGCTCGATCTTGAAAGGGACTGCCTCCCTATTGAAAGAGCTTTAGGGGTTCAGTGGTGCGTGGAGTCTGACACGCTGAAATTCAGAGTTCTGGTTGAGAGCAAACCACTCACAAGGAGAGGACTGCTTTCGATGGTAAGCACTATATATGACCCACTTGGGATTTTATCCCCTCTGATCTTGCCAGTGAAGCACATCCTGCAAGAGCTAAGCAGAACAAAGCATGCATGGATGATTTCATGCCAGAAGCTCTGTCTCTGCAGTGGCAACAATGGGTCGGCAGTTTGCACCACTTAGCTAGGTTTGAGGTAGACAGATGTGTGAGACCAGTCAACCTTGGCAAGATCTCTTCAGCTCAACTTCATCACTTTGCCGACGCAAGTGAAAGGGGGTATGGCATAGCCACATACCTGGTTTCAAAAAACAATCTGAACCAGCTGCATAGTGCTTTCATTATTGGTAAAGCCAGGGTTACACCATTGAAGCCAGTGACCATACCACGACTCGAGCTTACTGCTGCAGTGGTGGCAGCAAAGATGGACAGGATGGTAAGAGCCGAACTGGAGTTGGAGTTGGAGGAGTCTGTCTTTTGGACGGACAGCACGTCGGTGATTAAGTACCTCAAGAATGAAACAGCGAGGTTTCGTACGTTTGTTGCCAATCGAGTTGCTGCCATCAAGGATAGATCAGCTGTCTCTCAGTGGAGATATGTGAACACCTCGGCCAATCCTGCAGACTTTGCTTCCAGAGGGCTCAGTGTTGGTGCCTTTCTCAAGGCAAAGACATGGATCACGGGTCCAGATTTCATTTTGAAACCAGAAATGGAGTGGCCAGAAATGCCAGACAGTGTATGCCAGCCAATCTGTAATGACCCAGAAGTCAAAGAAGCATCAGTATATGCTCTTGTGGTTGAAGAAGACGCCACCTCTCAGCTCATTCATCATTACTCAAGCTGGCGTCGGGTTAAAAGAGCCGTTGCATGGGTCCTGAGATTAAAGGGTGTGCTGAAGCTTCTTGCTCAAAAGAGGAAGGATTTAAAAGCGAATCTCTATGATGGAAGGTTGGAGCAGGAGAAGCAAATGACACACTTCAAGGCTAACCTTCCCATCTTGCCACTTTCTGTGAGTGACATGGCTGAGGCGGAAGTGGAGATTGTGCGCTTCAGTCAAGGGCAGCGGTTTGGCGAAGAGATTGCCAAGCTGCAACAAGGAAAGACAGTGTCAAAGTGTAGCCCTCTTTGTCAGTTGTCGCCAGTTGTACAGGATGGCATTCTGAGAGTGGGTGGCAGATTGAGCAGATCTAGCATGCAAGAGGAGTTAAAACACCCTGCAATCTTGGCTAAGGATCAGCATATAGCCACTCTCATTCTCAGATCGACTCACGAGGATCTTGGACATTGTGGCAGGAATCATGTCCTATCAAAGGTACGGCAGAAGTACTGGATACTAAGATCTCATGCTGCTGTCCGGAAGATTTTGTCCCGGTGCGTCGCCTGCAGACGGCATCATGGGAAAGCGGCAAGTCAGATCATGGCAGATCTTCCTACGGAAAGGCTCACGCCCGATGAGCCACCGTTCACAAGTGTCGGTGTGGACTACTTTGGTCCCTTCGAAATCAAAAGGGGTAGGTCCATGATCAAAAGGTATGGCGTAGTTTTTACCTGCTTGACGGTGAGGGCTGTGCATATTGAGCTGGCAAGTTCGTTGGACACGGATTCTTGTATTCATGCCTTGCGGAGGTTCGTTGCTAGGAGGGGACAGGTTCAGTTGATGCGTTCTGACAATGGAACAAACTTTGTAAGTGCAGAGAGGGAGCTGCGGGAAGCAGTGCGTGCTTTGGATAATGTAAAAATTCAAGAAGCCTTGTTGGTTAAAGGCATCACATGGATATTCAACCCCCCAGCTGCCTCGCATTTTGGAGGAGTTTGGGAGCGGCAGATACGGTCCATACGCAAAGTGCTCAGCTCCGTTGTGGAGCAGCAGATCCTTGATGAGGAGGGTCTGCACACACTGCTGTGTGAGGTAGAGGCGATTATCAATAGCCGCCCTATCTCAAGAGTCTCTACCGATCCGAATGACCTGGAGGCCTTGACGCCAAACCATTTGCTTTTGATGAAAGCCAAAACTTCGCTACCTCCTGGAGTATTCAGCAGGAGCGACTTGTACTCGAGGCGTAGATGGCGTCAAGTCCAGTATTTGGCGGATTTGTTTTGGAGACGGTGGATTAAGGAGTATCTGCTGGACTTGCAAAAGAGACAAAAGTGGGCCCTTCCACAAAGAAATATCAGTCAAGGTGATATTGTCCTCATTGTGGATGATTCCGCTCCAAGAAATTCATGGCTAATGGGTCGAGTGATTCAGACGTTTGAGGATCCCAAGGGTCGGGTTCGTCAAGCCAAGGTGAAAACCAGCAAAAACATTCTCCTACGACCTGTGACGAAGCTTTGTGTGCTGCTAGAGTGTGATATGTAGCGCCCCTTCTACATATTACTCAAGAGACAGCGGTAAAGGCTGGTCTCCTACGGTGAGTCATGTGCTTGAACCTCTGACTCCATTCCCTAATCTCCCCAACATACACACATACACGCATCCGTGAAGACATGTTCCAGCTTAAGAAGAGTTCCTGCTGTAACAAGACAAAACGAAGTTTCTGTTGGAATAAGGACATTAATGTGCCATATGAGCAGTTCAAGTACTTTGTATATTTGCCTGTTCGTTATCTGGAAGGTTTGATTTGTTGTTCTGAACAATATATAAATGTATGTATAAGAGTAATTGTTTTGTGGCTCACAAGAACAATTAGGGGCCAGGATGTTGGAGCCAAGTCCAGGCCAATATTTTTACTCAGTTACATCATGCCATATTTAAGTATTTGTCATGATTTTTAAGTTTCTATTATAATCTTGATCATTTTATGTTATAATGTAATAGGTTGTGCTCCATAAATTTATCCTGCTTTGTTAGTCTGTTGTTGTTGTTGTAAAGTGTTGGTAGATGTCGTAAAGGGGGTGTGTATTTGGCCCGCATGCGGAGGGGTGTGGGTAAAAAAGGGTTAGGTAAGCAAGCAGGACGGGGAGCAACAGTTTTCTGACCGTCGCTGTTTTAATGTTATTTTTTGTTGTAACATAAAGGGAATGTAAACGGAGCTCCCACCAGAGGCATTTGTTTTGTACCTTTCGATTTGTATGGAAAATAAATGTTTTGCCCCTTTTTTCCTTCGCCTTGTTTTTTGCTACCGGAAGGCATCCAAGCGACTTAACAAGAGCACGAGTCAGAAACTTTACGTCCTGCAGAAGCGGCAAAGAAGGACCGAAGGTTGCCGCTACAGAAACATTCTCATTTCAACACCCATTGGTTAGCTATTCTGCTGTTTTTCATCATGTCACAGGTGAAATGAAATGATAGTACATTTACTTTGCTTCCTGTAGGAGTGATCATGTCATGTGAGACCGTGTATTACTTATGAGGAAAGCCAACTTTGGGATTCCTAATCAGTCAGCTTTGGAAAAAAAATGTTGGAACTGTGTGTGAACAAAGCTCTTCTTTTTACTCTGGGGATGGTACACACTGCACAGTAGTTTTTAGACAAATGAGGGTAAAATGAGACATTAAAGCCTTAAAAGACAAACCACATTTTCGAAGAAAGCATCTCAGGTTACTATCTCTGTCAGGGCGTGTGTTTTGTCTCTGCGACTGTCGCAAATGCTGATAGGTGCATTTGATTTTGTGATCTCCGCCACAGAGAGTACTGGAAAGCAACTACTGCATTGTTAAAAGTAGAAACGTCGTTTATAAATGAATCGTGTAACTATAACTTTACTACTTTGCAGCTCCTTAGTTTGTGATTGCTATGATATGAACTTAGATGTCCTGTTATTCAAGTTTTTTTGTTTAGTTTGTGTGTCTTTTACTGTTTTTCTTGGTAACTGTTGTTATGTTTACATACACTGCTAAGATGGTGAAGGGTTGCTTTACAAGGGGGACTGAATATGAACATATACTCAGTTACCAGTAGGGGGCTCTGTGACTAATAGTGATAGAAGGATAGAAGTGAAGTGTATTGTGATATGTTTTGAATGGCGAACTAGTGCTGAATACACGTTCCATTATAAACCAAGCCGTCTCCGTTCTTCTGTCGAAACACCACAAATTGGTGACGAGGATGAGTGCATCAGTTCCGAGTCCACCATCTTTTCTTCAACATGTGGGTGAGCCGCCGATTCCATTTACTACATGGCGGAAAATATTCGACAATTACATGCTAGTAATCAATGCCACGGGAGACGCATGGCCGGATGCTAGGAAACGCGCTGTTTTGCTACACTGCTTGGGCCCGGAGGGACAGCGGTTATTCTACACGTTACCGGAGCAAGGTGATACATATGCTGACACCATGAGCGCACTGGAGAAGCACTTTGTGCCGAAAGTGAATGTCGTGGCGTGCCGTCATACATTCAGACAGCGTATTCAACGAGCGGATGAGACTGTTTCTCAGTATGTGGTGGCTCTGAGAGCGTTAGCTTCATCTTGTAACTTTGGACAAATGGAAAGTGAAATGATAAGAGATCAGTTAATCTCCAATGCTCATCTCAGCGCTGTGAAAGACAAACTGTTACTGGAGGACGATCTCACACTGGATAAGGCTCTAACTATTGCAGGCCAGGTGGAAGCAGCAGTCAAAAACGCTACTCTACTCTCCACACCCGGCTCGTTTCCGTCCGCGCCTGTTCAGACAGTCGACGCGGCAAATTCCCACTCTCACCAGAGGAGAGGACCTCGCCCTGCTAAAGGCTGCACTCCAGACCAACGCAAACGGGGAGGTTCAAAGCAGCAGCAGCGGAAATGCTTCAGGTGTGGTTCTCACAAGCACTTAGCTAATGATAAAAACTGCCCGGCTGCTTCTTCAAAATGCAACAACTGCGGGAAAAAGGGACATTTTGCCAAGGTATGTAAGTCGTCAGTCAGTGAAGTGAGAGAAGTAGTGGTTCCAGAATTGGCAGTACTGTGTGTGCAAGATGCTAAAATGATGGCAGCTATTCAAGATAAGCTTACCTGCACTGTCGACATTGAAACTGTACAAGGTGGTTCTAAGACGGTAGAGCTGATAGTAGACACTGGAGCTTCTGTGTCTATTCTGCCAGACACTATCTACAGACAGTATTTTGCAGACTGTTCACTGGTGCGACCTAAAGTCAAACTAGTTACTTATGCTAAAGATGAGTTAGCTGTGATGGGTTGTCTGCCTGCATCAGTTGCACTGCATGCACAGAATGAAAAAGTTCCTGCTTCCTTCTACATTGTCAAAGCTGGTTCCCCGCTATTAGGCCTCGACCTCATTAGAGCACTGAACGTCTGCATCGTCGGAGGCAAAGTGGACCGCATTCAGGATGAAACTGCAGATGAGCCGGATTCTACTAACCGGAAGTCTGCTGTATACAATGTTGATCCTATTCCACCAGCTCAACTTGGATGTGTTAAAGGGTTCATCCATAAAGTACATCAGCACCTTCGGCTTTCCAGAAAATGATGCAAACGGTCCTGAAAGATCTGCCTGGTGTTCGCAACTACTTGGATGACATCATCGTCTACGGAACATCAAAGGAGGTGCATGATACACGCCTGCAAGCTGTTCTCCAACGTCTCAGAGACGTCGGCCTGCAGATTAATGCTGGGAAAAGTTCCTTCTGCCAGTCACACATTACATTCCTGGGCCATGTAATCTCAAAGGAAGGCCTACGTCCAAGCCAACATCACCTTACTGCTATTGCTGAGGCTCCTGCTCCAAAGGATATGGCTGCATTGCGCTCGTTCCTAGGTTTGTCATCCTGGTTCAGTAAATTTATTCCAGATTATGCTACACTGGTGGAGCCACTGCGACAGTTGCTGAAAACAGACATGAAAGTTGAACTCCAGTGGAACGAGGCAGCACGTGAGAGCTTCAGTAACCTGAAAAAACTCCTTCTGGAAAGTCCCGCACTTGCCGTCTATGACCCTGACTTACCTGCTTTTATCACCACAAACGCATCAGACTACGGGCTAGGCGCTGTGTTGACACAGTTACATCCAGATCAAGTGGAGCGGGTTGTGGCGTTCGCCTCCCGAACACTGTCTCCTGCTGAAAGAAAGTACTCCACCACAGAAAAGGAGGCGTTAGCCTGTGTCTGGGCGGTGGAAAGATGGCGTACATATGTATGGGGCCGCAGATTCACGCTTCGTACTGACCACCAAGCTCTTACTACCCTTCTCAGCACCAAAGGTATGAACAGAGCGGGCATGAGAATCGCACGATGGTCTGCAAGGTTGATGTGTTTTCAGTACGATGTGCAGTACCGTCCTGGTGTTCAGAATGTCATCGCAGACTGCCTCTCATGGGTTCCCCTGACGTACTCCAGCACTGACATTGATGCTGAAAAAGACCTTCTCTTGGAGATAGCTGAAGTTTCTCCTCTCTTGACAGCGACACCGTTGACGGATTTTAAAGCTGAATGTGAGGACTGCCCTGACCTTTCTCTGCTGCAACAGGTTATCCGCTCAGGCTGGCCTAAGGTGAAAAGGTCTCTCCCACCTGAGATGCAGCCGTATTTCCTGATGCGACATGAACTTGCTGTGGAATCACCGTTGGTTTTCCGGGGGACACGTCTGGTGGTCCCAAGGTCCCTGCGAGAAAAGGTGATATGCCTCGCACACGAAGGTCACCAGGGCATAGTTCGCACAAAGCAGCGGCTCAGAGAGCTTTACTGGTGGCCATGCATGGATACTCAAGTCCATGCGATTCTGTCATCGTGCTCAGTCTGTCAATTGTGTGACAAAACGGCCAAAACTGCTCCTGCTCCCCTACAGCCGGTTCAGTTTCCAGATGGTCCCTTTCAGCATGTGGCCGTTGACATTGTTGGACCTTTTGACCGTGGGTCGCAGGACTGCAGGTTTGCTATCACACTGGTCGATTACTTCAGCAAATGGCCAGAAGTAGCCTTTACTTCATCAGCTACTACAGACACTGTTATTAGGTTCTTGTCTTCAGTTTTTGCACGGGAGGGAAACCCTTGTGAGCTTACGACAGATAATGGACCACAATTCACTTCATCTGTCTTTGCTGACTTCCTGAAGGAAAGGGGCATCAAGCACATTAGAACAAGTGTGTATCACCCTCAAGCGAACGGGTGTGTTGAAAGATTCAACAGAGTACTGAAGGACTGCGTTCAGGCTGCACAGGTGTCCCAGAAGCCGTGGAAGCCCGCCGTAACAGAGATGCTACAGAATTACCGTGCTACAGCTCATGCAACAACTGGAGCAGCTCCGTTTCAGCTTCTCAGAGGGAGACCAATGAGAACAAAGCTAAATGTCCTGCCATTTCCCAAAGACACAGGACAGTATGACCAATGCAGGGCCAGAGTCTTTCACCAGCAACGTAGGAGTAAACGCTACACTGATGCTAAGAGGGGGGCAAAACCTCCCCAGCTTGTGGTCGGTGACAGGGTGCGGATACGTAAGCCTTTCCAAGTGGGGAAGGGAGAGAGACAGTTCACTGATCCACTGTCAGTGCAGCAACAGACTGGACTGAGCACCTTCATCTTGAGTGATGGAAAGAGATGGAATGCATCCCGTCTCTCACTCTGCCGAGCAGAGAATGCTGAGCCGTTGCAGGCTGGTGAAGAGGTTGAAAACAACACAAGAGAAACTCCTAAAAGACCTTCTGTTCCTAACAGACCGAGACAGTTACCAGCTTGGACCAAGGATTATGTAATGAAATGAGTTTAAAAAAAAAAGTGGGAAAATAACACGCTTGAGCTGTTGGATGCTAATGTTAAGTTCCATACTGCTAATTCTGAGGTCCAAGTATAATAGATGATTGATTTACTGTGATTTATTTGTGAAGTTTTGTGACTTAAGGTTGTTAAGTTACTACAGTAACCTTAACTGTACAAGTATTCATTATAAAGGACAATTTAGGCACCATAACAAGATGGGTATGTTAAGATCACAGGTATAGTTCAAACAACCAGTAATGTTATAAGTGAAATAGGTTCAGCAAGCAGTATTGAAAATGCTGTCTGGTTGCAAAGTTTACTACTGATAATGTTATGTGCAAATAGTAATGTTACCATGCTAAGTAAGTAATACTGAGGTAGTAGAATTCTGTGAGAATGAGGAGAGATGTTATGTTTACATACACTGCTAAGATGGTGAAGGGTTGCTTTACAAGGGGGACTGAATATGAACATATACTCAGTTACCAGTAGGGGGCTCTGTGACTAATAGTGATAGAAGGATAGAAGAAGTGAAGTGTATTGTGATATGTTTTGAATGGCGAACTACTGCTGAATACACGTTCCATTATAAACCAAGCCGTCTCCGTTCTTCTGTCGAAACACCACAACTGTCTGACATTCACCTCTCACACAGTGGATACAATTCTGCCCCTGCAGGAATAAGATAAGATAAGATAAGATAAGATAAGATAAGATAAGATAAGATAAGATAACTCTTTATTGTCATTGCACAGTCATACATAGTACAGTAGTACAATGAAATTGGAAAAACTGTCCTACGTCGGCACTACATATAACACAACACGACACGATATGACACATCACAACACAACAAACAACACAACACAGTATATTAACTTAGTATAAAAAAGAAGAATAAGTGTATGTGTTATGCACACTGTTATTATTGCACATTAATTATTATTGCACCTTGTTATAAATATAAATATTATTGTTATTGTTTTAAACATTGTTACCTCCCCCCTAAAAAAGTCCAGGGAGGTATCCAGTCAGGTCAGCTATTTACATTGATCAGGGCTATTGCCCTGTTGTAAAAGCTGTCCTTGAGTCTATTTGTTCGGGACCTCAGCAGCCTGAACCTCCTGCCAGACGGCAGCAGCTTAAACACCCGGTGTCCTGGGTGTGTGCAGTCCCGTAGGATGCTGCGTGCCCTCTTGAGACAGCGAGTGCTGTACAGGTCCTTCAGGGAGGGAAGAGGATGTCCAATGATTTTTTGGGCCATGTTGATGACCCTCTGGAGTGCCTTTCTGTGTGCTGTGGTGCAGCTGGAGAACCACACACCGATGCAATATGTCAGCACACTTTCAATGGAGCAGCGGTAGAAGACGGTCAGCAGCTCCTTCTTCAGGTCCATTTTTCTGAGGATTCTCAGAAAGTGGAGACGCTGTTGGGCCTTCTTTAAGACCGCAGAGGTGTTAGAGCTCCATTGGAGGTCTGTGTCTATGTGCACACCCAGAAACTTGAAACTTTGTGGTTATGAAACTGACCAAGTGTTTGCATAAAATGTCACATGTTCAAAGCCGTCACAGAACCTGGGGTTTTGTATAAGTGCAGCTGTTGGTGGGGAGATAATCTCACTCTTCTATATAAAGAGTCACCAGGCAGCAACTTCCAGATCTTCATTTGCGATCTCCTCCATCATCATTTCTCCACTTATCAGCAGCTATGGCTTCACTTCGCACCCTTCTGGGATTTCTTCCTCTGAAATCCTACCTCAGGCAGACTTTGATTTACAGGCGGTAAGAATCATTGATAATCATTTTTATTTTACCACCCATCTATTTTCATAACCATGTCTCTATCTTAGGGCCATGGAAAGGGGGTACTGGAGGTTATCTAACAGGGATAAGCAGGGACCCCCCCCCCCCCCCCTCCAAGACAGTTTAGCAGTCTACACGGGAGGCTAACCTTTGCACAATTTACTTTTATAATGACTTCACCATTTATGTTATGTGGTTATGTTTCACGCTGGATTTTGTGTGATAATACATATTCTGTGTTACAACAAACAGCTCTTGTGCTTCTGTCTAATTCTCAATGCTTTCCATTTGTGTGTCCACAGATGGCAGGTAAGTGGTACCGGACTGGAATTTGCTCTAATGGCCAGTGGTTTGTCAGTCGCAAAGCCAATATGAAGATCGGCACGGCCATCATTACGCCAACTGAAGATGGAGGTCTTGAGTTGTCGTTCTTCAGTCTTACGTGAGTGCGAGAGGACAGACAGAGCAAATATCATTTGAATAGCATTAAAATATTTACACTGGAGATTAATGTGATGTCTTTGCGACAGTAATGATACATGTCAGGAAATGGAGAATTTAGCCAACAAGACCGAGGTGCCTGGAAAATTCACATACAAGAGTCGGCGTGAGTACGCCCACAAAGAGAGGAAACGAATAATTTTCCATCATCATCATCCAGTATTATTTTTTCACATATTCTCTTCTGCTTTTTTCCTTTTTGTCAGACTGGGGGTATGTGAGTGACATGCTTATGGTTGATGTGAAGTATGATGAGTACGCCCTGACCTATTCCTTCAACACCAGAGGGAATGAAACCTTTGTCATTAACAGACTATTTGGTAAAGTTGCATTTAGCTGTGTTCAGTAAACCGTTTAGCAAAGTTACACCCACTGCAGCAGATTTACATCACGTGGTTTCACAGGACGTAGTTTGGACCTCAGCGATGAGGTGCAGGAGAAGTTCAGGCAGTTCTGCTTGCAGACCGGCATCCTTCCTGAAAATACTGTCCTTCTTCCTAAAAGCGGTACTTTTACATTGGTGGTGAAGTTCTATATAAAAACAGCTTGGAATACAGTGATGTTGTGCACTGATCACCTTACACTTTCCATTTTTCCTTCTACAGAGGAGTGTCCACTTGCCTAACCTTCTGTCCCACCGATCATCTCACCAGTACTGCATGAAGATCTTACACCATCTGTTATGGAAATGTGCCTGAGCACCATCTTGAGATGTTTTTAACAATAAAAATGCAAACATCGAGAATATTTTTCTTCATTATTCATCCTTTGTATGAAATAAACTGAAGGACACCCATAACAACACAACCAAAATGTATTTTTCCCCCCATTCACACACTTTATAGTATTCAAGCAAGCAATCAATCAGTTTATTTATAAGCACATTTAAAAACAACAGAGGTTGACCAAAGTGCTATACAAAGCAAAAAGTAAAACAAACACACCTAAAGAGAACAAAACAAAAACTCAGTCACAATTAAAAGCTAGGGAGTAGAAATGTGCTTTCAGATGGGATTTAAAGTGGTGGAGACGTCCTAATTTGAAGAGGCAGACTGTTCCAAAGGGTCAGGCAAACGCTTGGTCTCCTCTGTGCTTTAGGAACAATCAGAAGCAATGTAACAGCTGACTGAAAAGTTCTATTTGCAGTGTTTTTAGTTAAAAGATCAGAGAGCTACGAGGGAGCTAATCCATTTAGAGACTTACAAACAAGCAATAAAATCTTAAAATCAATTCTGGAACATACTGGAAACCAGTGTAAACGAGCCAAGACTGGGGAAATATGGTCACGTTTACGAGTGCCTGTCAAGAGTCGGGCTACAGCATTCTGAACAAGCTGAAGACGAGAGAGCAGAGAGCATTCGATTGTTAAAAACAAACAGTGGTCACATTATAAGTTAAATGCATATTCAAGCTTTTATTTACATCCGTTTACAATTCACTGAGTTTTATTTTATGTGATTAAATGATCTTAGATCATCCACCTGTAGATGAAGGTCAGAATGACTCCTTGTTTTATCTGCCCATATTGTGGTTTTAGTCAACACACTAAAGGCAATATGCTACTGAGTGGTGACGTCAGAGTACCTCATAGCACAACAGTTGCTTATACACACACACACACACACACACACACACACACACACACACACACACACACACAATTTTAACAAGTTGTTTCTGTGCTTAAATTTCTTACATTTTTTTTCTTCCATTGATTAACCCACTATTTGAAATCAGATATTTTTCACTATTCTTCTTGGTTTATACATGAACTCTCCTTTGAGTACATTTCCTTACAACCAGAATATTATGATTGTTGGACAATCATGTAGTCAGACTCGGGTTTCTTTGTTTTCTGGTCTTCATGAAAGCCAAATCAGAACGTTTTTCCTCAGAAGTAGCTATTCCACTTCTGGGGTGAGCAACCTGTGCTCCCAAAATATCATTTTTGAGCATTTTAGTGGCCAAAAAGAATCTATATAGAGCTGCAAAACAAATCTGAATTTTATTTTTTTTTAAAAAAGGTGATACAGCCTGTTAAATATACATGTGTCTTTCAACATTACTAATACTAATACATGAAAAATAATTAATATCTTTTACCACATTTGGCTACTCTACAGTGGGCTATATGATTATTTGGTACTTGGCATGGTGGTAAAGGGCACAAAGATCCACAGCCCATCTGTTCCCTTTTCTTTATGTAGGTTTTCTCTCAGTGCTCTGGTTTCCTTCCACATCCACAGACATATGTGTTAGGTTAACTGGTTATTCTAAACTTGCTCTCTGAGTCAGCCTTGCAGCAGAGCGATCATCCTATCAGGGCGACGTCTCTGCTTTGAAAGGCAGTGCCTCCAACATTCAGCAATAAAAAGAAATTCTGCTGACCATAATGAATCTCAGTTACATCATATTATCAGAAGGCTCAATTTTAGGTGGTCAGGTAGAGAGCATTGAGAGAGTTATACAATTTAACAACTGTCCCAAATTTCTTTATTAACGATTCCAGACATTTTCGCACTTATTTATTGTCAGAAGATTAGACATGTGACCCTCCAGACAGCTGACAACGACCTGGCTTAATAACAACAACACCAGCTGGTTATAAGCTAACATTTTGCCAGCTAATATTATCACTGAGTCTCCTAAGAAAATCACACTTTCCCTCTGGTAAACAGTGTGATACCCGCACATCATTTGAGGATTTATTCTCTAAGCGTCCAACAATGAAAGTTTTACTAACACCAGCTAACAGAGGCTTACAGTGACAAAAACAGCAGCACTTACCAACAAAAGAAGTTCAGGACAAACTCAGCAACTCAGCTCAGTATCGCTGTCATTCGACAGAAATGGCCTTCAGTAACTAACAAAGCTCTATTCAGAGCTCAGGTAAAGAGCAGACTGACAGCCTGCACTCCATATGGATCAACCAGTCACAGTTTTTCGTCCTCCTGCAGCCACCATTGCTAGGATTATGCACTTTAGAGGGGGTAAGACAACAGAACTCAGCTGACTGCAGTCTGTACTCTACTGACATCTAGTGGTGAGATATCACACCAGTGAAAGTTACAACTTTAAACAAAGTTCCAAAAACAAACAAGTGAAACTCTCTCTTGATTGTATACTTTAACAGTAATACACATGTAACCTTCTAAACACTCCAACAAATATCAGCAAACAGACTGCTTCTGTGCAGTTACGGTCACACAGTGTGCCAGCTAGCTGAATGTACATTTGTAGTATTACCGAGGGAGAGAAAAGACTATGAGATAACATCACTCAGAGATGGAGAAGGATGTAGGAAACACAGGACAGGAGAAGAAGAGGAGGGACTATTTTTAAAAGAAAAGGACTGCCCGGTGGGATCTGTTCAACTGGAAATTTAAAGCTTACTTTATTTTTTTTTTTAATTGATAGATGTCGAGTGGATCGACAGATTGATGATTTGTTGTTGTTGTTGTACACTGCACTGCACTCTTGAAGAAGATGTGTTCAGATTTACACAAGCTAACGCGTTTTTTTTGTTGTTGTTTTGTTTGACAAATTATTTCAGAGCTGGGTTACATCAGGGGGAACAGACATCTCATTTAAATTTAATGTCTCATTTTTCCAAGTGTGTAAGGAAAGTCATCCATCTACAATATAATCAGCAAGCACATGGAGCTATTTGAGCTTTGTGAAATCATTAGAATTAGAAGTTTGTATTTCTTGTATTAATATTATTTTAATATCACATTTATATAGCGGATGGAGGTTCAGTTAGTTCTGTACTTTGTACTGCTTCAGAGGAGTGCTCAGCTGCCCAGTCTTCTGTCCCAGTGGTCATGTCACAGAGGACCACTTCCACTCGCATCCATAACCTGCAACAGTTTTCCTTTTAATTCATTATCTGTGGTCTTTCAAACATTAAGAATTAATTAATTAAATGTCCCAAAACAATATTCATCACTTTGCTTCTATCTGCCTGCAATTATAGCCACCTACCATGTACCGGATCTTTATTACAGCTGGCTAATAAAAAGTGTTAAGGATAAAGCATCTGTCTGCACTTTTCCCTCTAAACTGCGCACTGCTGACACGGTCTCCGCGCACACAAAATCTGCACTGCGCACAAAATCTGCACTGCGCACAAAACCCCCCAAAACAAAACAGAAAAAATCAAACCTGGAATTAAAATAAATACATAACAATTGATTCTGTGCTGTTTTGGAGTGTGAGTCAGTGAGTGACCGGTAACTGGCTGCTCCAGCCAACGATGCCACTCACATTCATATAAACGCTAATCAGTGTCGTTGACGGGTTATGACGGCGTCCTTATGTGCCGACACCAGTGTTTTAGTTAGTAAAGCGGTGTGGCCGATGTGGAGTGGCTGAGTGAAGACACGCTAATGACAACGTGTACAAACATTGGAGATGTGAGCAGGACAGACAGAAAAATTAAGGTGAAGTTTAAGTTCTCAGTCAGATTTGTGCTTATCCAGTGCCATTTATTTCCAATTCTTATTTGTGGATATTGATCATTAAATACTGACACTAGTTTATAAGTAGTGGAAATGCAAATAATCGTGTCATTATCAGTGATGGGAATAACGGCCGTTACTTTTTTCAGTAACTAGTAATCTGATTAATTACTGTTTCTATATTTCTATTGTTACATGGCTATTACTAAGAAGAAAATGCGGTGTGGACTCATTAATATTTTTCAACACACAGATGGTTGAATCTGTCTTCAGTTTACCGGGAGTTGGAGCCGGAGGGCAATCGTACAAGTGCTGCTTAGGTGGATTCACCTCTGTTTGCACCATTTAGTTATGAGCTGTTGCATCTGTGGATGCCAAAGAGAAAACTTCCCACTGGATACTGAGCTGACTATACCTGTCTTCCGTGTGTAGCACAAGCGTTTACTAGTGTAAGGCTGTAGAATTTCAATTTACAAAGTCAGTTACCAAAACTGTTAATACTTCCATGAACCATTGAGCAAGGCATATTACTTGATAGATGCTATTAGGAATGCTTTCAAAAGGCATCAACAGCACAGATACAGTAGATATCATTCACAGAACAATGTTTTCAAGCAGCATGTAAACATTTTTATTTCTGCTGTTAGATTGTTCTAATTTGACATTTTTACATGTTTTAAATGAGACAAAATTACAGGTTCAGACAACAGATGTTTTGGTTAATGCAATTTTTTATTTTCATGGGTAAGATGTTATAATACCCTGGTTCACTCTGTGACTTACTTTGTCTCCTATAAATCTTCTTTAATTCAGTTCAATTCAATTCAACAGTATTTACATACAAATGAATTGAACTGAACTGAATTAAAGAAAAAACCCAACAATCCCCTATGAGCAAGCACTTGGCGACAGTGGGGAGGAAAAACTACCTTTAAAAAGGTAGAAACCTCCGGCAGAACCAGGCTCAGGGAGGGGCGGCCATCTGCCGCGACCGGTTGGGAGGGGTGGAGCCGATGACAAATGTATACACAATTAAATATTAAAGCAAATATGCTTTAAAATTTATGTTTAGGGAGTTGAAGTAACTGTTAATATTTAGTTGTATATAACTTTGATTTTATAGGAGACAGAGTTGAAGTTGTCATCTCAGGCCTCTGGATTTTCTGGTTTGGTAGTACTGGCCTCCTCTTTTTCTTGCTTATTATTTTATCCTCTTGTTGTCTTTTGGTGTGTTTGGTGTGTTTTCAGAGGTTTCACTCAAGGTCATATTGTTCATTTTCTGAACTAGCAGTCGGATAGTGCTTGGCGAACAACTTTTTTGGCTGCTCTGTGTCCCTGCTGCTGGTTCTGGCCTCTTGTTGTCTTTTGGTGCGTTTGGTGTGTTTTCAGAGGTTTCACTCAAGGTCAGATTGTTCATTTTCTTAACTAGGAGTCGGATAGTGCTTGGCGTCCAACTTTTTTGGCTGCTCTGTGTCACTGGTGCTTGTCCTGGCCTCTTGTTGTATTTTGGAGTGTTTTCGAAGGTTTTGGTATCACTCGAGGTCGTAACATCCATTTTCTCAACTTGGTCCTGGATAGACCTTGACAAAGAACTTTTTTGGATGTTCTGTGTCACTGGTGCTTGTCCTGGCCTCTTGTTGTATTTTGGAGTGTTATCAGAGGTTTTGGTATCACTCGAGGTCGTAACATCCATTTTCTCAACTCGGTCCTGGATAGACCTTGACAAAGAACTTTTTTGGATGTTCTGTGTCACTGGTGCTTGTCCTGGCCTCTTGTTGTATTTTGGAGTGTTATCAGAGGTTTTGGTATCACTCGAGGTCGTAACATCCATTTTCTCAACTCGGTCCTGGATAGACCTTGACAAAGAACTTTTTTGGATGTTCTGTGTCACTGGTGCTTGTCCTGGCCTCTTGTTGTATTTTGGAGTGTTATCAGAGGTTTTGGTATCACTCGAGGTCGTAACATCCATTTTCTCAACTTGGTCCTGGATAGACCTTGACAAAGAACTTTTTTGGATGTTCTGTGTCACTGGTGCTTGTCCTGGCCTCTTGTTGTATTTTGGAGTGTTATCAGAGGTTTTGGTATCACTCGAGGTCGTAACATCCATTTTCTCAACTTGGTCCTGGATAGACCTTGACAAAGAACTTTTTTGGATGTTCTGTGTCACTGGTGCTTGTCCTGGCCTCTTGTTGTATTTTGGAGTGTTATCAGAGGTTTTGGTATCACTTGAGGTCGTAACATCCATTTTCTCAACTTGGTCCTGGATAGACCTTGACAAAGAACTTTTTTGGATGTTCTGTGTCACTGGTGCTTGTCCTGGTCTCTTGTTGTCTTTTGGAGTGTTTTGAGAGTTTTTGGTATTACTCAAGTTCATATTGTTCTTTTTCTGAACTTGGAGTTGGATAGTCCTTGAAGAAGAACTTTTTTGGATGGTCCGAGTCACTGCTGTTTCTTTTTTCTCAGTGTCTACTCTCATCCTCTTTCTCTCTGGAGAGTAGCTCTCAGAGTTGTTTTTGCTGCCTTTGGAAATCTGACTGTATTTTCTTTTCTTTTCTTCACAAATACGTCTTTTTTTCCTTGGTGGAGAGCAGCTGTCGTCACTTCTGCAATTCTGTGCAACAGAATTCGGGCCTCGCTTCCTCTTGAGTGGAAGCTGGAAATGTCTTTCATCAGAGTTTGGCTCTGGATTTTGGTCGTCCATTGTAGTAAAGCCAGCGTAAGCTTGTTGGCTTTTGCTGTCTTTACTCTGAGACATGTCAGAGTGTTGATGAAGTGACTGTCTTAAAGATTCAACTATTTTAAAATTTTTCTCAGGCGGACCTTTGAATGCTGCAATCTCAAATGTTACAAGTAAACTGCATGACAGTTTGGGCTTCTTACCCGGATTTAAGGATTCACAGATCAAAGGCATGTTATGACATCATGATGATGTCATAACATAATGTAACAACAACATTCTTTTTTTTTTCTTTTTTTTAAAATTTGGTTCTATTGTCTATTCTATGGGGCTTTGGAACATGATGTCACGGCAGGGGGCGTGGCCGCCGGGGCGCCATTTTAGCAGGCCAAACAAAGGGCTAGTGATGGTAAATTTAATTCTTTTTACTGAATCGAGTTTTAATGAGTCACTCACCAAAGTGAATCGTGTTTGTTGAGTCATTTGATTCACTGAGTCAGTCGACCAGAGAGTGCAAAAAATGTACATTTTCACTCAAACTTAATTTGTTTCTCTTTTCATGTAAATCCTACTGCTAAGACAACCCGTTCTCACCCCCGACACGTAAAATACTGACGATTTGTCACGTCCCTTAACTTCTCATGCTGACGCTAAAGGTACCCTTCCACGTTTTTATGCGACGCTGTGGGTTGTCAATTCATTCCAATATGAACCCGCTTGCGGCGATCAGAGACGCTTCGAGCAGAGGCTCCAGCCGTCCATTTACTCCAATAATAACTCCGTCACAGCGAAACATGACGCTGTGAATCTCAATCTAACTGGAGAACCGGGGACCCTCTCCGCGAACGGTTTTTCTCCCTAATTTAATGCTTTCTTTTAATGACATCGTTAACATTTCTCAACAAAAACACATGAAAGTATCACTGATAATTCAACAATAAAATCGCTTCATGTTGTGGCCATCACACAGTGTTTTCCAAAGTGATTCACGAGCTGAAAGTGCTCAGATTTAACGTACATAATCCTTTGTTAGGTTTATTATTTTCATTTCACACGTAAAACACATTTATAGAGTCATTCACCACTCCTGTTAGTTTTGGACGTGCTCGGCTCCAACCAATCAGACGCAACCTGTGTAAGCAAAGGATGATGGGAGAATGGAGAGACCTATTTATAAGAATAAGAAAATGAGGCGGAACTGATTGATTCTAATGCAGGTATGTAAAAAATACATATATTTAAAGTAATACCTTGATGTGTGTTTCAAAGTTTGTTTTTCATAAAAGCTTCAAACAAACAGAGGTGACTGATCTCGGAAACGGTTTAATGCATTTAAAAATGGCTACAGCTACTGTCAGCATGCTTGCTAGGTAATGACTACAGGTGGCTACTGCAGCATTAGCCATTTAATCCAACGATGATGGATTAAATCTATTACAAACGTTAAAGGACTTGTGTGTTGCAAAATACCCTCACATGGTGCGTAAAGCAGTTTTTGCGCTAAGAGTTCTGCTAGCTCTTTATAAACTGATGATGCTAACGTTAATTGCTAACGTTAACCGGAGCGCCAAGACTGAAAATCATTTGAATTGCGTTAGTTATGTGTTTATGTCACGGAGTTCTGCAAAAATCTCTTTCCTCTTTAGCTTGAAAATGAGTGATTCAGAGGATCCCGAGCTGGAGGAAGAGCTTCAGGCTGCTGACGAACTCCTTCAAGATATGCAGGTAAAATTTTTAGTGGAAACAGTTGTTAAAGAGGGAACACGCTTGTCTAATATTTTGTACGGAGTAAACGTTATATTATTTGAATTTTTTTTAATACATTTTTATATATGTGTGTATATATAAGTTTATGTCAAATTAAGTTGGTTAACTTAAGATGTTTGATAATCTTTGCTTTAATCATGGACTGTATTTTAGGTGTTCCCTTTTTTCCTTGTTAATTGCATAGAATGATGCACAGAGTGAACCTCAGCCAAGACCAGTGCGCTGGAAAACACGTGACAGACAGGGAGATTTTATTCCTCAGACCATCAACCAGTCGAAGTACTAGTTGCATGCCACGTGGTCAGTGTTCACACAACCATTGATTTTATCTCACAACTTGTTTTCACCAAAGAATTTCAGTAAGTAAATATTCTTCAATCTCTTTTTTTCCCCCCAGTGTCCAGAGATCAGCATCAATGTCCACGTGAAGAACCTAGTTATGTTGCCAGTGTCAACCCAACAAAAGGTACTTTACCTTCTTGTATATATTGTGATTTCTGTTTACTTTTATATTTGTTGTTATAGTTGAGTTATGCAGGACTTTTGTGCAGTCCTAAGAAACATACTGCCTAGAGTGTTTTTCACTTTGTGGAAGAGTTTCTTCCTTTCTTTATTTTTTTTCTGTTAGTGTATGGAACTGAGGTGCTTCATCAGGAGCTCCTTCAGATGTTGGAGGATGGAGAAGAGGACGCAGCCATGGCTTGTGAGACGTCATCTGAATCAGCTGCTACTCACTGGGCGATCAGAAATATGGTGTCCTCGCAAAAGTGGAAAGAGGCCAGGCCTTGTCTTATAGACAATATGTTAGCTACTCTGGATCCACAGTCACACCGTGTGTGTCAGTGTGGCAAACAAGTAGTTGTGAGGTGTCTGGACTGCCTGCCTCTTCCATTCCTTTGTGCTGACTGTGATATTGCAGTTCACACACGCTTTGTCCTGCACAGCAGAGAGGCAGTAACAGGAGGGTTTTTGCAGCCTACATCAGAGTTTCACAAGCCAATAGGTACGGTTTTTAAGTCTTATGCATTTCTTGCTATGTACTATGAGTGGGTGCTGTTATTGTATATTTATTGTGTATCAGTTAATTTCTAATTCTTTTTATATATATTGTGTGTTTTAATGTTAGTTCGGCTGTTGCCTGTGCAAAGGCCAGACCATGTGTGTGACTGCCCAGCAGGTAACGTTGAGGTTTCACCCGGCGCAATTGTGGCTCTTGTAACCATAAATGGTAAGTTGCCCTTTTGTCACACACTACATACACAATAGATGTGTTTGGAGGTTTTATTGCAAATTGTGCATTGCTATCTTGGTTTGAATTACCCTCGGCCCGCAGTATATGTGGGCACCTGTCAAAGGTCATTTGGATTTACCAGACCGATTTGAAAACAACATGAAAAAAATGAATGCTTTGAGCCATGACTGAATTTATCCTTATCCTTTCTAAAGGCCGTTATAACCTTGCACTGCCAGTGGTGAGCTGCACCAGCTGTGGCCTAATGTGGTCCCCCTCAGTTAAGGACATCCTGGGTAGTGGATATTGGCCTGGCACCTTAAATTTCTGCACCCTGTTTTCAATGGATGTCTTTCAGTCTTTCTATGACATTAAGAAGGCTGCACCAGGGATGTCACTTAAGGCATTTGTCAAAGTGCTGGATGAACGAACAGCCCATTTTGGAAGGGTGAGTTTCTAAATTTGCCAAGTTTAAGGAAATTGTGCAAATCAATGTTTATGATGACTGTCCTTGAATATTCTGTTGTATGTCCTCTATGTAAAAGACTGGCCGAATATCAGCTGATGCCTTCAGTAAAAGTTTCTTGGAGTGGAGTGCTGTAAAGTTTGAGGTGGACAGGATGTGCAAGGAGCCATGCTTTAGCTGCCCTGCCTGCACTCCAGACATGCTTGCCGTCTCAGTTGATGGAAACCGCAAGCTTTATCACTTTCAGTCTAATGCAAGGTACGTTATGCATTGTGTACATAAGTCAAATATGGATTTGTAGAAAAATGTATTTTAATGTTTCTTTTCAAACAACTGTCACTGTGTTCGTTCAGCACTTCAGAGCAGGGGAACTTGCTCTGAAGTGCAAGGGGAGTGTATAGGTCCCAGGGAAAGGGTTGTGCGGATCTTCATCTTGGACTGCAGCAAAGGAGTCGTCCAAAAAGTCCACTGGGAAGTTGGATGAAGAGGGCATGGAAATAGCTGTTTGTCGCCACGGAGTCCTCTTAGCTGCATTGAACATGTTTCGAGGGGAGATCTTTGCTTACCCCCTTTTTCTCCAGAGGGAGTTGGCAGCTAACGTCCTGGGACATATTACGTTCCTTTGCTCCGATGTGGCCTGTAAATATTTCCCCTATTTAACCAAGGTGGCTCAGCAGTGCCCTGAGCTGAGGAACCTCTTGTCAATGCTTCCTTTTCTCTCCGTCATGCATGCAAAGGCTCACACTTGGAAATGCGAGGTGTACTGCAGCTTGTAGTTTTGGATTAGTTTGAGACATTTTGTTATAAGGTTGAATGAATTCAGCAGTCATGTATTGTGACCTCCTTTCTATAGATCAAATGGGGAGGTGCGTTTCAGGATGGGGCCGGTTCAACAGTTGGAGAAGAGGTGGAACAAGTAAACAGTTTCCTGTCTAGGGCGGCCATCACAACGAAGTACATGTCTAAAGCAGGTATGTGTCCGTGTCTGAGATTCCACTCAGTCTCCTGCTCATTAATTCTTATTTGTATACTAACTGAAATGCAGGGCGAACAGACATGCTGACCCTCCTGGCTTTGGGCTGGAACAAAAGGAAAGTGGAACAACTGGGCCGCACTTTGAGCCAGAGATATCTAAAGGTGATTTATTTATTTTTTCAAAAACCATTTTAATGTGTGTGGTAATGGGGGAAAACACCAGTACTCTTTTAATGTCAATATGAATGACATTTATTAATGTATTCTTAGATCATAAGGATCCTTAGAGAACAAGTGGAGAGCCTGAATGCGACCAAAAATGAGCTGGGTGTGGATGACGACACACTGCAGCAATGGGTGGCCGATGTGTAGAAATGGGCTGAAGGTGAGTCTCAATATAATGCACTCGTGTATAACAATAGGACCCACCATGGCCTCATTAAAGAACTTAAGGTAGAATTAAGATCTTTCTGACAGTGTCAACAAACAATGAAAAAGAAGCCTTGTAAAAGCAGAATTTATGGCAGAGTTGTTGCGTTTCATCAAATTGGATAGAACCTGGGTTGAAATGATGTCGTACTAGTTGGTTTTATAAACCTGAACACCAACATACTTGTTATCTCATGATAATGCAGCACATGAAGGCTCCAGATGTCTTATAATGAATGTCATCAAGTCAGTGATTACAGAGTCCACTGTAGTTTGGTGACTGTTACTCATCCTGTATTCTGATTAATATTCCTCTCACTTAGAAAGTGATCAAACTGATGGCAGCCTTGGAGCGTTGCAGGCACGAATAGAGGAGCTTGTCGTCGTCATCAGAGTGCGAACACAAAGTCTTTACAGACAAAATGGTACGTCCCAGTTTCTTTGAAATGGACCGTTTGATACTTAGTTTGTACAGCTTGTACAGCTACTTTGTAAACAGAATAAAATCAGATCCAGGTTTGTTTAAGCTGGATGTGATTTGTTCTAGCAAACAAATTGATGAGTGTAGATTAAAATGTAACTATATACATTATGTGAAGGTGTGAATTTTTTATGATTATTTACAGATGGCAACAAGAGGCGACACAGAATTCGCAAGGTCATCTTAGTTGAGAAGAAACGCTTGGCGGCTGCTGTTGACGACTACAACAAGCTCGCTGAACCAACAAAGCAAATCGTATCCAGTGATGCCCTCATGCTGACCGACATTTGGCCCTGGCAGAGCACAAGTGAACGTAAGCTCTTGATTTCTAAATATCCTTTTTAAACAAACTCCCAGTATCTGAGCAGTAGTTGAATGTTTTGTTCTTGAATCATAATATGCTACTATGTTTTCCCATCTGATGTTGTTAAACTGTAGCTGCTGCTGACCTCCGGACAAAGAGAAAGGTCTTTGAGAAGGTGATGGCTGTGAGGCGCCTGAGAGAGGAGGAGATGATCCTTTGCAGGGAGATGCAGCATCACTGGACAGTGTTGCGAATGTGATCTGTGGTGTTGGGGACAATCTCCTCAGACTGTAAGCACATCTTTTATTTATTAATTTTTTGATGAATCGATTGAAAATAAGAGCAGATGCTAAAGTCTTACTGGATCTTTTACCTATATCTAGATTGCTAGCTAACACTGCCTTCTCCCTTTAAAAAAAATGTTTAATTACAGGATCCTAATTCCTTGTGTTTATGAGGTGAGGTTTTTTTTGTTTGTTTTTTTTTTTTACTTATATTTATTTGTTTTGTTCTTTTTACAGCCTCCTTTGTTGGCATGTCGGAGGATGCACAGAAGGGACTCTGTAGCCTGGTTTTAAAAAAAAAAGTGAACTGAAAGCTGAAATGCTCAAAGTAAAGGACGTGTACAAGAGAATCCTCAGCCACCAACCACTCCTGGAAATGGACTCGGAGGAGGAGGAGGACATTCCAGACGATGCCACTGAGAGTGATTTGAGCACTTCTGATGAAGACTGATTGTGTCATCATTGATGTTATGTTTGGTAAAATAAAAAGTTAATCACATCTCTGTTTAATGTGATTTTTCAACAGACATTTTACATTTTGAGAAGAAAAATGGAATTTCCTTGGTGCAGTTGTTTACCCTGAATCATTCTTTCCCATCTAATTTAATGACTAGTGTACATGTTCAGATACGATAACATAATTTAATTTATGGGATGCTTTCTGGGCTGCTCAAATTATCACAAAATTTAAAAGCACCAGGCAGCACACTCACAAGTAAATTTTTTGTTCAGTGTTTTGTCGAAGAAATCAACAAGTACAATTGAGATGTTTGCTGTAGTGGTGTGTTTTTTAAGAAGCATGCCAGCACACTGGTGAACTGACAGTCCCGGAATGCACCCGAGCCAGTGACTCGCCCCAGAGCAAATGAAATTGCTTATCTAGAAAGGCAACCGTCATCAAAGAAGAAGTAAAAGAGTAGGAAACGAATGGTAAGGGAAGGTACTGTGGGGTAGGAAAGAAAGGCCAGAGCTGTGCAAAATGACCTCCAGCAGGCCACAAATGTGCACGTCTGCTCAAACGGTCAGAAACGGACTCCATGAGGGTGTTATGAGGGCCCGACGTCCACAGGTGGGGGTTGTGCTTACAGCCCAACACCATGCCGGATGTTTGGCATTTGCCAGAGAACACAAAGATTGGCAACTTTGCTCCTCACAGATGAAGGCAGGTTCACACTGAGCACTTGTGACAGAGTCTGGAGACGCCGTGGAGAACCTTCTGCTGCCTGCAACATCCTCCAGCATGAGTTTGGCAGTGGGTCAGTTTTGGTGTGGGGTGGCATTTCTTTGGGGAGCTGCACAGCCCTCCATGTGTTCGGCAGAGGTAGCCTGACTGCCATTAGGTACTGAGATGAGATCCTCAGACCCCTTGTGAGACCATATGCTGGTGCGGTTGGCCCCGGGTTCCTCCTAATGCACGACAATCCTAGACCTCATGTGGCTGGAGTGTGTCAGCAGTTCCTGCAAGACGAAGGCATTGATGCTGAGGACTGGCCCGCCCATTCCCCAGACCTGAATCCAATTGAGGACATCTGGGACATCATGTCTCGCTCCATCCACCAACTGCACCACAAAATGTCCAGGAGTGGGCAGATGCTTTAGTCCTGGAGTCTGGGAGGACATCCATCAGGAGAGCATCTGCCACTTCATCAGGAGCATGCCCAGGTGTTGTAGGGAGGTCATACAGGCATATGGAGGCCACACAGACTAGTGAGCCTCATTTTGACATGTTTTAAGGACATTACATAAAACCAGATGAATGATTCTGTATTGCATTGATCAAGGAACCAACCCAATAGGAGCTAAAGGAATCCTCTTGACATTACTTCACTCAGTAAGTTTATGTTATGTTTAATGTGCATTTTCTTCATCAGTTTAGAACATAACATGTTAGCGCTCCCTGGTCCTTTTTGGAGACAGATCCTGAGACAGCAGGCAACTATGGAGAACTCGTGTCAGCTGTGGTAATTAAGGAATACTTTGATTTAATATTGAATTCATGACAACTATCCTCAGGCACATATTCCTGGATATATATAATGACATAAGTAAACTCCCATTTTAGAAACATTGCCTTCTTTGATCTGACTTATTGCCTCAGACTTTGGCCCTGTGTCCCCAAAACTACAGAAAATCCATGACACTGAGTAAGAGGCCTTTATCATGTTATAAGTGAGAGAGTTTGGTGTAACAGTGGTTGAACATGCCAAATCAATCCACAACATACTGCCATTCCCCAGCTGTAACCTGCATATGCATCAAACCAAAATCCAGTGACATAGCCACATGATAGACATAAAGATGAGGTTAAAGGGCTGTGTCATTTTGCCAGATAGCTTCATCCCAAAAAAGATAAACATTCTTCAAAAACAAAAGTTTGTGAATATTTCCAGTATTGCCAGGCCTAAACCAACCTGTTAAACTTATCAAATTATTGTCATAGATACGAACCTATTGATTGAAACAGAATAATCCATTGAAGCCTCCATCATCATCCCAGATCACTGTTACTGTTCAGATTATTTTATCTCTGTTTTCCTCTAGAATGTTTTGAAAATCAGCATTTGATCAACAGACTTTTTAAAAGTTTATTTTGATCCTATTGTTTACGTGTGTAATTGCATTTGTATTGAAATTATGACAGGAAAACCCTTAATCAAATTGTATCTTTGATATCTAATAATAATATTAACAATAATGTTACATATGTAATATGTACACAATAATAATGTGCAAACAAACAAGAAAAATAGCAAAAAATGTCAATTTTTTTCTAATACCCTGTGTATATATATATAAAAACCACATATGACCACAACTCCAAATGTGCAATTGTCACTGCATCTAAACATGACATATTACAAAAAGGTAGAAACATATAATATACAATATGTTCTGAAGCTGGTACTGGTGCAGTTAACTTTGCTTTAGGCTCCCATACACAGTAGGTGTTACTTACTATACGTGCAGTGCAGTATTACTTTAACTTGTAATATGTTATAATAAGCAAGTCACTTCTATATTTATGAGGATGTAGACAATAATGTTGGCTGATATGTAAAACTATGAGATATCGAGTGCAGGGAAGATATTATTGATCGATCAGATTCATGAATGTGTTAGGTACTTAAGCCACAATTAGAGAGTGAAACAGAGACTGACACTGGTTGAAATGTATAGTAAATATTTTATTTTGAATTTTTATGCTGAACTACAAACTGTGAACTGTGCGATCTCTGCGACCTGTGGTGCCTGGTTTACTGTGTGTAAAACTGCGCAGGTTCCCATGTGTCATCCCACACTTTGCCACTGTCAGGAGAAAAACATAACAAACAACAACGACAACCACACACAAAATAGGATAATTTAGGTTGTGACATATGACAATTTTTTAGGATGAAATATCTTCTATATTCATGTCATGCTTTATACACCTTCACTGTAATATAAATCAAGTCAGAGAGTAATAATATATGTAGTAGATGTCAAGCAGGACCACAGCAGCAGCCACGATCCATCGGAACCTGCTGGATGAGAGAGCACAGAAACTCCAGGGAAGAAGTTTAGTTAGTAACATGCATGAACTGCATTACTGAGACATGTATGTTTACAGATGGTGAGGGAGAGGGGGAGAGTTTTCAGTAAAAGGAGACGTGACTGCATCTTCAACCAATACTGAGCCTGCATAACCCTGAAAGAGACAGACAGAGAGAGGGGGGGGACACTAACCCCCAGCAGTCTGGTCCTGTTACAGCATAACTAAGGGCTGAGCTGAACCAGCCCTAACTATAAGCTCTATAAAGAAGTAAAGTCTTATGCCTACTCTTAAAAGTGTTGACCATGTCCACCTCCAAAACTCATAATGGACTTTGGAGGTGGACAGCTATCAAGCTCCTCACAGAAGAGGAGCTCGATAGCTAAAAGCTCCCAATTTACTTTAGTCCAAATACATGAATTCAAATTGAGGTGATAACTATTTATCAACAATATGAATGTCTGTTCCCGTCCAACAAAGTTGTTACTACATACCATGTTGAGCAAGGCTTCCACTTGACTTTAACTTCTTCTTTTTCCTGAAAAACATGATATAAACAAACAATTAATTAAGAAAGACATGCAAGTTGCATACAAAAAGGAGCTTATAAACATTTGTGTACTATTGAATGGCTCAATATATTATACAATTAGTTTACAAAAACATAAGAACCACTACAATGCTTGTACTGCCAGCATCGAGTGCATGTCAGCAAAGCAACACTGCTTACATTGTGGCTCACAAGCAAAACTAACTGAAGCAGATGTTACTGAATGGGAAGGAGCACCTCCACATCAATCACTCCTTCTGAGCATGATGTCAGGAGGACTTTAAAGAACGTAAACATCAGGAAGGCAGCACGACCAGGTCGTATCAGGTGGTATGTTCTTATTTAATGTCCTATTTGGAGCGAAATACAGACTCAGTGGCTGAATTAGTGTAGATTCATCAAATACAAAAGCTTATGGATAGTCAGTCAGGCACAGTTCAAATCCGGGAAGTCCAAAGACGCAAAAAAAATCTGCACAACAGCAGGCTAAATTACTTACATTTACAACTCTCCTGTCTACTATCTCTTCATATTTGAAAATCTTCTGTGTACGGTGTTTTCGGCATTCTGAAAAATAACAAATGAAATATTTACATGAGGTCTGTAAAACTGGAGAAAATGCAAAAATTAAGAAAAAGAAATCTTAACAAACTTAACGAACCTGTCATGTGTTTCGTACATTTACAGTACAGTATGCGACCCATATCCGATCATGGTATGACAGTGTGAATGGCACAAATCCGATATTTTCAAATCCGATCTGGGTCACTTTCGTATGTGGTACTGAATCCGATACATATCTGATGTTTTAGAAAGCGACTGCTGTTTGAATAGTCAAGTCGCATTAAATCCGTCACACGCCAATTATCAGCGCCGGAGAAGCGCCCGATAAGACATCGCGAACGCTTCCTGGCCATCCCATGTAGATGTTAGTGAAACTGTTGGGAAGACAACGTTGGAGAAACGTGAACATTTCATTTATACTGTATAATCTGCAGATTCTGACAGAAATCTGCGACTATCCTTTGAAGCACCGCTCCTCTCTAAAACAGCAATAAGGGTAATTATTAGGCCATATGTAAATAACAAAATAACTTTATAACTTAGAGCAAAATTGGGAAACGTAAAGTCCGAAACAAGTCTTTATATTAAGGGCCATCAGTCAAACAATACTGTTTGGTTTGAGTCTAAACAGAGCGCGTTGTGTGTGACGTCTTCTTTTGCGCATGTGGCCGCTTTGAGCGTTCACACTAGAGTGCGTTTGCTGTCACATTTTATTTGTAGTGTGAACAAGCAGACATAAAAATCGGAATCGAGCATTAAGACCTGCAGTGTGAACGTAGTCTAAGTGTGTGGGTGGCCCGATACTTTTGTCCATATGGTGTAGATGGATATACATGTCTGAATGGGCGCCTGATGCTTGTTACTCCCAGATATTACAAGCTTGTAAAAAAAAATAGTAAAGTATTTGTGTGCTTACTTTGTAGTACAAATAAAAGTGTACATTTACTGTTTTTAGGTGTAATTTGCAATGTGAACCAATCTGACTTTTTTCAAATATTGTATATTAAGATTAGTATTCTTTACCTTCTCTTATTAAATACACTTGAACACTGAGATCAGTTAAAATTTCACGACTTGTTTTTTATCCTTTTTTCCATCTCTAGATCGGACTGCAGCTCACAAGGATGTGTGCTTCACGCGAATTGAGGAGGGCTGGATCTGCAGCGAGCCCCAGAACCGGGTGGTGACGTATTCAGAGTGCTGCTGTCACTTCGGTCGTGGCTGGGGGCCCGAGTGTAACAGCTGCCCTCCCAGAAACTCAGGTGAGCTACTGAAAACTTGCCAGACCTCTTTAGCACTTAATCCATTTATTGAATTAACAAGAATTTTATCTGTTTTACCCAGCAATGTTCAGCCATCTGTGTGGGATGCATCTTGAGACGGAGTCAGACGGGGAACAGGATTTGCAGGCAGCTTTTCCCAATTACAACCCGGGTGACACTCAATGACGGTTTTTGTTAAAAATCAGTGATAGCTGAAACATTCCTGCCCTCAGACAAGGCTTATTTATTTACCTCTTTCTGCCCCCATTTTCTCTTTTCCCCTGGTTCGTTTTGTGAAAAGGTGACAGTTCAGAAGAAGATTCCGACGAATGCAGCTGCGGACATGGCCGCTGTGTCCGTTCCTACCTGGGCACTATGTGTGAATGTAACCCAGGCTTTAGGCTAGACTACTCGCGTGCTCGCTGTATAGGTCTGTCCTACATATACACTACAAAAATGCAAATACACATATTCTTTTAGAGTCCTAGATTCTCTTATTAGTGTATGTACAGCAGCCAATGTGCAGATTATAACTTTGTTCTGTCAACTAATGTTTGGATTTCTGTTTTATGGCTCATTGTCACTAATGAATACTTGTTTTTCTTTGTTCCAGACATTGACGAGTGTGCAGAACCAGATGTCCGTGTTAGTCCATGCAAGAACGCTCGCTGTGTGAACACTTCTGGCTCGTACAAGTGCTTGTGCAAGCAAGGCTTTGTGCACACGCGTAGGCCAAACGTGTGCATCCGTCGCAGAACTCGGTAACCTCTGTGCGTTGCTCTGCGTGCCGCTACGTCTCTCCCCATCTACGCGGCGTGCACAAACAAACCAGCACGTGCAGCTCTTACACTCCTCTCTCATGGTACATACATGGGACTGTGTGAACGCAGTAAACATACAAACATGTTGTCATCGGGAGCCACGTCATAACAATATAAAATGTACAAAACATATCATTGTCAGCCCCTTTTTCATTGGCCAGTCCACATTTTAAAAAAATCTGCAACACAGATAAGGAATATGTTTGTTTATTTGTGCGCTAAAAGTATTTTGTAATTATTTTTTTTTATTTTGAACTGTTTTTGTAGTTTAAATTGTGCATTTTGTGATTTTTGTCATTGACCTCCCAGTTGCTTTTATCTTCTTTTGAATTTTTGATTCAAACAATGAGGACATCCTCTGATGTCTCCTTCCTCAACGAGCTCAACAACTTTTATGCTCGTTTTGAGCGAGGGAACCCCACAACCACAACCAAAGCAGACGTGACGCCAGACCACCAACCTCTGACTCTCTCCCCCACCGATGTAGGAGCGGTGCTGAGCAGGATCAATGTCCACAAGGCTGCAGGCCCTGATGGCATACCCGGGCGTGTTCTCAGAGCGTGTTCTGGGGAGCTTGCAGGAGTGCTGACAGACATATTCAACCTGTCCTTGGCCCACGCTGTGGTACCGGCCTGCTTTAAATCCACCTCCATCGTCCCGATACCCAAAAACTCCAACCCATCTTGCCTCAATGACTACCGCCCAGTAGCACTCACCCCCATCATCACTAAGTGCTTAGAGCAGCTGGTCCTAGCACACTTCAAATCCTGTCTCCCCCCCACCCTGGACCCCCACCAATTCGCATACCGCCAGAACAGGAGCACAGAGGATGCAGTCTCCATCGCACTGCACTCTGTCCTCTCACACCTGGACAACAACAACACCTACGCCAGAATGCTGTTTATAGACTTCAGTTCAGCGTTCAATACAATCCACCCCTCACAACTCATCAGGAAACTGACAGACCTGGGCATCAGTTCCCTCATCTGCAAATGGTTACTGGACTTCCTGACCAACCACCCCCAACATGTCCGGCTGGATAACCACTGCTCATCTACCATCACAATGAACACCGGTGTACCACAAGGCTGTGTGATGAGCCCCTTCCTCTACTCCCTCTTCACCCACGACTGCAGACCTGCTGATGGTTCCAACACCATCATTAAGTTTGCAGATGACACCACGGTGATTGGCCTCATCAGTGACAACGATGAGGCCGCCTACAGGGAGGAGGTGGATCGTCTGGCTGAGTGGTGCGACACAAACAACCTGCTGCTTAACACCGAGAAGACCAAGGAGCTCATCGTGGACTACAGGAGGAATGCTGACCCACATCCACCCATCCACATTAAGGGGACGGCTGTGGAGCGTGTGAGCAGCTTCAAGTTCCTGGGAGTCCACATCTCCGAGGATCTCACCTGGACGACCAACTGCTCCAAGCTGGTCAAGAAGGCTCACCAGCGCCTCTTCTTCTTGAGGACTCTGAGGAAGAACCACCTGTCCTCAGACATCCTGGTGAACTTCTATCGTTGCACCATCGAGAGCATCCTGACCAACTGTATAACAGTCTGGCACGGGAACTGCTCTGCCTCGGACCGGAAGGCGTTGCAGAGGGTCGTGAAAACTGCCCAGCGCATCGCCGGAGCACCACTTCCTGCCATAAAAGACATCTACAGGAAGCGGTGTCTGAAAAGGGCTGGGAAAATCATCAGAGACCCCAGTCACCCATCACATGGACTCTTCACCCTCCTGCCCTCTGGGAGGCGCTACAGGAGCCTCCGGACTAAGACCACCAGGTACCGGAACAGCTTCTTCCCCACAGCTGTCAGACTCCTGAACTCTGCCTCCTGACATCTGACCCACGTTAACACATGGACTGAACATACACACACCCACAATGGACAACTGTACCCTCAAACACACAATAATAACATGGACTGAACCACCACTCACAACCACTAGCACTTTATATAGATACTGTAGAAATTATCCACATATCTAATTTATCTTAACTGCACTACTGTATAGCTCTGTAAATAATCATTCTGTACATACGATAATTTTTAACCCTACAACTGTTTACAACTTGCATAGTTCCCATTTCTGTATAACTGTATATCTCAGATTTCTGTAAAGTTATTTATTTCATATTCTGTATAGTTTTTCATATTTATATCCTGTTCATAGCCTGTACATAGCTTGTACTCACTACAGCCTGTACATACCTATAGTTATAGAATATTCACAACATACTTCATACCGTGTACATTATAACATACCATAATAGACCCATTTCTGTAATATACTTACATATCTATATTATTGCTAATATATATTGTAATATATCTATATCACTAAAGCACTTCTGGATGGATGCAAACTGCATTTCGTTGCCCTGTACCTGTGCATGTGCAATGACAATAAAGTTGAATTCTATTCTATTCTATTCTAAATGAGTTTCAAACATTTCTATGGTATTATAATTGTCTTTAACCTATTCAGTAGTTGTATATTGTAGGAATGCCTTGTGGTATTCCCATTTACATTCCCAGTTGCATCCACATTCTTTCATGTTTAAGTCATCTGGATTTTATTTCCTTGCCACACGTTGTTGACATTGTTTTTTTGTACAGTTTGTTTCGTGGATTGGTCCCTGTCCTCCCCTTCTTTATTTGTTTATGTAAAATATGAGAAACCTGAGGTTTTTGTATAATTTGACATGTGCACCTAAGTGGACTTAAGCTTGATAAAAACATTTCACGCACTTAGCAATAAATATAGTGGAAATATTTGCGAAATATAGCTTATTCTGAAAAAGAAATCAAGCAAGTTTAACACCTATTGCCATTAAACACTGCATTAAAGTATTTAGAAAGCCAAAGATGCTGTTGTGATAAGAAGAATTTGATTTAAAAAAAATGACAACCTTTCATGCATTTGTTTTTCTTCTGTTTGAGGGAAATGTGTTTTTTTCCCACACATATGAAGATATGTGGAAAATAGCAATGCTTTAAGTTCAGACAGACACATTCAGGCAGGGAGGCCCAAAGTTCTCCCACAGTCATGTTCAGAAATATGCCGGACTGGACTGTGGATGATTCAGTGTTGCCTTTCAAGCACGCCTAGAAAGCAAATAAACCCAGTGCATGGCAGAGTCTCCCAAGATCTTCCATTAGATTTATGTTCATGTGCTTTTTTTTCCTCCACACACAGTACTGATTTCACATTTTAAAAGGTACAGTCATATCATTTTTGAGTTTATTTAAAAAGAAAAATAGAATGTTGTACTCATAAATGCACCTTAATTAGTGTGTAATTACATCTGCTTATTCTCATGAGCTTAGAAATAATTCATAAAAAAAAAACATAGGAGTGGGCTTGTGGAAGCCATCATGCTGCCCCACCAACTTGAATACAGTTCAATCTAAATGCATTTTATATGTGTGTACAAACCTGCCAATCTTCTTCCTCCTCACCTCAACTGAGCTAAAGTCAGGGATCTAACTGGGGTTTTCCCGATACTAGAATTTCAGACTTGTAAACCAGGAAAATGCTTAATACCATTTTCAATAGCACGAGCAAGATTTTTATTGTATCCTCACACAAAATAAGTATGATGGAGAAGTAACTCCTTGGAATTGGAACAAATGTTCCGAATTATATTTAACAAAATAAGTTTTTAAGTTTAAAGTTTTATATTTTACAAATATTTTGGTAATTTCATTAGCAAGCCATTTTAACTACAACAAAAGCTGGTTATAACCTAAGATTGTTGTTTTTCAATAAGTGTGTGAGTTCAACAATGTCCAGCAGTTTACTAACGACAGCTACCAGTAGCTACCAGGGGCTAATAGCAGCTAACAGAGGCTAACAGCACTTAACTGTAGCAGAAACAGCAGCGCTTAATGACAGACAAGTTCAGGATATCCTCAACAACTCACCTCAGTATGGCTATGAGGCAGAAGTGAGCTTCACTAGCTCCTCGACTTGTATCCTGCACCTTTCACAAAGTTTTACAGTGTCCTCCAGAGTAAATACAGATGAATGGTGGCCAGAGTGTTTGTCCTACGGTGGCCACCATAGCTTGGATTACGAACTTAATTATGCAGTTCAACTGGTAAGTAAGACAGCAGAACTCAGTTGATTGCAATCTGCAATCCTCTCATATTTAGTGGTGAGATTTTAAATACTGTAGGCTTAAACATTCTGCAGCATCAGGAAGTGTTTATAGATAGATTTTGTTATATTCAATAAAAAGGTTTAAAGTAGTAACACAGGACAAATGTAGCCATTCCTCGAAGTGCTGCAAAGGAGGTCCTACAGATGTTGGATATCAAAGCTTGAAAGTCTTGTCCATAATCATTTTCTACAAGTTAATTTTTTATCTAAATCTTAATCTCAAGTTTCAAACACAATCAGTTTAAACTAGGGCTAAACTAGTGGTGAAAATGATATCCTAAACTTAAAAGCCCACAAATGTTATCAGCTACCTAAATAATGGCACCATCTTGTGGTCTCTTTGTGTCACTATAATTCCTTCAGTGTTGTGGACATTATTGCCAGGGGCACCACTAAGGGAAATTTGCTGCTGAAATGTGAAAGCTAAACTGATTTAGCTCTCAGATACAACTGGATTGCACAGAGATTTGCACAGATTTCACAAAGCGTTTTCCCACTATCTGAGCATTAAAACAGTAAAATAGTTATCTGTTTGTTTTTATAGGGGTAGGATATTCCAGGCATTAGTTCTAGTGAAACGATATGCAGAAATTGACAAAATTTGTCTATTGGTCAGCTGGCTGTGGGTTGGTATAATGTGTGACCTGTTAAATGAGGAAATCGTCTGTATTTTGAACTCTCTTTTTCCTGAACAACTACAGCACAATGCCATTTCCAACATAATTATTGAGGACAATCCTGAAAATACTGCGGAAGAGGCCGATGAAGAGGGCAGTAATGGTGAGAAGCCAATTTGGAATTAATCTGAAGCTGAACGTGACACTGAAAATGATTCTGAGGTTGATGCCCCGGTGTTAGTGCTCTCTAGCCCGGTACTTGGAAGTGGCCAAAAGAGGATGATGACAATGACCAGATGACCAATAACTGATTCAGGCCCTCCAGTGAACTGTCAGACACCACCTCCAGCAGTGGGAATGACTGATGAAGAAGGCATACTGTCAGCACCCTCTACATCAGCAACACACAGGAAGAGAAAGTAGGATGAAGCGAAAGATGGGCGAGAGAATGTCACACACTGCCACATGCTTAGTGTTGAACCTCATCTTCTTAGCCCAGTGTCCTACATCTCTTACATTGAATAACTACTGCATTAGGATATATTTTTTCTAGGATAGCCGACTGCTACTGTGAACCTTTGACAGATCATTATTTTGAGAACACAAGGAACTCATTCTACTCAGTAAATCAAAGAGCACTAACATTTGAACTTCATTTTTCCATGCTGCATAATAAGCTGCCGGACAAATGAACCTGGACAAATTAGACAACACGGCAAAGAACAAATCCTGTGGACATCACACTCCCTTGCAAGTTGTGTTTTCTTTGCTACCACCACACACCCCAGCGCCCAGAGGGACTGAATTTTGGCCACCCCCCTCTAAGATTGTGACCTTGCAGCTAGGGACCCGTTTACCACACTCTTGCCAGTTACCTGTGGAATAATTATGTCCAGCCTAAAAACCAATATGATATCATAAATGAGCCATAATTCTTTTCCTAATTTCTATACCTGCTTTTGACCTAGCAAAGCATCTACAGGAAGGTGTGACTGCTCTCCAAGCCAGAGGTAATGTGGTGAGTCACCTGTCGTTTCATGGGGAGTTCCATTGTGCACATTTAATAGTTCTTGAAAATACTCAGGCCGACAGTGTTTCTTCTCCAGTAGTAAGCCGTGTCGTGATAGGTCGTGAGGCGTCCTGTTAAAACGTTCACACTGTGCGTTACCTTGACGATGATTCAATGTTTTCTTGACCTCATATAACTTGTGCAGCTCCTGAAATACCCCGTTTTCAAAATTTCTGTTTTGAACTGAATGCTCTCAGGCACACAGTACCACTTAAGGTTAACTTAAGTGGAAAAATTAAGGTGAAGTTTAAGTTCTCAGTCAGATTTGTGCTTATCCAGGTCATTTATTTCCAATTCTTATTTGTGGATATTGATCATTAAATACTGACACTAGTTTATAAGTAGTGGAAATGCAAATAATCGTGTCATTATCAGTGATGGAATAACGGCCTTTACTTTTTTCAGTAACTAGTAATCTGATTAATTACCGTTTCTATATTTCTATTGTTACATGGCTATTATTAAGAAGAAAATGCGGTGTGGACTCATTAATATTTTTCAGCACACATATGGTTGAATCTGTCTTCAGTTTACCGGGAGTTGGAGCCGGGGGGCAATCGTACAAGTGCTGCTTAGGTGGATTCACCTCTGTTTGCACCATTTAGTTATGAGCTGTTGCATCTGTGTGTGGTGTCGCGATTGAGGAATAACCCGGGACGGTAACTAAGATATTGACAACGCCACCTGGGGGAGGGCGTTACACCCCAGGAAAGATTTCTCTAGCCAATGTACGTATTGCACTGGCTACCAAAGCCCACAGACTCGTTATTAACGGCAGAGGTGAGACAAAGGAAGTTTACAAATCAAAATTTATTAAGAGGAACTACTAAAAACATAACTATAAAACCAGGAAGGCACCTAGGGTAGCAGGGTTGAGACGGCAAAATAGTTAATTAAAACACTTTATTAACAAACGATGATTAAAATGACCAGACTCCCTACCACGATGCTACCCTAAAACAATCACAGCATGATAAAAGAATAACCAAACAAAATAGTGGAGACCGGCCACTTGAGGAGGCAACCTACACGGAGGAGTGCCCAAGGGTGCCACCAATTACTCACCCGTGTAACTTCACTGCAGACCTCACTGTCACTCACACTAAACTCTAAATGGTGCAATCTACCTATTCCCGGTGTGTACACTCGCATGCAGCGGGAAGGGGATTCCACCTCACGTGCCTAGCCCCTCAGCAAGCGGCCGCACCTCCACTAAAGCAATAAAACAAAGCATAAAACGTTACACACATTAATAAAAGATCTACATAAAACAAATACACCCCAAAGTACTGTTCGTTATAAAAGCATCACATAACAAACAAAACAGCATATGACAAGAGAGCAGCAGTATAGTGCAAACCTGCAACAAAAGAGGGAAACAGTTGTCAAAGTCCACCCTACTATATGCCACATTATGATGAACACAAGAGTCCCACTTACCACTCTCTAAAGGGCAATAATAAACTGAGTAGCTTTCCTTGAGAGATCTGCAGCGCTTAACTGCCTAATGCTCTCAGCCACCTTGGATGGACAAGACTGCCAAATGCCTCCTTCTGGTAGTGAAGCGCAGCTGTTTCTTATAAGCCTGCTAATTATCGGCTGGGAAGGTGTGGATGTCAGTGGTGCGTTTGTGGACATCATGTAAAACCCTACCCCAGAATCTACTTCACTACAATCTACCCCCGGGATTTGGAAAAAGTATTTGGTTTATATTTAGAGAAGCAAAGGCTCTTCATCCTGACAGATGTTCCCTGGTGGATCTCTGTCCTGTGACAGTGGCACAGTATAGTGTATTAGTATAATCAAAGCCACTTCCCTAACCAATTTTTAAAGCTATTTAGCAGATCGACCAAGTGGAAGTAGACTCTGTCTGCTGTGTGCAAAAGGTTATATGATTAACCACACAGCAGATACTGCACTACAATAGTAGCAGCAGCTCACACAAAGTAACACAGGGCTCAGTGTACTGTAATATTAAAACAGTTGACAGTCTCGACCTTAAGATTTCTAAGCTGTTTGCTGTAGACTAAGCAGGGACAATTAACTTGCCAAAGGACCACTAATTAAAGTTTACTCTTAATAACAGTAGCAGTTTATATGAATATATTGTTTATGTGTGTTTTGCCTACTGGTGCAGCAACAGTCCAGTGCTCCTTAGAAAAATGAACTACTCGTGCCTAAGCTAACAATTTCAGTCACACCGATGTCTTTTATTTACAGAGTTAGCTTAGCGACTTAGCTTAGCAAGACTTTATTTGAAAGTTCAGGATTTTTTGTTCACACTGGCAGCACATTCGGCCAATGAGGTTCAGTTTGGTTCAACGCCCTTTTTGACCCATGAAACAGCAGAAAATGAAACTGTTGGAGCCAAGTCCAGGCCAATATTTTACTCAGTTACATCATGTCATATTTAAGTATTTGTCATGATTTTTAAGTTTCTATTATAATCTTGATCATTTTATGTTATAATGTAATAGGCTGTGCTCCATAAATTTATCCTGCTTTGTTAGTCTGTTGTTGTTGTTGTTGTAAAGTGTTGGTAGATGTCGTAAAGGGGGTGTGTATTTGGCCCGCATGCGGAGGGGTGTGGATAAAAAAGGGTTAGGTAAGCAAGCAGGACGGGGAGCAACAGTTTTCTGACCGTCGCCGTTTTAATGTTATTTTTTGTTGTAACATAAAGGGAATGTAAACGGAGCTCCCACCAGAGGCATTTGTTTTGTACCTTTCGATTTGTATGGAAAATAAATGTTTTGCCCCTTTTTTCCTTCGCCTTGTTTTTTGCTACCGGAAGGCATCCAAGCGACTTAACAAGAGCACGAGTCAGAAACTTTACGTCCTGCAGAAGCGGCAAAGAAGGACCGAAGGTTGCCGCTACATTAGTCAGAAAACTGCTCCGAAAGTGAGAGGATTACGCACACGTCACCGGCGCACAGAGTTAATCGGCCCGCGGCGCGGCAAGGGAAAACTGGAAAACGGGACGTGAAAGAGGATGCGCTTCAGTCTTCCCGTGTTTCCCGGATCCTTTCGGCAGTAAGAAAACCCCGCATCTGAAAAGTAAGAGGCTGTGCCTGCTTTAAGGTTTGTGAAAATTCCTGTATGGTTAAGTCGTACATGGCCTGTGTAAAGGATTAATTGCATTGAAAGGTTTATGGCAGCGCAATTAATATGGAGCAGCAGGAAAAAAGAGTTTCCAAGCCAACCTATAAAGCACAAGAGGAAAAGCTTCAGCATCTTAAAGTGACAAGGAAAACCAAGTTGGGTTATCTTACTAGAAAGATAAAAGAGATTGAGGAGCTTATGGAAGATGACGGCAATTATGAGGAAGTGTCTGTTAAATTAGCCACTGACTTCTCAAAAATGTATATTGAGTTTTGTGAAAACAACGATGCAGTTAAAAATCACTTGACTGAGTCAGAACTTCTTCATGATCAGACACAGTGGTATGAGCCAAAGGCTAGCTATTTGAGAAGTTTTGTGGAGAAAGTCGAGAGATGGTTAAAAAGAGTGGAAATGCAAGCAGATGAAGCAAGAATGGTTGATGCTGAAGTTGAGCCTGCAGACAGTGCTTCAGCGATATCGTCCAGACGCAGTAAAGCACATCGAAGCAGTCGAACCTCTTCTGTTGTGTCTTCGACCACATATTCTGCCAGGCTAAAGACTGAGGCAGAAAGGGCTGCTCTGGTAGCGCATGCTGAGGCATTAAAGCAAAAGATGGAGATTGACAGACAAGAAGCTGTTCTTAAGGCAAAAAGGGAGGAATGGGAGTTGCAAACAGCTATTGCTGCAGCTAACGCAAAGCTTGAGGTGCTGACTGTGAAGGAGCCAGCCCATAACACTTCTGCTGACTTGGTCAACAAAATGGCTACCTGCCAAAGAGCTCCGGGCCAAAATATTGGGGCCAGTTTTGGTTTGGTTAAGCCAGAACATGGAGATGTCGGTCGAGAATGTGAGTCAGAGGTAATGCAGGGCTCAGAAAGGAGTAGCAGGCTTCCTCATCCATTGAATAAGAAGGATAATAGCCAGTCTATTACTAGTCAAGGCAGGATGGCTGATGTTAAAGACTTATTGGATGTCATGAAGCGACAAAACGAGATTACAGAGCTCCTAGTAAAACAACAGAAAGCATCCACTCTCCCTCCTTTGGATGTTCCAGTATTCAGTGGGGATCCACTGGAGTTTGGGTTTTTTATGAAAGCGTTCGAGCATGGGATTGAGGAAAGGACAGACAACAATAGAGATAGGTTGCGCTTCCTGGAGCAGTTCACCCAAGGGAGACCCAAGGTTCTTGTTCGTAGCTGTTCGCACATGTATCCTGACAGGGGCTACGCTGAAGCTAAGAGGCTTCTGCGCAAGCATTTTGGGGATGAATATACTATTGCCTCAGCCTACATTGAAAGAGCTCTAAAATGGCCTGTAATCAAGCCAGAGGATGGTGATGCACTGACGGAGTTTGCTATGTTCCTCACTAGTTGCTGTAACACAGTAGACAGCATGGAGTACATTGAGGAGATGGATAGCCCTACTAATATGAGAACAGTCATCTCCAAGCTTCCTTTTAAATTAAGGGAAAGGTGGAGGGGTTTCGCCTGTGACATTCAAGAACGTACAGCAATGAGAGCTAGATTCGCTGATCTGGTCAGTTTTGTAGAGAAGCAGGCAAAGATCGCTTCTCACCCATTGTTTGGTAACATTCAGGACACCACTTTGTCTAGAGACAAGGGCAAAGCAAAGGTATGCAAAGAGAATGCTCTGAAATTCAAGGAGAGGGAAAGCATCTTTGCTACTAATATGGCACCTGTGTCAAACAGTGCAGAGCAGACAAAGAGGGAAAGGGAAAATGTAGGCTCTACAGGTGGAAGACAGTGTCTTTTCTGTCATAAGGGAGGACATAACCTCAGTACCTGCAGACTCCTCAAGCAAAAGCCTCACAGAGAAAGGCTTGATTTCCTCAAATCAAAGAGCTTGTGTTTTGGTTGCCTGTCACAGGGGCATCTGAGCAAAGGCTGCCAGCAAAGACACACGTGTGAGACTTGTTCTCAGAAACATCCCACCATTCTGCATAAGGAGCAGTACTCTTCTCTTGATAGTGACAGTAAAAGTATCAGAGAACCAGCAGCAAGTTTTTCTCCAGCAGCAGGCAGTGAAACAAGCGGTTGTACCGGGGCTGGCGAAGCAGTCTGTGCGCTTTCAATTGTGCCTGTGAAGGTCAGATGTTCAAGGAGCAACACAACAGTTGAATCATACGCGTTCTTAGACCCAGGAAGCACTGGAACCTTTTGTACAGATGAGCTGATGAGGGATTTACAGGTCACAGGAAAAAAGTCCAACATTCTGCTCCGCACCATGGGAAAGGAAGCGACAATCAGTACTCATGTCGTTAAGGGTCTCGAGGTCAGTGGTTTGGATGAGGACAACTTTTTGAAGATTCCCCAGGTTTTCACACAGGCAGAGATTCCAGTAACAAAGGAGAACATTCCACAACAAAGCGATGTGGACAGATGGCCTTATTTGAAGGAGGTTCAGCTCAAGCAGATTGATGGAAAAATTGGTATGTTAATAGGGACGAATGTACCAAAGGCGCTTGAGCCCTGGAAGGTTATCAACAGTGAGGGCAACGGCCCATATGCTGTAAAAACTGCGCTAGGCTGGACGATTAATGGACCTCTGCTAAGAGAAGAGGGTATTGCTCAAGGAGTTGTTGAGTGGCCACCAGTGATGGTGAACAGGATATCGGTGACAAAGCTAGAGGAGTTCTCGCAGCAGCAAATGAAGTATGACTTCCCTGAGCATGAGTTATCTGAGAAAATGGAAATGTCAGCCAGAGACAGACAATTTATGGAGTCTGTGTCACTGTCAGTGAAGCAGGTTCACGGTCACTACACCATTGGCCTTCCTTTAAAGAACAAGGGGGCTGCATTTCCAAACAACCGTGTTGTGGCGGTACAAAGAGCAGAAGGCCTGAAACGGAGGCTGTTAAGAGACAGTGAGTTTCATCAAGAGTACACAAAGTTTATGTCAGAGACACTGGAAAGGGGCTATGTCGAAGAAGCTCCCGTGGCAGAAACTTGTAAAAGTGGTAGCAGGATATGGTATCTCCCACATCATGGGGTCTACCACCCAACCAAGCAGAAGTTGAGAGTGGTATTTGACTGTGCATCCACGTATCAAGGCATGTCACTGAACTCACAGCTGTTGCAGGGGCCAGACTTAACCAATTCCCTCATAGGTGTTTTGATGAGGTTCAGGCAGGAACCAGTTGCCTTCATGTCTGATATTGAAGGCATGTTTCATCAAGTCAGGGTTCCCGCTGAAGATGCTGATCTGTTGAGATTCTTGTGGTGGCCACAGGGAGATCTTGGTAAAGGCCTCAAGGAATACAGAATGGTAGTTCACTTGTTCGGTGCAACTTCTTCACCAAGCTGTGCATGCTACGCGCTGCAAAGGTGTGCTGAGGACAATCAGGCGAGGTTCAACCATATTGCAACGAACACTGTTCTAAGGAACTTTTATGTGGATGATTGCCTAAAATCTGTTGGCACTGAAGAGCAGGCAATCTCACTGATTCGGGACCTCAGGGCTTTGTGCGCTGCAGGAGGTTTCAAGCTCACTAAGTGGATTTCCAACAGCAGAGCGGTGCTTGCGTCTATACCTGAGGATGACAGGGCCAAAGAAGTCAAGGAGCTCGATCTTGAAAGGGACTGCCTCCCTATTGAAAGAGCTTTAGGGGTTCAGTGGTGCGTGGAGTCTGACACGCTGAAATTCAGAGTTCTGGTTGAGAGCAAACCACTCACAAGGAGAGGACTGCTTTCGATGGTAAGCACTATATATGACCCACTTGGGATTTTATCCCCTCTGATCTTGCCAGTGAAGCACATCCTGCAAGAGCTAAGCAGAACAAAGCATGCATGGATGATTTCATGCCAGAAGCTCTGTCTCTGCAGTGGCAACAATGGGTCGGCAGTTTGCACCACTTAGCTAGGTTTGAGGTAGACAGATGTGTGAGACCAGTCAACCTTGGCAAGATGTCTTCAGCTCAACTTCATCACTTTGCCGACGCAAGTGAAAGGGGGTATGGCATAGCCACATACCTGGTTTCAAAAAACAATCTGAACCAGCTGCATAGTGCTTTCATTATTGGTAAAGCCAGGGTTACACCATTGAAGCCAGTGACCATACCACGACTCGAGCTTACTGCTGCAGTGGTGGCAGCAAAGATGGACAGGATGGTAAGAGCCGAACTGGAGTTGGAGTTGGAGGAGTCTGTCTTTTGGACGGACAGCACGTCGGTGATTAAGTACCTCAAGAATGAAACAGCGAGGTTTCGTACGTTTGTTGCCAATCGAGTTGCTGCCATCAAGGATAGATCAGCTGTCTCTCAGTGGAGATATGTGAACACCTCGGCCAATCCTGCAGACTTTGCTTCCAGAGGGCTCAGTGTTGGTGCCTTTCTCAAGGCAAAGACATGGATCACGGGTCCAGATTTCATTTTGAAACCAGAAATGGAGTGGCCAGAAATGCCAGACAGTGTATGCCAGCCAATCTGTAATGACCCAGAAGTCAAAGAAGCATCAGTATATGCTCTTGTGGTTGAAGAAGACGCCACCTCTCAGCTCATTCATCATTACTCAAGCTGGCGTCGGGTTAAAAGAGCCGTTGCATGGGTCCTGAGATTAAAGGGTGTGCTGAAGCTTCTTGCTCAAAAGAGGAAGGATTTAAAAGCGAATCTCTATGATGGAAGGTTGGAGCAGGAGAAGCAAATGACACACTTCAAGGCTAACCTTCCCATCTTGCCACTTTCTGTGAGTGACATGGCTGAGGCGGAAGTGGAGATTGTGCGCTTCAGTCAAGGGCAGCGGTTTGGCGAAGAGATTGCCAAGCTGCAACAAGGAAAGACAGTGTCAAAGTGTAGCCCTCTTTGTCAGTTGTCGCCAGTTGTACAGGATGGCATTCTGAGAGTGGGTGGCAGATTGAGCAGATCTAGCATGCAAGAGGAGTTAAAACACCCTGCAATCTTGGCTAAGGATCAGCATATAGCCACTCTCATTCTCAGATCGACTCACGAGGATCTTGGACATTGTGGCAGGAATCATGTCCTATCAAAGGTACGGCAGAAGTACTGGATACTAAGATCTCATGCTGCTGTCCGGAAGATTTTGTCCCGGTGCGTCGCCTGCAGACGGCATCATGGGAAAGCGGCAAGTCAGATCATGGCAGATCTTCCTACGGAAAGGCTCACGCCCGATGAGCCACCGTTCACAAGTGTCGGTGTGGACTACTTTGGTCCCTTCGAAATCAAAAGGGGTAGGTCCATGATCAAAAGGTATGGCGTAGTTTTTACCTGCTTGACGGTGAGGGCTGTGCATATTGAGCTGGCAAGTTCGTTGGACACGGATTCTTGTATTCATGCCTTGCGGAGGTTCGTTGCTAGGAGGGGACAGGTTCAGTTGATGCGTTCTGACAATGGAACAAACTTTGTAAGTGCAGAGAGGGAGCTGCGGGAAGCAGTGCGTGCTTTGGATAATGTAAAAATTCAAGAAGCCTTGTTGGTTAAAGGCATCACATGGATATTCAACCCCCCAGCTGCCTCGCATTTTGGAGGAGTTTGGGAGCGGCAGATACGGTCCATACGCAAAGTGCTCAGCTCCGTTGTGGAGCAGCAGATCCTTGATGAGGAGGGTCTGCACACACTGCTGTGTGAGGTAGAGGCGATTATCAATAGCCGCCCTATCTCAAGAGTCTCTACCGATCCGAATGACCTGGAGGCCTTGACGCCAAACCATTTGCTTTTGATGAAAGCCAAAACTTCGCTACCTCCTGGAGTATTCAGCAGGAGCGACTTGTACTCGAGGCGTAGATGGCGTCAAGTCCAGTATTTGGCGGATTTGTTTTGGAGACGGTGGATTAAGGAGTATCTGCTGGACTTGCAAAAGAGACAAAAGTGGGCCCTTCCACAAAGAAATATCAGTCAAGGTGATATTGTCCTCATTGTGGATGATTCCGCTCCAAGAAATTCATGGCTAATGGGTCGAGTGATTCAGACGTTTGAGGATCCCAAGGGTCGGGTTCGTCAAGCCAAGGTGAAAACCAGCAAAAACATTCTCCTACGACCTGTGACGAAGCTTTGTGTGCTGCTAGAGTGTGATATGTAGCGCCCCTTCTACATATTACTCAAGAGACAGCGGTAAAGGCTGGTCTCCTACGGTGAGTCATGTGCTTGAACCTCTGACTCCATTCCCTAATCTCCCCAACATACACACATACACGCATCCGTGAAGACATGTTCCAGCTTAAGAAGAGTTCCTGCTGTAACAAGACAAAACGAAGTTTCTGTTGGAATAAGGACATTAATGTGCCATATGAGCAGTTCAAGTACTTTGTATATTTGCCTGTTCGTTATCTGGAAGGTTTGATTTGTTGTTCTGAACAATATATAAATGTATGTATAAGAGTAATTGTTTTGTGGCTCACAAGAACAATTAGGGGCCAGGATGTTGGAGCCAAGTCCAGGCCAATATTTTTACTCAGTTACATCATGCCATATTTAAGTATTTGTCATGATTTTTAAGTTTCTATTATAATCTTGATCATTTTATGTTATAATGTAATAGGTTGTGCTCCATAAATTTATCCTGCTTTGTTAGTCTGTTGTTGTTGTTGTAAAGTGTTGGTAGATGTCGTAAAGGGGGTGTGTATTTGGCCCGCATGCGGAGGGGTGTGGGTAAAAAAGGGTTAGGTAAGCAAGCAGGACGGGGAGCAACAGTTTTCTGACCGTCGCCGTTTTAATGTTATTTTTTGTTGTAACATAAAGGGAATGTAAACGGAGCTCCCACCAGAGGCATTTGTTTTGTACCTTTCGATTTGTATGGAAAATAAATGTTTTGCCCCTTTTTTCCTTCGCCTTGTTTTTTGCTACCGGAAGGCATCCAAGCGACTTAACAAGAGCACGAGTCAGAAACTTTACGTCCTGCAGAAGCGGCAAAGAAGGACCGAAGGTTGCCGCTACAGAAACATTCTCATTTCAACACCCATTTGTTAGCTATTCTGCTGTTTTTCATCATGTCACAGGTGAAATGAAATGATAGTACATTTACTTTGCTTCCTGTAGGAGTGATCATGTCATGTGAGACCGTGTATTACTTATGAGGAAAGCCAACTTTGGGATTCCTAATCAGTCAGCTTTGGAAAAAAAATGTTTGAACTGTGTGTGAACAAAGCTCTTCTTTTTACTCTGGGGATGGTACACACTGCACAGTAGTTTTTAGACAAATGAGGGTAAAATGAGACATTAAAGCCTTAAAAGACAAACCACATTTTCGAAGAAAGCATCTCAGGTTACTATCTCTGTCAGGGCGTGTGTTTTGTCTCTGCGACTGTCGCAAATGCTGATAGGTGCATTTGATTTTGTGATCTCCGCCACAGAGAGTACTGGAAAGCAACTACTGCATTGTTAAAAGTAGAAACGTCGTTTATAAATGAATCGTGTAACTATAACTTTACTACTTTGCAGCTCCTTAGTTTGTGATTGCTATGATATGAACTTAGATGTCCTGTTATTCAAGTTTTTTTGTTTAGTTTGTGTGTCTTTTACTGTTTTTCTTGGTAACTGTTGTTATGTTTACATACACTGCTAAGATGGTGAAGGGTTGCTTTACAAGGGGGACTGAATATGAACATATACTCAGTTACCAGTAGGGGGCTCTGTGACTAATAGTGATAGAAGGATAGAAGAAGTGAAGTGTATTGTGATATGTTTTGAATGGCGAACTAGTGCTGAATACACGTTCCATTATAAACCAAGCCGTCTCCGTTCTTCTGTCGAAACACCACAAATTGGTGACGAGGATGAGTGCATCAGTTCCGAGTCCACCATCTTTTCTTCAACATGTGGGTGAGCCGCCGATTCCATTTACTACATGGCGGAAAATATTCGACAATTACATGCTAGTAATCAATGCCACGGGAGACGCATGGCCGGATGCTAGGAAACGCGCTGTTTTGCTACACTGCTTGGGCCCGGAGGGACAGCGGTTATTCTACACGTTACCGGAGCAAGGTGATACATATGCTGACACCATGAGCGCACTGGAGAAGCACTTTGTGCCGAAAGTGAATGTCGTGGCGTGCCGTCATACATTCAGACAGCGTATTCAACGAGCGGATGAGACTGTTTCTCAGTATGTGGTGGCTCTGAGAGCGTTAGCTTCATCTTGTAACTTTGGACAAATGGAAAGTGAAATGATAAGAGATCAGTTAATCTCCAATGCTCATCTCAGCGCTGTGAAAGACAAACTGTTACTGGAGGACGATCTCACACTGGATAAGGCTCTAACTATTGCAGGCCAGGTGGAAGCAGCAGTCAAAAACGCTACTCTACTCTCCACACCCGGCTCGTTTCCGTCCGCGCCTGTTCAGACAGTCGACGCGGCAAATTCCCACTCTCACCAGAGGAGAGGACCTCGCCCTGCTAAAGGCTGCACTCCAGACCAACGCAAACGGGGAGGTTCAAAGCAGCAGCAGCGGAAATGCTTCAGGTGTGGTTCTCACAAGCACTTAGCTAATGATAAAAACTGCCCGGCTGCTTCTTCAAAATGCAACAACTGCGGGAAAAAGGGACATTTTGCCAAGGTATGTAAGTCGTCAGTCAGTGAAGTGAGAGAAGTAGTGGTTCCAGAATTGGCAGTACTGTGTGTGCAAGATGCTAAAATGATGGCAGCTATTCAAGATAAGCTTACCTGCACTGTCGACATTGAAACTGTACAAGGTGGTTCTAAGACGGTAGAGCTGATAGTAGACACTGGAGCTTCTGTGTCTATTCTGCCAGACACTATCTACAGACAGTATTTTGCAGACTGTTCACTGGTGCGACCTAAAGTCAAACTAGTTACTTATGCTAAAGATGAGTTAGCTGTGATGGGTTGTCTGCCTGCATCAGTTGCACTGCATGCACAGAATGAAAAAGTTCCTGCTTCCTTCTACATTGTCAAAGCTGGTTCCCCGCTATTAGGCCTCGACCTCATTAGAGCACTGAACGTCTGCATCGTCGGAGGCAAAGTGGACCGCATTCAGGATGAAACTGCAGATGAGCCGGATTCTACTAACCGGAAGTCTGCTGTATACAATGTTGATCCTATTCCACCAGCTCAACTTGGATGTGTTAAAGGGTTCATCCATAAAGTACATCAGCACCTTCGGCTTTCCAGAAAATGATGCAAACGGTCCTGAAAGATCTGCCTGGTGTTCGCAACTACTTGGATGACATCATCGTCTACGGAACATCAAAGGAGGTGCATGATACACGCCTGCAAGCTGTTCTCCAACGTCTCAGAGACGTCGGCCTGCAGATTAATGCTGGGAAAAGTTCCTTCTGCCAGTCACACATTACATTCCTGGGCCATGTAATCTCAAAGGAAGGCCTACGTCCAAGCCAACATCACCTTACTGCTATTGCTGAGGCTCCTGCTCCAAAGGATATGGCTGCATTGCGCTCGTTCCTAGGTTTGTCATCCTGGTTCAGTAAATTTATTCCAGATTATGCTACACTGGTGGAGCCACTGCGACAGTTGCTGAAAACAGACATGAAAGTTGAACTCCAGTGGAACGAGGCAGCACGTGAGAGCTTCAGTAACCTGAAAAAACTCCTTCTGGAAAGTCCCGCACTTGCCGTCTATGACCCTGACTTACCTGCTTTTATCACCACAAACGCATCAGACTACGGGCTAGGCGCTGTGTTGACACAGTTACATCCAGATCAAGTGGAGCGGGTTGTGGCGTTCGCCTCCCGAACACTGTCTCCTGCTGAAAGAAAGTACTCCACCACAGAAAAGGAGGCGTTAGCCTGTGTCTGGGCGGTGGAAAGATGGCGTACATATGTATGGGGCCGCAGATTCACGCTTCGTACTGACCACCAAGCTCTTACTACCCTTCTCAGCACCAAAGGTATGAACAGAGCGGGCATGAGAATCGCACGATGGTCTGCAAGGTTGATGTGTTTTCAGTACGATGTGCAGTACCGTCCTGGTGTTCAGAATGTCATCGCAGACTGCCTCTCATGGGTTCCCCTGACGTACTCCAGCACTGACATTGATGCTGAAAAAGACCTTCTCTTGGAGATAGCTGAAGTTTCTCCTCTCTTGACAGCGACACCGTTGACGGATTTTAAAGCTGAATGTGAGGACTGCCCTGACCTTTCTCTGCTGCAACAGGTTATCCGCTCAGGCTGGCCTAAGGTGAAAAGGTCTCTCCCACCTGAGATGCAGCCGTATTTCCTGATGCGACATGAACTTGCTGTGGAATCACCGTTGGTTTTCCGGGGGACACGTCTGGTGGTCCCAAGGTCCCTGCGAGAAAAGGTGATATGCCTCGCACACGAAGGTCACCAGGGCATAGTTCGCACAAAGCAGCGGCTCAGAGAGCTTTACTGGTGGCCATGCATGGATACTCAAGTCCATGCGATTCTGTCATCGTGCTCAGTCTGTCAATTGTGTGACAAAACGGCCAAAACTGCTCCTGCTCCCCTACAGCCGGTTCAGTTTCCAGATGGTCCCTTTCAGCATGTGGCCGTTGACATTGTTGGACCTTTTGACCGTGGGTCGCAGGACTGCAGGTTTGCTATCACACTGGTCGATTACTTCAGCAAATGGCCAGAAGTAGCCTTTACTTCATCAGCTACTACAGACACTGTTATTAGGTTCTTGTCTTCAGTTTTTTTTGCACGGGAGGGAAACCCTTGTGAGCTTACGACAGATAATGGACCACAATTCACTTCATCTGTCTTTGCTGACTTCCTGAAGGAAAGGGGCATCAAGCACATTAGAACAAGTGTGTATCACCCTCAAGCGAACGGGTGTGTTGAAAGATTCAACAGAGTACTGAAGGACTGCGTTCAGGCTGCACAGGTGTCCCAGAAGCCGTGGAAGCCCGCCGTAACAGAGATGCTACAGAATTACCGTGCTACAGCTCATGCAACAACTGGAGCAGCTCCGTTTCAGCTTCTCAGAGGGAGACCAATGAGAACAAAGCTAAATGTCCTGCCATTTCCCAAAGACACAGGACAGTATGACCAATGCAGGGCCAGAGTCTTTCACCAGCAACGTAGGAGTAAACGCTACACTGATGCTAAGAGGGGGGCAAAACCTCCCCAGCTTGTGGTCGGTGACAGGGTGCGGATACGTAAGCCTTTCCAAGTGGGGAAGGGAGAGAGACAGTTCACTGATCCACTGTCAGTGCAGCAACAGACTGGACTGAGCACCTTCATCTTGAGTGATGGAAAGAGATGGAATGCATCCCGTCTCTCACTCTGCCGAGCAGAGAATGCTGAGCCGTTGCAGGCTGGTGAAGAGGTTGAAAACAACACAAGAGAAACTCCTAAAAGACCTTCTGTTCCTAACAGACCGAGACAGTTACCAGCTTGGACCAAGGATTATGTAATGAAATGAGTTTTAAAAAAAAAGTGGGAAAATAACACGCTTGAGCTGTTGGATGCTAATGTTAAGTTCCATACTGCTAATTCTGAGGTCCAAGTATAATAGATGATTGATTTACTGTGATTTATTTGTGAAGTTTTGTGACTTAAGGTTGTTAAGTTACTACAGTAACCTTAACTGTACAAGTATTCATTATAAAGGACAATTTAGGCACCATAACAAGATGGGTATGTTAAGATCACAGGTATAGTTCAAACAACCAGTAATGTTATAAGTGAAATAGGTTCAGCAAGCAGTATTGAAAATGCTGTCTGGTTGCAAAGTTTACTACTGATAATGTTATGTGCAAATAGTAATGTTACCATGCTAAGTAAGTAATACTGAGGTAGTAGAATTCTGTGAGAATGAGGAGAGATGTTATGTTTACATACACTGCTGAGATGGTGAAGGGTTGCTTTACAAGGGGGACTGAATATGAACATATACTCAGTTACCAGTAGGGGGCTCTGTGACTAATAGTGATAGAAGGATAGAAGAAGTGAAGTGTATTGTGATATGTTTTGAATGGCGAACTACTGCTGAATACACGTTCCATTATAAACCAAGCCGTCTCCGTTCTTCTGTCGAAACACCACAACTGTCTGACATTCACCTCTCACACAGTGGATACAATTCTGCCCCTGCAGGAATAAGATAAGATAAGATAAGATAAGATAAGATAAGATAAGATAAGATAAGATAAGATAAGATAACTCTTTATTGTCATTGCACAGTCATACATAGTACAGTAGTACAATGAAATTGGAAAAACTGTCCTACGTCGGCACTACATATAACACAACACGACACGATATGACACATCACAACACAACAAACAACACAACACAGTATATTAACTTAGTATAAAAAAGAAGAATAAGTGTATGTGTTATGCACACTGTTATTATTGCACATTAATTATTATTGCACCTTGTTATAAATATAAATATTATTGTTATTGTTTTAAACATTGTTACCTCCCCCCTAAAAAAGTCCAGGGAGGTATCCAGTCAGGTCAGCTATTTACATTGATCAGGGCTATTGCCCTGTTGTAAAAGCTGTCCTTGAGTCTATTTGTTCGGGACCTCAGCAGCCTGAACCTCCTGCCAGACGGCAGCAGCTTAAACACCCGGTGTCCTGGGTGTGTGCAGTCCCGTAGGATGCTGCGTGCCCTCTTGAGACAGCGAGTGCTGTACAGGTCCTTCAGGGAGGGAAGAGGATGTCCAATGATTTTTTGGGCCATGTTGATGACCCTCTGGAGTGCCTTTCTGTGTGCTGTGGTGCAGCTGGAGAACCACACACCGATGCAATATGTCAGCACACTTTCAATGGAGCAGCGGTAGAAGACGGTCAGCAGCTCCTTCTTCAGGTCCATTTTTCTGAGGATTCTCAGAAAGTGGAGACGCTGTTGGGCCTTCTTTAAGACCGCAGAGGTGTTAGAGCTCCATTGGAGGTCTGTGTCTATGTGCACACCCAGAAACTTGAAACTTTGTGGTTATGAAACTGACCAAGTGTTTGCATAAAATGTCACATGTTCAAAGCCGTCACAGAACCTGGGGTTTTGTATAAGTGCAGCTGTTGGTGGGGAGATAATCTCACTCTTCTATATAAAGAGTCACCAGGCAGCAACTTCCAGATCTTCATTTGCGATCTCCTCCATCATCATTTCTCCACTTATCAGCAGCTATGGCTTCACTTCGCACCCTTCTGGGATTTCTTCCTCTGAAATCCTACCTCAGGCAGACTTTGATTTACAGGCGGTAAGAATCATTGATAATCATTTTTATTTTACCACCCATCTATTTTCATAACCATGTCTCTATCTTAGGGCCATGGAAAGGGGGTACTGGAGGTTATCTAACAGGGATAAGCAGGGACCCCCCCCCCCCCCTCCAAGACAGTTTAGCAGTCTACACGGGAGGCTAACCTTTGCACAATTTACTTTTATAATGACTTCACCATTTATGTTATGTGGTTATGTTTCACGCTGGATTTTGTGTGATAATACATATTCTGTGTTACAACAAACAGCTCTTGTGCTTCTGTCTAATTCTCAGTGCTTTCCATTTGTGTGTCCACAGATGGCAGGTAAGTGGTACCGGACTGGAATTTGCTCTAATGGCCAGTGGTTTGTCAGTCGCAAAGCCAATATGAAGATCGGCACGGCCATCATTATGCCAACTGAAGATGGAGGTCTTGAGTTGTCGTTCTTCAGTCTTACGTGAGTGCGAGAGGACAGACAGAGCAAATATCATTTGAATAGCATTAAAATATTTACACTGGAGATTAATGTGATGTCTTTGCGACAGTAATGATACATGTCAGGAAATGGAGAATTTAGCCAACAAGACCGAGGTGCCTGGAAAATTCACATACAAGAGTCGGCGTGAGTACGCCCACAAAGAGAGGAAACGAATAATTTTCCATCATCATCATCCAGTATTATTTTTTCACATATTCTCTTCTGCTTTTTTCCTTTTTGTCAGACTGGGGGTATGTGAGTGACATGCTTATGGTTGATGTGAAGTATGATGAGTACGCCCTGACCTATTCCTTCAACACCAGAGGGAATGAAACCTTTGTCATTAACAGACTATTTGGTAAAGTTGCATTTAGCTGTGTTCAGTAAACCGTTTAGCAAAGTTACACCCACTGCAGCAGATTTACATCACGTGGTTTCACAGGACGTAGTTTGGACCTCAGCGATGAGGTGCAGGAGAAGTTCAGGCAGTTCTGCTTGCAGACCGGCATCCTTCCTGAAAATACTGTCCTTCTTCCTAAAAGCGGTACTTTTACATTGGTGGTGAAGTTCTATATAAAAACAGCTTGGAATACAGTGATGTTGTGCACTGATCACCTTACACTTTCCATTTTTCCTTCTACAGAGGAGTGTCCACTTGCCTAACCTTCTGTCCCACCGATCATCTCACCAGTACTGCATGAAGATCTTACACCATCTGTTATGGAAATGTGCCTGAGCACCATCTTGAGATGTTTTTAACAATAAAAATGCAAACATCGAGAATATTTTTCTTCATTATTCATCCTTTGTATGAAATAAACTGAAGGACACCCATAACAACACAACCAAAATGTATTTTTCCCCCCATTCACACACTTTATAGTATTCAAGCAAGCAATCAATCAGTTTATTTATAAGCACATTTAAAAACAACAGAGGTTGACCAAAGTGCTATACAAAGCAAAAAGTAAAACAAACACACCTAAAGAGAACAAAACAAAAACTCAGTCACAATTAAAAGCTAGGGAGTAGAAATGTGCTTTCAGATGGGATTTAAAGTGGTGGAGACGTCCTAATTTGAAGAGGCAGACTGTTCCAAAGGGTCAGGCAAACGCTTGGTCTCCTCTGTGCTTTAGGAACAATCAGAAGCAATGTAACAGCTGACTGAAAAGTTCTATTTGCAGTGTTTTTAGTTAAAAGATCAGAGAGCTACGAGGGAGCTAATCCATTTAGAGACTTACAAACAAGCAATAAAATCTTAAAATCAATTCTGGAACATACTGGAAACCAGTGTAAACGAGCCAAGACTGGGGAAATATGGTCACGTTTACGAGTGCCTGTCAAGAGTCGGGCTACAGCATTCTGAACAAGCTGAAGACGAGAGAGCAGAGAGCATTCGATTGTTAAAAACAAACAGTGGTCACATTATAAGTTAAATGCATATTCAAGCTTTTATTTACATCCGTTTACAATTCACTGAGTTTTATTTTATGTGATTAAATGATCTTAGATCATCCACCTGTAGATGAAGGTCAGAATGACTCCTTGTTTTATCTGCCCATATTGTGGTTTTAGTCAACACACTAAAGGCAATATGCTACTGAGTGGTGACGTCAGAGTACCTCATAGCACAACAGTTGCTTATACACACACACACACACACACACACACACACACACACACAATTTTAACAAGTTGTTTCTGTGCTTAAATTTCTTACATTTTTTTTCTTCCATTGATTAACCCACTATTTGAAATCAGATATTTTTCACTATTCTTCTTGGTTTATACATGAACTCTCCTTTGAGTACATTTCCTTACAACCAGAATATTATGATTGTTGGACAATCATGTAGTCAGACTCGGGTTTCTTTGTTTTCTGGTCTTCATGAAAGCCAAATCAGAACGTTTTTCCTCAGAAGTAGCTATTCCACTTCTGGGGTGAGCAACCTGTGCTCCCAAAATATCATTTTTGAGCATTTTAGTGGCCAAAAAGAATCTATATAGAGCTGCAAAACAAATCTGAATTTTATTTTTTTTTAAAAAAGGTGATACAGCCTGTTAAATATACATGTGTCTTTCAACATTACTAATACTAATACATGAAAAATAATTAATATCTTTTACCACATTTGGCTACTCTACAGTGGGCTATATGATTATTTGGTACTTGGCATGGTGGTAAAGGGCACAAAGATCCACAGCCCATCTGTTCCCTTTTCTTTATGTAGGTTTTCTCTCAGTGCTCTGGTTTCCTTCCACATCCACAGACATATGTGTTAGGTTAACTGGTTATTCTAAACTTGCTCTCTGAGTCAGCCTTGCAGCAGAGCGATCATCCTATCAGGGCGACGTCTCTGCTTTGAAAGGCAGTGCCTCCAACATTCAGCAATAAAAAGAAATTCTGCTGACCATAATGAATCTCAGTTACATCATATTATCAGAAGGCTCAATTTTAGGTGGTCAGGTAGAGAGCATTGAGAGAGTTATACAATTTAACAACTGTCCCAAATTTCTTTATTAACGATTCCAGACATTTTCGCACTTATTTATTGTCAGAAGATTAGACATGTGACCCTCCAGACAGCTGACAACGACCTGGCTTAATAACAACAACACCAGCTGGTTATAAGCTAACATTTTGCCAGCTAATATTATCACTGAGTCTCCTAAGAAAATCACACTTTCCCTCTGGTAAACAGTGTGATACCCGCACATCATTTGAGGATTTATTCTCTAAGCGTCCAACAATGAAAGTTTTACTAACACCAGCTAACAGAGGCTTACAGTGACAAAAACAGCAGCACTTACCAACAAAAGAAGTTCAGGACAAACTCAGCAACTCAGCTCAGTATCGCTGTCATTCGACAGAAATGGCCTTCAGTAACTAACAAAGCTCTATTCAGAGCTCAGGTAAAGAGCAGACTGACAGCCTGCACTCCATATGGATCAACCAGTCACAGTTTTTCGTCCTCCTGCAGCCACCATTGCTAGGATTATGCACTTTAGAGGGGGTAAGACAACAGAACTCAGCTGACTGCAGTCTGTACTCTACTGACATCTAGTGGTGAGATATCACACCAGTGAAAGTTACAACTTTAAACAAAGTTCCAAAAACAAACAAGTGAAACTCTCTCTTGATTGTATACTTTAACAGTAATACACATGTAACCTTCTAAACACTCCAACAAATATCAGCAAACAGACTGCTTCTGTGCAGTTACGGTCACACAGTGTGCCAGCTAGCTGAATGTACATTTGTAGTATTACCGAGGGAGAGAAAAGACTATGAGATAACATCACTCAGAGATGGAGAAGGATGTAGGAAACACAGGACAGGAGAAGAAGAGGAGGGACTATTTTTAAAAGAAAAGGACTGCCCGGTGGGATCTGTTCAACTGGAAATTTAAAGCTTACTTTATTTTTTTTTTTAATTGATAGATGTCGAGTGGATCGACAGATTGATGATTTGTTGTTGTTGTTGTACACTGCACTGCACTCTTGAAGAAGATGTGTTCAGATTTACACAAGCTAACGCGTTTTTTTTGTTGTTGTTTTGTTTGACAAATTATTTCAGAGCTGGGTTACATCAGGGGGAACAGACATCTCATTTAAATTTAATGTCTCATTTTTCCAAGTGTGTAAGGAAAGTCATCCATCTACAATATAATCAGCAAGCACATGGAGCTATTTGAGCTTTGTGAAATCATTAGAATTAGAAGTTTGTATTTCTTGTATTAATATTATTTTAATATCACATTTATATAGCGGATGGAGGTTCAGTTAGTTCTGTACTTTGTACTGCTTCAGAGGAGTGCTCAGCTGCCCAGTCTTCTGTCCCAGTGGTCATGTCACAGAGGACCACTTCCACTCGCATCCATAACCTGCAACAGTTTTCCTTTTAATTCATTATCTGTGGTCTTTCAAACATTAAGAATTAATTAATTAAATGTCCCAAAACAATATTCATCACTTTGCTTCTATCTGCCTGCAATTATAGCCACCTACCATGTACCGGATCTTTATTACAGCTGGCTAATAAAAAGTGTTAAGGATAAAGCATCTGTCTGCACTTTTCCCTCTAAACTGCGCACTGCTGACACGGTCTCCGCGCACACAAAATCTGCACTGCGCACAAAATCTGCACTGCGCACAAAACCCCCCAAAACAAAACAGAAAAAATCAAACCTGGAATTAAAATAAATACATAACAATTGATTCTGTGCTGTTTTGGAGTGTGAGTCAGTGAGTGACCGGTAACTGGCTGCTCCAGCCAACGATGCCACTCACATTCATATAAACGCTAATCAGTGTCGTTGACGGGTTATGACGGCGTCCTTATGTGCCGACACCAGTGTTTTAGTTAGTAAAGCGGTGTGGCCGATGTGGAGTGGCTGAGTGAAGACACGCTAATGACAACGTGTACAAACATTGGAGATGTGAGCAGGACAGACAGAAAAATTAAGGTGAAGTTTAAGTTCTCAGTCAGATTTGTGCTTATCCAGTGCCATTTATTTCCAATTCTTATTTGTGGATATTGATCATTAAATACTGACACTAGTTTATAAGTAGTGGAAATGCAAATAATCGTGTCATTATCAGTGATGGGAATAACGGCCGTTACTTTTTTCAGTAACTAGTAATCTGATTAATTACTGTTTCTATATTTCTATTGTTACATGGCTATTACTAAGAAGAAAATGCGGTGTGGACTCATTAATATTTTTCAACACACAGATGGTTGAATCTGTCTTCAGTTTACCGGGAGTTGGAGCCGGAGGGCAATCGTACAAGTGCTGCTTAGGTGGATTCACCTCTGTTTGCACCATTTAGTTATGAGCTGTTGCATCTGTGGATGCCAAAGAGAAAACTTCCCACTGGATACTGAGCTGACTATACCTGTCTTCCGTGTGTAGCACAAGCGTTTACTAGTGTAAGGCTGTAGAATTTCAATTTACAAAGTCAGTTACCAAAACTGTTAATACTTCCATGAACCATTGAGCAAGGCATATTACTTGATAGATGCTATTAGGAATGCTTTCAAAAGGCATCAACAGCACAGATACAGTAGATATCATTCACAGAACAATGTTTTCAAGCAGCATGTAAACATTTTTATTTCTGCTGTTAGATTGTTCTAATTTGACATTTTTACATGTTTTAAATGAGACAAAATTACAGGTTCAGACAACAGATGTTTTGGTTAATGCAATTTTTTATTTTCATGGGTAAGATGTTATAATACCCTGGTTCACTCTGTGACTTACTTTGTCTCCTATAAATCTTCTTTAATTCAGTTCAATTCAATTCAACAGTATTTACATACAAATGAATTGAACTGAACTGAATTAAAGAAAAAACCCAACAATCCCCTATGAGCAAGCACTTGGCGACAGTGGGGAGGAAAAACTACCTTTAAAAAGGTAGAAACCTCCGGCAGAACCAGGCTCAGGGAGGGGCGGCCATCTGCCGCGACCGGTTGGGAGGGGTGGAGCCGATGACAAATGTATACACAATTAAATATTAAAGCAAATATGCTTTAAAATTTATGTTTAGGGAGTTGAAGTAACTGTTAATATTTAGTTGTATATAACTTTGATTTTATAGGAGACAGAGTTGAAGTTGTCATCTCAGGCCTCTGGATTTTCTGGTTTGGTAGTACTGGCCTCCTCTTTTTCTTGCTTATTATTTTATCCTCTTGTTGTCTTTTGGTGTGTTTGGTGTGTTTTCAGAGGTTTCACTCAAGGTCATATTGTTCATTTTCTGAACTAGCAGTCGGATAGTGCTTGGCGAACAACTTTTTTGGCTGCTCTGTGTCCCTGCTGCTGGTTCTGGCCTCTTGTTGTCTTTTGGTGCGTTTGGTGTGTTTTCAGAGGTTTCACTCAAGGTCAGATTGTTCATTTTCTTAACTAGGAGTCGGATAGTGCTTGGCGTCCAACTTTTTTGGCTGCTCTGTGTCACTGGTGCTTGTCCTGGCCTCTTGTTGTATTTTGGAGTGTTTTCGAAGGTTTTGGTATCACTCGAGGTCGTAACATCCATTTTCTCAACTTGGTCCTGGATAGACCTTGACAAAGAACTTTTTTGGATGTTCTGTGTCACTGGTGCTTGTCCTGGCCTCTTGTTGTATTTTGGAGTGTTATCAGAGGTTTTGGTATCACTCGAGGTCGTAACATCCATTTTCTCAACTCGGTCCTGGATAGACCTTGACAAAGAACTTTTTTGGATGTTCTGTGTCACTGGTGCTTGTCCTGGCCTCTTGTTGTATTTTGGAGTGTTATCAGAGGTTTTGGTATCACTCGAGGTCGTAACATCCATTTTCTCAACTCGGTCCTGGATAGACCTTGACAAAGAACTTTTTTGGATGTTCTGTGTCACTGGTGCTTGTCCTGGCCTCTTGTTGTATTTTGGAGTGTTATCAGAGGTTTTGGTATCACTCGAGGTCGTAACATCCATTTTCTCAACTTGGTCCTGGATAGACCTTGACAAAGAACTTTTTTGGATGTTCTGTGTCACTGGTGCTTGTCCTGGCCTCTTGTTGTATTTTGGAGTGTTATCAGAGGTTTTGGTATCACTCGAGGTCGTAACATCCATTTTCTCAACTTGGTCCTGGATAGACCTTGACAAAGAACTTTTTTGGATGTTCTGTGTCACTGGTGCTTGTCCTGGCCTCTTGTTGTATTTTGGAGTGTTATCAGAGGTTTTGGTATCACTTGAGGTCGTAACATCCATTTTCTCAACTTGGTCCTGGATAGACCTTGACAAAGAACTTTTTTGGATGTTCTGTGTCACTGGTGCTTGTCCTGGTCTCTTGTTGTCTTTTGGAGTGTTTTGAGAGTTTTTGGTATTACTCAAGTTCATATTGTTCTTTTTCTGAACTTGGAGTTGGATAGTCCTTGAAGAAGAACTTTTTTGGATGGTCCGAGTCACTGCTGTTTCTTTTTTCTCAGTGTCTACTCTCATCCTCTTTCTCTCTGGAGAGTAGCTCTCAGAGTTGTTTTTGCTGCCTTTGGAAATCTGACTGTATTTTCTTTTCTTTTCTTCACAAATACGTCTTTTTTTCCTTGGTGGAGAGCAGCTGTCGTCACTTCTGCAATTCTGTGCAACAGAATTCGGGCCTCGCTTCCTCTTGAGTGGAAGCTGGAAATGTCTTTCATCAGAGTTTGGCTCTGGATTTTGGTCGTCCATTGTAGTAAAGCCAGCGTAAGCTTGTTGGCTTTTGCTGTCTTTACTCTGAGACATGTCAGAGTGTTGATGAAGTGACTGTCTTAAAGATTCAACTATTTTAAAATTTTTCTCAGGCGGACCTTTGAATGCTGCAATCTCAAATGTTACAAGTAAACTGCATGACAGTTTGGGCTTCTTACCCGGATTTAAGGATTCACAGATCAAAGGCATGTTATGACATCATGATGATGTCATAACATAATGTAACAACAACATTCTTTTTTTTTTCTTTTTTTTTAAATTTGGTTCTATTGTCTATTCTATGGGGCTTTGGAACATGATGTCACGGCAGGGGGCGTGGCCGCCGGGGCGCCATTTTAGCAGGCCAAACAAAGGGCTAGTGATGGTAAATTTAATTCTTTTTACTGAATCGAGTTTTAATGAGTCACTCACCAAAGTGAATCGTGTTTGTTGAGTCATTTGATTCACTGAGTCAGTCGACCAGAGAGTGCAAAAAATGTACATTTTCACTCAAACTTAATTTGTTTCTCTTTTCATGTAAATCCTACTGCTAAGACAACCCGTTCTCACCCCCGACACGTAAAATACTGACGATTTGTCACGTCCCTTAACTTCTCATGCTGACGCTAAAGGTACCCTTCCACGTTTTTATGCGACGCTGTGGGTTGTCAATTCATTCCAATATGAACCCGCTTGCGGCGATCAGAGACGCTTCGAGCAGAGGCTCCAGCCGTCCATTTACTCCAATAATAACTCCGTCACAGCGAAACATGACGCTGTGAATCTCAATCTAACTGGAGAACCGGGGACCCTCTCCGCGAACGGTTTTTCTCCCTAATTTAATGCTTTCTTTTAATGACATCGTTAACATTTCTCAACAAAAACACATGAAAGTATCACTGATAATTCAACAATAAAATCGCTTCATGTTGTGGCCATCACACAGTGTTTTCCAAAGTGATTCACGAGCTGAAAGTGCTCAGATTTAACGTACATAATCCTTTGTTAGGTTTATTATTTTCATTTCACACGTAAAACACATTTATAGAGTCATTCACCACTCCTGTTAGTTTTGGACGTGCTCGGCTCCAACCAATCAGACGCAACCTGTGTAAGCAAAGGATGATGGGAGAATGGAGAGACCTATTTATAAGAATAAGAAAATGAGGCGGAACTGATTGATTCTAATGCAGGTATGTAAAAAATACATATATTTAAAGTAATACCTTGATGTGTGTTTCAAAGTTTGTTTTTCATAAAAGCTTCAAACAAACAGAGGTGACTGATCTCGGAAACGGTTTAATGCATTTAAAAATGGCTACAGCTACTGTCAGCATGCTTGCTAGGTAACGACTACACGTGGCTACTGCAGCATTAGCCATTTAATCCAACGATGATGGATTAAATCTATTACAAACGTTAAAGGACTTGTGTGTTGCAAAATACCCTCACATGGTGCGTAAAGCAGTTTTTGCGCTAAGAGTTCTGCTAGCTCTTTATAAACTGATGATGCTAACGTTAATTGCTAACGTTAACCGGAGCGCCAAGACTGAAAATCATTTGAATTGCGTTAGTTATGTGTTTATGTCACGGAGTTCTGCAAAAATCTCTTTCCTCTTTAGCTTGAAAATGAGTGATTCAGAGGATCCCGAGCTGGAGGAAGAGCTTCAGGCTGCTGACGAACTCCTTCAAGATATGCAGGTAAAATTTTTAGTGGAAACAGTTGTTAAAGAGGGAACACGCTTGTCTAATATTTTGTACGGAGTAAACGTTATATTATTTGAATTTTTTTTAATAAATTTTTATATATGTGTGTATATATAAGTTTATGTCAAATTAAGTTGGTTAACTTAAGATGTTTGATAATCTTTGCTTTAATCATGGACTGTATTTTAGGTGTTCCCTTTTTTCCTTGTTAATTGCATAGAATGATGCACAGAGTGAACCTCAGCCAAGACCAGTGCGCTGGAAAACACGTGACAGACAGGGAGATTTTATTCCTCAGACCATCAACCAGTCGAAGTACTAGTTGCATGCCACGTGGTCAGTGTTCACACAACCATTGATTTTATCTCACAACTTGTTTTCACCAAAGAATTTCAGTAAGTAAATATTCTTCAATCTCTTTTTTTCCCCCCAGTGTCCAGAGATCAGCATCAATGTCCACGTGAAGAACCTAGTTATGTTGCCAGTGTCAACCCAACAAAAGGTACTTTACCTTCTTGTATATATTGTGATTTCTGTTTACTTTTATATTTGTTGTTATAGTTGAGTTATGCAGGACTTTTGTGCAGTCCTAAGAAACATACTGCCTAGAGTGTTTTTCACTTTGTGGAAGAGTTTCTTCCTTTCTTTATTTTTTTTCTGTTAGTGTATGGAACTGAGGTGCTTCATCAGGAGCTCCTTCAGATGTTGGAGGATGGAGAAGAGGACGCAGCCATGGCTTGTGAGACGTCATCTGAATCAGCTGCTACTCACTGGGCGATCAGAAATATGGTGTCCTCGCAAAAGTGGAAAGAGGCCAGGCCTTGTCTTATAGACAATATGTTAGCTACTCTGGATCCACAGTCACACCGTGTGTGTCAGTGTGGCAAACAAGTAGTTGTGAGGTGTCTGGACTGCCTGCCTCTTCCATTCCTTTGTGCTGACTGTGATATTGCAGTTCACACACGCTTTGTCCTGCACAGCAGAGAGGCAGTAACAGGAGGGTTTTTGCAGCCTACATCAGAGTTTCACAAGCCAATAGGTACGGTTTTTAAGTCTTATGCATTTCTTGCTATGTACTATGAGTGGGTGCTGTTATTGTATATTTATTGTGTATCAGTTAATTTCTAATTCTTTTTATATATATTGTGTGTTTTAATGTTAGTTCGGCTGTTGCCTGTGCAAAGGCCAGACCATGTGTGTGACTGCCCAGCAGGTAACGTTGAGGTTTCACCCGGCGCAATTGTGGCTCTTGTAACCATAAATGGTAAGTTGCCCTTTTGTCACACACTACATACACAATAGATGTGTTTGGAGGTTTTATTGCAAATTGTGCATTGCTATCTTGGTTTGAATTACCCTCGGCCCGCAGTATATGTGGGCACCTGTCAAAGGTCATTTGGATTTACCAGACCGATTTGAAAACAACATGAAAAAAATGAATGCTTTGAGCCATGACTGAATTTATCCTTATCCTTTCTAAAGGCCGTTATAACCTTGCACTGCCAGTGGTGAGCTGCACCAGCTGTGGCCTAATGTGGTCCCCCTCAGTTAAGGACATCCTGGGTAGTGGATATTGGCCTGGCACCTTAAATTTCTGCACCCTGTTTTCAATGGATGTCTTTCAGTCTTTCTATGACATTAAGAAGGCTGCACCAGGGATGTCACTTAAGGCATTTGTCAAAGTGCTGGATGAACGAACAGCCCATTTTGGAAGGGTGAGTTTCTAAATTTGCCAAGTTTAAGGAAATTGTGCAAATCAATGTTTATGATGACTGTCCTTGAATATTCTGTTGTATGTCCTCTATGTAAAAGACTGGCCGAATATCAGCTGATGCCTTCAGTAAAAGTTTCTTGGAGTGGAGTGCTGTAAAGTTTGAGGTGGACAGGATGTGCAAGGAGCCATGCTTTAGCTGCCCTGCCTGCACTCCAGACATGCTTGCCGTCTCAGTTGATGGAAACCGCAAGCTTTATCACTTTCAGTCTAATGCAAGGTACGTTATGCATTGTGTACATAAGTCAAATATGGATTTGTAGAAAAATGTATTTTAATGTTTCTTTTCAAACAACTGTCACTGTGTTCGTTCAGCACTTCAGAGCAGGGGAACTTGCTCTGAAGTGCAAGGGGAGTGTATAGGTCCCAGGGAAAGGGTTGTGCGGATCTTCATCTTGGACTGCAGCAAAGGAGTCGTCCAAAAAGTCCACTGGGAAGTTGGATGAAGAGGGCATGGAAATAGCTGTTTGTCGCCACGGAGTCCTCTTAGCTGCATTGAACATGTTTCGAGGGGAGATCTTTGCTTACCCCCTTTTTCTCCAGAGGGAGTTGGCAGCTAACGTCCTGGGACATATTACGTTCCTTTGCTCCGATGTGGCCTGTAAATATTTCCCCTATTTAACCAAGGTGGCTCAGCAGTGCCCTGAGCTGAGGAACCTCTTGTCAATGCTTCCTTTTCTCTCCGTCATGCATGCAAAGGCTCACACTTGGAAATGCGAGGTATACTGCAGCTTGTAGTTTTGGATTAGTTTGAGACATTTTGTTATAAGGTTGAATGAATTCAGCAGTCATGTATTGTGACCTCCTTTCTATAGATCAAATGGGGAGGTGCGTTTCAGGATGGGGCCGGTTCAACAGTTGGAGAAGAGGTGGAACAAGTAAACAGTTTCCTGTCTAGGGCGGCCATCACAACGAAGTACATGTCTAAAGCAGGTATGTGTCCGTGTCTGAGATTCCACTCAGTCTCCTGCTCATTAATTCTTATTTGTATACTAACTGAAATGCAGGGCGAACAGACATGCTGACCCTCCTGGCTTTGGGCTGGAACAAAAGGAAAGTGGAACAACTGGGCCGCACTTTGAGCCAGAGATATCTAAAGGTGATTTATTTATTTTTTCAAAAACCATTTTAATGTGTGTGGTAATGGGGGAAAACACCAGTACTCTTTTAATGTCAATATGAATGACATTTATTAATGTATTCTTAGATCATAAGGATCCTTAGAGAACAAGTGGAGAGCCTGAATGCGACCAAAAATGAGCTGGGTGTGGATGACGACACACTGCAGCAATGGGTGGCCGATGTGTAGAAATGGGCTGAAGGTGAGTCTCAATATAATGCACTCGTGTATAACAATAGGACCCACCATGGCCTCATTAAAGAACTTAAGGTAGAATTAAGATCTTTCTGACAGTGTCAACAAACAATGAAAAAGAAGCCTTGTAAAAGCAGAATTTATGGCAGAGTTGTTGCGTTTCATCAAATTGGATAGAACCTGGGTTGAAATGATGTCGTACTAGTTGGTTTTATAAACCTGAACACCAACATACTTGTTATCTCATGATAATGCAGCACATGAAGGCTCCAGATGTCTTATAATGAATGTCATCAAGTCAGTGATTACAGAGTCCACTGTAGTTTGGTGACTGTTACTCATCCTGTATTCTGATTAATATTCCTCTCACTTAGAAAGTGATCAAACTGATGGCAGCCTTGGAGCGTTGCAGGCACGAATAGAGGAGCTTGTCGTCGTCATCAGAGTGCGAACACAAAGTCTTTACAGACAAAATGGTACGTCCCAGTTTCTTTGAAATGGACCGTTTGATACTTAGTTTGTACAGCTTGTACAGCTACTTTGTAAACAGAATAAAATCAGATCCAGGTTTGTTTAAGCTGGATGTGATTTGTTCTAGCAAACAAATTGATGAGTGTAGATTAAAATGTAACTATATACATTATGTGAAGGTGTGAATTTTTTATGATTATTTACAGATGGCAACAAGAGGCGACACAGAATTCGCAAGGTCATCTTAGTTGAGAAGAAACGCTTGGCGGCTGCTGTTGACGACTACAACAAGCTCGCTGAACCAACAAAGCAAATCGTATCCAGTGATGCCCTCATGCTGACCGACATTTGGCCCTGGCAGAGCACAAGTGAACGTAAGCTCTTGATTTCTAAATATCCTTTTTAAACAAACTCCCAGTATCTGAGCAGTAGTTGAATGTTTTGTTCTTGAATCATAATATGCTACTATGTTTTCCCATCTGATGTTGTTAAACTGTAGCTGCTGCTGACCTCCGGACAAAGAGAAAGGTCTTGAGAAGGTGATGGCTGTGAGGCGCCTGAGAGAGGAGGAGATGATCCTTTGCAGGGAGATGCAGCATCACTGGACAGTGTTGCGAATGTGATCTGTGGTGTTGGGGACAATCTCCTCAGACTGTAAGCACATCTTTTATTTATTAATTTTTTGATGAATCGATTGAAAATAAGAGCAGATGCTAAAGTCTTACTGGATCTTTTACCTATATCTAGATTGCTAGCTAACACTGCCTTCTCCCTTTAAAAAAAATGTTTAATTACAGGATCCTAATTCCTTGTGTTTATGAGGTGAGGTTTTTTTTGTTTGTTTTTTTTTTTTACTTATATTTATTTGTTTTGTTCTTTTTACAGCCTCCTTTGTTGGCATGTCGGAGGATGCACAGAAGGGACTCTGTAGCCTGGTTTTTAAAAAAAAAGTGAACTGAAAGCTGAAATGCTCAAAGTAAAGGACGTGTACAAGAGAATCCTCAGCCACCAACCACTCCTGGAAATGGACTCGGAGGAGGAGGAGGACATTCCAGACGATGCCACTGAGAGTGATTTGAGCACTTCTGATGAAGACTGATTGTGTCATCATTGATGTTATGTTTGGTAAAATAAAAAGTTAATCACATCTCTGTTTAATGTGATTTTTCAACAGACATTTTACATTTTGAGAAGAAAAATGGAATTTCCTTGGTGCAGTTGTTTACCCTGAATCATTCTTTCCCATCTAATTTAATGACTAGTGTACATGTTCAGATACGATAACATAATTTAATTTATGGGATGCTTTCTGGGCTGCTCAAATTATCACAAAATTTAAAAGCACCAGGCAGCACACTCACAAGTAAATTTTTTGTTCAGTGTTTTGTCGAAGAAATCAACAAGTACAATTGAGATGTTTGCTGTAGTGGTGTGTTTTTTAAGAAGCATGCCAGCACACTGGTGAACTGACAGTCCCGGAATGCACCCGAGCCAGTGACTCGCCCCAGAGCAAATGAAATTGCTTATCTAGAAAGGCAACCGTCATCAAAGAAGAAGTAAAAGAGTAGGAAACGAATGGTAAGGGAAGGTACTGTGGGGTAGGAAAGAAAGGCCAGAGCTGTGCAAAATGACCTCCAGCAGGCCACAAATGTGCACGTCTGCTCAAACGGTCAGAAACGGACTCCATGAGGGTGTTATGAGGGCCCGACGTCCACAGGTGGGGGTTGTGCTTACAGCCCAACACCATGCCGGATGTTTGGCATTTGCCAGAGAACACAAAGATTGGCAACTTTGCTCCTCACAGATGAAGGCAGGTTCACACTGAGCACTTGTGACAGAGTCTGGAGACGCCGTGGAGAACCTTCTGCTGCCTGCAACATCCTCCAGCATGAGTTTGGCAGTGGGTCAGTTTTGGTGTGGGGTGGCATTTCTTTGGGGAGCTGCACAGCCCTCCATGTGTTCGGCAGAGGTAGCCTGACTGCCATTAGGTACTGAGATGAGATCCTCAGACCCCTTGTGAGACCATATGCTGGTGCGGTTAGCCCCGGGTTCCTCCTAATGCACGACAATCCTAGACCTCATGCGGCTGGAGTGTGTCAGCAGTTCCTGCAAGACGAAGGCATTGATGCTGAGGACTGGCCCGCCCATTCCCCAGACCTGAATCCAATTGAGGACATCTGGGACATCATGTCTCGCTCCATCCACCAACTGCACCACAAAATGTCCAGGAGTGGGCAGATGCTTTAGTCCTGGAGTCTGGGAGGACATCCATCAGGAGAGCATCTGCCACTTCATCAGGAGCATGCCCAGGTGTTGTAGGGAGGTCATACAGGCATATGGAGGCCACACAGACTAGTGAGCCTCATTTTGACATGTTTTAAGGACATTACATAAAACCAGATGAATGATTCTGTATTGCATTGATCAAGGAACCAACCCAATAGGAGCTAAAGGAATCCTCTTGACATTACTTCACTCAGTAAGTTTATGTTATGTTTAATGTGCATTTTCTTCATCAGTTTAGAACATAACATGTTAGCGCTCCCTGGTCCTTTTTGGAGACAGATCCTGAGACAGCAGGCAACTATGGAGAACTCGTGTCAGCTGTGGTAATTAAGGAATACTTTGATTTAATATTGAATTCATGACAACTATCCTCAGGCACATATTCCTGGATATATATAATGACATAAGTAAACTCCCATTTTAGAAACATTGCCTTCTTTGATCTGACTTATTGCCTCAGACTTTGGCCCTGTGTCCCCAAAACTACAGAAAATCCATGACACTGAGTAAGAGGCCTTTATCATGTTATAAGTGAGAGAGTTTGGTGTAACAGTGGTTGAACATGCCAAATCAATCCACAACATACTGCCATTCCCCAGCTGTAACCTGCATATGCATCAAACCAAAATCCAGTATCATAGCCACATGATAGACATAAAGATGAGGTTAAAGGGCTGTGTCATTTTGCCAGATAGCTTCATCCCAAAAAAGATAAACATTCTTCAAAAACAAAAGTTTGTGAATATTTCCAGTATTGCCAGGCCTAAACCAACCTGTTAAACTTATCAAATTATTGTCATAGATACGAACCTATTGATTGAAACAGAATAATCCATTGAAGCCTCCATCATCATCCCAGATCACTGTTACTGTTCAGATTATTTTATCTCTGTTTTCCTCTAGAATGTTTTGAAAATCAGCATTTGATCAACAGACTTTTTAAAAGTTTATTTTGATCCTATTGTTTACGTGTGTAATTGCATTTGTATTGAAATTATGACAGGAAAACCCTTAATCAAATTGTATCTTTGATATCTAATAATAATATTAACAATAATGTTACATATGTAATATGTACACAATAATAATGTGCAAACAAACAAGAAAAATAGCAAAAAATGTCAATTTTTTTCTAATACCCTGTGTATATATATATAAAAACCACATATGACCACAACTCCAAATGTGCAATTGTCACTGCATCTAAACATGACATATTACAAAAAGGTAGAAACATATAATATACAATATGTTCTGAAGCTGGTACTGGTGCAGTTAACTTTGCTTTAGGCTCCCATACACAGTAGGTGTTACTTACTATACGTGCAGTGCAGTATTACTTTAACTTGTAATATGTTATAATAAGCAAGTCACTTCTATATTTATGAGGATGTAGACAATAATGTTGGCTGATATGTAAAACTATGAGATATCGAGTGCAGGGAAGATATTATTGATCGATCAGATTCATGAATGTGTTAGGTACTTAAGCCACAATTAGAGAGTGAAACAGAGACTGACACTGGTTGAAATGTATAGTAAATATTTTATTTTGAACTTTTATGCTGAACTACAAACTGTGAACTGTGCGATCTCTGCGACCTGTGGTGCCTGGTTTACTGTGTGTAAAACTGCGCAGGTTCCCATGTGTCATCCCACACTTTGCCACTGTCAGGAGAAAAACATAACAAACAACAACGACAACCACACACAAAATAGGATAATTTAGGTTGTGACATATGACAATTTTTTAGGATGAAATATCTTCTATATTCATGTCATGCTTTATACACCTTCACTGTAATATAAATCAAGTCAGAGAGTAATAATATATGTAGTAGATGTCAAGCAGGACCACAGCAGCAGCCACGATCCATCGGAACCTGCTGGATGAGAGAGCACAGAAACTCCAGGGAAGAAGTTTAGTTAGTAACATGCATGAACTGCATTACTGAGACATGTATGTTTACAGATGGTGAGGGAGAGGGGGAGAGTTTTCAGTAAAAGGAGACGTGACTGCATCTTCAACCAATACTGAGCCTGCATAACCCTGAAAGAGACAGACAGAGAGAGGGGGGGGACACTAACCCCCAGCAGTCTGGTCCTGTTACAGCATAACTAAGGGCTGAGCTGAACCAGCCCTAACTATAAGCTCTATAAAGAAGTAAAGTCTTATGCCTACTCTTAAAAGTGTTGACCATGTCCACCTCCAAAACTCATAATGGACTTTGGAGGTGGACAGCTATCAAGCTCCTCACAGAAGAGGAGCTCGATAGCTAAAAGCTCCCAATTTACTTTAGTCCAAATACATGAATTCAAATTGAGGTGATAACTATTTATCAACAATATGAATGTCTGTTCCCGTCCAACAAAGTTGTTACTACATACCATGTTGAGCAAGGCTTCCACTTGACTTTAACTTCTTCTTTTTCCTGAAAAACATGATATAAACAAACAATTAATTAAGAAAGACATGCAAGTTGCATACAAAAAGGAGCTTATAAACATTTGTGTACTATTGAATGGCTCAATATATTATACAATTAGTTTACAAAAACATAAGAACCACTACAATGCTTGTACTGCCAGCATCGAGTGCATGTCAGCAAAGCAACACTGCTTACATTGTGGCTCACAAGCAAAACTAACTGAAGCAGATGTTACTGAATGGGAAGGAGCACCTCCACATCAATCACTCCTTCTGAGCATGATGTCAGGAGGACTTTAAAGAACGTAAACATCAGGAAGGCAGCACGACCAGGTCGTATCAGGTGGTATGTTCTTATTTAATGTCCTATTTGGAGCGAAATACAGACTCAGTGGCTGAATTAGTGTAGATTCATCAAATACAAAAGCTTATGGATAGTCAGTCAGGCACAGTTCAAATCCGGGAAGTCCAAAGACGCAAAAAAAATCTGCACAACAGCAGGCTAAATTACTTACATTTACAACTCTCCTGTCTACTATCTCTTCATATTTGAAAATCTTCTGTGTACGGTGTTTTCGGCATTCTGAAAAATAACAAATGAAATATTTACATGAGGTCTGTAAAACTGGAGAAAATGCAAAAATTAAGAAAAAGAAATCTTAACAAACTTAACGAACCTGTCATGTGTTTCGTACATTTACAGTACAGTATGCGACCCATATCCGATCATGGTATGACAGTGTGAATGGCACAAATCCGATATTTTCAAATCCGATCTGGGTCACTTTCGTATGTGGTACTGAATCCGATACATATCTGATGTTTTAGAAAGCGACTGCTGTTTGAATAGTCAAGTCGCATTAAATCCGTCACACGCCAATTATCAGCGCCGGAGAAGCGCCCGATAAGACATCGCGAACGCTTCCTGGCCATCCCATGTAGATGTTAGTGAAACTGTTGGGAAGACAACGTTGGAGAAACGTGAACATTTCATTTATACTGTATAATCTGCAGATTCTGACAGAAATCTGCGACTATCCTTTGAAGCACCGCTCCTCTCTAAAACAGCAATAAGGGTAATTATTAGGCCATATGTAAATAACAAAATAACTTTATAACTTAGAGCAAAATTGGGAAACGTAAAGTCCGAAACAAGTCTTTATATTAAGGGCCATCAGTCAAACAATACTGTTTGGTTTGAGTCTAAACAGAGCGCGTTGTGTGTGACGTCTTCTTTTGCGCATGTGGCCGCTTTGAGCGTTCACACTAGAGTGCGTTTGCTGTCACATTTTATTTGTAGTGTGAACAAGCAGACATAAAAATCGGAATCGAGCATTAAGACCTGCAGTGTGAACGTAGTCTAAGTGTGTGGGTGGCCCGATACTTTTGTCCATATGGTGTAGATGGATATACATGTCTGAATGGGCGCCTGACGCTTGTTACTCCCAGATATTACAAGCTTGTAAAAAAAAATAGTAAAGTATTTGTGTGCTTACTTTGTAGTACAAATAAAAGTGTACATTTACTGTTTTTAGGTGTAATTTGCAATGTGAACCAATCTGACTTTTTTCAAATATTGTATATTAAGATTAGTATTCTTTACCTTCTCTTATTAAATACACTTGAACACTGAGATCAGTTAAAATTTCACGACTTGTTTTTTATCCTTTTTTCCATCTCTAGATCGGACTGCAGCTCACAAGGATGTGTGCTTCACGCGAATTGAGGAGGGCTGGATCTGCAGCGAGCCCCAGAACTGGGTGGTGACGTATTCAGAGTGCTGCTGTCACTTCGGTCGTGGCTGGGGGCCCGAGTGTAACAGCTGCCCTCCCAGAAACTCAGGTGAGCTACTGAAAACTTGCCAGACCTCTTTAGCACTTAATCCATTTATTGAATTAACAAGAATTTTATCTGTTTTACCCAGCAATGTTCAGCCATCTGTGTGGGATGCATCTTGAGACGGAGTCAGACGGGGAACAGGATTTGCAGGCAGCTTTTCCCAATTACAACCCGGGTGACACTCAATGACGGTTTTTGTTAAAAATCAGTGATAGCTGAAACATTCCTGCCCTCAGACAAGGCTTATTTATTTACCTCTTTCTGCCCCCATTTTCTCTTTTCCCCTGGTTCGTTTTGTGAAAAGGTGACAGTTCAGAAGAAGATTCCGACGAATGCAGCTGCGGACATGGCCGCTGTGTCCGTTCCTACCTGGGCACTATGTGTGAATGTAACCCAGGCTTTAGGCTAGACTACTCGCGTGCTCGCTGTATAGGTCTGTCCTACATATACACTACAAAAATGCAAATACACATATTCTTTTAGAGTCCTAGATTCTCTTATTAGTGTATGTACAGCAGCCAATGTGCAGATTATAACTTTGTTCTGTCAACTAATGTTTGGATTTCTGTTTTATGGCTCATTGTCACTAATGAATACTTGTTTTTCTTTGTTCCAGACATTGACGAGTGTGCAGAACCAGATGTCCGTGTTAGTCCATGCAAGAACGCTCGCTGTGTGAACACTTCTGGCTCGTACAAGTGCTTGTGCAAGCAAGGCTTTGTGCACACGCGTAGGCCAAACGTGTGCATCCGTCGCAGAACTCGGTAACCTCTGTGCGTTGCTCTGCGTGCCGCTACGTCTCTCCCCATCTACGCGGCGTGCACAAACAAACCAGCACGTGCAGCTCTTACACTCCTCTCTCATGGTACATACATGGGACTGTGTGAACGCAGTAAACATACAAACATGTTGTCATCGGGAGCCACGTCATAACAATATAAAATGTACAAAACATATCATTGTCAGCCCCTTTTTCATTGGCCAGTCCACATTTTAAAAAAATCTGCAACACAGATAAGGAATATGTTTGTTTATTTGTGCGCTAAAAGTATTTTGTAATTATTTTTTTTTATTTTGAACTGTTTTTGTAGTTTAAATTGTGCATTTTGTGATTTTTGTCATTGACCTCCCAGTTGCTTTTATCTTCTTTTGAATTTTTGATTCAAACAATGAGGACATCCTCTGATGTCTCCTTCCTCAACGAGCTCAACAACTTTTATGCTCGTTTTGAGCGAGGGAACCCCACAACCACAACCAAAGCAGACGTGACGCCAGACCACCAACCTCTGACTCTCTCCCCCACCGATGTAGGAGCGGTGCTGAGCAGGATCAATGTCCACAAGGCTGCAGGCCCTGATGGCATACCCGGGCGTGTTCTCAGAGCGTGTTCTGGGGAGCTTGCAGGAGTGCTGACAGACATATTCAACCTGTCCTTGGCCCACGCTGTGGTACCGGCCTGCTTTAAATCCACCTCCATCGTCCCGATACCCAAAAACTCCAACCCATCTTGCCTCAATGACTACCGCCCAGTAGCACTCACCCCCATCATCACTAAGTGCTTAGAGCAGCTGGTCCTAGCACACTTCAAATCCTGTCTCCCCCCCACCCTGGACCCCCACCAATTCGCATACCGCCAGAACAGGAGCACAGAGGATGCAGTCTCCATCGCACTGCACTCTGTCCTCTCACACCTGGACAACAACAACACCTACGCCAGAATGCTGTTTATAGACTTCAGTTCAGCGTTCAATACAATCCACCCCTCACAACTCATCAGGAAACTGACAGACCTGGGCATCAGTTCCCTCATCTGCAAATGGTTACTGGACTTCCTGACCAACCGCCCCCAACATGTCCGGCTGGATAACCACTGCTCATCTACCATCACAATGAACACCGGTGTACCACAAGGCTGTGTGATGAGCCCCTTCCTCTACTCCCTCTTCACCCACGACTGCAGACCTGCTGATGGTTCCAACACCATCATTAAGTTTGCAGATGACACCACGGTGATTGGCCTCATCAGTGACAACGATGAGGCCGCCTACAGGGAGGAGGTGGATCGTCTGGCTGAGTGGTGCGACACAAACAACCTGCTGCTTAACACCGAGAAGACCAAGGAGCTCATCGTGGACTACAGGAGGAATGCTGACCCACATCCACCCATCCACATTAAGGGGACGGCTGTGGAGCGTGTGAGCAGCTTCAAGTTCCTGGGAGTCCACATCTCCGAGGATCTCACCTGGACGACCAACTGCTCCAAGCTGGTCAAGAAGGCTCACCAGCGCCTCTTCTTCTTGAGGACTCTGAGGAAGAACCACCTGTCCTCAGACATCCTGGTGAACTTCTATCGTTGCACCATCGAGAGCATCCTGACCAACTGTATAACAGTCTGGCACGGGAACTGCTCTGCCTCGGACCGGAAGGCGTTGCAGAGGGTCGTGAAAACTGCCCAGCGCATCGCCGGAGCACCACTTCCTGCCATAAAAGACATCTACAGGAAGCGGTGTCTGAAAAGGGCTGGGAAAATCATCAGAGACCCCAGTCACCCATCACATGGACTCTTCACCCTCCTGCCCTCTGGGAGGCGCTACAGGAGCCTCCGGACTAAGACCACCAGGTACCGGAACAGCTTCTTCCCCACAGCTGTCAGACTCCTGAACTCTGCCTCCTGACATCTGACCCACGTTAACACATGGACTGAACATACACACACCCACAATGGACAACTGTACCCTCAAACACACAATAATAACATGGACTGAACCACCACTCACAACCACTAGCACTTTATATAGATACTGTAGAAATTATCCACATATCTAATTTATCTTAACTGCACTACTGTATAGCTCTGTAAATAATCATTCTGTACATACGATAATTTTTAACCCTACAACTGTTTACAACTTGCATAGTTCCCATTTCTGTATAACTGTATATCTCAGATTTCTGTAAAGTTATTTATTTCATATTCTGTATAGTTTTTCATATTTATATCCTGTTCATAGCCTGTACATAGCTTGTACTCACTACAGCCTGTACATACCTATAGTTATAGAATATTCACAACATACTTCATACCGTGTACATTATAACATACCATAATAGACCCATTTCTGTAATATACTTACATATCTATATTATTGCTAATATATATTGTAATATATCTATATCACTAAAGCACTTCTGGATGGATGCAAACTGCATTTCGTTGCCCTGTACCTGTGCATGTGCAATGACAATAAAGTTGAATTCTATTCTATTCTATTCTAAATGAGTTTCAAACATTTCTATGGTATTATAATTGTCTTTAACCTATTCAGTAGTTGTATATTGTAGGAATGCCTTGTGGTATTCCCATTTACATTCCCAGTTGCATCCACATTCTTTCATGTTTAAGTCATCTGGATTTTATTTCCTTGCCACACGTTGTTGACATTGTTTTTTTGTACAGTTTGTTTCGTGGATTGGTCCCTGTCCTCCCCTTCTTTATTTGTTTATGTAAAATATGAGAAACCTGAGGTTGTTGTATAATTTGACATGTGCACCTAAGTGGACTTAAGCTTGATAAAAACATTTCACGCACTTAGCAATAAATATAGTGGAAATATTTGCGAAATATAGCTTATTCTGAAAAAGAAATCAAGCAAGTTTAACACCTATTGCCATTAAACACTGCATTAAAGTATTTAGAAAGCCAAAGATGCTGTTGTGATAAGAAGAATTTGATTTAAAAAAAATGACAACCTTTCATGCATTTGTTTTTCTTCTGTTTGAGGGAAATGTGTTTTTTTCCCACACATATGAAGATATGTGGAAAATAGCAATGCTTTAAGTTCAGACAGACACATTCAGGCAGGGAGGCCCAAAGTTCTCCCACAGTCATGTTCAGAAATATGCCGGACTGGACTGTGGATGATTCAGTGTTGCCTTTCAAGCACGCCTAGAAAGCAAATAAACCCAGTGCATGGCAGAGTCTCCCAAGATCTTCCATTAGATTTATGTTCATGTGCTTTTTTTTCCTCCACACACAGTACTGATTTCACATTTTAAAAGGTACAGTCATATCATTTTTGAGTTTATTTAAAAAGAAAAATAGAATGTTGTACTCATAAATGCACCTTAATTATTGTGTAATTACATCTGCTTATTCTCATGAGCTTAGAAATAATTCATAAAAAAAAAACATAGGAGTGGGCTTGTGGAAGCCATCATGCTGCCCCACCAACTTGAATACAGTTCAATCTAAATGCATTTTATATGTGTGTACAAACCTGCCAATCTTCTTCCTCCTCACCTCAACTGAGCTAAAGTCAGGGATCTAACTGGGGTTTTCCCGATACTAGAATTTCAGACTTGTAAACCAGGAAAATGCTTAATACCATTTTCAATAGCACGAGCAAGATTTTTATTGTATCCTCACACAAAATAAGTATGATGGAGAAGTAACTCCTTGGAATTGGAACAAATGTTCCGAATTATATTTAACAAAATAAGTTTTTAAGTTTAAAGTTTTATATTTTACAAATATTTTGGTAATTTCATTAGCAAGCCATTTTAACTACAACAAAAGCTGGTTATAACCTAAGATTGTTGTTTTTCAATAAGTGTGTGAGTTCAACAATGTCCAGCAGTTTACTAACGACAGCTACCAGTAGCTACCAGGGGCTAATAGCAGCTAACAGAGGCTAACAGCACTTAACTGTAGCAGAAACAGCAGCGCTTAATGACAGACAAGTTCAGGATATCCTCAACAACTCACCTCAGTATGGCTATGAGGCAGAAGTGAGCTTCACTAGCTCCTCGACTTGTATCCTGCACCTTTCACAAAGTTTTACAGTGTCCTCCAGAGTAAATACAGATGAATGGTGGCCAGAGTGTTTGTCCTACGGTGGCCACCATAGCTTGGATTACAAACTTAATTATGCAGTTCAACTGGTAAGTAAGACAGCAGAACTCAGTTGATTGCAATCTGCAATCCTCTCATATTTAGTGGTGAGATTTTAAATACTGTAGGCTTAAACATTCTGCAGCATCAGGAAGTGTTTATAGATAGATTTTGTTATATTCAATAAAAAGGTTTAAAGTAGTAACACAGGACAAATGTAGCCATTCCTCGAAGTGCTGCAAAGGAGGTCCTACAGATGTTGGATATCAAAGCTTGAAAGTCTTGTCCATAATCATTTTCTACAAGTTAATTTTTTATCTAAATCTTAATCTCAAGTTTCAAACACAATCAGTTTAAACTAGGGCTAAACTAGTGGTGAAAATGATATCCTAAACTTAAAAGCCCACAAATGTTATCAGCTACCTAAATAATGGCACCATCTTGTGGTCTCTTTGTGTCACTATAATTCCTTCAGTGTTGTGGACATTATTGCCAGGGGCACCACTAAGGGAAATTTGCTGCTGAAATGTGAAAGCTAAACTGATTTAGCTCTCAGATACAACTGGATTGCACAGAGATTTGCACAGATTTCACAAAGCGTTTTCCCACTATCTGAGCATTAAAACAGTAAAATAGTTATCTGTTTGTTTTTATAGGGGTAGGATATTCCAGGCATTAGTTCTAGTGAAACGATATGCAGAAATTGACAAAATTTGTCTATTGGTCAGCTGGCTGTGGGTTGGTATAATGTGTGACCTGTTAAATGAGGAAATCGTCTGTATTTTGAACTCTCTTTTTCCTGAACAACTACAGCACAATGCCATTTCCAACATAATTATTGAGGACAATCCTGAAAATACTGCGGAAGAGGCCGATGAAGAGGGCAGTAATGGTGAGAAGCCAATTTGGAATTAATCTGAAGCTGAACGTGACACTGAAAATGATTCTGAGGTTGATGCCCCGGTGTTAGTGCTCTCTAGCCCGGTACTTGGAAGTGGCCAAAAGAGGATGATGACAATGACCAGATGACCAATAACTGATTCGGGCCCTCCAGTGAACTGTCAGACACCACCTCCAGCAGTGGGAATGACTCTGATGAAGAAGGCATACTGTCAGCACCCTCTACATCAGCAACACACAGGAAGAGAAAGTAGGATGAAGCGAAAGATGGGCGAGAGAATGTCACACACTGCCACATGCTTAGTGTTGAACCTCATCTTCTTAGCCCAGTGTCCTACATCTCTTACATTGAATAACTACTGCATTAGGATATATTTTTTCTAGGATAGCCGACTGCTACTGTGAACCTTTGACAGATCATTATTTTGAGAACACAAGGAACTCATTCTACTCAGTAAATCAAAGAGCACTAACATTTGAACTTCATTTTTCCATGCTGCATAATAAGCTGCCGGACAAATGAACCTGGACAAATTAGACAACACGGCAAAGAACAAATCCTGTGGACATCACACTCCCTTGCAAGTTGTGTTTTCTTTGCTACCACCACACACCCCAGCGCCCAGAGGGACTGAATTTTGGCCACCCCCCTCTAAGATTGTGACCTTGCAGCTAGGGACCCGTTTACCACACTCTTGCCAGTTACCTGTGGAATAATTATGTCCAGCCTAAAAACCAATATGATATCATAAATGAGCCATAATTCTTTTCCTAATTTCTATACCTGCTTTTGACCTAGCAAAGCATCTACAGGAAGGTGTGACTGCTCTCCAAGCCAGAGGTAATGTGGTGAGTCACCTGTCGTTTCATGGGGAGTTCCATTGTGCACATTTAATAGTTCTTGAAAATACTCAGGCCGACAGTGTTTCTTCTCCAGTAGTAAGCCGTGTCGTGATAGGTCGTGAGGCGTCCTGTTAAAACGTTCACACTGTGCGTTACCTTGACGATGATTCAATGTTTTCTTGACCTCATATAACTTGTGCAGCTCCTGAAATACCCCGTTTTCAAAATTTCTGTTTTGAACTGAATGCTCTCAGGCACACAGTACCACTTAAGGTTAACTTAAGTGGAAAAATTAAGGTGAAGTTTAAGTTCTCAGTCAGATTTGTGCTTATCCAGGTCATTTATTTCCAATTCTTATTTGTGGATATTGATCATTAAATACTGACACTAGTTTATAAGTAGTGGAAATGCAAATAATCGTGTCATTATCAGTGATGGAATAACGGCCTTTACTTTTTTCAGTAACTAGTAATCTGATTAATTACCGTTTCTATATTTCTATTGTTACATGGCTATTATTAAGAAGAAAATGCGGTGTGGACTCATTAATATTTTTCAGCACACATATGGTTGAATCTGTCTTCAGTTTACCGGGAGTTGGAGCCGGGGGGCAATCGTACAAGTGCTGCTTAGGTGGATTCACCTCTGTTTGCACCATTTAGTTATGAGCTGTTGCATCTGTGTGTGGTGTCGCGATTGAGGAATAACCCGGGACGGTAACTAAGATATTGACAACGCCACCTGGGGGAGGGCGTTACACCCCAGGAAAGATTTCTCTAGCCAATGTACGTATTGCACTGGCTACCAAAGCCCACAGACTCGTTATTAACGGCAGAGGTGAGACAAAGGAAGTTTACAAATCAAAATTTATTAAGAGGAACTACTAAAAACATAACTATAAAACCAGGAAGGCACCTAGGGTAGCAGGGTTGAGACGGCAAAATAGTTAATTAAAACACTTTATTAACAAACGATGATTAAAATGACCAGACTCCCTACCACGATGCTACCCTAAAACAATCACAGCATGATAAAAGAATAACCAAACAAAATAGTGGAGACCGGCCACTTGAGGAGGCAACCTACACGGAGGAGTGCCCAAGGGTGCCACCAATTACTCACCCGTGTAACTTCACTGCAGACCTCACTGTCACTCACACTAAACTCTAAATGGTGCAATCTACCTATTCCCGGTGTGTACACTCGCATGCAGCGGGAAGGGGATTCCACCTCACGTGCCTAGCCCCTCAGCAAGCGGCCGCACCTCCACTAAAGCAATAAAACAAAGCATAAAACGTTACACACATTAATAAAAGATCTACATAAAACAAATACACCCCAAAGTACTGTTCGTTATAAAAGCATCACATAACAAACAAAACAGCATATGACAAGAGAGCAGCAGTATAGTGCAAACCTGCAACAAAAGAGGGAAACAGTTGTCAAAGTCCACCCTACTATATGCCACATTATGATGAACACAAGAGTCCCACTTACCACTCTCTAAAGGGCAATAATAAACTGAGTAGCTTTCCTTGAGAGATCTGCAGCGCTTAACTGCCTAATGCTCTCAGCCACCTTGGATGGACAAGACTGCCAAATGCCTCCTTCTGGTAGTGAAGCGCAGCTGTTTCTTATAAGCCTGCTAATTATCGGCTGGGAAGGTGTGGATGTCAGTGGTGCGTTTGTGGACATCATGTAAAACCCTACCCCAGAATCTACTTCACTACAATCTACCCCCGGGATTTGGAAAAAGTATTTGGTTTATATTTAGAGAAGCAAAGGCTCTTCATCCTGACAGATGTTCCCTGGTGGATCTCTGTCCTGTGACAGTGGCACAGTATAGTGTATTAGTATAATCAAAGCCACTTCCCTAACCAATTTTTAAAGCTATTTAGCAGATCGACCAAGTGGAAGTAGACTCTGTCTGCTGTGTGCAAAAGGTTATATGATTAACCACACAGCAGATACTGCACTACAATAGTAGCAGCAGCTCACACAAAGTAACACAGGGCTCAGTGTACTGTAATATTAAAACAGTTGACAGTCTCGACCTTAAGATTTCTAAGCTGTTTGCTGTAGACTAAGCAGGGACAATTAACTTGCCAAAGGACCACTAATTAAAGTTTACTCTTAATAACAGTAGCAGTTTATATGAATATATTGTTTATGTGTGTTTTGCCTACTGGTGCAGCAACAGTCCAGTGCTCCTTAGAAAAATGAACTACTCGTGCCTAAGCTAACAATTTCAGTCACACCGATGTCTTTTATTTACAGAGTTAGCTTAGCGACTTAGCTTAGCAAGACTTTATTTGAAAGTTCAGGATTTTTTGTTCACACTGGCAGCACATTCGGCCAATGAGGTTCAGTTTGGTTCAACGCCCTTTTTGACCCATGAAACAGCAGAAAATGAAACTGTTGGAGCCAAGTCCAGGCCAATATTTTACTCAGTTACATCATGTCATATTTAAGTATTTGTCATGATTTTTAAGTTTCTATTATAATCTTGATCATTTTATGTTATAATGTAATAGGCTGTGCTCCATAAATTTATCCTGCTTTGTTAGTCTGTTGTTGTTGTTGTTGTAAAGTGTTGGTAGATGTCGTAAAGGGGGTGTGTATTTGGCCCGCATGCGGAGGGGTGTGGATAAAAAAGGGTTAGGTAAGCAAGCAGGACGGGGAGCAACAGTTTTCTGACCGTCGCCGTTTTAATGTTATTTTTTGTTGTAACATAAAGGGAATGTAAACGGAGCTCCCACCAGAGGCATTTGTTTTGTACCTTTCGATTTGTATGGAAAATAAATGTTTTGCCCCTTTTTTCCTTCGCCTTGTTTTTTGCTACCGGAAGGCATCCAAGCGACTTAACAAGAGCACGAGTCAGAAACTTTACGTCCTGCAGAAGCGGCAAAGAAGGACCGAAGGTTGCCGCTACATTAGTCAGAAAACTGCTCCGAAAGTGAGAGGATTACGCACACGTCACCGGCGCACAGAGTTAATCGGCCCGCGGCGCGGCAAGGGAAAACTGGAAAACGGGACGTGAAAGAGGATGCGCTTCAGTCTTCCCGTGTTTCCCGGATCCTTTCGGCAGTAAGAAAACCCCGCATCTGAAAAGTAAGAGGCTGTGCCTGCTTTAAGGTTTGTGAAAATTCCTGTATGGTTAAGTCGTACATGGCCTGTGTAAAGGATTAATTGCATTGAAAGGTTTATGGCAGCGCAATTAATATGGAGCAGCAGGAAAAAAGAGTTTCCAAGCCAACCTATAAAGCACAAGAGGAAAAGCTTCAGCATCTTAAAGTGACAAGGAAAACCAAGTTGGGTTATCTTACTAGAAAGATAAAAGAGATTGAGGAGCTTATGGAAGATGACGGCAATTATGAGGAAGTGTCTGTTAAATTAGCCACTGACTTCTCAAAAATGTATATTGAGTTTTGTGAAAACAACGATGCAGTTAAAAATCACTTGACTGAGTCAGAACTTCTTCATGATCAGACACAGTGGTATGAGCCAAAGGCTAGCTATTTGAGAAGTTTTGTGGAGAAAGTCGAGAGATGGTTAAAAAGAGTGGAAATGCAAGCAGATGAAGCAAGAATGGTTGATGCTGAAGTTGAGCCTGCAGACAGTGCTTCAGCGATATCGTCCAGACGCAGTAAAGCACATCGAAGCAGTCGAACCTCTTCTGTTGTGTCTTCGACCACATATTCTGCCAGGCTAAAGACTGAGGCAGAAAGGGCTGCTCTGGTAGCGCATGCTGAGGCATTAAAGCAAAAGATGGAGATTGACAGACAAGAAGCTGTTCTTAAGGCAAAAAGGGAGGAATGGGAGTTGCAAACAGCTATTGCTGCAGCTAACGCAAAGCTTGAGGTGCTGACTGTGAAGGAGCCAGCCCATAACACTTCTGCTGACTTGGTCAACAAAATGGCTACCTGCCAAAGAGCTCCGGGCCAAAATATTGGGGCCAGTTTTGGTTTGGTTAAGCCAGAACATGGAGATGTCGGTCGAGAATGTGAGTCAGAGGTAATGCAGGGCTCAGAAAGGAGTAGCAGGCTTCCTCATCCATTGAATAAGAAGGATAATAGCCAGTCTATTACTAGTCAAGGCAGGATGGCTGATGTTAAAGACTTATTGGATGTCATGAAGCGACAAAACGAGATTACAGAGCTCCTAGTAAAACAACAGAAAGCATCCACTCTCCCTCCTTTGGATGTTCCAGTATTCAGTGGGGATCCACTGGAGTTTGGGTTTTTTATGAAAGCGTTCGAGCATGGGATTGAGGAAAGGACAGACAACAATAGAGATAGGTTGCGCTTCCTGGAGCAGTTCACCCAAGGGAGACCCAAGGTTCTTGTTCGTAGCTGTTCGCACATGTATCCTGACAGGGGCTACGCTGAAGCTAAGAGGCTTCTGCGCAAGCATTTTGGGGATGAATATACTATTGCCTCAGCCTACATTGAAAGAGCTCTAAAATGGCCTGTAATCAAGCCAGAGGATGGTGATGCACTGACGGAGTTTGCTATGTTCCTCACTAGTTGCTGTAACACAGTAGACAGCATGGAGTACATTGAGGAGATGGATAGCCCTACTAATATGAGAACAGTCATCTCCAAGCTTCCTTTTAAATTAAGGGAAAGGTGGAGGGGTTTCGCCTGTGACATTCAAGAACGTACAGCAATGAGAGCTAGATTCGCTGATCTGGTCAGTTTTGTAGAGAAGCAGGCAAAGATCGCTTCTCACCCATTGTTTGGTAACATTCAGGACACCACTTTGTCTAGAGACAAGGGCAAAGCAAAGGTATGCAAAGAGAATGCTCTGAAATTCAAGGAGAGGGAAAGCATCTTTGCTACTAATATGGCACCTGTGTCAAACAGTGCAGAGCAGACAAAGAGGGAAAGGGAAAATGTAGGCTCTACAGGTGGAAGACAGTGTCTTTTCTGTCATAAGGGAGGACATAACCTCAGTACCTGCAGACTCCTCAAGCAAAAGCCTCACAGAGAAAGGCTTGATTTCCTCAAATCAAAGAGCTTGTGTTTTGGTTGCCTGTCACAGGGGCATCTGAGCAAAGGCTGCCAGCAAAGACACACGTGTGAGACTTGTTCTCAGAAACATCCCACCATTCTGCATAAGGAGCAGTACTCTTCTCTTGATAGTGACAGTAAAAGTATCAGAGAACCAGCAGCAAGTTTTTCTCCAGCAGCAGGCAGTGAAACAAGCGGTTGTACCGGGGCTGGCGAAGCAGTCTGTGCGCTTTCAATTGTGCCTGTGAAGGTCAGATGTTCAAGGAGCAACACAACAGTTGAATCATACGCGTTCTTAGACCCAGGAAGCACTGGAACCTTTTGTACAGATGAGCTGATGAGGGATTTACAGGTCACAGGAAAAAAGTCCAACATTCTGCTCCGCACCATGGGAAAGGAAGCGACAATCAGTACTCATGTCGTTAAGGGTCTCGAGGTCAGTGGTTTGGATGAGGACAACTTTTTGAAGATTCCCCAGGTTTTCACACAGGCAGAGATTCCAGTAACAAAGGAGAACATTCCACAACAAAGCGATGTGGACAGATGGCCTTATTTGAAGGAGGTTCAGCTCAAGCAGATTGATGGAAAAATTGGTATGTTAATAGGGACGAATGTACCAAAGGCGCTTGAGCCCTGGAAGGTTATCAACAGTGAGGGCAACGGCCCATATGCTGTAAAAACTGCGCTAGGCTGGACGATTAATGGACCTCTGCTAAGAGAAGAGGGTATTGCTCAAGGAGTTGTTGAGTGGCCACCAGTGATGGTGAACAGGATATCGGTGACAAAGCTAGAGGAGTTCTCGCAGCAGCAAATGAAGTATGACTTCCCTGAGCATGAGTTATCTGAGAAAATGGAAATGTCAGCCAGAGACAGACAATTTATGGAGTCTGTGTCACTGTCAGTGAAGCAGGTTCACGGTCACTACACCATTGGCCTTCCTTTAAAGAACAAGGGGGCTGCATTTCCAAACAACCGTGTTGTGGCGGTACAAAGAGCAGAAGGCCTGAAACGGAGGCTGTTAAGAGACAGTGAGTTTCATCAAGAGTACACAAAGTTTATGTCAGAGACACTGGAAAGGGGCTATGTCGAAGAAGCTCCCGTGGCAGAAACTTGTAAAAGTGGTAGCAGGATATGGTATCTCCCACATCATGGGGTCTACCACCCAACCAAGCAGAAGTTGAGAGTGGTATTTGACTGTGCATCCACGTATCAAGGCATGTCACTGAACTCACAGCTGTTGCAGGGGCCAGACTTAACCAATTCCCTCATAGGTGTTTTGATGAGGTTCAGGCAGGAACCAGTTGCCTTCATGTCTGATATTGAAGGCATGTTTCATCAAGTCAGGGTTCCCGCTGAAGATGCTGATCTGTTGAGATTCTTGTGGTGGCCACAGGGAGATCTTGGTAAAGGCCTCAAGGAATACAGAATGGTAGTTCACTTGTTCGGTGCAACTTCTTCACCAAGCTGTGCATGCTACGCGCTGCAAAGGTGTGCTGAGGACAATCAGGCGAGGTTCAACCATATTGCAACGAACACTGTTCTAAGGAACTTTTATGTGGATGATTGCCTAAAATCTGTTGGCACTGAAGAGCAGGCAATCTCACTGATTCGGGACCTCAGGGCTTTGTGCGCTGCAGGAGGTTTCAAGCTCACTAAGTGGATTTCCAACAGCAGAGCGGTGCTTGCGTCTATACCTGAGGATGACAGGGCCAAAGAAGTCAAGGAGCTCGATCTTGAAAGGGACTGCCTCCCTATTGAAAGAGCTTTAGGGGTTCAGTGGTGCGTGGAGTCTGACACGCTGAAATTCAGAGTTCTGGTTGAGAGCAAACCACTCACAAGGAGAGGACTGCTTTCGATGGTAAGCACTATATATGACCCACTTGGGATTTTATCCCCTCTGATCTTGCCAGTGAAGCACATCCTGCAAGAGCTAAGCAGAACAAAGCATGCATGGATGATTTCATGCCAGAAGCTCTGTCTCTGCAGTGGCAACAATGGGTCGGCAGTTTGCACCACTTAGCAAGGTTTGAGGTAGACAGATGTGTGAGACCAGTCAACCTTGGCAAGATCTCTTCAGCTCAACTTCATCACTTTGCCGACGCAAGTGAAAGGGGGTATGGCATAGCCACATACCTGGTTTCAAAAAACAATCTGAACCAGCTGCATAGTGCTTTCATTATTGGTAAAGCCAGGGTTACACCATTGAAGCCAGTGACCATACCACGACTCGAGCTTACTGCTGCAGTGGTGGCAGCAAAGATGGACAGGATGGTAAGAGCCGAACTGGAGTTGGAGTTGGAGGAGTCTGTCTTTTGGACGGACAGCACGTCGGTGATTAAGTACCTCAAGAATGAAACAGCGAGGTTTCGTACGTTTGTTGCCAATCGAGTTGCTGCCATCAAGGATAGATCAGCTGTCTCTCAGTGGAGATATGTGAACACCTCGGCCAATCCTGCAGACTTTGCTTCCAGAGGGCTCAGTGTTGGTGCCTTTCTCAAGGCAAAGACATGGATCACGGGTCCAGATTTCATTTTGAAACCAGAAATGGAGTGGCCAGAAATGCCAGACAGTGTATGCCAGCCAATCTGTAATGACCCAGAAGTCAAAGAAGCATCAGTATATGCTCTTGTGGTTGAAGAAGACGCCACCTCTCAGCTCATTCATCATTACTCAAGCTGGCGTCGGGTTAAAAGAGCCGTTGCATGGGTCCTGAGATTAAAGGGTGTGCTGAAGCTTCTTGCTCAAAAGAGGAAGGATTTAAAAGCGAATCTCTATGATGGAAGGTTGGAGCAGGAGAAGCAAATGACACACTTCAAGGCTAACCTTCCCATCTTGCCACTTTCTGTGAGTGACATGGCTGAGGCGGAAGTGGAGATTGTGCGCTTCAGTCAAGGGCAGCGGTTTGGCGAAGAGATTGCCAAGCTGCAACAAGGAAAGACAGTGTCAAAGTGTAGCCCTCTTTGTCAGTTGTCGCCAGTTGTACAGGATGGCATTCTGAGAGTGGGTGGCAGACTGAGCAGATCTAGCATGCAAGAGGAGTTAAAACACCCTGCAATCTTGGCTAAGGATCAGCATATAGCCACTCTCATTCTCAGATCGACTCACGAGGATCTTGGACATTGTGGCAGGAATCATGTCCTATCAAAGGTACGGCAGAAGTACTGGATACTAAGATCTCATGCTGCTGTCCGGAAGATTTTGTCCCGGTGCGTCGCCTGCAGACGGCATCATGGGAAAGCGGCAAGTCAGATCATGGCAGATCTTCCTACGGAAAGGCTCACGCCCGATGAGCCACCGTTCACAAGTGTCGGTGTGGACTACTTTGGTCCCTTCGAAATCAAAAGGGGTAGGTCCATGATCAAAAGGTATGGCGTAGTTTTTACCTGCTTGACGGTGAGGGCTGTGCATATTGAGCTGGCAAGTTCGTTGGACACGGATTCTTGTATTCATGCCTTGCGGAGGTTCGTTGCTAGGAGGGGACAGGTTCAGTTGATGCGTTCTGACAATGGAACAAACTTTGTAAGTGCAGAGAGGGAGCTGCGGGAAGCAGTGCGTGCTTTGGATAATGTAAAAATTCAAGAAGCCTTGTTGGTTAAAGGCATCACATGGATATTCAACCCCCCAGCTGCCTCGCATTTTGGAGGAGTTTGGGAGCGGCAGATACGGTCCATACGCAAAGTGCTCAGCTCCGTTGTGGAGCAGCAGATCCTTGATGAGGAGGGTCTGCACACACTGCTGTGTGAGGTAGAGGCGATTATCAATAGCCGCCCTATCTCAAGAGTCTCTACCGATCCGAATGACCTGGAGGCCTTGACGCCAAACCATTTGCTTTTGATGAAAGCCAAAACTTCGCTACCTCCTGGAGTATTCAGCAGGAGCGACTTGTACTCGAGGCGTAGATGGCGTCAAGTCCAGTATTTGGCGGATTTGTTTTGGAGACGGTGGATTAAGGAGTATCTGCTGGACTTGCAAAAGAGACAAAAGTGGGCCCTTCCACAAAGAAATATCAGTCAAGGTGATATTGTCCTCATTGTGGATGATTCCGCTCCAAGAAATTCATGGCTAATGGGTCGAGTGATTCAGACGTTTGAGGATCCCAAGGGTCGGGTTCGTCAAGCCAAGGTGAAAACCAGCAAAAACATTCTCCTACGACCTGTGACGAAGCTTTGTGTGCTGCTAGAGTGTGATATGTAGCGCCCCTTCTACATATTACTCAAGAGACAGCGGTAAAGGCTGGTCTCCTACGGTGAGTCATGTGCTTGAACCTCTGACTCCATTCCCTAATCTCCCCAACATACACACATACACGCATCCGTGAAGACATGTTCCAGCTTAAGAAGAGTTCCTGCTGTAACAAGACAAAACGAAGTTTCTGTTGGAATAAGGACATTAATGTGCCATATGAGCAGTTCAAGTACTTTGTATATTTGCCTGTTCGTTATCTGGAAGGTTTGATTTGTTGTTCTGAACAATATATAAATGTATGTATAAGAGTAATTGTTTTGTGGCTCACAAGAACAATTAGGGGCCAGGATGTTGGAGCCAAGTCCAGGCCAATATTTTTACTCAGTTACATCATGCCATATTTAAGTATTTGTCATGATTTTTAAGTTTCTATTATAATCTTGATCATTTTATGTTATAATGTAATAGGTTGTGCTCCATAAATTTATCCTGCTTTGTTAGTCTGTTGTTGTTGTTGTAAAGTGTTGGTAGATGTCGTAAAGGGGGTGTGTATTTGGCCCGCATGCGGAGGGGTGTGGGTAAAAAAGGGTTAGGTAAGCAAGCAGGACGGGGAGCAACAGTTTTCTGACCGTCGCCGTTTTAATGTTATTTTTTGTTGTAACATAAAGGGAATGTAAACGGAGCTCCCACCAGAGGCATTTGTTTTGTACCTTTCGATTTGTATGGAAAATAAATGTTTTGCCCCTTTTTTCCTTCGCCTTGTTTTTTGCTACCGGAAGGCATCCAAGCGACTTAACAAGAGCACGAGTCAGAAACTTTACGTCCTGCAGAAGCGGCAAAGAAGGACCGAAGGTTGCCGCTACAGAAACATTCTCATTTCAACACCCATTTGTTAGCTATTCTGCTGTTTTTCATCATGTCACAGGTGAAATGAAATGATAGTACATTTACTTTGCTTCCTGTAGGAGTGATCATGTCATGTGAGACCGTGTATTACTTATGAGGAAAGCCAACTTTGGGATTCCTAATCAGTCAGCTTTGGAAAAAAAATGTTTGAACTGTGTGTGAACAAAGCTCTTCTTTTTACTCTGGGGATGGTACACACTGCACAGTAGTTTTTAGACAAATGAGGGTAAAATGAGACATTAAAGCCTTAAAAGACAAACCACATTTTCGAAGAAAGCATCTCAGGTTACTATCTCTGTCAGGGCGTGTGTTTTGTCTCTGCGACTGTCGCAAATGCTGATAGGTGCATTTGATTTTGTGATCTCCGCCACAGAGAGTACTGGAAAGCAACTACTGCATTGTTAAAAGTAGAAACGTCGTTTATAAATGAATCGTGTAACTATAACTTTACTACTTTGCAGCTCCTTAGTTTGTGATTGCTATGATATGAACTTAGATGTCCTGTTATTCAAGTTTTTTTGTTTAGTTTGTGTGTCTTTTACTGTTTTTCTTGGTAACTGTTGTTATGTTTACATACACTGCTAAGATGGTGAAGGGTTGCTTTACAAGGGGGACTGAATATGAACATATACTCAGTTACCAGTAGGGGGCTCTGTGACTAATAGTGATAGAAGGATAGAAGAAGTGAAGTGTATTGTGATATGTTTTGAATGGCGAACTAGTGCTGAATACACGTTCCATTATAAACCAAGCCGTCTCCGTTCTTCTGTCGAAACACCACAAATTGGTGACGAGGATGAGTGCATCAGTTCCGAGTCCACCATCTTTTCTTCAACATGTGGGTGAGCCGCCGATTCCATTTACTACATGGCGGAAAATATTCGACAATTACATGCTAGTAATCAATGCCACGGGAGACGCATGGCCGGATGCTAGGAAACGCGCTGTTTTGCTACACTGCTTGGGCCCGGAGGGACAGCGGTTATTCTACACGTTACCGGAGCAAGGTGATACATATGCTGACACCATGAGCGCACTGGAGAAGCACTTTGTGCCGAAAGTGAATGTCGTGGCGTGCCGTCATACATTCAGACAGCGTATTCAACGAGCGGATGAGACTGTTTCTCAGTATGTGGTGGCTCTGAGAGCGTTAGCTTCATCTTGTAACTTTGGACAAATGGAAAGTGAAATGATAAGAGATCAGTTAATCTCCAATGCTCATCTCAGCGCTGTGAAAGACAAACTGTTACTGGAGGACGATCTCACACTGGATAAGGCTCTAACTATTGCAGGCCAGGTGGAAGCAGCAGTCAAAAACGCTACTCTACTCTCCACACCCGGCTCGTTTCCGTCCGCGCCTGTTCAGACAGTCGACGCGGCAAATTCCCACTCTCACCAGAGGAGAGGACCTCGCCCTGCTAAAGGCTGCACTCCAGACCAACGCAAACGGGGAGGTTCAAAGCAGCAGCAGCGGAAATGCTTCAGGTGTGGTTCTCACAAGCACTTAGCTAATGATAAAAACTGCCCGGCTGCTTCTTCAAAATGCAACAACTGCGGGAAAAAGGGACATTTTGCCAAGGTATGTAAGTCGTCAGTCAGTGAAGTGAGAGAAGTAGTGGTTCCAGAATTGGCAGTACTGTGTGTGCAAGATGCTAAAATGATGGCAGCTATTCAAGATAAGCTTACCTGCACTGTCGACATTGAAACTGTACAAGGTGGTTCTAAGACGGTAGAGCTGATAGTAGACACTGGAGCTTCTGTGTCTATTCTGCCAGACACTATCTACAGACAGTATTTTGCAGACTGTTCACTGGTGCGACCTAAAGTCAAACTAGTTACTTATGCTAAAGATGAGTTAGCTGTGATGGGTTGTCTGCCTGCATCAGTTGCACTGCATGCACAGAATGAAAAAGTTCCTGCTTCCTTCTACATTGTCAAAGCTGGTTCCCCGCTATTAGGCCTCGACCTCATTAGAGCACTGAACGTCTGCATCGTCGGAGGCAAAGTGGACCGCATTCAGGATGAAACTGCAGATGAGCCGGATTCTACTAACCGGAAGTCTGCTGTATACAATGTTGATCCTATTCCACCAGCTCAACTTGGATGTGTTAAAGGGTTCATCCATAAAGTACATCAGCACCTTCGGCTTTCCAGAAAATGATGCAAACGGTCCTGAAAGATCTGCCTGGTGTTCGCAACTACTTGGATGACATCATCGTCTACGGAACATCAAAGGAGGTGCATGATACACGCCTGCAAGCTGTTCTCCAACGTCTCAGAGACGTCGGCCTGCAGATTAATGCTGGGAAAAGTTCCTTCTGCCAGTCACACATTACATTCCTGGGCCATGTAATCTCAAAGGAAGGCCTACGTCCAAGCCAACATCACCTTACTGCTATTGCTGAGGCTCCTGCTCCAAAGGATATGGCTGCATTGCGCTCGTTCCTAGGTTTGTCATCCTGGTTCAGTAAATTTATTCCAGATTATGCTACACTGGTGGAGCCACTGCGACAGTTGCTGAAAACAGACATGAAAGTTGAACTCCAGTGGAACGAGGCAGCACGTGAGAGCTTCAGTAACCTGAAAAAACTCCTTCTGGAAAGTCCCGCACTTGCCGTCTATGACCCTGACTTACCTGCTTTTATCACCACAAACGCATCAGACTACGGGCTAGGCGCTGTGTTGACACAGTTACATCCAGATCAAGTGGAGCGGGTTGCGGCGTTCGCCTCCCGAACACTGTCTCCTGCTGAAAGAAAGTACTCCACCACAGAAAAGGAGGCGTTAGCCTGTGTCTGGGCGGTGGAAAGATGGCGTACATATGTATGGGGCCGCAGATTCACGCTTCGTACTGACCACCAAGCTCTTACTACCCTTCTCAGCACCAAAGGTATGAACAGAGCGGGCATGAGAATCGCACGATGGTCTGCAAGGTTGATGTGTTTTCAGTACGATGTGCAGTACCGTCCTGGTGTTCAGAATGTCATCGCAGACTGCCTCTCATGGGTTCCCCTGACGTACTCCAGCACTGACATTGATGCTGAAAAAGACCTTCTCTTGGAGATAGCTGAAGTTTCTCCTCTCTTGACAGCGACACCGTTGACGGATTTTAAAGCTGAATGTGAGGACTGCCCTGACCTTTCTCTGCTGCAACAGGTTATCCGCTCAGGCTGGCCTAAGGTGAAAAGGTCTCTCCCACCTGAGATGCAGCCGTATTTCCTGATGCGACATGAACTTGCTGTGGAATCACCGTTGGTTTTCCGGGGGACACGTCTGGTGGTCCCAAGGTCCCTGCGAGAAAAGGTGATATGCCTCGCACACGAAGGTCACCAGGGCATAGTTCGCACAAAGCAGCGGCTCAGAGAGCTTTACTGGTGGCCATGCATGGATACTCAAGTCCATGCGATTCTGTCATCGTGCTCAGTCTGTCAATTGTGTGACAAAACGGCCAAAACTGCTCCTGCTCCCCTACAGCCGGTTCAGTTTCCAGATGGTCCCTTTCAGCATGTGGCCGTTGACATTGTTGGACCTTTTGACCGTGGGTCGCAGGACTGCAGGTTTGCTATCACACTGGTCGATTACTTCAGCAAATGGCCAGAAGTAGCCTTTACTTCATCAGCTACTACAGACACTGTTATTAGGTTCTTGTCTTCAGTTTTTGCACGGGAGGGAAACCCTTGTGAGCTTACGACAGATAATGGACCACAATTCACTTCATCTGTCTTTGCTGACTTCCTGAAGGAAAGGGGCATCAAGCACATTAGAACAAGTGTGTATCACCGTCAAGCGAACGGGTGTGTTGAAAGATTCAACAGAGTACTGAAGGACTGCGTTCAGGCTGCACAGGTGTCCCAGAAGCCGTGGAAGCCCGCCGTAACAGAGATGCTACAGAATTACCGTGCTACAGCTCATGCAACAACTGGAGCAGCTCCGTTTCAGCTTCTCAGAGGGAGACCAATGAGAACAAAGCTAAATGTCCTGCCATTTCCCAAAGACACAGGACAGTATGACCAATGCAGGGCCAGAGTCTTTCACCAGCAACGTAGGAGTAAACGCTACACTGATGCTAAGAGGGGGGCAAAACCTCCCCAGCTTGTGGTCGGTGACAGGGTGCGGATACGTAAGCCTTTCCAAGTGGGGAAGGGAGAGAGACAGTTCACTGATCCACTGTCAGTGCAGCAACAGACTGGACTGAGCACCTTCATCTTGAGTGATGGAAAGAGATGGAATGCATCCCGTCTCTCACTCTGCCGAGCAGAGAATGCTGAGCCGTTGCAGGCTGGTGAAGAGGTTGAAAACAACACAAGAGAAACTCCTAAAAGACCTTCTGTTCCTAACAGACCGAGACAGTTACCAGCTTGGACCAAGGATTATGTAATGAAATGAGTTTTAAAAAAAAAGTGGGAAAATAACACGCTTGAGCTGTTGGATGCTAATGTTAAGTTCCATACTGCTAATTCTGAGGTCCAAGTATAATAGATGATTGATTTACTGTGATTTATTTGTGAAGTTTTGTGACTTAAGGTTGTTAAGTTACTACAGTAACCTTAACTGTACAAGTATTCATTATAAAGGACAATTTAGGCACCATAACAAGATGGGTATGTTAAGATCACAGGTATAGTTCAAACAACCAGTAATGTTATAAGTGAAATAGGTTCAGCAAGCAGTATTGAAAATGCTGTCTGGTTGCAAAGTTTACTACTGATAATGTTATGTGCAAATAGTAATGTTACCATGCTAAGTAAGTAATACTGAGGTAGTAGAATTCTGTGAGAATGAGGAGAGATGTTATGTTTACATACACTGCTAAGATGGTGAAGGGTTGCTTTACAAGGGGGACTGAATATGAACATATACTCAGTTACCAGTAGGGGGCTCTGTGACTAATAGTGATAGAAGGATAGAAGAAGTGAAGTGTATTGTGATATGTTTTGAATGGCGAACTACTGCTGAATACACGTTCCATTATAAACCAAGCCGTCTCCGTTCTTCTGTCGAAACACCACAACTGTCTGACATTCACCTCTCACACAGTGGATACAATTCTGCCCCTGCAGGAATAAGATAAGATAAGATAAGATAAGATAAGATAAGATAAGATAAGATAAGATAAGATAAGATAAGATAACTCTTTATTGTCATTGCACAGTCATACATAGTACAGTAGTACAATGAAATTGGAAAAACTGTCCTACGTCGGCACTACATATAACACAACACGACACGATATGACACATCACAACACAACAAACAACACAACACAGTATATTAACTTAGTATAAAAAAGAAGAATAAGTGTATGTGTTATGCACACTGTTATTATTGCACATTAATTATTATTGCACCTTGTTATAAATATAAATATTATTGTTATTGTTTTAAACATTGTTACCTCCCCCCTAAAAAAGTCCAGGGAGGTATCCAGTCAGGTCAGCTATTTACATTGATCAGGGCTATTGCCCTGTTGTAAAAGCTGTCCTTGAGTCTATTTGTTCGGGACCTCAGCAGCCTGAACCTCCTGCCAGACGGCAGCAGCTTAAACACCCGGTGTCCTGGGTGTGTGCAGTCCCGTAGGATGCTGCGTGCCCTCTTGAGACAGCGAGTGCTGTACAGGTCCTTCAGGGAGGGAAGAGGATGTCCAATGATTTTTTGGGCCATGTTGATGACCCTCTGGAGTGCCTTTCTGTGTGCTGTGGTGCAGCTGGAGAACCACACACCGATGCAATATGTCAGCACACTTTCAATGGAGCAGCGGTAGAAGACGGTCAGCAGCTCCTTCTTCAGGTCCATTTTTCTGAGGATTCTCAGAAAGTGGAGACGCTGTTGGGCCTTCTTTAAGACCGCAGAGGTGTTAGAGCTCCATTGGAGGTCTGTGTCTATGTGCACACCCAGAAACTTGAAACTTTGTGGTTATGAAACTGACCAAGTGTTTGCATAAAATGTCACATGTTCAAAGCCGTCACAGAACCTGGGGTTTTGTATAAGTGCAGCTGTTGGTGGGGAGATAATCTCACTCTTCTATATAAAGAGTCACCAGGCAGCAACTTCCAGATCTTCATTTGCGATCTCCTCCATCATCATTTCTCCACTTATCAGCAGCTATGGCTTCACTTCGCACCCTTCTGGGATTTCTTCCTCTGAAATCCTACCTCAGGCAGACTTTGATTTACAGGCGGTAAGAATCATTGATAATCATTTTTATTTTACCACCCATCTATTTTCATAACCATGTCTCTATCTTAGGGCCATGGAAAGGGGGTACTGGAGGTTATCTAACAGGGATAAGCAGGGACCCCCCCCCCCCTCCAAGACAGTTTAGCAGTCTACACGGGAGGCTAACCTTTGCACAATTTACTTTTATAATGACTTCACCATTTATGTTATGTGGTTATGTTTCACGCTGGATTTTGTGTGATAATACATATTCTGTGTTACAACAAACAGCTCTTGTGCTTCTGTCTAATTCTCAATGCTTTCCATTTGTGTGTCCACAGATGGCAGGTAAGTGGTACCGGACTGGAATTTGCTCTAATGGCCAGTGGTTTGTCAGTCGCAAAGCCAATATGAAGATCGGCACGGCCATCATTATGCCAACTGAAGATGGAGGTCTTGAGTTGTCGTTCTTCAGTCTTACGTGAGTGCGAGAGGACAGACAGAGCAAATATCATTTGAATAGCATTAAAATATTTACACTGGAGATTAATGTGATGTCTTTGCGACAGTAATGATACATGTCAGGAAATGGAGAATTTAGCCAACAAGACCGAGGTGCCTGGAAAATTCACATACAAGAGTCGGCGTGAGTACGCCCACAAAGAGAGGAAACGAATAATTTTCCATCATCATCATCCAGTATTATTTTTTCACATATTCTCTTCTGCTTTTTTCCTTTTTGTCAGACTGGGGGTATGTGAGTGACATGCTTATGGTTGATGTGAAGTATGATGAGTACGCCCTGACCTATTCCTTCAACACCAGAGGGAATGAAACCTTTGTCATTAACAGACTATTTGGTAAAGTTGCATTTAGCTGTGTTCAGTAAACCGTTTAGCAAAGTTACACCCACTGCAGCAGATTTACATCACGTGGTTTCACAGGACGTAGTTTGGACCTCAGCGATGAGGTGCAGGAGAAGTTCAGGCAGTTCTGCTTGCAGACCGGCATCCTTCCTGAAAATACTGTCCTTCTTCCTAAAAGCGGTACTTTTACATTGGTGGTGAAGTTCTATATAAAAACAGCTTGGAATACAGTGATGTTGTGCACTGATCACCTTACACTTTCCATTTTTCCTTCTACAGAGGAGTGTCCACTTGCCTAACCTTCTGTCCCACCGATCATCTCACCAGTACTGCATGAAGATCTTACACCATCTGTTATGGAAATGTGCCTGAGCACCATCTTGAGATGTTTTTAACAATAAAAATGCAAACATCGAGAATATTTTTCTTCATTATTCATCCTTTGTATGAAATAAACTGAAGGACACCCATAACAACACAACCAAAATGTATTTTTCCCCCCATTCACACACTTTATAGTATTCAAGCAAGCAATCAATCAGTTTATTTATAAGCACATTTAAAAACAACAGAGGTTGACCAAAGTGCTATACAAAGCAAAAAGTAAAACAAACACACCTAAAGAGAACAAAACAAAAACTCAGTCACAATTAAAAGCTAGGGAGTAGAAATGTGCTTTCAGATGGGATTTAAAGTGGTGGAGACGTCCTAATTTGAAGAGGCAGACTGTTCCAAAGGGTCAGGCAAACGCTTGGTCTCCTCTGTGCTTTAGGAACAATCAGAAGCAATGTAACAGCTGACTGAAAAGTTCTATTTGCAGTGTTTTTAGTTAAAAGATCAGAGAGCTACGAGGGAGCTAATCCATTTAGAGACTTACAAACAAGCAATAAAATCTTAAAATCAATTCTGGAACATACTGGAAACCAGTGTAAACGAGCCAAGACTGGGGAAATATGGTCACGTTTACGAGTGCCTGTCAAGAGTCGGGCTACAGCATTCTGAACAAGCTGAAGACGAGAGAGCAGAGAGCATTCGATTGTTAAAAACAAACAGTGGTCACATTATAAGTTAAATGCATATTCAAGCTTTTATTTACATCCGTTTACAATTCACTGAGTTTTATTTTATGTGATTAAATGATCTTAGATCATCCACCTGTAGATGAAGGTCAGAATGACTCCTTGTTTTATCTGCCCATATTGTGGTTTTAGTCAACACACTAAAGGCAATATGCTACTGAGTGGTGACGTCAGAGTACCTCATAGCACAACAGTTGCTTATACACACACACACACACACACACACACACACACACAATTTTAACAAGTTGTTTCTGTGCTTAAATTTCTTACATTTTTTTTCTTCCATTGATTAACCCACTATTTGAAATCAGATATTTTTCACTATTCTTCTTGGTTTATACATGAACTCTCCTTTGAGTACATTTCCTTACAACCAGAATATTATGATTGTTGGACAATCATGTAGTCAGACTCGGGTTTCTTTGTTTTCTGGTCTTCATGAAAGCCAAATCAGAACGTTTTTCCTCAGAAGTAGCTATTCCACTTCTGGGGTGAGCAACCTGTGCTCCCAAAATATCATTTTTGAGCATTTTAGTGGCCAAAAAGAATCTATATAGAGCTGCAAAACAAATCTGAATTTTATTTTTTTTTTAAAAAGGTGATACAGCCTGTTAAATATACATGTGTCTTTCAACATTACTAATACTAATACATGAAAAATAATTAATATCTTTTACCACATTTGGCTACTCTACAGTGGGCTATATGATTATTTGGTACTTGGCATGGTGGTAAAGGGCACAAAGATCCACAGCCCATCTGTTCCCTTTTCTTTATGTAGGTTTTCTCTCAGTGCTCTGGTTTCCTTCCACATCCACAGACATATGTGTTAGGTTAACTGGTTATTCTAAACTTGCTCTCTGAGTCAGCCTTGCAGCAGAGCGATCATCCTATCAGGGCGACGTCTCTGCTTTGAAAGGCAGTGCCTCCAACATTCAGCAATAAAAAGAAATTCTGCTGACCATAATGAATCTCAGTTACATCATATTATCAGAAGGCTCAATTTTAGGTGGTCAGGTAGAGAGCATTGAGAGAGTTATACAATTTAACAACTGTCCCAAATTTCTTTATTAACGATTCCAGACATTTTCGCACTTATTTATTGTCAGAAGATTAGACATGTGACCCTCCAGACAGCTGACAACGACCTGGCTTAATAACAACAACACCAGCTGGTTATAAGCTAACATTTTGCCAGCTAATATTATCACTGAGTCTCCTAAGAAAATCACACTTTCCCTCTGGTAAACAGTGTGATACCCGCACATCATTTGAGGATTTATTCTCTAAGCGTCCAACAATGAAAGTTTTACTAACACCAGCTAACAGAGGCTTACAGTGACAAAAACAGCAGCACTTACCAACAAAAGAAGTTCAGGACAAACTCAGCAACTCAGCTCAGTATCGCTGTCATTCGACAGAAATGGCCTTCAGTAACTAACAAAGCTCTATTCAGAGCTCAGGTAAAGAGCAGACTGACAGCCTGCACTCCATATGGATCAACCAGTCACAGTTTTTCGTCCTCCTGCAGCCACCATTGCTAGGATTATGCACTTTAGAGGGGGTAAGACAACAGAACTCAGCTGACTGCAGTCTGTACTCTACTGACATCTAGTGGTGAGATATCACACCAGTGAAAGTTACAACTTTAAACAAAGTTCCAAAAACAAACAAGTGAAACTCTCTCTTGATTGTATACTTTAACAGTAATACACATGTAACCTTCTAAACACTCCAACAAATATCAGCAAACAGACTGCTTCTTTGCAGTTACGGTCACACAGTGTGCCAGCTAGCTGAATGTACATTTGTAGTATTACCGAGGGAGAGAAAAGACTATGAGATAACATCACTCAGAGATGGAGAAGGATGTAGGAAACACAGGACAGGAGAAGAAGAGGAGGGACTATTTTTAAAAGAAAAGGACTGCCCGGTGGGATCTGTTCAACTGGAAATTTAAAGCTTACTTTATTTTTTTTTTTAATTGATAGATGTCGAGTGGATCGACAGATTGATGATTTGTTGTTGTTGTTGTACACTGCACTGCACTCTTGAAGAAGATGTGTTCAGATTTACACAAGCTAACGCGTTTTTTTTGTTGTTGTTTTGTTTGACAAATTATTTCAGAGCTGGGTTACATCAGGGGGAACAGACATCTCATTTAAATTTAATGTCTCATTTTTCCAAGTGTGTAAGGAAAGTCATCCATCTACAATATAATCAGCAAGCACATGGAGCTATTTGAGCTTTGTGAAATCATTAGAATTAGAAGTTTGTATTTCTTGTATTAATATTATTTTAATATCACATTTATATAGCGGATGGAGGTTCAGTTAGTTCTGTACTTTGTACTGCTTCAGAGGAGTGCTCAGCTGCCCAGTCTTCTGTCCCAGTGGTCATGTCACAGAGGACCACTTCCACTCGCATCCATAACCTGCAACAGTTTTCCTTTTAATTCATTATCTGTGGTCTTTCAAACATTAAGAATTAATTAATTAAATGTCCCAAAACAATATTCATCACTTTGCTTCTATCTGCCTGCAATTATAGCCACCTACCATGTACCGGATCTTTATTACAGCTGGCTAATAAAAAGTGTTAAGGATAAAGCATCTGTCTGCACTTTTCCCTCTAAACTGCGCACTGCTGACACGGTCTCCGCGCACACAAAATCTGCACTGCGCACAAAATCTGCACTGCGCACAAAACCCCCCAAAACAAAACAGAAAAAATCAAACCTGGAATTAAAATAAATACATAACAATTGATTCTGTGCTGTTTTGGAGTGTGAGTCAGTGAGTGACCGGTAACTGGCTGCTCCAGCCAACGATGCCACTCACATTCATATAAACGCTAATCAGTGTCGTTGACGGGTTATGACGGCGTCCTTATGTGCCGACACCAGTGTTTTAGTTAGTAAAGCGGTGTGGCCGATGTGGAGTGGCTGAGTGAAGACACGCTAATGACAACGTGTACAAACATTGGAGATGTGAGCAGGACAGACAGAAAAATTAAGGTGAAGTTTAAGTTCTCAGTCAGATTTGTGCTTATCCAGTGCCATTTATTTCCAATTCTTATTTGTGGATATTGATCATTAAATACTGACACTAGTTTATAAGTAGTGGAAATGCAAATAATCGTGTCATTATCAGTGATGGGAATAACGGCCGTTACTTTTTTCAGTAACTAGTAATCTGATTAATTACTGTTTCTATATTTCTATTGTTACATGGCTATTACTAAGAAGAAAATGCGGTGTGGACTCATTAATATTTTTCAACACACAGATGGTTGAATCTGTCTTCAGTTTACCGGGAGTTGGAGCCGGAGGGCAATCGTACAAGTGCTGCTTAGGTGGATTCACCTCTGTTTGCACCATTTAGTTATGAGCTGTTGCATCTGTGGATGCCAAAGAGAAAACTTCCCACTGGATACTGAGCTGACTATACCTGTCTTCCGTGTGTAGCACAAGCGTTTACTAGTGTAAGGCTGTAGAATTTCAATTTACAAAGTCAGTTACCAAAACTGTTAATACTTCCATGAACCATTGAGCAAGGCATATTACTTGATAGATGCTATTAGGAATGCTTTCAAAAGGCATCAACAGCACAGATACAGTAGATATCATTCACAGAACAATGTTTTCAAGCAGCATGTAAACATTTTTATTTCTGCTGTTAGATTGTTCTAATTTGACATTTTTACATGTTTTAAATGAGACAAAATTACAGGTTCAGACAACAGATGTTTTGGTTAATGCAATTTTTTATTTTCATGGGTAAGATGTTATAATACCCTGGTTCACTCTGTGACTTACTTTGTCTCCTATAAATCTTCTTTAATTCAGTTCAATTCAATTCAACAGTATTTACATACAAATGAATTGAACTGAACTGAATTAAAGAAAAAACCCAACAATCCCCTATGAGCAAGCACTTGGCGACAGTGGGGAGGAAAAACTACCTTTAAAAAGGTAGAAACCTCCGGCAGAACCAGGCTCAGGGAGGGGCGGCCATCTGCCGCGACCGGTTGGGAGGGGTGGAGCCGATGACAAATGTATACACAATTAAATATTAAAGCAAATATGCTTTAAAATTTATGTTTAGGGAGTTGAAGTAACTGTTAATATTTAGTTGTATATAACTTTGATTTTATAGGAGACAGAGTTGAAGTTGTCATCTCAGGCCTCTGGATTTTCTGGTTTGGTAGTACTGGCCTCCTCTTTTTCTTGCTTATTATTTTATCCTCTTGTTGTCTTTTGGTGTGTTTGGTGTGTTTTCAGAGGTTTCACTCAAGGTCATATTGTTCATTTTCTGAACTAGCAGTCGGATAGTGCTTGGCGAACAACTTTTTTGGCTGCTCTGTGTCCCTGCTGCTGGTTCTGGCCTCTTGTTGTCTTTTGGTGCGTTTGGTGTGTTTTCAGAGGTTTCACTCAAGGTCAGATTGTTCATTTTCTTAACTAGGAGTCGGATAGTGCTTGGCGTCCAACTTTTTTGGCTGCTCTGTGTCACTGGTGCTTGTCCTGGCCTCTTGTTGTATTTTGGAGTGTTTTCGAAGGTTTTGGTATCACTCGAGGTCGTAACATCCATTTTCTCAACTTGGTCCTGGATAGACCTTGACAAAGAACTTTTTTGGATGTTCTGTGTCACTGGTGCTTGTCCTGGCCTCTTGTTGTATTTTGGAGTGTTATCAGAGGTTTTGGTATCACTCGAGGTCGTAACATCCATTTTCTCAACTCGGTCCTGGATAGACCTTGACAAAGAACTTTTTTGGATGTTCTGTGTCACTGGTGCTTGTCCTGGCCTCTTGTTGTATTTTGGAGTGTTATCAGAGGTTTTGGTATCACTCGAGGTCGTAACATCCATTTTCTCAACTTGGTCCTGGATAGACCTTGACAAAGAACTTTTTTGGATGTTCTGTGTCACTGGTGCTTGTCCTGGCCTCTTGTTGTATTTTGGAGTGTTATCAGAGGTTTTGGTATCACTCGAGGTCGTAACATCCATTTTCTCAACTTGGTCCTGGATAGACCTTGACAAAGAACTTTTTTGGATGTTCTGTGTCACTGGTGCTTGTCCTGGCCTCTTGTTGTATTTTGGAGTGTTATCAGAGGTTTTGGTATCACTTGAGGTCGTAACATCCATTTTCTCAACTTGGTCCTGGATAGACCTTGACAAAGAACTTTTTTGGATGTTCTGTGTCACTGGTGCTTGTCCTGGTCTCTTGTTGTCTTTTGGAGTGTTTTGAGAGTTTTTGGTATTACTCAAGTTCATATTGTTCTTTTTCTGAACTTGGAGTTGGATAGTCCTTGAAGAAGAACTTTTTTGGATGGTCCGAGTCACTGCTGTTTCTTTTTTCTCAGTGTCTACTCTCATCCTCTTTCTCTCTGGAGAGTAGCTCTCAGAGTTGTTTTTGCTGCCTTTGGAAATCTGACTGTATTTTCTTTTCTTTTCTTCACAAATACGTCTTTTTTTCCTTGGTGGAGAGCAGCTGTCGTCACTTCTGCAATTCTGTGCAACAGAATTCGGGCCTCGCTTCCTCTTGAGTGGAAGCTGGAAATGTCTTTCATCAGAGTTTGGCTCTGGATTTTGGTCGTCCATTGTAGTAAAGCCAGCGTAAGCTTGTTGGCTTTTGCTGTCTTTACTCTGAGACATGTCAGAGTGTTGATGAAGTGACTGTCTTAAAGATTCAACTATTTTAAAATTTTTCTCAGGCGGACCTTTGAATGCTGCAATCTCAAATGTTACAAGTAAACTGCATGACAGTTTGGGCTTCTTACCCGGATTTAAGGATTCACAGATCAAAGGCATGTTATGACATCATGATGATGTCATAACATAATGTAACAACAACATTCTTTTTTTTTTCTTTTTTTTTAAATTTGGTTCTATTGTCTATTCTATGGGGCTTTGGAACATGATGTCACGGCAGGGGGCGTGGCCGCCGGGGCGCCATTTTAGCAGGCCAAACAAAGGGCTAGTGATGGTAAATTTAATTCTTTTTACTGAATCGAGTTTTAATGAGTCACTCACCAAAGTGAATCGTGTTTGTTGAGTCATTTGATTCACTGAGTCAGTCGACCAGAGAGTGCAAAAAATGTACATTTTCACTCAAACTTAATTTGTTTCTCTTTTCATGTAAATCCTACTGCTAAGACAACCCGTTCTCACCCCCGACACGTAAAATACTGACGATTTGTCACGTCCCTTAACTTCTCATGCTGACGCTAAAGGTACCCTTCCACGTTTTTATGCGACGCTGTGGGTTGTCAATTCATTCCAATATGAACCCGCTTGCGGCGATCAGAGACGCTTCGAGCAGAGGCTCCAGCCGTCCATTTACTCCAATAATAACTCCGTCACAGCGAAACATGACGCTGTGAATCTCAATCTAACTGGAGAACCGGGGACCCTCTCCGCGAACGGTTTTTCTCCCTAATTTAATGCTTTCTTTTAATGACATCGTTAACATTTCTCAACAAAAACACATGAAAGTATCACTGATAATTCAACAATAAAATCGCTTCATGTTGTGGCCATCACACAGTGATTTCCAAAGTGATTCACGAGCTGAAAGTGCTCAGATTTAACGTACATAATCCTTTGTTAGGTTTATTATTTTCATTTCACACGTAAAACACATTTATAGAGTCATTCACCACTCCTGTTAGTTTTGGACGTGCTCGGCTCCAACCAATCAGACGCAACCTGTGTAAGCAAAGGATGATGGGAGAATGGAGAGACCCATTTATAAGAATAAGAAAATGAGGCGGAACTGATTGATTCTAATGCAGGTATGTAAAAAATACATATATTTAAAGTAATACCTTGATGTGTGTTTCAAAGTTTGTTTTTCATAAAAGCTTCAAACAAACAGAGGTGACTGATCTCGGAAACGGTTTAATGCATTTAAAAATGGCTACAGCTACTGTCAGCATGCTTGCTAGGTAATGACTACACGTGGCTACTGCAGCATTAGCCATTTAATCCAACGATGATGGATTAAATCTATTACAAACGTTAAAGGACTTGTGTGTTGCAAAATACCCTCACATGGTGCGTAAAGCAGTTTTTGCGCTAAGAGTTCTGCTAGCTCTTTATAAACTGATGATGCTAACGTTAATTGCTAACGTTAACCGGAGCCAAGACTGAAAATCATTTGAATTGCGTTAGTTATGTGTTTATGTCACGGAGTTCTGCAAAAATCTCTTTCCTCTTTAGCTTGAAAATGAGTGATTCAGAGGATCCCGAGCTGGAGGAAGAGCTTCAGGCTGCTGACGAACTCCTTCAAGATATGCAGGTAAAATTTTTAGTGGAAACAGTTGTTAAAGAGGGAACACGCTTGTCTAATATTTTGTACGGAGTAAACGTTATATTATTTGAATTTTTTTTAATAAATTTTTATATATGTGTGTATATATAAGTTTATGTCAAATTAAGTTGGTTAACTTAAGATGTTTGATAATCTTTGCTTTAATCATGGACTGTATTTTAGGTGTTCCCTTTTTTCCTTGTTAATTGCATAGAATGATGCACAGAGTGAACCTCAGCCAAGACCAGTGCGCTGGAAAACACGTGACAGACAGGGAGATTTTATTCCTCAGACCATCAACCAGTCGAAGTACTAGTTGCATGCCACGTGGTCAGTGTTCACACAACCATTGATTTTATCTCACAACTTGTTTTCACCAAAGAATTTCAGTAAGTAAATATTCTTCAATCTCTTTTTTTCCCCCCAGTGTCCAGAGATCAGCATCAATGTCCACGTGAAGAACCTAGTTATGTTGCCAGTGTCAACCCAACAAAAGGTACTTTACCTTCTTGTATATATTGTGATTTCTGTTTACTTTTATATTTGTTGTTATAGTTGAGTTATGCAGGACTTTTGTGCAGTCCTAAGAAACATACTGCCTAGAGTGTTTTTCACTTTGTGGAAGAGTTTCTTCCTTTCTTTATTTTTTTTCTGTTAGTGTATGGAACTGAGGTGCTTCATCAGGAGCTCCTTCAGATGTTGGAGGATGGAGAAGAGGACGCAGCCATGGCTTGTGAGACGTCATCTGAATCAGCTGCTACTCACTGGGCGATCAGAAATATGGTGTCCTCGCAAAAGTGGAAAGAGGCCAGGCCTTGTCTTATAGACAATATGTTAGCTACTCTGGATCCACAGTCACACCGTGTGTGTCAGTGTGGCAAACAAGTAGTTGTGAGGTGTCTGGACTGCCTGCCTCTTCCATTCCTTTGTGCTGACTGTGATATTGCAGTTCACACACGCTTTGTCCTGCACAGCAGAGAGGCAGTAACAGGAGGGTTTTTGCAGCCTACATCAGAGTTTCACAAGCCAATAGGTACGGTTTTTAAGTCTTATGCATTTCTTGCTATGTACTATGAGTGGGTGCTGTTATTGTATATTTATTGTGTATCAGTTAATTTCTAATTCTTTTTATATATATTGTGTGTTTTAATGTTAGTTCGGCTGTTGCCTGTGCAAAGGCCAGACCATGTGTGTGACTGCCCAGCAGGTAACGTTGAGGTTTCACCCGGCGCAATTGTGGCTCTTGTAACCATAAATGGTAAGTTGCCCTTTTGTCACACACTACATACACAATAGATGTGTTTGGAGGTTTTATTGCAAATTGTGCATTGCTATCTTGGTTTGAATTACCCTCGGCCCGCAGTATATGTGGGCACCTGTCAAAGGTCATTTGGATTTACCAGACCGATTTGAAAACAACATGAAAAAAATGAATGCTTTGAGCCATGACTGAATTTATCCTTATCCTTTCTAAAGGCCGTTATAACCTTGCACTGCCAGTGGTGAGCTGCACCAGCTGTGGCCTAATGTGGTCCCCCTCAGTTAAGGACATCCTGGGTAGTGGATATTGGCCTGGCACCTTAAATTTCTGCACCCTGTTTTCAATGGATGTCTTTCAGTCTTTCTATGACATTAAGAAGGCTGCACCAGGGATGTCACTTAAGGCATTTGTCAAAGTGCTGGATGAACGAACAGCCCATTTTGGAAGGGTGAGTTTCTAAATTTGCCAAGTTTAAGGAAATTGTGCAAATCAATGTTTATGATGACTGTCCTTGAATATTCTGTTGTATGTCCTCTATGTAAAAGACTGGCCGAATATCAGCTGATGCCTTCAGTAAAAGTTTCTTGGAGTGGAGTGCTGTAAAGTTTGAGGTGGACAGGATGTGCAAGGAGCCATGCTTTAGCTGCCCTGCCTGCACTCCAGACATGCTTGCCGTCTCAGTTGATGGAAACCGCAAGCTTTATCACTTTCAGTCTAATGCAAGGTACGTTATGCATTGTGTACATAAGTCAAATATGGATTTGTAGAAAAATGTATTTTAATGTTTCTTTTCAAACAACTGTCACTGTGTTCGTTCAGCACTTCAGAGCAGGGGAACTTGCTCTGAAGTGCAAGGGGAGTGTATAGGTCCCAGGGAAAGGGTTGTGCGGATCTTCATCTTGGACTGCAGCAAAGGAGTCGTCCAAAAAGTCCACTGGGAAGTTGGATGAAGAGGGCATGGAAATAGCTGTTTGTCGCCACGGAGTCCTCTTAGCTGCATTGAACATGTTTCGAGGGGAGATCTTTGCTTACCCCCTTTTTCTCCAGAGGGAGTTGGCAGCTAACGTCCTGGGACATATTACGTTCCTTTGCTCCGATGTGGCCTGTAAATATTTCCCCTATTTAACCAAGGTGGCTCAGCAGTGCCCTGAGCTGAGGAACCTCTTGTCAATGCTTCCTTTTCTCTCCGTCATGCATGCAAAGGCTCACACTTGGAAATGCGAGGTGTACTGCAGCTTGTAGTTTTGGATTAGTTTGAGACATTTTGTTATAAGGTTGAATGAATTCAGCAGTCATGTATTGTGACCTCCTTTCTATAGATCAAATGGGGAGGTGCGTTTCAGGATGGGGCCGGTTCAACAGTTGGAGAAGAGGTGGAACAAGTAAACAGTTTCCTGTCTAGGGCGGCCATCACAACGAAGTACATGTCTAAAGCAGGTATGTGTCCGTGTCTGAGATTCCACTCAGTCTCCTGCTCATTAATTCTTATTTGTATACTAACTGAAATGCAGGGCGAACAGACATGCTGACCCTCCTGGCTTTGGGCTGGAACAAAAGGAAAGTGGAACAACTGGGCCGCACTTTGAGCCAGAGATATCTAAAGGTGATTTATTTATTTTTTCAAAAACCATTTTAATGTGTGTGGTAATGGGGGAAAACACCAGTACTCTTTTAATGTCAATATGAATGACATTTATTAATGTATTCTTAGATCATAAGGATCCTTAGAGAACAAGTGGAGAGCCTGAATGCGACCAAAAATGAGCTGGGTGTGGATGACGACACACTGCAGCAATGGGTGGCCGATGTGTAGAAATGGGCTGAAGGTGAGTCTCAATATAATGCACTCGTGTATAACAATAGGACCCACCATGGCCTCATTAAAGAACTTAAGGTAGAATTAAGATCTTTCTGACAGTGTCAACAAACAATGAAAAAGAAGCCTTGTAAAAGCAGAATTTATGGCAGAGTTGTTGCGTTTCATCAAATTGGATAGAACCTGGGTTGAAATGATGTCGTACTAGTTGGTTTTATAAACCTGAACACCAACATACTTGTTATCTCATGATAATGCAGCACATGAAGGCTCCAGATGTCTTATAATGAATGTCATCAAGTCAGTGATTACAGAGTCCACTGTAGTTTGGTGACTGTTACTCATCCTGTATTCTGATTAATATTCCTCTCACTTAGAAAGTGATCAAACTGATGGCAGCCTTGGAGCGTTGCAGGCACGAATAGAGGAGCTTGTCGTCGTCATCAGAGTGCGAACACAAAGTCTTTACAGACAAAATGGTACGTCCCAGTTTCTTTGAAATGGACCGTTTGATACTTAGTTTGTACAGCTTGTACAGCTACTTTGTAAACAGAATAAAATCAGATCCAGGTTTGTTTAAGCTGGATGTGATTTGTTCTAGCAAACAAATTGATGAGTGTAGATTAAAATGTAACTATATACATTATGTGAAGGTGTGAATTTTTTATGATTATTTACAGATGGCAACAAGAGGCGACACAGAATTCGCAAGGTCATCTTAGTTGAGAAGAAACGCTTGGCGGCTGCTGTTGACGACTACAACAAGCTCGCTGAACCAACAAAGCAAATCGTATCCAGTGATGCCCTCATGCTGACCGACATTTGGCCCTGGCAGAGCACAAGTGAACGTAAGCTCTTGATTTCTAAATATCCTTTTTAAACAAACTCCCAGTATCTGAGCAGTAGTTGAATGTTTTGTTCTTGAATCATAATATGCTACTATGTTTTCCCATCTGATGTTGTTAAACTGTAGCTGCTGCTGACCTCCGGACAAAGAGAAAGGTCTTGGTGATGGCTGTGAGGCGCCTGAGAGAGGAGGAGATGATCCTTTGCAGGGAGATGCAGCATCACTGGACAGTGTTGCGAATGTGATCTGTGGTGTTGGGGACAATCTCCTCAGACTGTAAGCACATCTTTTATTTATTAATTTTTTGATGAATCGATTGAAAATAAGAGCAGATGCTAAAGTCTTACTGGATCTTTTACCTATATCTAGATTGCTAGCTAACACTGCCTTCTCCCTTTAAAAAAAATGTTTAATTACAGGATCCTAATTCCTTGTGTTTATGAGGTGAGGTTTTTTTTGTTTGTTTTTTTTTTTTACTTATATTTATTTGTTTTGTTCTTTTTACAGCCTCCTTTGTTGGCATGTCGGAGGATGCACAGAAGGGACTCTGTAGCCTGGTTTTTAAAAAAAAAGTGAACTGAAAGCTGAAATGCTCAAAGTAAAGGACGTGTACAAGAGAATCCTCAGCCACCAACCACTCCTGGAAATGGACTCGGAGGAGGAGGAGGACATTCCAGACGATGCCACTGAGAGTGATTTGAGCACTTCTGATGAAGACTGATTGTGTCATCATTGATGTTATGTTTGGTAAAATAAAAAGTTAATCACATCTCTGTTTAATGTGATTTTTCAACAGACATTTTACATTTTGAGAAGAAAAATGGAATTTCCTTGGTGCAGTTGTTTACCCTGAATCATTCTTTCCCATCTAATTTAATGACTAGTGTACATGTTCAGATACGATAACATAATTTAATTTATGGGATGCTTTCTGGGCTGCTCAAATTATCACAAAATTTAAAAGCACCAGGCAGCACACTCACAAGTAAATTTTTTGTTCAGTGTTTTGTCGAAGAAATCAACAAGTACAATTGAGATGTTTGCTGTAGTGGTGTGTTTTTTAAGAAGCATGCCAGCACACTGGTGAACTGACAGTCCCGGAATGCACCCGAGCCAGTGACTCGCCCCAGAGCAAATGAAATTGCTTATCTAGAAAGGCAACCGTCATCAAAGAAGAAGTAAAAGAGTAGGAAACGAATGGTAAGGGAAGGTACTGTGGGGTAGGAAAGAAAGGCCAGAGCTGTGCAAAATGACCTCCAGCAGGCCACAAATGTGCACGTCTGCTCAAACGGTCAGAAACGGACTCCATGAGGGTGTTATGAGGGCCCGACGTCCACAGGTGGGGGTTGTGCTTACAGCCCAACACCATGCCGGATGTTTGGCATTTGCCAGAGAACACAAAGATTGGCAACTTTGCTCCTCACAGATGAAGGCAGGTTCACACTGAGCACTTGTGACAGAGTCTGGAGACGCCGTGGAGAACCTTCTGCTGCCTGCAACATCCTCCAGCATGAGTTTGGCAGTGGGTCAGTTTTGGTGTGGGGTGGCATTTCTTTGGGGAGCTGCACAGCCCTCCATGTGTTCGGCAGAGGTAGCCTGACTGCCATTAGGTACTGAGATGAGATCCTCAGACCCCTTGTGAGACCATATGCTGGTGCGGTTAGCCCCGGGTTCCTCCTAATGCACGACAATCCTAGACCTCATGCGGCTGGAGTGTGTCAGCAGTTCCTGCAAGACGAAGGCATTGATGCTGAGGACTGGCCCGCCCATTCCCCAGACCTGAATCCAATTGAGGACATCTGGGACATCATGTCTCGCTCCATCCACCAACTGCACCACAAAATGTCCAGGAGTGGGCAGATGCTTTAGTCCTGGAGTCTGGGAGGACATCCATCAGGAGAGCATCTGCCACTTCATCAGGAGCATGCCCAGGTGTTGTAGGGAGGTCATACAGGCATATGGAGGCCACACAGACTAGTGAGCCTCATTTTGACATGTTTTAAGGACATTACATAAAACCAGATGAATGATTCTGTATTGCATTGATCAAGGAACCAACCCAATAGGAGCTAAAGGAATCCTCTTGACATTACTTCACTCAGTAAGTTTATGTTATGTTTAATGTGCATTTTCTTCATCAGTTTAGAACATAACATGTTAGCGCTCCCTGGTCCTTTTTGGAGACAGATCCTGAGACAGCAGGCAACTATGGAGAACTCGTGTCAGCTGTGGTAATTAAGGAATACTTTGATTTAATATTGAATTCATGACAACTATCCTCAGGCACATATTCCTGGATATATATAATGACATAAGTAAACTCCCATTTTAGAAACATTGCCTTCTTTGATCTGACTTATTGCCTCAGACTTTGGCCCTGTGTCCCCAAAACTACAGAAAATCCATGACACTGAGTAAGAGGCCTTTATCATGTTATAAGTGAGAGAGTTTGGTGTAACAGTGGTTGAACATGCCAAATCAATCCACAACATACTGCCATTCCCCAGCTGTAACCTGCATATGCATCAAACCAAAATCCAGTATCATAGCCACATGATAGACATAAAGATGAGGTTAAAGGGCTGTGTCATTTTGCCAGATAGCTTCATCCCAAAAAAGATAAACATTCTTCAAAAACAAAAGTTTGTGAATATTTCCAGTATTGCCAGGCCTAAACCAACCTGTTAAACTTATCAAATTATTGTCATAGATACGAACCTATTGATTGAAACAGAATAATCCATTGAAGCCTCCATCATCATCCCAGATCACTGTTACTGTTCAGATTATTTTATCTCTGTTTTCCTCTAGAATGTTTTGAAAATCAGCATTTGATCAACAGACTTTTTAAAAGTTTATTTTGATCCTATTGTTTACGTGTGTAATTGCATTTGTATTGAAATTATGACAGGAAAACCCTTAATCAAATTGTATCTTTGATATCTAATAATAATATTAACAATAATGTTACATATGTAATATGTACACAATAATAATGTGCAAACAAACAAGAAAAATAGCAAAAAATGTCAATTTTTTTCTAATACCCTGTGTATATATATATAAAAACCACATATGACCACAACTCCAAATGTGCAATTGTCACTGCATCTAAACATGACATATTACAAAAAGGTAGAAACATATAATATACAATATGTTCTGAAGCTGGTACTGGTGCAGTTAACTTTGCTTTAGGCTCCCATACACAGTAGGTGTTACTTACTATACGTGCAGTGCAGTATTACTTTAACTTGTAATATGTTATAATAAGCAAGTCACTTCTATATTTATGAGGATGTAGACAATAATGTTGGCTGATATGTAAAACTATGAGATATCGAGTGCAGGGAAGATATTATTGATCGATCAGATTCATGAATGTGTTAGGTACTTAAGCCACAATTAGAGAGTGAAACAGAGACTGACACTGGTTGAAATGTATAGTAAATATTTTATTTTGAACTTTTATGCTGAACTACAAACTGTGAACTGTGCGATCTCTGCGACCTGTGGTGCCTGGTTTACTGTGTGTAAAACTGCGCAGGTTCCCATGTGTCATCCCACACTTTGCCACTGTCAGGAGAAAAACATAACAAACAACAACGACAACCACACACAAAATAGGATAATTTAGGTTGTGACATATGACAATTTTTTAGGATGAAATATCTTCTATATTCATGTCATGCTTTATACACCTTCACTGTAATATAAATCAAGTCAGAGAGTAATAATATATGTAGTAGATGTCAAGCAGGACCACAGCAGCAGCCACGATCCATCGGAACCTGCTGGATGAGAGAGCACAGAAACTCCAGGGAAGAAGTTTAGTTAGTAACATGCATGAACTGCATTACTGAGACATGTATGTTTACAGATGGTGAGGGAGAGGGGGAGAGTTTTCAGTAAAAGGAGACGTGACTGCATCTTCAACCAATACTGAGCCTGCATAACCCTGAAAGAGACAGACAGAGAGAGGGGGGGGACACTAACCCCCAGCAGTCTGGTCCTGTTACAGCATAACTAAGGGCTGAGCTGAACCAGCCCTAACTATAAGCTCTATAAAGAAGTAAAGTCTTATGCCTACTCTTAAAAGTGTTGACCATGTCCACCTCCAAAACTCATAATGGACTTTGGAGGTGGACAGCTATCAAGCTCCTCACAGAAGAGGAGCTCGATAGCTAAAAGCTCCCAATTTACTTTAGTCCAAATACATGAATTCAAATTGAGGTGATAACTATTTATCAACAATATGAATGTCTGTTCCCGTCCAACAAAGTTGTTACTACATACCATGTTGAGCAAGGCTTCCACTTGACTTTAACTTCTTCTTTTTCCTGAAAAACATGATATAAACAAACAATTAATTAAGAAAGACATGCAAGTTGCATACAAAAAGGAGCTTATAAACATTTGTGTACTATTGAATGGCTCAATATATTATACAATTAGTTTACAAAAACATAAGAACCACTACAATGCTTGTACTGCCAGCATCGAGTGCATGTCAGCAAAGCAACACTGCTTACATTGTGGCTCACAAGCAAAACTAACTGAAGCAGATGTTACTGAATGGGAAGGAGCACCTCCACATCAATCACTCCTTCTGAGCATGATGTCAGGAGGACTTTAAAGAACGTAAACATCAGGAAGGCAGCACGACCAGGTCGTATCAGGTGGTATGTTCTTATTTAATGTCCTATTTGGAGCGAAATACAGACTCAGTGGCTGAATTAGTGTAGATTCATCAAATACAAAAGCTTATGGATAGTCAGTCAGGCACAGTTCAAATCCGGGAAGTCCAAAGACGCAAAAAAAATCTGCACAACAGCAGGCTAAATTACTTACATTTACAACTCTCCTGTCTACTATCTCTTCATATTTGAAAATCTTCTGTGTACGGTGTTTTCGGCATTCTGAAAAATAACAAATGAAATATTTACATGAGGTCTGTAAAACTGGAGAAAATGCAAAAATTAAGAAAAAGAAATCTTAACAAACTTAACGAACCTGTCATGTGTTTCGTACATTTACAGTACAGTATGCGACCCATATCCGATCATGGTATGACAGTGTGAATGGCACAAATCCGATATTTTCAAATCCGATCTGGGTCACTTTCGTATGTGGTACTGAATCCGATACATATCTGATGTTTTAGAAAGCGACTGCTGTTTGAATAGTCAAGTCGCATTAAATCCGTCACACGCCAATTATCAGCGCCGGAGAAGCGCCCGATAAGACATCGCGAACGCTTCCTGGCCATCCCATGTAGATGTTAGTGAAACTGTTGGGAAGACAACGTTGGAGAAACGTGAACATTTCATTTATACTGTATAATCTGCAGATTCTGACAGAAATCTGCGACTATCCTTTGAAGCACCGCTCCTCTCTAAAACAGCAATAAGGGTAATTATTAGGCCATATGTAAATAACAAAATAACTTTATAACTTAGAGCAAAATTGGGAAACGTAAAGTCCGAAACAAGTCTTTATATTAAGGGCCATCAGTCAAACAATACTGTTTGGTTTGAGTCTAAACAGAGCGCGTTGTGTGTGACGTCTTCTTTTGCGCATGTGGCCGCTTTGAGCGTTCACACTAGAGTGCGTTTGCTGTCACATTTTATTTGTAGTGTGAACAAGCAGACATAAAAATCGGAATCGAGCATTAAGACCTGCAGTGTGAACGTAGTCTAAGTGTGTGGGTGGCCCGATACTTTTGTCCATATGGTGTAGATGGATATACATGTCTGAATGGGCGCCTGATGCTTGTTACTCCCAGATATTACAAGCTTGTAAAAAAAAATAGTAAAGTATTTGTGTGCTTACTTTGTAGTACAAATAAAAGTGTACATTTACTGTTTTTAGGTGTAATTTGCAATGTGAACCAATCTGACTTTTTTCAAATATTGTATATTAAGATTAGTATTCTTTACCTTCTCTTATTAAATACACTTGAACACTGAGATCAGTTAAAATTTCACGACTTGTTTTTTATCCTTTTTTCCATCTCTAGATCGGACTGCAGCTCACAAGGATGTGTGCTTCACGCGAATTGAGGAGGGCTGGATCTGCAGCGAGCCCCAGAACTGGGTGGTGACGTATTCAGAGTGCTGCTGTCACTTCGGTCGTGGCTGGGGGCCCGAGTGTAACAGCTGCCCTCCCAGAAACTCAGGTGAGCTACTGAAAACTTGCCAGACCTCTTTAGCACTTAATCCATTTATTGAATTAACAAGAATTTTATCTGTTTTACCCAGCAATGTTCAGCCATCTGTGTGGGATGCATCTTGAGACGGAGTCAGACGGGGAACAGGATTTGCAGGCAGCTTTTCCCAATTACAACCCGGGTGACACTCAATGACGGTTTTTGTTAAAAATCAGTGATAGCTGAAACATTCCTGCCCTCAGACAAGGCTTATTTATTTACCTCTTTCTGCCCCCATTTTCTCTTTTCCCCTGGTTCGTTTTGTGAAAAGGTGACAGTTCAGAAGAAGATTCCGACGAATGCAGCTGCGGACATGGCCGCTGTGTCCGTTCCTACCTGGGCACTATGTGTGAATGTAACCCAGGCTTTAGGCTAGACTACTCGCGTGCTCGCTGTATAGGTCTGTCCTACATATACACTACAAAAATGCAAATACACATATTCTTTTAGAGTCCTAGATTCTCTTATTAGTGTATGTACAGCAGCCAATGTGCAGATTATAACTTTGTTCTGTCAACTAATGTTTGGATTTCTGTTTTATGGCTCATTGTCACTAATGAATACTTGTTTTTCTTTGTTCCAGACATTGACGAGTGTGCAGAACCAGATGTCCGTGTTAGTCCATGCAAGAACGCTCGCTGTGTGAACACTTCTGGCTCGTACAAGTGCTTGTGCAAGCAAGGCTTTGTGCACACGCGTAGGCCAAACGTGTGCATCCGTCGCAGAACTCGGTAACCTCTGTGCGTTGCTCTGCGTGCCGCTACGTCTCTCCCCATCTACGCGGCGTGCACAAACAAACCAGCACGTGCAGCTCTTACACTCCTCTCTCATGGTACATACATGGGACTGTGTGAACGCAGTAAACATACAAACATGTTGTCATCGGGAGCCACGTCATAACAATATAAAATGTACAAAACATATCATTGTCAGCCCCTTTTTCATTGGCCAGTCCACATTTTAAAAAAATCTGCAACACAGATAAGGAATATGTTTGTTTATTTGTGCGCTAAAAGTATTTTGTAATTATTTTTTTTTATTTTGAACTGTTTTTGTAGTTTAAATTGTGCATTTTGTGATTTTTGTCATTGACCTCCCAGTTGCTTTTATCTTCTTTTGAATTTTTGATTCAAACAATGAGGACATCCTCTGATGTCTCCTTCCTCAACGAGCTCAACAACTTTTATGCTCGTTTTGAGCGAGGGAACCCCACAACCACAACCAAAGCAGACGTGACGCCAGACCACCAACCTCTGACTCTCTCCCCCACCGATGTAGGAGCGGTGCTGAGCAGGATCAATGTCCACAAGGCTGCAGGCCCTGATGGCATACCCGGGCATGTTCTCAGAGCGTGTTCTGGGGAGCTTGCAGGAGTGCTGACAGACATATTCAACCTGTCCTTGGCCCACGCTGTGGTACCGGCCTGCTTTAAATCCACCTCCATCGTCCCGATACCCAAAAACTCCAACCCATCTTGCCTCAATGACTACCGCCCAGTAGCACTCACCCCCATCATCACTAAGTGCTTAGAGCAGCTGGTCCTAGCACACTTCAAATCCTGTCTCCCCCCCACCCTGGACCCCCACCAATTCGCATACCGCCAGAACAGGAGCACAGAGGATGCAGTCTCCATCGCACTGCACTCTGTCCTCTCACACCTGGACAACAACAACACCTACGCCAGAATGCTGTTTATAGACTTCAGTTCAGCGTTCAATACAATCCACCCCTCACAACTCATCAGGAAACTGACAGACCTGGGCATCAGTTCCCTCATCTGCAAATGGTTACTGGACTTCCTGACCAACCGCCCCCAACATGTCCGGCTGGATAACCACTGCTCATCTACCATCACAATGAACACCGGTGTACCACAAGGCTGTGTGATGAGCCCCTTCCTCTACTCCCTCTTCACCCACGACTGCAGACCTGCTGATGGTTCCAACACCATCATTAAGTTTGCAGATGACACCACGGTGATTGGCCTCATCAGTGACAACGATGAGGCCGCCTACAGGGAGGAGGTGGATCGTCTGGCTGAGTGGTGCGACACAAACAACCTGCTGCTTAACACCGAGAAGACCAAGGAGCTCATCGTGGACTACAGGAGGAATGCTGACCCACATCCACCCATCCACATTAAGGGGACGGCTGTGGAGCGTGTGAGCAGCTTCAAGTTCCTGGGAGTCCACATCTCCGAGGATCTCACCTGGACGACCAACTGCTCCAAGCTGGTCAAGAAGGCTCACCAGCGCCTCTTCTTCTTGAGGACTCTGAGGAAGAACCACCTGTCCTCAGACATCCTGGTGAACTTCTATCGTTGCACCATCGAGAGCATCCTGACCAACTGTATAACAGTCTGGCACGGGAACTGCTCTGCCTCGGACCGGAAGGCGTTGCAGAGGGTCGTGAAAACTGCCCAGCGCATCGCCGGAGCACCACTTCCTGCCATAAAAGACATCTACAGGAAGCGGTGTCTGAAAAGGGCTGGGAAAATCATCAGAGACCCCAGTCACCCATCACATGGACTCTTCACCCTCCTGCCCTCTGGGAGGCGCTACAGGAGCCTCCGGACTAAGACCACCAGGTACCGGAACAGCTTCTTCCCCACAGCTGTCAGACTCCTGAACTCTGCCTCCTGACATCTGACCCACGTTAACACATGGACTGAACATACACACACCCACAATGGACAACTGTACCCTCAAACACACAATAATAACATGGACTGAACCACCACTCACAACCACTAGCACTTTATATAGATACTGTAGAAATTATCCACATATCTAATTTATCTTAACTGCACTACTGTATAGCTCTGTAAATAATCATTCTGTACATACGATAATTTTTAACCCTACAACTGTTTACAACTTGCATAGTTCCCATTTCTGTATAACTGTATATCTCAGATTTCTGTAAAGTTATTTATTTCATATTCTGTATAGTTTTTCATATTTATATCCTGTTCATAGCCTGTACATAGCTTGTACTCACTACAGCCTGTACATACCTATAGTTATAGAATATTCACAACATACTTCATACCGTGTACATTATAACATACCATAATAGACCCATTTCTGTAATATACTTACATATCTATATTATTGCTAATATATATTGTAATATATCTATATCACTAAAGCACTTCTGGATGGATGCAAACTGCATTTCGTTGCCCTGTACCTGTGCATGTGCAATGACAATAAAGTTGAATTCTATTCTATTCTATTCTAAATGAGTTTCAAACATTTCTATGGTATTATAATTGTCTTTAACCTATTCAGTAGTTGTATATTGTAGGAATGCCTTGTGGTATTCCCATTTACATTCCCAGTTGCATCCACATTCTTTCATGTTTAAGTCATCTGGATTTTATTTCCTTGCCACACGTTGTTGACATTGTTTTTTTGTACAGTTTGTTTCGTGGATTGGTCCCTGTCCTCCCCTTCTTTATTTGTTTATGTAAAATATGAGAAACCTGAGGTTTTTGTATAATTTGACATGTGCACCTAAGTGGACTTAAGCTTGATAAAAACATTTCACGCACTTAGCAATAAATATAGTGGAAATATTTGCGAAATATAGCTTATTCTGAAAAAGAAATCAAGCAAGTTTAACACCTATTGCCATTAAACACTGCATTAAAGTATTTAGAAAGCCAAAGATGCTGTTGTGATAAGAAGAATTTGATTTAAAAAAAATGACAACCTTTCATGCATTTGTTTTTCTTCTGTTTGAGGGAAATGTGTTTTTTTCCCACACATATGAAGATATGTGGAAAATAGCAATGCTTTAAGTTCAGACAGACACATTCAGGCAGGGAGGCCCAAAGTTCTCCCACAGTCATGTTCAGAAATATGCCGGACTGGACTGTGGATGATTCAGTGTTGCCTTTCAAGCACGCCTAGAAAGCAAATAAACCCAGTGCATGGCAGAGTCTCCCAAGATCTTCCATTAGATTTATGTTCATGTGCTTTTTTTTCCTCCACACAGTACTGATTTCACATTTTAAAAGGTACAGTCATATCATTTTTGAGTTTATTTAAAAAGAAAAATAGAATGTTGTACTCATAAATGCACCTTAATTAGTGTGTAATTACATCTGCTTATTCTCATGAGCTTAGAAATAATTCATAAAAAAAAAACATAGGAGTGGGCTTGTGGAAGCCATCATGCTGCCCCACCAACTTGAATACAGTTCAATCTAAATGCATTTTATATGTGTGTACAAACCTGCCAATCTTCTTCCTCCTCACCTCAACTGAGCTAAAGTCAGGGATCTAACTGGGGTTTTCCCGATACTAGAATTTCAGACTTGTAAACCAGGAAAATGCTTAATACCATTTTCAATAGCACGAGCAAGATTTTTATTGTATCCTCACACAAAATAAGTATGATGGAGAAGTAACTCCTTGGAATTGGAACAAATGTTCCGAATTATATTTAACAAAATAAGTTTTTAAGTTTAAAGTTTTATATTTTACAAATATTTTGGTAATTTCATTAGCAAGCCATTTTAACTACAACAAAAGCTGGTTATAACCTAAGATTGTTGTTTTTCAATAAGTGTGTGAGTTCAACAATGTCCAGCAGTTTACTAACGACAGCTACCAGTAGCTACCAGGGGCTAATAGCAGCTAACAGAGGCTAACAGCACTTAACTGTAGCAGAAACAGCAGCGCTTAATGACAGACAAGTTCAGGATATCCTCAACAACTCACCTCAGTATGGCTATGAGGCAGAAGTGAGCTTCACTAGCTCCTCGACTTGTATCCTGCACCTTTCACAAAGTTTTACAGTGTCCTCCAGAGTAAATACAGATGAATGGTGGCCAGAGTGTTTGTCCTACGGTGGCCACCATAGCTTGGATTACGAACTTAATTATGCAGTTCAACTGGTAAGTAAGACAGCAGAACTCAGTTGATTGCAATCTGCAATCCTCTCATATTTAGTGGTGAGATTTTAAATACTGTAGGCTTAAACATTCTGCAGCATCAGGAAGTGTTTATAGATAGATTTTGTTATATTCAATAAAAAGGTTTAAAGTAGTAACACAGGACAAATGTAGCCATTCCTCGAAGTGCTGCAAAGGAGGTCCTACAGATGTTGGATATCAAAGCTTGAAAGTCTTGTCCATAATCATTTTCTACAAGTTAATTTTTTATCTAAATCTTAATCTCAAGTTTCAAACACAATCAGTTTAAACTAGGGCTAAACTAGTGGTGAAAATGATATCCTAAACTTAAAAGCCCACAAATGTTATCAGCTACCTAAATAATGGCACCATCTTGTGGTCTCTTTGTGTCACTATAATTCCTTCAGTGTTGTGGACATTATTGCCAGGGGCACCACTAAGGGAAATTTGCTGCTGAAATGTGAAAGCTAAACTGATTTAGCTCTCAGATACAACTGGATTGCACAGAGATTTGCACAGATTTCACAAAGCGTTTTCCCACTATCTGAGCATTAAAACAGTAAAATAGTTATCTATTTGTTTTTATAGGGGTAGGATATTCCAGGCATTAGTTCTAGTGAAACGATATGCAGAAATTGACAAAATTTGTCTATTGGTCAGCTGGCTGTGGGTTGGTATAATGTGTGACCTGTTAAATGAGGAAATCGTCTGTATTTTGAACTCTCTTTTTCCTGAACAACTACAGCACAATGCCATTTCCAACATAATTATTGAGGACAATCCTGAAAATACTGCGGAAGAGGCCGATGAAGAGGGCAGTAATGGTGAGAAGCCAATTTGGAATTAATCTGAAGCTGAACGTGACACTGAAAATGATTCTGAGGTTGATGCCCCGGTGTTAGTGCTCTCTAGCCCGGTACTTGGAAGTGGCCAAAAGAGGATGATGACAATGACCAGATGACCAATAACTGATTCAGGCCCTCCAGTGAACTGTCAGACACCACCTCCAGCAGTGGGAATGACTCTGATGAAGAAGGCATACTGTCAGCACCCTCTACATCAGCAACACACAGGAAGAGAAAGTAGGATGAAGCGAAAGATGGGCGAGAGAATGTCACACACTGCCACATGCTTAGTGTTGAACCTCATCTTCTTAGCCCAGTGTCCTACATCTCTTACATTGAATAACTACTGCATTAGGATATATTTTTTCTAGGATAGCCGACTGCTACTGTGAACCTTTGACAGATCATTATTTTGAGAACACAAGGAACTCATTCTACTCAGTAAATCAAAGAGCACTAACATTTGAACTTCATTTTTCCATGCTGCATAATAAGCTGCCGGACAAATGAACCTGGACAAATTAGACAACACGGCAAAGAACAAATCCTGTGGACATCACACTCCCTTGCAAGTTGTGTTTTCTTTGCTACCACCACACACCCCAGCGCCCAGAGGGACTGAATTTTGGCCACCCCCCTCTAAGATTGTGACCTTGCAGCTAGGGACCCGTTTACCACACTCTTGCCAGTTACCTGTGGAATAATTATGTCCAGCCTAAAAACCAATATGATATCATAAATGAGCCATAATTCTTTTCCTAATTTCTATACCTGCTTTTGACCTAGCAAAGCATCTACAGGAAGGTGTGACTGCTCTCCAAGCCAGAGGTAATGTGGTGAGTCACCTGTCGTTTCATGGGGAGTTCCATTGTGCACATTTAATAGTTCTTGAAAATACTCAGGCCGACAGTGTTTCTTCTCCAGTAGTAAGCCGTGTCGTGATAGGTCGTGAGGCGTCCTGTTAAAACGTTCACACTGTGCGTTACCTTGACGATGATTCAATGTTTTCTTGACCTCATATAACTTGTGCAGCTCCTGAAATACCCCGTTTTCAAAATTTCTGTTTTGAACTGAATGCTCTCAGGCACACAGTACCACTTAAGGTTAACTTAAGTGGAAAAATTAAGGTGAAGTTTAAGTTCTCAGTCAGATTTGTGCTTATCCAGGTCATTTATTTCCAATTCTTATTTGTGGATATTGATCATTAAATACTGACACTAGTTTATAAGTAGTGGAAATGCAAATAATCGTGTCATTATCAGTGATGGAATAACGGCCTTTACTTTTTTCAGTAACTAGTAATCTGATTAATTACCGTTTCTATATTTCTATTGTTACATGGCTATTATTAAGAAGAAAATGCGGTGTGGACTCATTAATATTTTTCAGCACACATATGGTTGAATCTGTCTTCAGTTTACCGGGAGTTGGAGCCGGGGGGCAATCGTACAAGTGCTGCTTAGGTGGATTCACCTCTGTTTGCACCATTTAGTTATGAGCTGTTGCATCTGTGTGTGGTGTCGCGATTGAGGAATAACCCGGGACGGTAACTAAGATATTGACAACGCCACCTGGGGGAGGGCGTTACACCCCAGGAAAGATTTCTCTAGCCAATGTACGTATTGCACTGGCTACCAAAGCCCACAGACTCGTTATTAACGGCAGAGGTGAGACAAAGGAAGTTTACAAATCAAAATTTATTAAGAGGAACTACTAAAAACATAACTATAAAACCAGGAAGGCACCTAGGGTAGCAGGGTTGAGACGGCAAAATAGTTAATTAAAACACTTTATTAACAAACGATGATTAAAATGACCAGACTCCCTACCACGATGCTACCCTAAAACAATCACAGCATGATAAAAGAATAACCAAACAAAATAGTGGAGACCGGCCACTTGAGGAGGCAACCTACACGGAGGAGTGCCCAAGGGTGCCACCAATTACTCACCCGTGTAACTTCACTGCAGACCTCACTGTCACTCACACTAAACTCTAAATGGTGCAATCTACCTATTCCCGGTGTGTACACTCGCATGCAGCGGGAAGGGGATTCCACCTCACGTGCCTAGCCCCTCAGCAAGCGGCCGCACCTCCACTAAAGCAATAAAACAAAGCATAAAACGTTACACACATTAATAAAAGATCTACATAAAACAAATACACCCCAAAGTACTGTTCGTTATAAAAGCATCACATAACAAACAAAACAGCATATGACAAGAGAGCAGCAGTATAGTGCAAACCTGCAACAAAAGAGGGAAACAGTTGTCAAAGTCCACCCTACTATATGCCACATTATGATGAACACAAGAGTCCCACTTACCACTCTCTAAAGGGCAATAATAAACTGAGTAGCTTTCCTTGAGAGATCTGCAGCGCTTAACTGCCTAATGCTCTCAGCCACCTTGGATGGACAAGACTGCCAAATGCCTCCTTCTGGTAGTGAAGCGCAGCTGTTTCTTATAAGCCTGCTAATTATCGGCTGGGAAGGTGTGGATGTCAGTGGTGCGTTTGTGGACATCATGTAAAACCCTACCCCAGAATCTACTTCACTACAATCTACCCCCGGGATTTGGAAAAAGTATTTGGTTTATATTTAGAGAAGCAAAGGCTCTTCATCCTGACAGATGTTCCCTGGTGGATCTCTGTCCTGTGACAGTGGCACAGTATAGTGTATTAGTATAATCAAAGCCACTTCCCTAACCAATTTTTAAAGCTATTTAGCAGATCGACCAAGTGGAAGTAGACTCTGTCTGCTGTGTGCAAAAGGTTATATGATTAACCACACAGCAGATACTGCACTACAATAGTAGCAGCAGCTCACACAAAGTAACACAGGGCTCAGTGTACTGTAATATTAAAACAGTTGACAGTCTCGACCTTAAGATTTCTAAGCTGTTTGCTGTAGACTAAGCAGGGACAATTAACTTGCCAAAGGACCACTAATTAAAGTTTACTCTTAATAACAGTAGCAGTTTATATGAATATATTGTTTATGTGTGTTTTGCCTACTGGTGCAGCAACAGTCCAGTGCTCCTTAGAAAAATGAACTACTCGTGCCTAAGCTAACAATTTCAGTCACACCGATGTCTTTTATTTACAGAGTTAGCTTAGCGACTTAGCTTAGCAAGACTTTATTTGAAAGTTCAGGATTTTTTGTTCACACTGGCAGCACATTCGGCCAATGAGGTTCAGTTTGGTTCAACGCCCTTTTTGACCCATGAAACAGCAGAAAATGAAACTGTTGGAGCCAAGTCCAGGCCAATATTTTACTCAGTTACATCATGTCATATTTAAGTATTTGTCATGATTTTTAAGTTTCTATTATAATCTTGATCATTTTATGTTATAATGTAATAGGCTGTGCTCCATAAATTTATCCTGCTTTGTTAGTCTGTTGTTGTTGTTGTTGTAAAGTGTTGGTAGATGTCGTAAAGGGGGTGTGTATTTGGCCCGCATGCGGAGGGGTGTGGATAAAAAAGGGTTAGGTAAGCAAGCAGGACGGGGAGCAACAGTTTTCTGACCGTCGCCGTTTTAATGTTATTTTTTGTTGTAACATAAAGGGAATGTAAACGGAGCTCCCACCAGAGGCATTTGTTTTGTACCTTTCGATTTGTATGGAAAATAAATGTTTTGCCCCTTTTTTCCTTCGCCTTGTTTTTTGCTACATCCAGGCATCCAAGCGACTTAACAAGAGCACGAGTCAGAAACTTTACGTCCTGCAGAAGCGGCAAAGAAGGACCGAAGGTTGCCGCTACATTAGTCAGAAAACTGCTCCGAAAGTGAGAGGATTACGCACACGTCACCGGCGCACAGAGTTAATCGGCCCGCGGCGCGGCAAGGGAAAACTGGAAAACGGGACGTGAAAGAGGATGCGCTTCAGTCTTCCCGTGTTTCCCGGATCCTTTCGGCAGTAAGAAAACCCCGCATCTGAAAAGTAAGAGGCTGTGCCTGCTTTAAGGTTTGTGAAAATTCCTGTATGGTTAAGTCGTACATGGCCTGTGTAAAGGATTAATTGCATTGAAAGGTTTATGGCAGCGCAATTAATATGGAGCAGCAGGAAAAAAGAGTTTCCAAGCCAACCTATAAAGCACAAGAGGAAAAGCTTCAGCATCTTAAAGTGACAAGGAAAACCAAGTTGGGTTATCTTACTAGAAAGATAAAAGAGATTGAGGAGCTTATGGAAGATGACGGCAATTATGAGGAAGTGTCTGTTAAATTAGCCACTGACTTCTCAAAAATGTATATTGAGTTTTGTGAAAACAACGATGCAGTTAAAAATCACTTGACTGAGTCAGAACTTCTTCATGATCAGACACAGTGGTATGAGCCAAAGGCTAGCTATTTGAGAAGTTTTGTGGAGAAAGTCGAGAGATGGTTAAAAAGAGTGGAAATGCAAGCAGATGAAGCAAGAATGGTTGATGCTGAAGTTGAGCCTGCAGACAGTGCTTCAGCGATATCGTCCAGACGCAGTAAAGCACATCGAAGCAGTCGAACCTCTTCTGTTGTGTCTTCGACCACATATTCTGCCAGGCTAAAGACTGAGGCAGAAAGGGCTGCTCTGGTAGCGCATGCTGAGGCATTAAAGCAAAAGATGGAGATTGACAGACAAGAAGCTGTTCTTAAGGCAAAAAGGGAGGAATGGGAGTTGCAAACAGCTATTGCTGCAGCTAACGCAAAGCTTGAGGTGCTGACTGTGAAGGAGCCAGCCCATAACACTTCTGCTGACTTGGTCAACAAAATGGCTACCTGCCAAAGAGCTCCGGGCCAAAATATTGGGGCCAGTTTTGGTTTGGTTAAGCCAGAACATGGAGATGTCGGTCGAGAATGTGAGTCAGAGGTAATGCAGGGCTCAGAAAGGAGTAGCAGGCTTCCTCATCCATTGAATAAGAAGGATAATAGCCAGTCTATTACTAGTCAAGGCAGGATGGCTGATGTTAAAGACTTATTGGATGTCATGAAGCGACAAAACGAGATTACAGAGCTCCTAGTAAAACAACAGAAAGCATCCACTCTCCCTCCTTTGGATGTTCCAGTATTCAGTGGGGATCCACTGGAGTTTGGGTTTTTTATGAAAGCGTTCGAGCATGGGATTGAGGAAAGGACAGACAACAATAGAGATAGGTTGCGCTTCCTGGAGCAGTTCACCCAAGGGAGACCCAAGGTTCTTGTTCGTAGCTGTTCGCACATGTATCCTGACAGGGGCTACGCTGAAGCTAAGAGGCTTCTGCGCAAGCATTTTGGGGATGAATATACTATTGCCTCAGCCTACATTGAAAGAGCTCTAAAATGGCCTGTAATCAAGCCAGAGGATGGTGATGCACTGACGGAGTTTGCTATGTTCCTCACTAGTTGCTGTAACACAGTAGACAGCATGGAGTACATTGAGGAGATGGATAGCCCTACTAATATGAGAACAGTCATCTCCAAGCTTCCTTTTAAATTAAGGGAAAGGTGGAGGGGTTTCGCCTGTGACATTCAAGAACGTACAGCAATGAGAGCTAGATTCGCTGATCTGGTCAGTTTTGTAGAGAAGCAGGCAAAGATCGCTTCTCACCCATTGTTTGGTAACATTCAGGACACCACTTTGTCTAGAGACAAGGGCAAAGCAAAGGTATGCAAAGAGAATGCTCTGAAATTCAAGGAGAGGGAAAGCATCTTTGCTACTAATATGGCACCTGTGTCAAACAGTGCAGAGCAGACAAAGAGGGAAAGGGAAAATGTAGGCTCTACAGGTGGAAGACAGTGTCTTTTCTGTCATAAGGGAGGACATAACCTCAGTACCTGCAGACTCCTCAAGCAAAAGCCTCACAGAGAAAGGCTTGATTTCCTCAAATCAAAGAGCTTGTGTTTTGGTTGCCTGTCACAGGGGCATCTGAGCAAAGGCTGCCAGCAAAGACACACGTGTGAGACTTGTTCTCAGAAACATCCCACCATTCTGCATAAGGAGCAGTACTCTTCTCTTGATAGTGACAGTAAAAGTATCAGAGAACCAGCAGCAAGTTTTTCTCCAGCAGCAGGCAGTGAAACAAGCGGTTGTACCGGGGCTGGCGAAGCAGTCTGTGCGCTTTCAATTGTGCCTGTGAAGGTCAGATGTTCAAGGAGCAACACAACAGTTGAATCATACGCGTTCTTAGACCCAGGAAGCACTGGAACCTTTTGTACAGATGAGCTGATGAGGGATTTACAGGTCACAGGAAAAAAGTCCAACATTCTGCTCCGCACCATGGGAAAGGAAGCGACAATCAGTACTCATGTCGTTAAGGGTCTCGAGGTCAGTGGTTTGGATGAGGACAACTTTTTGAAGATTCCCCAGGTTTTCACACAGGCAGAGATTCCAGTAACAAAGGAGAACATTCCACAACAAAGCGATGTGGACAGATGGCCTTATTTGAAGGAGGTTCAGCTCAAGCAGATTGATGGAAAAATTGGTATGTTAATAGGGACGAATGTACCAAAGGCGCTTGAGCCCTGGAAGGTTATCAACAGTGAGGGCAACGGCCCATATGCTGTAAAAACTGCGCTAGGCTGGACGATTAATGGACCTCTGCTAAGAGAAGAGGGTATTGCTCAAGGAGTTGTTGAGTGGCCACCAGTGATGGTGAACAGGATATCGGTGACAAAGCTAGAGGAGTTCTCGCAGCAGCAAATGAAGTATGACTTCCCTGAGCATGAGTTATCTGAGAAAATGGAAATGTCAGCCAGAGACAGACAATTTATGGAGTCTGTGTCACTGTCAGTGAAGCAGGTTCACGGTCACTACACCATTGGCCTTCCTTTAAAGAACAAGGGGGCTGCATTTCCAAACAACCGTGTTGTGGCGGTACAAAGAGCAGAAGGCCTGAAACGGAGGCTGTTAAGAGACAGTGAGTTTCATCAAGAGTACACAAAGTTTATGTCAGAGACACTGGAAAGGGGCTATGTCGAAGAAGCTCCCGTGGCAGAAACTTGTAAAAGTGGTAGCAGGATATGGTATCTCCCACATCATGGGGTCTACCACCCAACCAAGCAGAAGTTGAGAGTGGTATTTGACTGTGCATCCACGTATCAAGGCATGTCACTGAACTCACAGCTGTTGCAGGGGCCAGACTTAACCAATTCCCTCATAGGTGTTTTGATGAGGTTCAGGCAGGAACCAGTTGCCTTCATGTCTGATATTGAAGGCATGTTTCATCAAGTCAGGGTTCCCGCTGAAGATGCTGATCTGTTGAGATTCTTGTGGTGGCCACAGGGAGATCTTGGTAAAGGCCTCAAGGAATACAGAATGGTAGTTCACTTGTTCGGTGCAACTTCTTCACCAAGCTGTGCATGCTACGCGCTGCAAAGGTGTGCTGAGGACAATCAGGCGAGGTTCAACCATATTGCAACGAACACTGTTCTAAGGAACTTTTATGTGGATGATTGCCTAAAATCTGTTGGCACTGAAGAGCAGGCAATCTCACTGATTCGGGACCTCAGGGCTTTGTGCGCTGCAGGAGGTTTCAAGCTCACTAAGTGGATTTCCAACAGCAGAGCGGTGCTTGCGTCTATACCTGAGGATGACAGGGCCAAAGAAGTCAAGGAGCTCGATCTTGAAAGGGACTGCCTCCCTATTGAAAGAGCTTTAGGGGTTCAGTGGTGCGTGGAGTCTGACACGCTGAAATTCAGAGTTCTGGTTGAGAGCAAACCACTCACAAGGAGAGGACTGCTTTCGATGGTAAGCACTATATATGACCCACTTGGGATTTTATCCCCTCTGATCTTGCCAGTGAAGCACATCCTGCAAGAGCTAAGCAGAACAAAGCATGCATGGATGATTTCATGCCAGAAGCTCTGTCTCTGCAGTGGCAACAATGGGTCGGCAGTTTGCACCACTTAGCTAGGTTTGAGGTAGACAGATGTGTGAGACCAGTCAACCTTGGCAAGATCTCTTCAGCTCAACTTCATCACTTTGCCGACGCAAGTGAAAGGGGGTATGGCATAGCCACATACCTGGTTTCAAAAAACAATCTGAACCAGCTGCATAGTGCTTTCATTATTGGTAAAGCCAGGGTTACACCATTGAAGCCAGTGACCATACCACGACTCGAGCTTACTGCTGCAGTGGTGGCAGCAAAGATGGACAGGATGGTAAGAGCCGAACTGGAGTTGGAGTTGGAGGAGTCTGTCTTTTGGACGGACAGCATGTCGGTGATTAAGTACCTCAAGAATGAAACAGCGAGGTTTCGTACGTTTGTTGCCAATCGAGTTGCTGCCATCAAGGATAGATCAGCTGTCTCTCAGTGGAGATATGTGAACACCTCGGCCAATCCTGCAGACTTTGCTTCCAGAGGGCTCAGTGTTGGTGCCTTTCTCAAGGCAAAGACATGGATCACGGGTCCAGATTTCATTTTGAAACCAGAAATGGAGTGGCCAGAAATGCCAGACAGTGTATGCCAGCCAATCTGTAATGACCCAGAAGTCAAAGAAGCATCAGTATATGCTCTTGTGGTTGAAGAAGACGCCACCTCTCAGCTCATTCATCATTACTCAAGCTGGCGTCGGGTTAAAAGAGCCGTTGCATGGGTCCTGAGATTAAAGGGTGTGCTGAAGCTTCTTGCTCAAAAGAGGAAGGATTTAAAAGCGAATCTCTATGATGGAAGGTTGGAGCAGGAGAAGCAAATGACACACTTCAAGGCTAACCTTCCCATCTTGCCACTTTCTGTGAGTGACATGGCTGAGGCGGAAGTGGAGATTGTGCGCTTCAGTCAAGGGCAGCGGTTTGGCGAAGAGATTGCCAAGCTGCAACAAGGAAAGACAGTGTCAAAGTGTAGCCCTCTTTGTCAGTTGTCGCCAGTTGTACAGGATGGCATTCTGAGAGTGGGTGGCAGATTGAGCAGATCTAGCATGCAAGAGGAGTTAAAACACCCTGCAATCTTGGCTAAGGATCAGCATATAGCCACTCTCATTCTCAGATCGACTCACGAGGATCTTGGACATTGTGGCAGGAATCATGTCCTATCAAAGGTACGGCAGAAGTACTGGATACTAAGATCTCATGCTGCTGTCCGGAAGATTTTGTCCCGGTGCGTCGCCTGCAGACGGCATCATGGGAAAGCGGCAAGTCAGATCATGGCAGATCTTCCTACGGAAAGGCTCACGCCCGATGAGCCACCGTTCACAAGTGTCGGTGTGGACTACTTTGGTCCCTTCGAAATCAAAAGGGGTAGGTCCATGATCAAAAGGTATGGCGTAGTTTTTACCTGCTTGACGGTGAGGGCTGTGCATATTGAGCTGGCAAGTTCGTTGGACACGGATTCTTGTATTCATGCCTTGCGGAGGTTCGTTGCTAGGAGGGGACAGGTTCAGTTGATGCGTTCTGACAATGGAACAAACTTTGTAAGTGCAGAGAGGGAGCTGCGGGAAGCAGTGCGTGCTTTGGATAATGTAAAAATTCAAGAAGCCTTGTTGGTTAAAGGCATCACATGGATATTCAACCCCCCAGCTGCCTCGCATTTTGGAGGAGTTTGGGAGCGGCAGATACGGTCCATACGCAAAGTGCTCAGCTCCGTTGTGGAGCAGCAGATCCTTGATGAGGAGGGTCTGCACACACTGCTGTGTGAGGTAGAGGCGATTATCAATAGCCGCCCTATCTCAAGAGTCTCTACCGATCCGAATGACCTGGAGGCCTTGACGCCAAACCATTTGCTTTTGATGAAAGCCAAAACTTCGCTACCTCCTGGAGTATTCAGCAGGAGCGACTTGTACTCGAGGCGTAGATGGCGTCAAGTCCAGTATTTGGCGGATTTGTTTTGGAGACGGTGGATTAAGGAGTATCTGCTGGACTTGCAAAAGAGACAAAAGTGGGCCCTTCCACAAAGAAATATCAGTCAAGGTGATATTGTCCTCATTGTGGATGATTCCGCTCCAAGAAATTCATGGCTAATGGGTCGAGTGATTCAGACGTTTGAGGATCCCAAGGGTCGGGTTCGTCAAGCCAAGGTGAAAACCAGCAAAAACATTCTCCTACGACCTGTGACGAAGCTTTGTGTGCTGCTAGAGTGTGATATGTAGCGCCCCTTCTACATATTACTCAAGAGACAGCGGTAAAGGCTGGTCTCCTACGGTGAGTCATGTGCTTGAACCTCTGACTCCATTCCCTAATCTCCCCAACATACACACATACACGCATCCGTGAAGACATGTTCCAGCTTAAGAAGAGTTCCTGCTGTAACAAGACAAAACGAAGTTTCTGTTGGAATAAGGACATTAATGTGCCATATGAGCAGTTCAAGTACTTTGTATATTT